>NC_037332.1:51812500-52437500 GCF_002263795.3 Bos taurus | reverse complement strand
TCAGGGATTGAACCTGGGTCTCCTGCACTGCAGGCAGATACTTTCCCATCTGAGCCATGAGAGAAGCCTTTGACCACTAAGTAGCCAATTTTTTTTTTTTTTTAACCCAGGAATAATCGCGATGGACTTCCCAGGTGGCATGGTGGTAAAGACTACACCTACTAATGCAGGAGAGGCAAGACTCACAGGTTCCATCCCTGGGTGGGGAAGATCCCCTGCAGTAGGAAAAGGCAACCCATTCTAGGATTCTTGCCTGGAAAATCCCCAGGAGAGAGGAGCCCGGTGGGCTACAGTCCATGGGGTCACAAAGAATCAGACATGACTACACACACATGCAATGAAATGACTACTCTGTAGCCAAGCTGAAAAATAACATTTATGAGAAAAAAAATCTGAATATTTGAGACTGCACACTGTAAGAACTTGACTTCACAGAACTAGCTTCAACCAAATCACTGAACAAATAAATAAATGACCAAGCAAACAACAAGAGCAGCACTAATACCTGTGGGGAGAAGAGGAGGATATCATTATCTCTAGTTTACTTCAACATATTATCTAAAATAGGATTTTTTTTTAACAAAAGTGTATGAAACATACAAAGAAATATTAAAGAGTGATCTGTATATGAGAATAAAGAGATGGTGGTAGAAACTGCTTCTGAAAGGAGCTAGACAAAGACTTCAAAGCAGCCATTATAAATATGTTCCGAGAACTAAAGAAGACCTTTAGCTCTCCAAGGATTTAAAGGAAGGCATGATGACATATACACAGAATACAATAAAAATTAAATAGTTATAATTTTTAAAAAGCAAATAATTTTAAAAGAGGAAAATTTTTAAATGTGTAATTAATTACATTAACTGAAATGTAAAGTTCACTAAGGGAGCTAAAGAACAGGTCTGATGTGGTAGAGAAAGAATCGCTGAACTATAAAATAGATCAAAAAAGATTATATAATCCAAAGAAAAGAGAAAGAAAATAAAGAAACTTAAAAGAGACTCAGAAATATGAGACAATCTTAGCCACGAATTTGCATATAATGTGACTACCAAACAAAAAGGAAAGAGACAAAGGGACCACAGGAAAAAGAAATAATGGCTATAATTTATCAAATTTGCTGGAAAGCATTAATCTACATATTCAAGAAGTTCAACAAACTCTGAATAGGGTAAAGACATGGAGAAAATTCCTTCTAAGATTAGGAACAGAACACATACATGCAACTCTCAACACTTCTTTCAACATTGTCAGCTTATAGCTAACAAAAAGAAAAATCACCCAGTTTTAAAACAGTGAAAGATTATGAATTGAAGTTTCTCTAAAATGGATGTGCAAATGCTAATATGCACAAAATATGATTCTGAACATCACTGTTAGTCACAATGACATATCATTATATATCCTATAGAATGGATAAAATAAAATTAAAGACATTGTTGGTGCAGATGTGGAGAATTGGAACCCACACACATAGCTGTTGCTCAGAATACAACATGGTGAAATTGAGTTCTTCAAATATGAGGTATAGAGTTTCCATAAAACCCAGAAATTCTACTTCTAGCTACACATCCAAGAGAAATAAACAAACACACCCCCCCCACACACACACACAGAAACCTGTACATGGATAATAATGGCCAAAGAGTATAAAGAGTCAAAATGTCCATCAACTAATAAGAGGATATTTGAAATATGGCATAGTGGTATTATGGGCTTCCCTGGTGGCTTAGACAGTAAAGAATCTGCCTGCAATGTGGGAGACCTGGGTTTGATCCCAGGGTTGAGAAGATCCCCTGGAGGAGGGCATGGCATCATCCAGATTTAGGATGAGCCCTGGGGCTTCCCAAGTGGTTGTGAGGTAAAGAATCTCCCCACCAGTGCAGGAGATGCAGATTTGATCCCTGGGTCAGGAAGTGAAATGATAACTCACTCCAGTATTCTTGACTGGAGAATCCCATGGATAGAGGAGCCTGGCGGGCTACAGTCCATGAGGTTGCAGAGTCAGACACGACTGAACGACTAAGCACAAGCACATACTGATCACTGAGCAATAATAAAGAACAAAGTACTAATAAATGTTATAATACAGATGATCTTCAAAAACATTATGCTAAGTAAAATAAAGTAATCACAAAAGACCACACATTGTATTTTTCCATTTAAATGGAATAAGCATAATAGGCAAATTTAAAGAGACCAAGAGTAGATGATTGGTGTCCAAAGCCTATGGATGCAAAGAAGAATGACTGCTAATGGGTACAGGGTTGCTTACTGGGGTGATAAAAATGTTCTAAACTTAGATTATAGTGATGGTTGTACAACACCATGAATATACTAGGATAAATAAATGTGACTAATAAACTTAATATAAGAATAAACTGTGAGGAAATATGTAAGACAGGCCTTTCTAAACTGAGAAACTTTAAAGAATACAATTTAGATATTAAATTAGGAAAGCATTATAATTTCTGTACAGCACAGAAGAAATGCCAAAAAACAACACCCAGGTTATGTTTAAAATAAAAGAGAGAGAGAGTGGATTAATTGGCTTTAATTGTCATGACTTAACAATTATCTTTGGCTATAAGTCAGAGAAAATATTAATGTTCCTATTCCTAAAATGTACTATCATATATAAGATATGACTCTCCTTCATATAATCTCATTTATTTATATAATTAAATGTAATAATTAAATTTAATAATTGTAACATTTCCTATATATAAAACAACATCCCACCATGGAAATACACACACACACACACACACATACACACACACACACACACCACATAAGATAAATACAATATCTTTATATACACAATTTTTTCATTTGAGTAAACCCTGTAAATCACCCTCAGAAGCAGAGAACTACACTAAAGTAAAAGAAACAGACTTCCTCTAGAGTCCAAGAGGAAATGTTCTTTTTATGGAAGGATGTAAAGCGCTGCAGTCCATGGGGTTGCAAAGAGTTGGACACAACTGAGCGACTGAACTGAACTTGTAAAGTCATAGTGAGATGCCTATAGGCATGAAAGACCATGATAACCTGGCTCTAACTCAAACTAAGAAGAGTTAGTTTGAAGAAAGAAACCATCAGAGAAATTAGAAATATAAACAAGAAAGCAAAAGTGGTCCAGAAGATTACAATTTTCTCTGGGATAAATTTGCTTTCAGAAATATAAATACTTGTATTTGCAAATTTCCTTGAAAATGTTATCCAAATAACTCTAGTGACAGGCTATTATCTATTGCTCTGACATTTATTCTAATTACTCTTCACAAAGACATAGTAAAGACTTTAATCTGCTGGCATACCTTGCTAGCTTTTATGGAAATAGTAAGTGCTTCTGTTTAATGAATACATGCAATATGTTTATACTAGAGTACACTGCACATAAACTTGGTGTATGAGAAATTTTCAGTAAGCTATTCTTTAATGGACTTAATTTCTTTCTATTTGGATTTTCAGTTTCTGTCTTTAACCTTCTATTTTTAGAGAAGACATACCATGAAGTTACTCATATACAGCAATCAGTTCAGTTCAGTCGCTCAGTCGTGTGCAACACTCCAATCCAAATTTATTAGAAAATGGGTTACTTCAGACAGAAGATTCATTATTCATTCATTGCTTTACTTAAAACACATAGGTTGCTTTAATTTATTCAGTATTGTGAACCTCTTATACATGATCAGATTCTGCAATTATTTCTTTATTATTCTCACTAAAAAGAGACTGATACCATGTTTTAGTAACAGAAGAGATCAATGTCTGGAGCAGGCCTGATCAATTTATAAAATCATGAACCTGAATTTGATTTAGTTTCTGTTTATGATTTTGTTGTTAAGGTTAAACACCATTAGTTAGCCTAGGAACCTTTGTCTTATTTGAAGGATTATTATTTTGCAGTTTTTAGAGTTGATAGTCTCTGCTATGAATAATAGAAAAATTATGAAAATTTCTGCTTAAACTATCATTGGCTCTTACCTACTAAGAACTGTAATGGGGCGAAAAGGTCTAATCAATAGACAAATGCATAGAATTAAACAACAGGCAGATACACAGGGCCTTAATAAAAATCCAAATTTATTTTCCCTAGTTGACTTACAGATAAAACTGCTTTTATCTGAAAAAGTTAGAGTTAGTAGTATCAAATTTCTAATATAATCAACTAGTTAACAATGTAGGGATTATTATGATTAGTCATAATAGTCACTTTAATTCAGATATTCATGTATTAGAAAGGCAAGCTTATTTTTTTTTATTTTATGAGTCTTTTTAATGACTTTTTTCCTCCTCTGTAAAGTACGGACATTGCATATTTGTCTTCACATGTATAACAAAAACTTGAGAACAGAAGAATAATTATTTTCTTATTTAATCCACTTTGAGATATCACAGGCAAATTCTTCAGTGATTTAGCTAACAACAGAGATAACAGTATTTAAAATGTTCAAATAAAAGTTTTCAGGTGGGCGGAAAGAAATATACTTTAAATTCAAAACAAATATGATTTGAAAAGGCAAGTTTAATGGAATAGATACAGGATATTCAACAAGCTCTTCTAAGGAATTTCAGCAAGTGAGAAGTCTCAAAATGTTTACTTTATTTTAAAGAAGCCTCAGGAAGAAATTAAGATTGTTATAATCCATGTATGTCCCCAAGGTACCCCAGCTAATCAGAGTACAAAAGCCAGGAACATGGAACCCAAGGGATTAACCAAGAAAGGCAAGTATAGGAGTGGGAATGGGAGGAGGGTTTGAGAGATCCTGAGTGTTGTTGAGAATAGAAACATACAAGCCACAGTAAAACTCTCTAACAGTAGAACTGAAAATTTGAGTTATGGTAGAAGAAGTAGCTGTGGACCTGGCCAACTGTAACCCATATTTAATATTCTATGGCTTAGTTTCTTCTGTTTTCTCACTTATAAAATGGGAACAATGGTAACACCTACTTCATAAGGTAGTTGTAAAAACTGAATGAGAAATGAATATGAGTAAAACTTTTACATTAGTGTCTGAAACACAGTATTTATGTTCCCAATAAATGTTGTTTATGTTTTTCATAATCATTTTATTATTAAAATAATAACTTAGGAAAGAACCTTAGAATGTATTACAGTACACACTTAAAGCAATATAAATTGAAATCAACATATGAGCCCTAAACAATAGAAAATAGTTTTAAAAATCACATAGTCAAAGTACTCTGTGAAGTCTCTTACAGAGGCATTGGAGACTAATGTTGCACCTTTTAAGAAATAAAACCAGTATACCCTCCATTGCTGAAACAGAAGACTGTTCAGCTAAGCACCTGATACAGTATTTTAATAAACAAATGCCACCCAAATCATCCCACTAAAGTTATTTTAGGGAGAAAAAAGGCTGTATTTTAGAAAAAAAAAGGGGGGGATGCAGGAGGGGGGTTTGACCTAATAGTGGATATTTATCATACCAATGTGGAATTCCCTGGTGGCTCAGATGGTAAAGCATCTGCCGACAATGTGGGAGACCCGGGTTCAATCCCTGGGTTGGGAAGATCTGGAGAAGCAAATGGCAACCCACTCCAGTATTCTTGCCTGGAAAATTCCATGGACGGAGGAGCCTGATAAGTTACAGTCCATGGGGTCTCAAAGAGTTGGACATGACTGAGCAACTTATTATTTATCATACCAAAGGGTGCTGTCTCTGTATGGTACTTTATTAATAACTAGAGAAGACTCATATCCTGAGACAAGTTGTAGAGTCAGTTAAAACAAAACAGGAGATTAAAAAATGAAACATTTATGTATAATAGGCTCCAGTTTCATCCACCTCATTAGAACTGATTCAAATGTATTCTTTTTAATGGCTGAGTAATACTCCATTGTGTATATGTACCACTGCTTTCTTATCCATTCATCTGCTGATGGACATCTAGGTTGCTTCCATGTCCTGGCTATTATAAACAGTGCTGCGATGGACATTGGGGTACACGTGTCTCTTTCTCTTCTGGTTTCCTCAGTGTGTATGCCCAGCAGTGGGATTGCTGGATCATAAGGCAGTTCTATTTCCAGTTTTTTAAGGAATCTCCACACTGTTCTCCATAGTGGCTGTTCTAGTTTGCATTTCCACCAACAGTGTAAGAGGGTTCCCTTTTCTCCACACCCTCTCCAGCATTTATTATTTGTAGACTTTTGGATCGCAGCCATTCTAACTGGTGTGAAATGGTACCTCATAGTGGTTTTGATTTGCATTTCTCTGATAATGAGTGATGTTGAGCATCTTTTCATGTGTTTGTTAGCCATCTGTATGTCTTCTTTGGAGAACTGTCTATTTAGTTCTTTGGCCCATTTTTTGATTGGGTCATTTATTTTTCTGGAGTTGAGCTGTAGGAGTTGCTTGTATATTTTTGAGATTAGTTGTTTGTCAGTTGCTTCATTTGCTATTATTTTCTCCCATTCTAAAGGCTGTCTTTTCACCTTGCTAATACAAAAAAATTTACTGAATTACTGAAATTTACTGAAAACAAAACAAAATTTTGTTTTATGGTCCAGAATCTGATCTGTCTTAGATGTGCTCTCTAAGAAGATGCAAGGATTTTTCTATGACCATCAAATAGGTGAATTTGGATGATGTTGTTCTAGCATCCTATATCCTTATTGATGTTTTGTCTCTTTGTTGTATCAATGACTAAGTTATGGACATTAAAATCTCAATTTATAACTGTTAAAAAAAAAAAAAACTCTGTAACATGCCCATGTTAATCTCTCATTCCTGGCTTATGTAAGATGTTAACATTAGTGGGGGGGGGGATGTATAGGAGCTGTCTGCAAGAGTTGTCTTTGCAATTCTTCTCTTCTATAAATCTAAACGTTTTCCAAAATAAAAAGTTTATTTTCAAAAAAAAAAAAAAAAGAAACATTTATTGTCATTATTCCTAAGGGTGAAGTGAAAGTCACTCAGTTGTGTCACTTTGCAACCCCATGGACTATATAGTCCGTGGAATTTCCAGGCCAGAATACTGGAGTGGGTAGCCTGTCCCTTCTCCAGGGGATCTTCTCAAACAAGGGATCAAACCCAGGTCTCCCCCATTGTGGGAAGATTCTTTATCAGCTGAGCCATAAGGGAACCCCAAGAATACTGGAGTGGGTAGCCTGTACCATCTCCAGCTGATTTTCTCAACCCAGGAATCGAACCAGGATCTCCTGCATTGCAGGTGGATTCTTTACCAACAGCGCTATCAAGGAAGCCCTGATTCCTAAAGGCATGACCTCATTATTTTAAGTGTTGTATATTATTATAAACACATTCTATAAACAATATTTGTAGGAAATTCAGTTATTGGCTATGAAGTGAACAACATGGGAAGAAAGAAAACCAAAAACACACAAAACAAAAAAATAAACCACTATATTAATGTATCAGGTCAGTTCAGTTGCTCAGTCATGTCCTACTCTTTGCGACCCCATGGACTGCAGCACGCTAGGCTTCCCTGTCCATTATCAACTCCCAGAGTTTACTCAAACTCATGTCCATTGAGTCAGTGATGCCATCCAACCATCTCATCCTCTGTTATCCCCTTCTCCTCCCACCTTCAGTCTTTCCCCAAATTAGGGTCTTTCCAATGATTCAGTTCTTCACAACAGGTGGCCAAAGTATTGAAGTTTCAGCTTCAGCATCAGTCCTTCCAATGAATATTCAGAACTGATTTCCTTTAGGATAGAATAGCAGTCCATTATCTATGTAGTCCTCTGTCTCAAAGATTCTCTTTCCTCCAGCCTATCACATCCAATTAGAGCCACAGGGTTCTAATGAACTAACAATGCTGCCTGCAGTCACGGGTAGAACTAAAGTAACAAGTTTAGCCTCAGAATTTCTGACTAGAATGACTCAGTTAAATGGTAGGCAATATGTTAATATCCAGGGAGTCCACACTACTCTGGGAAGACAGACTCAAAAAATGACAGAAGTTACGTTTTCTGCTAGCTGCCAGGATTTGAGTTGAGAGTCAGAATTATTTTTAATTTAACATATCTTCTAATTGAGTATTCTTTGTGTCCCTAAATTTATGGACTGAATACCTTTCTCATTAGAATTTATCAGGTCAGACAGAAAGGATGAATTGTGCAACAAATGCCTTGACCAAAACTTCATTCTGAAGTCTTTGAAAACTCCATGTCTCTGGAAAAGTATGAAGCAAATAGAGCTTGTCCCTAGAATTAATGAATAAGGAAACAAATAAGGCAAGCAAATCAACAAGAATATGACAAAATTGTGAAGGGCTTGTGTCTTACTAAGATCATGGCATCCAGTCCCCAAGATCATGGCATCCAATCCCATCACTTCGTGGCAAATAGATGGGGAAACAGTAGAAACAGTGAAAGACTTTATTTTTATGGGCTCCAAAATCGCCGCAGATGGTGACTGCAGCCATGAAATTAAAAGACACTTGCTCCTTGGAAGAAAAGCTATGACCAACATAAATAGCATATTGAAAAGCAGAGACATTACTTTACCAACAAAGGTCCATCTAAGTCAAAGCTACGGTTTTTCCAGTAGTCATGTATGGATGTGAGAGTTGGACTATAAAGAAAGCTGAAGTGAAGTGAAGTCGCTCAGTCGTGTCCGACTCTTTGGGACCCCATGGACTGTATAGCCTACCAAGCTCCTCTGTCCATGGGATTTTCCAGGCAATAGTACTGGAGTGGATTACCATTTTCTTCTCCAGGGGATTTCCCAACCCAGGGATCGAACCCGGGTCTCCCGCATTGTAGTCAGATACTTTACCATCTGAGCCACCAGGGAAGTCTGAGTGCCAAAGCTGAGGGCCAAAGAATTGATGCTTTTGAACTGTGGTGTTGGAGAAGACTCTTGAGAGTCCCTTGGACTGCAAGGAGATCCAACCAGTCCATCCTAAAGGAAATCAGTCCTGAATATTCATTGGAAGGACTGATGCTGAAGCTGGAAGTCCAATACTTTGGCCACCCGATACGAAGAACCAACTCAATGGCAAATACCCTGAGGCTGGGAAAGATTGAAGGCGGAAGGAGAAGGGGATGATGGAGGATGAGATGGTTGGATGGCATCACCAATGCGATGGACATGACTTTGTGTAGGTTCCTGGAGTTAGTGATGAACAGGGAAGCCTGGTTTCTGAAGTCCATGGGGGTCACAAAGAGTTGGACATGACTGAGAGACTGAACTGAACTGTATCTTACAGTGCATTCCAATGGGGGACAATACTGGCATCGTCTTCATTGTGTAAGACCATTTAGAACATTACAAGAACTGCCCCCATCTTGTCACAAGTCAGTAGCTCCTGATCCCAACTCAGTTATCAGCAGAGTCCAACAAGCACCTTCTCATTTACTAAAGTTGCAGGGTAGGTAGGGCTTAAAAAGCCAGACCAAGAATTTCTGTATATCCTGATGACATGAAAGGTAGAAATGCAGCTCTATATACTATGTTTTCTTCCAAGAAAAAAAAAAATTTTTTTTGTAAGAACTAATTTAGACTTTACTGATCCTGCAAGGCATTGTTTGCTTTTATGGAGATAGGTTCTCTGTTTTTGTTTTTGTTTTTTGTTTTTTTTTTTTTTGAGGTAGGTGTTTTTGTTTGAGCTATTTCTCACAGGAGGTGAGAACCCAAATGAGACATGGAAGTGTGTAAGGACCTATATACATTAAAGATCCTTTAAATAGAATCTAGAGGTTTCTGACTTAAAATATCAATAGATGTTTAATATACATGATCCAGACTCCCTTCCATAATACCACAGACCTCAATCTGCAAATATAAAAATAAGAATAATAAGAGCTACATTTACATCATGTGTTCAATTATTCAAACACATGTTGTATGGCATCAGCAAACTCTGGGAGACAGTGAAAAACAGGGAACCTGGCATGTCTCAGTCCATGAGGTTGCAGAGTCATAGATAATTGAGCCACTGAACAATGACAACATTCAAATACAACATGAACAAACAGAAAAAAAAATATTAACCAAAGGAACTAAAAAAGAATTAAAACAGCAAAAATGTGTTACTTCATTTTCTACAGGGTAGAAAATTAAAAAAAAAAAATCTGTTTCATTTTGGGTCAATAGAACCTAAAGCACCCTGAGGCCAGATGAATAGCAACCCAATTTGGCTTCTGAAATTAGAGAAAACGATTTTTGTATACTTCTGTTGACTGTGTAGAGATAAGAATCAGGCAGAGCAGGGCACACACACTGATATGGAACTAGAGGTGGATAGGTAAGAAAGACCATCTTCTACATAAATAACAAAGTAAGACTGTAATACGGGGGTCAGTGGGCAGACTGAGATTATGAAATCAAGCAGCCAGAAACTCAGAGTACCAATACTTGAAGCATTAAAACAAATGATGGGCTCACCAATACTTACTGGCTAATTATATAAAAATTTTGGGTGGGAAAGGTTAAAGAAAATTGAATAAGTGTGTAACACCTCAAACAGGATAAGGTCAAATACAAGATGAGATGGAGATGTCAGGCAAGAAAGATCAATAGATCCAAATAAGAGAAATTGATGATACAGACTCAGGGGAAATCATGGCCAAAGAGGAGTTGGAAGTTGATACATATAGTTATTATTTGTCAAAAGAAACACTTAATAGGAAGCTAACCTATGATGTAATATACTTAATCCATGGATTAAAACTTGATTATTAACTAAAAATTTTAAGTCATCTCTGGATATATTTTATTACACATAATTATGGTCTCAGACTGCATATAAAATGCATATTCTCTAGATATCTTAAAGGATATACATGCAGTATAGAATAAAACATGCAGTAAACATATATAGTAAGTTCAATTTTATTAATAAACTAAAATACACACAAACACACAGAAAGGAAAGAGTATAGTGAATTATAAGTCTATATTATGTCACTTGTTCATTTAAAAATATGCATTGTGGGATATTTCTATATTGTACAAAATTATGATTCAAAAGTTTTTGTTTCAAGTTAGATTAACTTGAAACAAACATTCTCTAGATCTAATGAAGTGAAAGTGAAAAGTGAAAGTGAAAGTCGCTCAGTCATGCCCGACTCTTCAAGACCCCATGGGCTGTAAAGTCCATGGAAATCTCCAGGCCAGAATACTGGGAAAGGTAGCCTTTCCCTTCTCCAGGGGACCTTCCTGATCCAGGAATTGAACTGGGGTATCCTGCATTGCAGGCGTATTCTTTACCAGCTGAGCTATGAGGGAAGCCCTGTAGATCTAGTTTCACTTTATAATCCATTTTTAAATGAATAAATAGAAGCATGCATGTGCCTTTGGTCTAGAAATCATTTAAAGTATTATTTTTTAAGCCTATACCCAATGACTGCTATTGTTTTGTCTGAGAAATGAGCCATCATTCAGCATATTGAGATTAATCACAAACATCACAAAAGAAAGGTATAGGGTTTGCTAAATTACTTAATAGAAATTCTCTGCTTGCTTTGTGTGTCTATCATTTTAGCTAACATATCAGAATATTCAAAGACAACCTATATTTAATAAGGAAAAAAAATTGCCTAGGTATATGTCTCACTAAGACTGCTCTTCCACTTTAACATGAATTACTTTAAAACTTGTACAAGTAGTAAAGCACAGAAATTCATAAAAACTCAGGGAAAAGATACTGAAATGTATCTTTCTTCAAGATCATATGACTACATTTTGATGGGATACTCACATATAGAGAGAGTTACCCTTTCTTTGATTAACAGTAACATTGTTTTACTTTACTGTGAATGTTAATTCATTTGTGTGACCCATCTAAACACATATGTTGAAATCTATGTTCAATGATCTATTCGGTTTTCACTCTAAGAATGAAACTCTGGTAGAGTTCAACATACTGAATTCCAATTGTACAAGAAGAAATGGGGGAAAGTTGTTTAGCTGTGGCATGTGTGAAAATAAAAGAAGAAAAAAATCTCTATTGAGACTTTAGGCAACAGTTAATTCAGTGATTAGACATGGTGATATATTCCTCTCAAACCAGCTAATGTTGCTGTAGACTACAATAAGAAAATTACAAGTTTTAGAATAGGAGAGGTGATCAACTAACCCATTCTTTTTATTATGTCCTCATATGTGAGCAATTTAAATGCATGACCTTATATCTTAGCAAACTAGGAGATAAATACACTTTTATATTGTGACAGCATGGCCATTCTAGGAATGGCCTCATGAAACTGTTAAAGCTGTAGTTCCATTTCATCTGGAAAAACAATTAAACTGTTAATTTTTCATGGGCACAGAACATATAATATTTATATTTTTGTGTTGTACTGGTAAAATATGGTCTAATACATAGTATGTGTCTGGTAAGTATTTACTTAAATGCTATAATTAATTCACTTAAAATATGAAAGAGTGAATATTAAATACACTAAAGTCCCAAATGTCAAATTCACAGATATGTTTTGTATCTTATTCAATTAGGTTACAAATTTAATATTTGTATTTAATTTTGCAGATATATTTCTCTAAAGGACTCCCTTCTTGGAATGGATTTTAAATATTAAATGATAAAACAGTTAATATAAGTGGACATTGGTTAACTGAACTTAAAAGTCTTCCAGATCAAGGGCATATCTTTAATGCCTTGAACACTGAAGTCTACCCTTGAGAACATCCAAAAAGACTTCTGAAAAAAGTTAGGGACTTTCTACAGACAACCCCACTACCCACAGCTGGATTGAATAAAATGGAAACTACAGCAAGTAATTCTTGATAACACTTCTGTGGAGGTAACTATCACTATTCTCATTTTTTTAGATAAGGAAGAGTATTTCAAGGTACACATCCAGTAAGTGGCAGTCCTAGAATTCTAAATTTGGGGTATCTGATTCACTCAAGTGTTCTCAAAAGTCTATCGGATGGTCCACGTGAAGGGATCAACACTGAGCCAATAGTGGGCATAAGATTACTTTTCCCACAACAGATAGTAAACAAACAAACTGGTTCTTAAACTACACTGTTTCCACACCTTCCACCACTATCCACTGGGATCTTTGTTCTTCTTATAATTCATTTAGACGATAGGTTACATTATTTATCTGAGGTTTTTCTTATTTCCTAAGATAGGTCTAGATCACTATAAACTTCCTTCTTAGAACTGCTTTTGCTGCATCCCATAGATTTTGAAAAGTTTGTTTTTTATTTTTGCTTGTCTCAAAGTATTTTCTGATTTTCTCTTTGATTTCTTCATTGATCCAAGGGTTTTCTAAGGGTATTTCAGGACAATATAAAGTTATAATAATAAGAATGATGGGGGAATTTTTTTAAGTTTAATCCCAATAATGGAGGAGGGAAAGGTAACCCACTCCAGTATTCTTGCCTGGAAAATCCAATGGATAGAGGAGCCGGCCAGTCTACAGTCCATGGGGTTGCAAAAGAGTTGGGCATGACTGGGCAACTGAGCATGCATCCACACAATAATGGAATAGTGTTTCAAGGCATTCTGAAAGAAAGACACGATCAGTCAACTGATCTTTGAAAAACTTTACAAGGCATTCAAAACAAGAGAGAGGACCTTTTCAATGAACAACACTGTTAACAGTAATAGTATATTTATTTGTGGAGGAAAAAAGTTGAACATTCATTTCATATGATATACAAAAATTAACTCAAAATGGGTCATAGACCCAAATAAAGAATTTAAATCAAAAGGAAACTTGTCAAAGTAAATATGTGAACATATGTGCCATCAAATATTTCTTTTTAAATTCAACTTTAGCTGGGCATCCTTAATACTTGCTAAATCTGGCAACCCTAAGTTGATGGTTCTGAGTTGTATATACATATACATGTATTTTGTTTTCCTTGAAGACAGCATTATTTTTAAATAATACAAAACTTTTTCCTATTTTCAGGCAAAAGGTATTTTTAACTAATTTTCCTCACTAAGGAAATAAAGGTTTGTAGAGATTAAGGAACTTGCTTATCGGTATATCCATTTATGTATTAAAGCCAGGTTCTTTGCAAATAAATATCCAAGTGATTCCAAAAGAAAACAGTTATAGTCAAGAAAAAACAATATTTATATATAAAGATTGGAGAAATTAAGAAATGAACTCATCAATAGTACATATAGATTTCAGAAAGTTTCCTTGAACTGGCCATTAAAAGTTACAAAGGGGGGTGGTCCTAAGATGGCAGAGGAATAGGACAGGGAGACCACTTTCTCCCCAACAAATTCATCAAAAGATCATTTGAATGCTGAGCAACTTCCACAAAACAACTTCTGAATGCTGGTGGAGGACACCAGGCACCCAGAAAGGCAGCCCATTCTCTTCAAAAGGAGGTAGGACAAAATATAGAAGACAAAAAGACAGATAAAGGAGTTAGGGACTGAGACCCATCCCAGGGAGGGAGTCATGAAGGAGGAGTAGTTTCCAAACACCAGGAAACCCTCTCACCAGTGGTCTGTGGGGAGTTTTGGAATCTCAGAAGGCAACATAACCAGGAGGGGAAAATACCCAAAACACAAAACCCACAGGATATGTGCCTTAACCACAACTAACAGCGGAGAAATAGCCCAGAGGCTCATGTCTGCCACCAGCAAGCGGGGGAGGTGCGGGTTGCATGCTTAGGATAAGGCCAGGCCTGAATGCCCTGAGGACAATCTGAAGGAGCTAATGTGAGATAGCAATCCAAACTGTCGGATAGCCACAGTTTGAGAGGAAAAAAAAAGAGAGAGGACTTTTCCATGAAAAGATCTAAGGAAGGCACAGCCTGGCCGGCTCACAGAACAAAAGGACTGAGTGAATACTAAAGGAGAGCTAGCTGGCTGGGGACCAGCGCATCCCCCTACCAGAGGCAGAGAGGCAAGTGGGCCGCAGCCAGAGCTGGAAGGTGAGAGGCAATCTCAGGCCCAGAGACAGCATCCTCTACCAAACTGTAGGCAGGCTCCCAGATGCTAACCAAGTCTTCCTGGGATCCTGGACAGTTGACATCTTCCAGGAGGGTCGCAGCCTGAGATCAGCCCCCCAGAGGAGACACACAGCAGACAGTGCACCCAGGAAACCAAGCAGCTGAGACAGGAGAGGTGATAAGATGCACCACACACCTGAGATAGTGTGCTCTCCAAGCACCTGGTCGCCTGAGCTCCTCAGACCTGGGAATGGCACAAAACACATGCCCAACTGAGTCTGTGCCTTTGTGGAGTACCCAAGAACCTGAACCTGAGCAGCTTAGACCTGGGAAGTGTGAGATGAGTGCAATTGTGTGATAGTTTGAGCATTCTTTGGCATTGCCTTTCTCAGGGCCCACTTTTGACAGTTCCCCTTTAGAGCAACCTGGAGCCTGAGCAGTGTAGTCTGGGAAAGCCCAGGTGCTGTGAACTGGGGCAAACCCAGTGGAGTCTATACCCTATGAGCACTCCCCACACATGCCAGTGATATTTGTTTGCAGTGTTCCTCCCTCCCTACAGCACAACTGAACAAGTGAGCCTCAGTAAGTTACCACCTTTGCCCCTTGTGTCAGGGCAGAAATTAGACACTGAAGAGACTTCCAAACAGAGGAAGCCAAAATAAACAAAGAAGAGGGAGCTGCTCTGGAAGGGACCTGTATTTAGCACTGACTAAGCATTGGAAGGGGCCTATAGAAACTGAGAAGAAGTATAAGCTGGAACAAGGAACTATCTTAAACTGAACTGACCCAACACTGCCCTCAAGAGCTCCAGAGAAATTCCTAGATATATTTTTACTATTATTATTCTTTAATTTTTTTTAATTTTCAAGTTCTTTATTACTCCTTAACTTTCATTTTTATAACCATTTTGATAATCATTTTATTTTTAATTTTCATCTTATAACCTTGACAAAAGACCCTATTTTTAAAGCAAATTTCACATATATATTTTTTATAATTTTTGTGATTGATTTTGTTTTGTATTTTTAATATTATATTTTTTAGAGTCTAACCTCTAGTCTAGATTTTTAATCTTTGCTTTCTGGTATTTGTTATCAATTTTGTACCTTTAAGCATCTAATCTTCAGTACCCATTTTTACTTAGGGGTGTGATTACTGGATAATTGATCTCTCCCTTTCTGGATGTCCCTTTTCTCCCCTAGGTCAGCTCTATCTCCACCCTCCCCCTTCTCTTCTCTATTTAACTCTGAATCTCTCTGGGTGTTCCAGGCTGTGGAGAACACTTAGGGAACTTATTATTGGCTAGGTTGGTCTCTCCCTTTTTGACTGTCCGTCTTGTGAAGTCAAGTGGGCCTTAGAAAGCATCACTACAAACAAAGCTAGTGGAGGTGATAGAATTCCAGTTGAGCTATTCCAAATCCTGAACGATGATGCTGTGAAAGTGCTGCACTCAATATGCCAGCAAATACGGAAAACTCAGCAGTGGCCACGGGACTGAAAAAGGTCAGTTTTCATTCCAATCCCAGAGAAAGGCAATGCCAAAGAATGCTCAAACTATCACACAATTGCACTCATCTCACACGCTAGTAAAGTAATACTCAAAATTCTCCAAGCCAGCCTTCAGCAATATGTGAACCGTGAACTTCCTGATGTTCAAGCTGGTTTTAGAAAAAGCAGAGGAACCAGAGATCAAATTGCCAACATCCACTGGATCGTAGAAAAAGCAAGAGAGTTCCAGAAAAACATCTATTTCTGCTTTATTGACTATGCCAAAGCCTTTGACTGTGTGGATCACAATAAACTGTGGAAAATTCTTCAAGAAATGGGAATACCAGACCACCTGACCTGCCTCTTGAGAAACCTCTATGCAGGTCAGGAGGCAACAGTTAGAACTGGACATGGAACAACAGACTGGTTCCAAATAGGAAAAGGAGTACATCAAGGCTGTATATTGTCACCCTGCTTATTTAACTTATATGCAGAGTACATCATGAGAAATGCTGGACTAGAAGAAACACAAGCTGGAATCAAGATTGCAGGGAGAAATATCAATAACCTCAGATATGCAGATGACACCACCCTTATGGAAGAAAGTGAAGAGGAACTAAAAAGCCTCTTGATGAAAGTGAAAGAGGAGAGTGAAAAAGTTGGCTTAAAGCTCAACATTCAGAAAACAAAGATCATGGAATCCGGTCCCACCACTTGATGGGAAATAGATGGGAAACAGTGGAAACAGTGTCAGACTTTATTTTTCTGGGCTCCAAAATCACTGCAAATGGTGACTGCAGCCATAATTAAAAGACGCTTACTCCTTGGAAGGAAAGTTATGACCAACCTAGATAGCATATTCAAAAGCAGAGACATTACTTTGCTAACAAAGGTTCGTCTAGTCAAGGCTATGGTTTTTCCTGTGGTCATGTATGGATGTGAGAGTTGGACTATGAAGAAGGCTGAGTGCCGAGGAATTAATGCTTTTGAACTGTGGTGTTGGAGAAGACTCTTGAGAGTCCCTTGGACTGCAAGGAGATCCAACCAGTCCATTCTGAAGGAGATCAGCCCTGGGATTTCTTTGGAAGGAATGATGCTAAAGCTGAAACTCCAGTACTTTGGCCACCTCATGTGAAGAGTTGACTCATTGGAAAAGACTCTGATGCTGGGAGGGATTGGGGGCAAGAGGAGAAGGGGACGACAGAGGATGAGATGGATGGCATCATGGACTCGATGGACATGAGTCTGAGTGAACTCCGCGAGTTGATGATGGACAGGGAGGCCTAGCGTGCTGCGATTTATGGGGTCGCAAAGAGTCGGATACAACTGAGCGACCTATCTGATCTGATCTTCTCCTCCTGGTCACCTCTATCTCCCTTCTCCTTTTCTTCTCTATGTAACTTCATGAACTTCTCTGGGTGTTTCAGACTGTGGAGAGCACTTAGGGAATTGATTATTGGCTAGACTGCTCTCTCCCTTTTTGATTTTCCCTCTTCTCCACCTGGTCACCTCTATCTCCCTACTCCCTCTTCTCTTCTCCATGTAACTGTGAACCTCTCTGAGTGTCCTTCACTGTGGACAACCTTTTCACTATTAACGTAGATGTTTTATTATCAGTGCTGTAAGGATGGAGGAGTCTTGAGACTACTGTAAGAATAGGACTGAAAGCCAGAGGCAAGAGGTTTAAATACAAAATTTGAGAACACCAGAGAACTCCTGACTTCAGGGAACATTAATCGACAAGAGCTTTATCAAAAAGCCTTCATACCTACACTGAAACCAAGCTCCACCCAAGATCCAACAAGTTCCAGAGTAAGACATACCACACTAATTCTCCAGCAACGCAGGAACATAGCCCTGAGCATTAAAATACAGGTGGCCAAGTGTCACACCAAACCCACAGACACCTCAAAACTCACTACTGGACACTTCATTTTATTGCACTCCAGAGAGAAGAAATCCAGCTCCACCCATCAGAACACTGATGCAAGTCTCCCTAATCAGGAAACCTTGACAAGCCACTAGTCCAACCCCACCCACAGGGAGCAACCTCCACAATAAAGAGGAACCACAAACTTCCAGCATACAGAAAGGCCACCCCAAACAAAGCAATATAAACAAAATGAAAAGGCAGAGAAATATTCAGCAGGTAAAGGAACTGATAAATGCCCACCAAACCAAACAAGAGAGGAAGAGATAGGGAGTCCACCTGAAAAAGAATTCAGAACAATGATAGTAAAGATGATCCAAATTTTTGAAAACAAAATGGAGTTACAGATAAATAGACTGGAGAAAAGGATTGAGAAGATGCAAGAAATGTTTAACAAGGACCTAGAAGAAATAAAAAAGAGTCAGTCAATAATGAATATTGCAATAACTGAGATCAACAACACTCTGGAGGGAACTAACAGTAGAATAACGGAGGCAGAAGATACGCTAAGTGAGGTGGAAGATAGAATGGAAATAAATGAAGAAGAGAGGGAAAAAGAAAAAATAATGAAAAGAAATGAGGACAGCCTCAGAGACCTCTGGGACAATGTTAATTGCCCCAACATTTGAATCATAGGAGTCCCAGAAGAAGAAGACAAAAAGAAAGGCCATGAGAAAATGCTTGAGAAGATAATAGTTGAAAACGTCCTTAAAATGGGGAAAGAAATAGCCACCCAAGTCCAAGAAACCCAGAGAGTCCCAAACATGATTAAACCCAAGGCAAAACACCCCAGGACACATATTAATCAAATTAATGGAGATCAAACACAAAGAGCAAATACTAAAAGCAGCAAGGAAAAAGCAACAAATAACACAAACGGGGATTCCTATAAGGGTAACAGCTAATCTTTCAATAGAAACTCTTCAGGCCAGAAGGGAATGGCAGGACATACTTGTTGATGAAAGAGAAAAACCTACAACCCAGATTACTATACACAGCAAGGATCTCATTCAAATATTAAGGAGAAATCAAAAGCTTTACAGACAAGCAAAAGCTGAGAGAATTCAGCACCACCAAACCAGCTCTTCAACGAATGCTAAAGGATCTTCTCTAGACAGGAAACACAGAAAAGGTTTATAAACTCAAAATCAAAACAACAAAGTAAATGGCAATGGGATCACACTTATCAATAATTACCCTAAATGTAAATGGGTTGAATGCCCCAACCAAAAGACAAAGACTGGCTGAATGGATACAAAAACAAGACACCTATATATGCTGTCTACAAGAGACCCACCTCAAAACAAGGGACACATACAGACTGAAAGTGAAGGGCTGGAAAAAGATACTTCATGCAAATGGAGTCCAAAAGAAAGCAGGGGTAGCAATACTTATATCAGATAAAAATAGACTTTGAAATAAAGGCTGTGAAAAGAGACAAAGGATCAATCCAAGAAGAAGTTATAACAATTATAAATATATATACACCTAACATAGGAGCACTGCAATATGTAAGGGAAATGCTAACAAGTATGAAAGGGGAAATGAACAGTAACACAATAATAGTGAGAGACTTTAATACCCCACTCATACCTACGGATAGATCAACTAAACAGAAGATTAGCAAGGAAACACAAACTTTAAGTGATACATTGGACCAGTTAGACCTAATTGATATCTATAGGACATTTCACCCCAAAAAAATGAATTTCACCTTTTTCTCAAGTGCACACGGAACCTTCTCCAGGATAGATCACATCCTGGGCTATAAATCTAGCCTTGGTAAATTCAAAAAAAATTAAATCATTTCAAGCATCTTTTCTGATCACAATGCAGTAAGGTTAGATGTCAACTACAGAAAAAAAAAAAAAAAAAAAACTATTAAAAATACAAAACATATGGAGGCTAAACAACACACTTCTGAATAACCAACAAATCACAGAAGAAATCAAAAAAGAAATCAAAATATGCATAGAATGAATGAAAATGAAAACAAGACAACCCAAAACCTACGGGATTCAGTAAAAGCAGTACTAAGGGGAAGGCTCATAGCAATACAAGCTTACCTCAAGAAACAAGAGAAGAATCAAATAAATAACCTAACTCTACACCTAAAGCAAATAGAAAAAGAAGAAATAAAGAACCCCAGGGTTATTAGAAGGAAAGAAATTATAAAAATTAGGGCAGAAATAAATAAAAAAGAAACAAAGGAGACTATAGCAAAAATCAACAAAACTAAAAGCTGGTTCTTTGAGAAGATAAATAAAATAGACAAACCATTAGCCAGACTCATCAAGAAAAAAAGGGAGAAGAATCAAATTGACAAAATTGGAAATGAAAATGGAGAAATCACAACAGACAACACAGAAATACAAAGGATCATAAGAGACTACTATCAGCAACTATATGCTAATAAAATGGACAACTTGGAAGAAATGGATGAATTCTTAGAAAAGTATAACCTTCCAAAACTGAACCAGGAAGAAATAGAAAATCTGAACAGACCCATCACAAGCATGGAAATTGAAACTGTAATAAAAAATCTCCCAACAAACAAAATCCCAGGACCAGACAACTTCACAGCTGAATTTTACAAAAAATTTAGAGAAGAGCTAACACCTATCCTACTGAAACTTCCAGAAAATTGCAGAGGAAGGTAAACTTCCAAACTCATTCTATGAGGCCACCATCACCCTAATACCAAAACCAGACAAAGATGCCACAAAAAAAGAAAACTACAGGCCAATATCACTGATAAACATAGATGCAAAAATCCTTAACAAAATTCTCGCAAACAGAATCCAAAAACATATTAAAAAGAGCATATATCATTACCAAGTGTGCTTTATTCCTGGGATGCAAGGATTCTTCAATATTCACAAATCAATCAATGTGATACACCACATTAACAAATTGACAGATAAAAATCATATGATTATCTCAATAGATGCAGAGAAAGCCTTTGACAAAATTCAATATCCATTTATGATTAAAAAAAAAAACAACACAAAACCCTCCAGAATGCAGGCATAGAAGGAACATATCTCAACATAAATAAAAGCCATATATGTTAAACCCACAGCAAACATTATCCTCAATGGTGAAAAATTGAAAGCATTTCCCCTAAAGTCAGGAACAAGATAAGGGTCCACCCTCTCACCACTACTATTCAACATAGTTTTGGAAGTTTTAGCCACAGCAATCAGAGAAGAAAAAGAAATAGAAGGAATCCAGATCGGAAAAGAAGAAGTAAAACTCTCACTTTTTACATATGACATGATCCTCTACATAGAAAACCCTAAAGACACCACCAGAACATTACTAGAGCTAATCAATGAATACAGTAAAGTTGCAGGATATAAAATTAACACACAGAAATCTCTTGCATTCCTATACACTAACAATGAGAAAACAGAAAGAGAAATTAAGGAAACAATTCCATTCACCATTGCAACATAAAGAATAAAATACTTAGGAATAAATCTATCTAAAGAAACCAAAGACCTATATATAGAAAACTACAGTCATTAAGACAATATGGCACTGGCACAAAGACAGAAATATAGATCCATGGAACAAAATAGAAAGCCCAGAGATAAATCCACACACCTATGGTCACCTTATCTTTGACAAAGGAGACAAGAATATACAATGGAGAAAAGGCAATCTCTTTAACAAGTGGTGCTGGGAAAACTGGTCAACCACTTGTAAAAGAATGAAACTAGAACACTTTCTAACACCATACACAAAAATAAACTCAAAATGGATTAAAGATCTAAATGTAAGACTAGAAACTATAAAACTCCTAGAGGAAAACATAGGCAAAACACTCTCTGACATACATCACAGCAGGATCCTCTATGACCCACCTCACAGAATATTGGAAATGTAAGCAAAACTAAACAAATGGGACCTAATTAAACTTAAAAGCTTTTGCACAATGAAGGCAACTATAAGCAAGATGAAAAGACAGCCTTCAGAATGGGAGAAAATAATAGCAAATGAAGCAACTGACATAGAATTAATCTCAAAAATATACAAGCAACTCCTGCAGCTCAATTCCAGAAAAATAAATGACCCAATCAAAAAATGGGCCAAAGAACTAAACAGACATTTCTCCAAAGACATAGCTAACAAACACATGAAAAGATGCTCAACATCACTCATTATGAGATCAATGCAAATTAAAACCACAATGAGGTACCATCTCACGCTGGTCAGAATGGCTGCTATCAAAAAGTCTACAAACAATAAATGCAGGAGAGGGTGTGGAGAAAAGGGAACCCTCTTACACTGTTGGTGGGAATGCAAACTAGTACAGCCACTATGGAGAACAATGTGGAGATTCCTTAAAAAACTGGAAATAGAACTGCCTTATGACCCAGCAATCCCACTGCTGGGCATACACACCAGGGAAACCCAAATTGAAAGAGACACGTGTACCCCAATGTTCATCGCAGCACTGTTTACAATAGCCAGGACATGGAAGCAACCTAAATGTCCATTGGCAGATGAATGGATAAGAAAGCTGTGGTACATATATAGAATGGAATATTACTTAGCTATTAAAAAGAATGCATTTGAATCAGTTCTAAGGAGGTGGATGAAACTGGAGCCTATTATACAGAGTGAAGTAAGTCAGAAAGAAAAACACCAATACAGTATACCAACGCACATATATGGAATTTAGAAAGATGGTAACAATGACCCTATATGCAAGGCAGCAAAAGAGACACAGATGTAAAGAGACTTTTGGACTCTGTGGGAGAAGGTGAGGGTGGGATGGTTTGAAACATGTATATTATCATATGTGAAATAGATCGCCAGTCCAGGTTTGATGCATGAGACAGGGTGCTCAGGGCCGGTGCACTGGGACGACCCTCAGGGATGGGATGGGGAGGGAGGTGGGAAGGGGGTTCAGGATAGGGGACACATGTACACCAATGGCTGACTCATGTCAATGCAAGGCAAAAACCACTACAATATTGTAAAGTAATTAGCCTCCAAATAAAATAAATAAATAAAATTTTTTTTACATTACAAAAATGTATAGCTAATGGTCATAAATTTTAAAATATATTGAAATAATGCAAAAGAAGATAGGAAAAAATAGATAAAAATGCACCAACAGCAAATAAATAATAAACTGGTATATCTAAATCCAATCACAACAAACTATAACCATGATCTAGTAATTTTCTTTCTTCCTAATCCTTTCTTTGTGTCTCTTTTTTCTTGAATGTGATATTTAAAAGAGAAAAAAAATAATAAACAAAATTCTAGCTTTTCACATTTACCATTTACCATAGTCTCACTATGGCCAACCCTGAATATTCATTGGAAGGCCTGATGCTGAAGCTAAAGCTCCAATACTTGGCCACCTGATGTGAAGAGCTGACTCATTAGAAAAGGCCTTGATGCTGGGAAAGATTGAGGGCAGGAGAAGAATGGGACAACAGAGGATGAGATGGATGGCATCATCGACTCAATGGACATGAGTCTGAGCAAGTTCCGAGAAATGGTGAAGGACAGAGAAGGCTGGCGTGTGGTAGTCCATGGGTCACAAAGAGCAGGACACAACTGAGAGACTTAATAACAACACTATAGCCAGTTTTAAGCTACTGGGATAACATCACTGAATGCAAACTTGGACAATCGGGAACACAACCAGCTCTTGTGAGCTAGCAAAACAGGGTTCCAGCACACTACTGTCCAGGTCTATATATTAAATTATGATGAAGAATTCGCAAATTTGTAGTCTGTAGGCACATCATTTCTAAAAACTTGAGTTTAAGACTAACATTAAATTACCTAATTATACAGATGGCAATAGAAGTACACTGATCAAAGCTCGCTAAATAAAATATAATGGATATTGGATGGTATGGTGAGCAGAATTCTCAGATGGAGTCCAAGATTCCTGTGTCCTGATACACATGCCTTGTATAATTTTCTCCATTTGACTGTTGTCTAGAAGAGATGCACTTATAACATTAAAAGTTTTCTTTTTTAATATTTATATTATATATAAATATATGAGGATTAGAAGGAAAATTAAAATGAGAATTAATCTGTTTGAACATAAAGGCCAGTAGAATTGATTTTATTCTTACTTGTTTCAGGCAAGTATACAACATCCTGAGTTTTGAAATACACCAAATAATTTTCTAAACATAGGCAGAGATTATATGGCCATCAATAGGAAAGTAAAAAAAGGAAGTACAATTTATATTAGATCAGTGCTTTTTCACACCATTTCCTTGGATTTAAAATGAAGATTTTACGCATAGTGACTACAATTTGTGATTAAATCTCCCACTTTCAAGTTTATCTTCCTACATGAATGCAAACTCTGGTAGCAATGAATGTGATCACTTGTTGAATTTTACCCAAGTACAGATATTGTGTAAAGTAGACTTTTCCTCATATTTAAATCAATTAGGGTAGAGTCTAGGCCTGCTTATGTTTTCAAAGAAACAGTTTAGAGATGTTAAGAAATAGTTACAGTTTTATATCTGTGCTGAAGCTTCTCTGTATGACAGAAAATAGAAAGGGATATTTTTTCTAAGACACAAAGGGAATTCAGGAGAATCAAAAACAACTTAACTGATTTCCCTAAAGGTATATCTGGCAAATTTGGAAAAACAGTACAGATATGTATGGTTTGAAACATGAATCAGGCTTTCACATTGAGAGTAATAAGGAAAACTTCCTTTTCTGAGTTCAATTTTTCAATTTATTAACTCTGTCATACTTTCCTTTCTTTTTATATTTACCCCTGGAAATCAAATTAATCTCTTGAATGGAAAACAAATATTCTTTAGACTTCATTGCATTTAGTACTTTTGTCATCTGGTACTAGAAAAATAACAAAGAAAATATAGATATTGTCATTTTTTTTGTTTTTTAGTAATAAATTTACAAATATGGATATATATGGATCCACAGATTGTGACAGATTTTATTCTATCACAATTTGGACATATGACATAAGTGTCCAGAGACATGAAGATAATATTCTTTCTACCAAAATAAGTAATATCTAGATTTGATAATGTGGTTCTCAACTTTATCACACAGGGCTTTCCTGGTGGCTCAGATGGTAAAGAATCTGCCTATAATACAGGATATCCAGGTTTGATCCCTGGGTTGGGAAAGTCCCCTGGAGAAGAGAATGGGAACCCAATCCAGTATTCTTGCCTGGAGAATTCCAAGGACAGAGGTGGGCTACAGTCCATGGGGTCACAAAGAGTCAGACACGACTGAGCAACACTAACTTTATTACACATGTGATATTAACATTGAGTAATATACAGGAAATGTCACTGATTCTTGGAATTAAGAAAAAAATTCTGAGTTATGCTTTGCATTATTTTTCTATTGCTGTGTAATAAGTAACAAAAATTTAGTTGCTAAAAATCATACAGATGCATTATCTCACAACTTTATTAAGTTAGGAGTTCTGGAATAGATCACCTGGCTCCCCACCCAGAGTTTCACCAAACTGGAGTAGAAGTGTCAGTCTGGCTTTAGTCCCACGCGAGACTCAGAATTCTCTTCCAAACTACCTGGCTGTTGGCAGAATTCAGTCTCTTGCCTTACTGAATTGATCTGCTTAATTATTATCTATCATCTGGGGACCACTCAGCTTCCATAGGTCATCTTTCGATTTTGGTTCTTTGCTTCTTCAATACTAATAGAAAAATTTATGTTGTTCCTAATCTCTCTAGCTTATTTTACCTCTGATCTTTAGATTTTCTTTTAAAGCGCTCATCTTATTCAGTCATCCCCAGTAATGTTAATCTGCTATTTGATTAATTTAAAATAAACTTTTTAGGGACCTGAATTATATCTCCAAAAATCTGTTCACCTTTGCCACATATTGTAACCTTATCAAGGAAGTGATAACTTACTACTTAACTCATCAGCAATAAAATGTAGAAAATTACATTACAAGACATGTATACCAGGAGGTAAGAATCTTGGAAACCACATTTGAATCCTGCTTAATTTATAGTCCAATATCCATTATGTTTTATCTGTGTAACATTGAGCAATTTACTTCTCTGTTAAGTCAGATAACTGTATTAAATAACCCATCTAGGAATCTTCTAGCTTTGACATTCTAAAATTCTAAAATGTGGAGAGAGTTCAAAATTATAGTGATAAGGGACACACACACACAGGTTTCTGGAAGCTTAAAGTGCTCTCTGATTCTGGAAACAATTGTAGGAGCTTGCCTTGGACTCAGAAAGTTGTGGTTAAGCAAGTAAATAAAGACATCAAGAGTAAGTTTTTAAATGAACTCAGAGTACAGATTTATTGCCAATCACCTCCTCATGCAACTGCTATGGAATTCAAAACATAACATGGGACATTAAAGTAGTCATTGAACTATAATCACTATGGAAATTTAGAAATTTGAGAGGTTTGACACAGCAGGTAGTAAAGCTGACTAAAACTATAAGTTGAGGTAATTTTAATGACCTCTCATCTAAAATGACAAGCTAATATTGCTATGTAATCTGTCACATTATAAAATTGTATTTCTAAGCTAATAAAATGGTTTATAAAGCTTGACTTGAAATATATTTGTCATAGTATATTAATATTAGAAAGATGTGAGAATACATAAAACATAAATGCAACAAACTTCTCTAGAGAAAGTTTAGCAGTTATACCAGAAAACACAGTTCTGTAATAAACTCCTGAAAGTGTAAGCTCTACCAGGGGGTTTGGGGGGTGGGGAAGAGGGAATGGAACAGTAGGATTTTTTCTTCCATCATAATCTCATTTAGAGTATTTCTGACTTGAAATAACAAGGGTGGTCTTACTCGATGCTTCTGAAAACATGACAATGTGCACTTTCTTTTTTACATGGCATTCCACATAACAGTGTTTCAAATGGTTTCCAAAAGGGTTTTATAGGATTAACTAACTCGAGACAACGTGGCACTGTGTGGTCCTTGAAAAATTCATGGCAGTAACACTGGGCCAACAGATCTTATTCAATCTGGATAGACAGATGGCCAAAAAGAAAGTACAAATCCTTCAATGACATAAATAAAATAGCAGTAATTATCAGCCAGGAGGTCTCTGAGGGGCTTAAGGGGGTGATCCTGTAACTAGCTTTGGTGTGAGTAGAATGCTAATCCTCTAGGGTTGAATAAGAGATGCTAGATAAATTCTGAGGTACTTGAAATCACTGTCCTATTTTTTTTTTTCTTTTTTTTTTTCACTGTCCTATTTATAAAGACACGATAAGGAGGGTTGAAGAAGTGGACATAAAGGTGATGCAGGTTACCAGATAAATGCGAGTAATGGTCAACCTCTTTTATTCACATTCCACTAGGCTGACTCTCAAATGGGAATTTCTGTCTAACTTGCTGGCTGACGGCCAAATTTACTGGGTTTGCTCCAGATGTGTTTGGACTTAGAGGGAGGTAGAAAGTTTGAAATGTCTTACAATGTGCTCTGTGGTACTTAGGAAAGGCATGCAGTCACAAGATGTGAGAAGCCCAATGCTACACCTGGACTTCCTAAAGTTACTTTCACATCAGTCACTTAACTGACTGAGGTACTTTATGAACTCCTGCTCTGGTGCTATCCAAGGTCTCTAGATTTTTCATTGCTGACAGGAAAGTCAATTCACTAAGTTACTCTCCTTTTCAACCTAACTGATGAAAGGATATTAAAGGTGAGTAAAATTTGATGCTTTTAAAAAGAAACTATGTAAAATTGGGGTAGAGGTAAGAATAGGCACTTGGGAGGTTGTAAGCAAATCACAAGAACAGGCAGTCTGAGTTTAACTCTGGGCTCTTCTAGATTTTCTGTGACCTTCAGCAAATTAATTACCTGCTGTGGACCTTGGTTTCTATATTTAATTACAATGATCTAATAATTTATTAAATATAACATAACAAAAAATATCCCTTTAACCCTGCTAAAACTGTAACCCACCCAAACTCAAATTTCTCATCTTACCTCCACAGCTCTTATCATCATTATATCCAATAAATAGTCTGCTTACTTATTTTACTTTGGTTTCTATTCCTAAAAGAGATGTAATCTACACTAGAAAAGGTATTTCTGTCTGTTTTGCCAATAGCTTTATAACTAGAGCCTAGAATATTGCCTAACACATAGTAAGGGATCATATTTATAATTTGTTGAACAAATAAAACAGTTCTGTTTCACAGGTTTTTGTGAGAATAAAATTACATGATTTATATAAAGGATCAAATGCACAGCCCCTGAAAAATACTAATGCCTTCTTTCACACTGTTCATGGTCCTATCTTTTTAAGAATATATAGGAATCTGCTTCTCCGAGACTGTGAGTTTTGAGAATGTAGGTACTTTTTATTTTTATATACTCATCACCTGCCAAAGGATTTGGCCCATTATTTAATAACTATTCAGGGAATTAATGAATGAATATTTCAACATTATATGATCGATAAATAATTAAAACAGGAAAGAAAAACACCTGATATAAACCTAAAGGCATAAAGTGCATCCTTCTAGTGAACAAGGTAATACAATTATTATCCAGTTTCTTGACAAAGCCTTCTACAGCTAGATTCTGAATCAGAAGATTTGGCATTTCACAAAACAATGAAGAATATTTTGTAAGTCAATTTAATTTTCATATTTGACCTTTTTCCCCCCAAAAAACGGCATGTATGATATTCCATTTGTGTTGATTCCATAAATATTTATCAAGTTCACTATGTATATTAAATAGTAGGGCTTTCCTTGTAGAAAAATGTAGTCAGACATCATCTTTCTTCCTTTGAAACCATCCTGCTAGAAATTGAAATACATGAAACAACATTGTTTTATGAATTGCCACAACTCAATTGCATATACTAAACTTTAATGATGACAAAGAAAAAACTGAAAAGCATTGGTTTCAACTAGATTTGTCTCTTTGTTTACGGCATACCTGTGGGGTGGGGTGGGGGAGGGTTCACATTCTCAGCTGCAGTTGCTGAAACAAAATTCAAAACAAAAGAAATCATAGCCTTTAAAGAGCATGGCAATAATGCTGGTGTTTCAGATTGCCCTGAGTATAGAAAATAGGTATAGTAACATAATGGGTAAAGCATTAAGATCAATCCAAGGCTAGTAATCCTCAAAGATTCTAAGACATGCAGACATGGTATCAGTGAAGTCTAACAGAGACTAGAGGGTCAAAAAGGAGCAGAAGTCTAATTTGGATGGAGGGTGTGGTTAAAAAGTTGTACTGTGTTAGAATGGTAAATTGGAAAGATAATAACAACATTTAAGTTGCAGAGTACTAAAATTCTAGAAAATTCTCTAAGAAGAGGAAGGGGAACAGGGAAATGGAGTAAAATTCAATTATCAGGACAGAAACGCCAAGTTAATTAGCAACAAGAATGATTTTGCTAACTCCAAAGTGTTCTTCAGTTTATGAATAATTCACAGTGAGTTTGGTGCTAAGGAAAGACTGAAAAGGGAGTAAAATAGTCAAAGCTTTAGCACAGACTTAATCGAAAGTATCAGGTCCATAAAGCTTAAAAGATATGGCCAAACTGACGTACATAATTAGTGACAAATAGAACTAAATATGTCTCCAGAGACTCTCTTCAAGAAAAAAATTTATGCTACTAATTTGGATTTAATTTTGTACTTAGTAAAAGTATATTTGTAAAAAATAACATTTTTAAAAAGAAGATAATTTTTATTTCGAAATAATTTTCAACTGCAAAATAGCTAGAAAATTAAAAGAGATAGCTCTTTTACTTCCCCAAAACATTTGAGAGTAGGTTGCTGATATAATGACTCATTTTGACCTAATACTTTGGAGTATAAGTTGTACAAATAAGGATCTTATTCTATGTCTAGACAATAAACCATGAAAATAAAAAAAATGTTTGCTACTTTATTACTATCTAACCCATAGATCTATCGAATCTTTGTTGCTTATAGCTGCAATAATGTTTACAGAAAATTGAGCCAAGCTCATGTGTTGTGTACTCATTTGTTATGTCTCTTTATTATTCTCCAACCTGAAACTCTTACTCAATCTTTGACATTCATGATTTTGAGATGTTTGCATTTGTGTAAATAATTTTTAGAATATACCTCAATTAGGATTTACCTGAGCTTCCACTATTATTAGTTTCAGGTCATACATTTTTGACACACAATTTCCCAGGCAGTACTAGTGGTAAAGAACCCACCTTCCAATGCAGGAGACATGAGACGTGGGTTCAGTACCTGGGTTGGAAAGATCCCCTGAAGGAGGGCATGGTAACCCACTCCAGTATTCTTGCCTGGAGAATCCCATGGCAAGAATATCACAAATATTTGGACTTGCATCTTATCAAGTCCCACTCCAGTATTCTTGCCTGGAGAATCCCATGGCAAGAAGATCACAAATATTTGGACTTGTATCTTATCAAGTCCCATGTGATTTCAATGTTCTCATTTCTTGAGATATTAACACTGTTCACTTGACTAAATCCACCTCTGCCAATTTTTTTTTCCTTTGTGAGATTACTACATTTTCTCCACTGCAATTATCATTTTGATGAGAGGTTAATTAACTCTGTATAAGAATCCTATTTCTTAAATATTTTTTTATCTTCTTTGGTTTTTCTTGATTGAATTAACTATTATTATGATGGTTACCTAACAGTACTTTTCTAATTCCATTATTATTTCCTACCATTATCTGTTGTATTTTATTGAAAAGAATATCTTTGTAGTCATTCATTTACATCGGTATCAACTCATGAGTTGCTTTTTAATCAATAGGTTAATTACTTGGATACACAAATTTTTTTAGTTTTTTTTCAGTAGGGACCTCTTCAAGATCAATTCTGTGTCTTTCTGACATATTTCCATATTTTTTTATCTGTCTTTTCTCCAAGGTGCCCTGCTTCATTTTTCTTGGGAATGGTATTTAGAAATCAACTGAGAAACTGGTAGGGACACATCAGTTCTGGACAGAGCTAGAGAATACATGCATCAGTACATACACACACTTCTATATTTATATTTAATTGTTTGTATCAGCAGTTCTAATTCTAATCCAATATTGCAAGGTTTATCCTAGTGTTCTTTCATTTCCTATTTGCATCTTCTTTCTCTGACAATGATAAAGTTAGTTCTCATTATTCTAAATATAATTACTTACTGAATTAATCTCTAGAATATGGAACTAATCTCTAATAGTCATCACCGACTCCCTACCCCCATTAGCATCTCTCCCTTCCTGAGCTCTGACAACTCATGCTGGGCCTTGCCCACCTTTTACCCTTCCTCCTGCCCACTGAATCCCCCACTCCTCAGGAGAATGCATATCTCTCTCAGCCTCTACCTAATTATTTTTAAATTATATTATTAGGATGAAAAGAAGCATGCTATACTTTCTGGTTATCTTTCATAAGGATTGCTATTATCTTCTCTGTAAAAACATGATCATTTTTCAATGCTGGTTCTTTCCAAGGTGTGATTTCTTAATTTAACTGCTAGTCTGCAATTTTTTCCCATCTTTCTTAGAGTTTCCAAAGGGGAGCAAGTTACAAACTGATGTTGCTGCTGCTAAGTCACTTCAGTCGTGTCCGACTCTGTGCAACCCCAGAGACGGCAGACCACCAGGCTCCCCCGTCCCTGGGATTCTCCAAGCAAGAACACTGGAATGGGTTGCCATTTCCTTCTCCAATGCATGAAAATGAAAAGTGAAAGGGAAGTCGCTCAGTCGTGTCTGACTGTTAGCGACCCCATGGACTACAGCCCACCACGCTCCTCCGTCCATGGGATTTTCCAGGCAAGAGTACTGGAGTGGGATGCCATTACCTTCTCCGACAAACTGATGTTGTTATTCTTCAATTCTGATGACAAGTTTACTCAAGAGAGGATACAGCTACAAAGATCTAGTTAAGACAAGCATAGTAAAACTATTCTTAGAACACTGAGCAGTACTCTGCACTCAAGCTTTTAGAATCCTGCCCATCACATTCACAGAGAGTTTCACTAAGAACCACTAAACTCCATAAGCACTGATATATTCACATGCATACACACTTACATTCAAATACATATACATTTATAGAGAAGCTCCTGCCCACATCCTGTACCTTCCATCATTCTTAGAACATTTGGGCACTTCTAAAAGCCAACACTTCAGAATACCAGTGTAAGCTATTTATTCTCAAGTGGGTGCTTTTGCCCCAAAGGAAAAAACAAAGTAGTTCTTACGATGTAAAAAAATCTGTATTTTTTATGTATAAAGCACAACTACGCTATACACACAAATGCACACACACATACACTTGGGCATACACACACTATATTAAAGATATTAAAATTTCATAGGAAAAAGTGAGTAGGAGAAATGTAAAGTAAAAGGCTCTCAGCAGGGGAATAATGGAAAAGATTTGAGATATTGTGTATGCCTATCACTTTATGGAAAATTCTCTATCAAGGAAATAAAATACCATTTTAGTTGAAAGTTCACCTGTGACCTCCTGGCTCTGCTGCCTTGATGCCTGTGATGGCTTGAAGTGTATCTGAGAGATACATGTCATTTTAATTCTTTCAAAAGTAAGAAACTAACCTTTAGATTTTATAGCTATCAAAGACACAGTCCCTTTGGGTAACCCTACAGCATTGCAACTCTTGAAGATGTGGTCTTGTGTCAAATATTAGTTCCCTAACTAGGGAGAACAAATGCTAGTTAGGTAGCTAATTATTAGGCTAGCTATTTACTTATGTTTCATATGTAAAATAAGTATGTACTTATTTCATACGTACTTACTTTTCACATTTTTCAGATGTTTATTCATCTAGTTATATACTCATTGGAAAGGGGCTTGATGGGAAATCAAAATTACTCAAGTTTAGATAGATTACTCAAATCAAAATACTCAAATCTAGAATCTCAAATTCTCCTAGAAGTTATGGTATGGTTATTAAAAGTTAGTAGCATGTCATGTATTAATCTCAACATTTTAATCCTCAATCAGTCCATTATAGAAAGCCTACTGGGTACTTAGCCAGGCTATGAGATTATAGATTTAAATAACACAAAGTTCCAGCTCAGATTTTTTTTTTAACCATATAACAGCAGATACTATTCAAAGGAAACAAGCCATTACTCATCACATACATTAGCTGACCAATATATTCCTGCATGATATATAGATAAATAAAATGAAATTTCATTTCCTTCTTGTCTTTATTGTAATTAATTTACATTATGTTCAATGGCACCCCACTCCAGTACTCTTGCCTGGAAAATCCCATGGATGGAGGAGCCTGGAAGGATGCAGCCCATGGGGTCGCTGAGGGTCGGATACCACTGAGCGACTTCACTTTCATTTTTCACTTTCATGCATTGGAGAAGGAAATGGCAACCCACTCCAGTGTTCTTGCCTGGAGAATCCCAGGGACGGCGGAGCCTGGTGGGCTGCCATCTATGGGGTCGCACAGAGTCGGACATGACTGAAGTGACTTAGCAGCAGCAGCAGCATGTTCAGTTCAGTTCAGTTCAGTCGCTCAGTCGTGTCTGACTCTTTGCGATCCCATGAATCGCAGCACGCCAGGCCTCCCTGTCATCACCAACTCCCGGAGTTCACTCAGACTCACATCCATCGAGTCAGTGATGCCATCTAGCCATCTCATCCTCTGTCATCCCCTTCTCCTCCTGCCCCCAATCCCTCCCAGCATCAGAGTTTTTTCCAATGAGTCAACTCTTCGCATAAGGTGGCCAGAGTACTGGAGTTTCAGCTTTAGCATCAGTCCTTCCAAAGAACACCCACCCAGGGCTGATCTCCTTTAGAATGGACTGGGTGGATCTCCTTGCAGTCCAAGGGACTCTCAAGAGTCTTCTCCAACACCACAGTTCAAAAGCATCAATTCTTCGGTGCTCAGCCTTCTTCACAGTCCAACTCTCACATCCATACATTACCACAGGAAAAACCATAGCCTTGACTAGACGGACAATTACGTTACTTTCCTACAATATTATATCTACTATATTAAGGAAATAGAATGAAATTTATAAAGGAAATAATGTGGAATAGAAGCGTATACTGTATTTTTGAATACAAATAGCTGTGCCATAATAACTGTGGTCAGAGTATTCATAGAATTTTATAGCTGGCAAGGATGCTGGAGAGTTTATTCACAGTGAGAAGTATTTTACTTTTATAAATATTTCCTTATACCACTATAAAGAGCATTTCCTTAAATAGCCATCAAACCAGTTTCTGATACTAGAGCCAAAAAAAAAAAAAAATAGGTGGAGAGATAGCAGCTTTCTGTGCTAATTTTAAAAAAGAAAGTCATACTAAACCAAAATTAAAGTAATATACAATGTACAGTAATCAAACTGTACATCTAAAGCAATGCTGGACCAAAGAATAAATATTTTTGTCATTTTTCAGACTTTAGAAAATCATGGACATAGGGCTTACAGATCCAACACCTGTTGAAACTTTGGTGACTGAAACAAATTTTTCAAAGCACAATATGAAGCAATGAGAGTCAAAAATACTTGAGGCATACAGTTCCTCAAGATACTATGATTTAGAAGATGGTTTCACCTCCAGGTTTATTTGCTCTGGGACACAAGAGTAGATACAGGAACACCTTACATGCACGAAAAGTTTTTTTTTTTTTTTTTCCTGAGTATATTCTCCTTATCTCTGTGGCTGCTAAAAAAGCTTACACTTTTTTTCACTGATTATTAAAAGTTAAATTAACTATGCACAAGAAGAATGTTGATCTGTAATCCCATTAAATGGAGGACATTGTGAGAGGAATAGTGAACACTGACACTGCAGGTTGAATGGCATCTGTGAGCAAGTATTACTTTAAGCAAGTTAAGCAGATGTCACTGGAATCTGGATTTATGCTGGGTAATAGCACTGAGTATTCAAAATAACTTCAAAGCTTTAGGAATGGAATAATGTAAATTAGTTGTTTTTTTAAAAATTAAAATGAGATTTTAACATTGCACTGAGACTTCTGTACCATGAAATTTCACTCAGTTTTAGGTAAATATTGTGTCTTTGGAGGCTTCCCTGGTGGCTCAGACGGTAAAGAATCTCCCTGCAATGCAGAAGACCCACGTTTGATCCCAGGGTTGGGAGATCCCTTGGAAAACGGAATACCTACCTACTCCAGTATTCTTGCCTGAAGAAGTCCATGGACAGAGGCAGCTTACAGTCCATGGGGTCACAAAGAGTCAGACATGATTGAGTGACAAACACACGCTATTGTGTCCTTGACATTAATGAATTCATATAAAAACTTTTTTTAATATTAAAGTATAATTGACATACATTATACTAGTTTCAACTGTACAATATAATGATTTGAGATATATATATATATATATATATATATATATATAATGAAATGATCACCACAATAAGCCCAGTTAACATCTGCCACCATACGTATTCACAGAATGTTTTTCCCTTATGATAGGAACTTTTAAGATCCACTCTCTTAGCAACTTTCATATATGCAATATGGTATTAGTAACTATAGTCACCACATTGTATATCACATCTTATATATTCTAAAACTTATTTTAACTAGAAGTTTGTACCTTTTGACTTCTTTCATGCATTTTGACTACACTCCCCCCCATCCCGCACCTCTGGCAACCACCAATCTGTCCTCTGTATCATATAAGAATTTTCAAATGCTGAATAATACTGTCCATTTACTTAAAAATCTTTATTAAAAAAGATGGGATGTGAATAAATGGATTAATAGCTCTGTAATAAATTCATAAATAGGCAAGTGGGAGTACAGTTATAATCACAAAACTTAGAGTTTCTCTATATTTATATCATATATTACATAATTGCAAATCATATATTTATTTATAAAGAGAGATAGAAACAGAGAGAATGAGAAAACCATTCTAACATTCATAGAACTATGTCGGTTTCTAATATTGGTGATCATCAGAGGAGTAAATTCTGCACATTTTAGAAGGAGAAAGTGTTCCCTTTCATAAAGCAATTCAATGGATATCAGGTTCATTTTGAATTCAAATTACAAAGTCTTCGTGAATACTCATCAACAGGTAGGTTAAATGAGTACTCAAAATACTACTGTAAATTCAATTTCATAACTCTAATAAATTTAGCCCTATTATAACCAATCTTAGAACTGGTTCCAGAACTCCAGTAAATATGATTGAGAAGCTTATGTGGAAGAACACACTTTATGCTTTAAACAATGCAAATGTTGGCTAAAATAATAAAAAAAATTAAAAGTATGTATATGTAACTGAATTTGATAGCAAGAAAGCAAATATCCTTGTTTTAGAAATGAAGATGAGATTAATAGCCAGTAGTTAATCACCTAAGAGTGTCACCAAAGCTCAACAGAAGAGGGGAGAAGTCAGGGCTTTAAGCTATAAACATTTCAGTGAGATTATTTGAATAAAGACAAAAACAATAAGAAAACAAAAAGAAAAAAAAAAACAACCTCAACCTACCACTTTAGAAAGCAGCAAGAATTTTTGCCATGTTTTATGACTTTAAGTGAAAACCACCACCTCTGAAAAACTGGAGTTTCATACCAGCATCCTACTGCAGGGTTAAAAATCACACTAAGACAAAGAAATTAGTATAAACACCGATCCACATCTGTAAGGCCCTGGCAACGCTAGAGTTCATCCCACAGTTTAGAGCACACAACAATCCCATGGACGGCAACACCTAGATGGGTTAAACTCAGCATCAAAGACCTTAAACATGGCAGAGAAATGAACTGTCACAGAAAGTGAAGTATGAAACAATTTGAGTAACTTGACCCACAAAAGCTAAATATTAGAAAAAAAATCTGAAATGACTTCAAAATAAGTAGCTTATTATGTTCAAAGAGAAGGAAAAATGAAGGCAGTTTTGAAAATGAACCAGGTAGGAATTAAAGAAATGAAAACTATAACCACTGAAGTTAACCATAAAAATAAAACATTAGGGTATTATTTGAATTAATGAATAGCCATAGGTGTATAAAATATTAGTGAACTGTAAAAACAATTTGAGCCCCCACAGAGAAAACAATGAATACATAGAAGATAATATAGACATGGAAGACAAAAGAAACTTATAATAACAGAGAGAATAAAAAGGATGGAGCAAATAAAAAGTTCCAATGATCAAAGTTTGTAATTTTAGGTAATTTTTATAAGATGGTCGTGATGATTCTTCAAAAAATAGATCAAAGTATGATTTTAAAGTAATTCTAATTTAATTCAAGGACAAGCAAAATGGCTTCTTTCTGATTCTAATGTTTTTAATTGAGTTTACCTTTTAAATCAGTTCAGTTCAGTCCAGTCACTCAGTCATGCCCAACTCTTTGCAACCCCATGGACTGCAGCACACCAGGCCTCCCTGTCCATCACTAACTCCCAGAGCTTGTTCAAACTCATATCTATTGAGTCGGCGATGCCATCCAACCATCTCCTCCTCTGTTGTCCCCTTTTCCTGCATCTTTCCTTCAATCTTTCCCAGCATCAGGGTCTTTTCCAATGAGTTAGTTCTTCATATCAGGTGGCCAAAGAATTGCAGTTTCACCAACAGCATCAGTCCTTTGAAACAATATTCAGGACTGATTTCCTTTAGGATGGACTGGTTGGATCTCCTTGCTGTTTAAGGGACTCTCAAGAGTGTTCTCCAACACCGCAGTTCAAAAGAATCAATTCTGCAGTGCTCAGCTTTCTTTATAGTCCAGCTCTCACATCCAAACATGACTACTGGTAAAACCATAGCTAGATAGGCCTTTACTGGCAAAGGAATGTCTCTTCTTTGTAATATGCTGTCTAGGTTGGTCATAGCTTTTCTTCCAAGGAGCAAGCATCTTTTAATTTCATGGCTGCAGTAACAACCTGCAGTGATTTTGGAGCCCCCAAAAATAAAGTCTCTCAGTTTCCACTGTTTCCCGTCTATTTGCCATGAAGTTAGTTTTTGAGTTGTTGAGTTTTAAGCCAATTTTTTCACTTTCCTCTTTCACTTTCATTAAGAGGCTCTTCAGTTCTTCTTTGCTTTCTGCCAGAGCAGGTGTGTGTCTGTGGTGGGCTACCGCAGGGCTGGGGGCACTGAGTGTGGCAGTGTGTGCACAGGACCCTTTGAAGGAGGTCGCCATTATCTCCATAACCTCCACATAGTTTGGTCTCAGGTCAAACAACTGGGAGAGAACACAGCCCCGCCCATCAACAGAAAATTAAAGATTTACTGAGCTTGGCAGACTTTATTTTGGGGGGCTCCAAAATCACTGCAGATGGTGACTGCAGCCATGAAATTAAAAGATGCTTACTCCTTGGAAGGAAAGTTATAACCAACCTAGATAGCATATTCAAAAGCAGAGACATTACTTTGTAAACAAAGGTCCGTCTAGTCAAGGCTATGGTCTTTCCAGCAGTCATGTATGGATGTAAGAGTTGGACTGTGAAGAAAGCTGAGCACTGAGGAATTGATGCATTTGAACTGTGGTGTTGGAGAAGACTCTTGAGAGTCCCTTGGACTGCAAGGAGATCCACCCAGTCCATTCTAAAGGAGATCAGTCCTGGGTGTTCTTTGGAAGGAATTATGCTAAAGCTGAAACTCCAGTACTTTGGCCACCTGATGCAAAGAGTTGACTCATTGGAAAAGACTCTGATGCTGGGAGGGATTGGGGGCAGGAGGAGAAGGGGATGACAGAGGATGAGATGGCTGGATGGCATCACCGACTCAATGGACGTGAGCTTGAGTGAACTCCAGGAATTGGTGATGGACAAAGAGGCCTGGCATGCTGCGATTTATGGGGTTGCAAAGAGTCGGACACAACTGAGCAACTAAACTGAACTGAACTGAACTAAGCTTGGCCCCAACCATCAGAACAAGGCCCAGTTTTCTCATTTTTCTCTCCCATCAGGAATCTTCCATAAGCCTCTTATCCTTATCCATCTGAGGGCATACAGAATGAAAATCACAATCACAGAAAACTAATCAAACTGATCACATGGACAAAAACCTTCTATCTCAATGAAATTATGAGCCATGCCATGTAGGGCCACCCAAGATGGATGGGTCATGGTGGAGAGTTCTGACAAAACGTGGTCCACTGGAGAAGAAAATGGCTAACCTTCAGTATTCTTGTCTTGAGAACCCCATGAACAGTATGAAAAGGCAAAAAAATATGCCTTTAAATAAAAAGTTATTAAAATAATATCTATTATTTTTAAGTGAGCAAGGACTGTATTAGTCGCTCAGTCGTGTCCAACTTTTTGAGACCCCACGGACTGTAGCCTAACCAGGTTTCTCTGTCCATGTAATTCTCCAGGCAAAAATACTGGAGTGATTTCCATTCCCTTCTCCAGAGAAACTTCCCAACCCAGAGATTGAACCCTGGTCTCCTGCCTCACAGGCAGATTCTTTACTGTTTGAGCTACAGGGAAGTCTAAAGGTCTTGGTACATGCCAAATATGTCAACAAACACTTTACCTTTAATATCTCCTCCAGTCCAGGTAACACCTACATGAGATAGGTACCATTTTGTCTCTCTTTACTACCAAGTAAACTGAGGTTTAGAAGGGGCTAATTAACTTGCAGTAGTTTTAGAAAATTCATGGGTAGAATCTAGATACTAACTGTGGTTATTTGGCTCCAGTCCATGCTCTTAACAAACACCCTATACTACACATTCTCAAGCAAAAGATTTTGAAGCATGCCAAAAAGAAGTAGTCCTGGCTAAAATTCTACTTTTCTTAAACTTCCAATCTGTTCTCCTCACCCTTCCCCCTAGCACACAGTTATATTAAAATGGAGAACAAACAAGGACCTGTGATATAGTACATGGAACTCTACTCAATGTTATGTGGTAGCCTGGATGGGAAGGGAGTTTGGGGGAGAATGGATACATGGATATCGTTAATTCAATTTTCTGTTGATGGGCGGGGCTTTGTTCCCTTTCTGTTATTTGACCTGAGGCCAAACTATGGTAGACATAATGGGACCTTTTGAAGGTGATGGGTCCTTCAAAATGTCCCCTGCACACACTGCTGTATGCAGTACCCCCAAACCTGCAGCAGGCCACTGCCGACCCATGCCTCTGCTGGAGACTCCTGGACACTCACGGGCAAGTCTGGGTCAATCTTTTCTGGGGTCACTGCTCCTTTCTTCTGGGTCCTAGTTCATACAAGGGTTTTGTGCACCCTCCAAGAGTCTGTTTCCCAGTTCTGGGTAAGTTCTAGCGGCTCTATGGTGGGGTCAATGACGACCTCCTCCAAGAGGGTTTATGCCATAAACCTGGTTTATGCCAGGTCTACTGCACCCAAAGCCCCTGCCCCTGCAGCAGTCCACTGCTGACTCACATCTCCACAGGAAACACTCAAACACAGTTTTGTCTCAGTCTCTGTGGGGTCTCTGGGTCCTGGTACACATGAGGTTTGTTTGAGCCCTCTGAGAGTCTCTGGTGGGTATGGTTTTATTCTAAACATGATTTCACCTCTCCTACCACCTTGCTGGGGCTTCTCCTTTGCAGTTGGATGTGGGGTATCTCGTCAAAGTCACTCCAGGGCCATACAAAGGAGGAAAGGAAAGATATGCCCATTTGAATGCAGAGCTCAAAATAACAGAAGGATAGATAAGAAAGCCTTCCTCAGTGATCAATGCAAAGAAATAGAGTAAGAAAATAGAATGGGAAAGACTAGAGATATCTTCAAGAAAATTAGAGATACCAAGGGAACATTTCATGCAAAGATGGGCCAATAAAGGACAGAAATGATATGGAACTAACGGAACAGAAGATATTAAGAAGATGAGGCAAGAATACACAGAACTATACAAAAAAGATCTTCATGACCCAGATAGTCATGATGGTGTGACCAGAGCCAGATATCCTGGAAAGTGAAGTCAGGTGGGCTTAGGAAGCTAGAGCCAGACATCCTGGAATGTGAAGTCAAGTGGGCCTTAGGAAGCATCACTACAAACAAAACTAGTGGAGGTGATGGAATTCCAGTTGAGCTATGTCAAATCCTAAAACATGATGCTGTGAAAGTACTGTGCTCCATATGCCAGCAAATTTGGAAAACACAGCAGTGGCCATAGGACTGGAAAAGGTCAGTTTTCATTCCAATCCCAAAGAAAGGCAATGACAAAGAATGCTCATACTACTGCACAATCGTACTCATCTCACATGCTAGCAAAGTAATGCTCAAAATTCTCCATGCCAGGCTTCAACAGTATATGAACCATGGACTTCCATATGTCCAAGCTGGATTTAGAAAAGGCAGAGGAACCAGAGATCAAATTGCCAACATCTGCTGGATCATCGAAAAAGCAAGAGAGTTCCAGAAAAACATCTACTTCTGCTTTATTGACTATGCCAAAGACTGCGTGGGTCACAACAAACTGTGGAAAATTCTTCAGGAGATGGTAATGAAAACCAGACCACCTGACCTGCCTCCTGAGAAGTCTGTAGGCAGGTCAAGAAGCAACAGTTAGAATTGGACATGGAACAACAGACTGATCATAAATCAGGAAAGGAGTGTGTCAAGGCTGTATATTGTTACTCTGCTTATTTAAATTATATGCAGAGTACATCACGGGAAATGCTGGACTGGATGAAGCACAAGCTGGAATCAAGATTGCCGGGAGAAATATCAATAACCTCAGATATGCAGATAACACCAGCCTTACAGCAGAAAGTGAAGAAGAACTAAAGAGCCTCTTGATGAAAATGAAACAGGAGAATGAAAAAGTTGGCTTAAAACTCAATATTCAGAAAACTAAGATCATGGCATCTGGTCCCATCACTTTATGGCAAATAGATGGGGAAACAATGAGACTTTATTTTGGGGGGCTCCCAAATCACTGCAGGTGGTGACTGCAGCCATGAAATTAAAAGATGCTTGCTCCTTGGAATAAAATTTATGACCAATCTAGATAGCATATTAAAAAGCAGAGACATTATTTGCCTACAAAGTTCTATCTAGTCAAAGCTTTGGTTTTTTCAGTAATCATGTATGGATGTGAGAATTGGACTATAAAGAAAGCTGAGCACTGCAGAATTGATTCTTCTGAACTGTGGTGTTGGAGAAGACTCTTGAGAGTCTCTTGGACAGTAAGGAGATCTACCCAGTCCATCCTAAAGGAAATCAGTCCTGAATATTCATTCGAAGGACTGACGCTGAAGCTGAAACTCCAATACTTTGGCCACCTCATGTGAAGAAGTGACTCATTTTAAAAGACCCTGATGCTGGGAAAGATTGAAGGCAGAAGGAGAAGGGGACAAGAGAGGATGAGATGGTGGGATGGCATCACTGACTCAATGGATATGAGTTTGAGTAAGCTCCGGGAGTTGGTCATGAACAGCGAAGCCTGGCATACTTCAGTCCATGGAGTCACAATGAGTTGGACGCGACTGAGCCTGAGCGACTGAACTGAACTGAAATGTATGGTTGAATCCCTTCGCTATTCACCTGAAACTATCACAACATTTTTAATTGGGTATACCTCAATACAAACAAAAAGTTAAAAAAAAGTAAAGAAATGAAACTACTTTTGACAAAACTTTAAATATCAGTTTCTTTAGAATATAGATACTGTACTTCTGCTGTGGTTTCAATGTGTCTTGCTTAACAGATGTCTCAGTCTCTTTTAGTGGCTTTCATTATGCCTAAGAGTCAAAAAGCCCCTTTAAATTTATCTGATAACCTTTACAACTGAAGAGATAAATGTTATTAACTGTTTCAGTTGTTTTGTGACAAACCTAAAATGCTCTTAACTTCTCTTATAAAACCTCTGCATTATATCTTCTGTTGGTACCCAAAATGTGTTTGACTTTTTTCAATTTTCAAGATTTACTTTATTTGCCTTCTCAAAGGACAAAATAAATAAGGATTGTAATGGATTTTAAACCATAGATAAAATAACTATCTCTGGGTCCAACTCGGAGAAGGCAATGGCACCCCACTCCAGTACTCTTGCTTGGAAAATCCCATGGACAGAGGAGCCTGTTAGACTGCAATCCATGGGGTCGCTAAGAGTCGGACACGACTGAGCAACTTCACTTTCACTTTTCACTTTCATGCATTGGAGAAGGAAATGGCAGCCCACTCCAGTGTTCTTGCCTGGAGAATCCCAGGGACGGGGGAGCCTGGTGGGCTGCCGTCTATGGGTTTGCACAGAGTCGGACACAACTGAAGTGACTTAGCATAGCATAGCATACATGGGTCCAACTAATATAAAAATTCAATTAATGAACAAATGTGCAAGGTGGGATAGTGTTTCTTTACAGTAGAATTTCCAAATCACCATTAGGCAACCAGCACAGTACTAATACCTGCAGGCAAGAATAATCAATAAATGGTGAATTGGAAGATTAAAGTATAAGAAACAGGATATTTACATGGTCTTAAGAGTTTTTCTCAACAAATGAATTTCAAGGAGAAAAATAAATAACTTTACAATGGAAAAACCCAGAAGACATCACCCTAACAAAGCTATCAATGTTATTACCAGTAATGAGACATCATGTGCCTGCTAATACGATGCACTGAGTAGGGCATCAATTACTTCTAGGGTATTCTAGACAAAACAAAAAACCCCAAATAAAAACATCACTTTAATCATGTGAAAACATCAGGCAAACCAAAACTGAGGGGCATTGCACTCAATAACAGGCTAGTACTCTTCAACAGTGTCAAGGTCATGAAAAAACAAACAAACAAAAATCTAACAAATGTTCACAAATTGGCAAATACTAAGAAAACATGTCACTAATTGTAATCTGAGAGCCCAGATGGAACCCTGGAACCAGAAAAAGAACACTAGTGGGTAATTCCAATGCTGTCTCTTAGTTATCAGAATTAAAACAATACTAATTTCATTGTTTCTGTAATGCTACTAACAGGTGGCCAATGAACACATGAAAAGTTGCTCAAACTGCTCAACATTAGAGAAATGCAAATCAAAACTACAATGAGGTATCCTGTCATACCAATCAGAAAGGCCATCATCAAAAACACTACAGACAATAAATTCTAGAGAGGATGTGGAGAAAAGGGAACCCTTCTGCACTGTTGATGGGAATGTAAATTGTTACAGCCACTATGGAGAACAGTATGTGGACCCCTTAACAAACTAAAACTCCCATATTACCCAGAAATCCCACTACTGGATATACCTTGAGAAAACCACAATTCAAAAAGCACATGCACCCCAATATTCACTGAAGTACTATTTACAATAGACAGGACAAAGAAGCAACTTAGACGTCCACTGACAGATGAAAGGATAAAGAAGTTGTGGCACCTATATACAATGGAATACTACTCAGCCACAGAAAGGAACAAATTTGAATTTGAATTAGTTGCAGTGTGGTGGATGAACCTAGAGCCTGTTATACAGAGTGAAGCAAGTAAGAAAGAGAAAAACAAATATATGAACGCATATATATGGAATATACAAAAAATAGTACTGAAGAACCTATTTATAGAGAAGAAATGGAGATGCAAACATAGAGAATCGTCTAGTGGACACAGCAGGGGAAGGAAATGGTAGGACAAATTGAGAAAGTAGCATTGACACATATACAGTATTGTGTAAAGCATATAACCAGTGGAAAGTTGCTGCATAATTCAGAGAGCCCAGACTAACACACTGTGATGATCTGGAGGGGTGGAAAGGCGGGGTGGGGGGTGGGGTAGAAGAAGATGGGGATATATATCTATATATAAAATTATGACTGATTCACACTAATGCATGCAGAGACCACCACAACACTGTAAAGCAATAATCCTCCAACTTAAAAAAAAAAACAATTATACTATGTAAAACATTTTGTGTATATCTAATTATCTCACAATGAAAATACAGGATAATCATACAATTGCTTGCTTATATTCAGGGGGATATTTGGTATTTGCTAAAGAATTCTTTCCCTCTTATGAACCTATAAACTATCATTTCTTCACCAACTTATTTTGTTTATCTTGAAACACACATACATTCACATAATTACAGTTTTCCTTACAGATCTCTTCTGAGAGAAATTTTACTGTTTATTAAAAAAAAAATCACTGCTACTCGCCACAGATTATGACTAGACAGAGTAGCCTAAGTGAGAAGCAACTTGACCTAGAACTTCATTTACAGGGGCTACAACACAGTAGTTTTCAACTGGGAAATCCGTGCCCTCGAGAGGACATTTGTCAATTCTGGGGGAATTTTGTAATGACCAGGGGGTGGTACTACTGGCAACTTTGAATGCTGTTAAAATTTCTACAATTCACAGGAGACTCTCACAACAAAATATTATCCTATTCAAAATATCAGTTGTGCCAAGGTTGAGAAACTCCACTCCAGCCAGTGACTAACTCTCTGAGGTGCTCGTGTGGCCCCCAAATTGATTAAGGACACCATATGTTATGTGTCAATGCCATGTTACCTCAGATACATGTACAGAATTTAATGAAAAGCAGTACAGCTGTATTTGTGCGGTGTACGAAGAGAAAATAAGTATAAATTTAGTTGAACTTACATCAAAAAAGGGTACAGCCTGTAATGTAGCATGCATAGATATTTCATTTCCATCCCTTCCTTTTTGCTTTTCCTTTTTTTATGGAAGCAGACTCTGCATTTCAGTGAATACAGTGTTATAAACCAATAATATAAAAGCTGTATTAGGAGCATTAAAGGACAGAAATATACCTGTCACGACTTCACTATCTCCATTTCAGTGACTCTAGGGTTTTTTTCTCACTGACTAGCAAATTCAATCCCTTTCAAGAGTTTCTGATTCTTCTATTTTTTGCTAAGTTCAGATGCACCCTCTTCCAATGCAATTCCAATTGGTTCTTTAAAATTGGTCCTCTGAGAGGGCTGTAAAACATAGTCATTGTGATTATAATTTTGGGATTCAGGCTGCCTGAGTTCATATTCTGTCCCCTAATATGCATTAGCTATATGTCTGAGGGCAAATTAACTTTCATACTTTATTTTTCTCATATATAAAATTGGAACAGTAATTTCACCTCCTAAGATTATTGTGAAGATTAACCATAAATCACTTAGAATACAATGTGGCACATCTGTAGAAGTTATTACTTTATTATTATTAGTAGTAGTAGTAGTATTACTGTTATTACTACTACTATTTATATTACTATTCAGGGCTTCTCTGATGGCTCAGATGGTATAGAATCTGTCTTCAGTACAGGAGACCCATGTTCAATCCCTGGGTTGGGAAGATCCCTGGAAAAGGAAATGGCAACCCACTTCAGTACTCTTGCTTGGGAAATCCCATGGACAGAGGAACCTGGTGGGCTACAGTCCATGGGGCTGCAAAAGAGTCAGACACAACTTAATGACTAAACCACCACATATTACTATTCAGAAGGTTGCAACTCCTTACTTGCAAGGTAGCTAGAATTGAACTCAATGTATGATGACTCAAAGTTTGCTTCATCCAAAATGTCCTTCTGGAGCCTGCCCAAGCAAATGTGTAACAGAACTTGTGTGTGGATCCCTCAGGTTATCAGGGTCCAAACATCCTCTTCTTAGTGGGTATTTTCTTTCTCCACAATAATTTTCTATCAGTTTTCCTTCATTCTCTCCCATCTCCTGAGGTTCAGATTACCTGGAGACTTGTTCTGGACTTCCCAAGGCCTTTTCCATAGATGGTTACACTTAATCACTAACATTACAGAGTGCCATTTTAATACTTACAGCTAAAATGTACCATAACCATGAAGATATTTTGGACTTGCATACATAGTTTCATGTATTTATAAGATGATCTCAAATTCATAACTGCATAAAAGTTGAGCCACAAAAGATGTTTAAAGATTTAGTCCCTTATTATTTTGTGTTTGTTTCAAAGCTGGCCATCTGGGATATTCCTTTTGCCTAGAAATAACCTCCATTTACTCATTTCTAAACCAAGACATTTGTTAAAACCTTTACTTGGGGAACCTGAGTCAGTAAAATGTGATCTTATTCTAAATGCTATAATTAAAATGCAATTGCTTTTGTCTAAAATGGGATATATTAACCACATGCATGCACTTTTGTTCTATAAGTTATATCCAAAATGAAATCAAAACCTTCTTTTTACAGCCTAGCCCTTTTCTATTTTTATAACTCTAAATACCTTATTTTCTTTGCATTTTGACTTTCTTTTGTTTCATAAATTGATAGTGTAATATAATTGCAAATATGTTTTTAAGTTAGATTTTTAAAGTTCACTCTAACTAAAGCTTTTCTTTTCCTTTACATTTTTACTTCTTAGTCTCATTCTCATTGTGCACACCAGAGAATAAAGCAGAAAGATATACTGTAGTACATTTGAAACCAATACCACAATTACTACCACTTTTATAGGGTAGAAGTGAAGAAGATAATCTGTTCAACAATGTCTGTCAAAAGAACTTTAACAACATAAGTGTTGTTAATAAACATATGCTAAATACTTAAGAAACTATGAATTATTCAATATGATATGCAAGTAGATATTATTTTAGTTCAGGCTTTTCTAACAGAGTACCATAGACTGGATGACTTATAAACAACAGAAATTTATTTCTCATAGTTCTGGAGGCTTGCAGTTGGCAATCAGGGCCTCAGCACCACTCTGGTTCAGGTGATAGCCCACTTCCAGTACAGTCTTCTCTTAGATAGCAGAGCAGGAAAGAGTCCATCAGAATTTCATTAAGCAAAAGCAGGTCATCTGGGGATTTAATATTTTCCTATGATGCAAAGATCAGGAACAGAGAAGTTATCACTTAAAGAATAATTCTTTTTTAACTGGTATAACGTTCTTCGATAGTTTAACTCTTGGTTGAGCAGTTTGTGTGGACTATATCTACTTTTTTTCTGAACCTTTCTTTAAATGTTCTATACATATATTCCAAATATATATTGACTATGTATGTGTATATATATACACATAATTCATACACATATATATATACATATATATAAATATAATATATACAATATATATACACATAATATATACAATATATATACACATAATATATATAATATACATAATATATATATAATATACATAACATACACATAATATACACATAATATATACTATATACTGTATATATTATGTGTGTTATATATATACACACATTATATATATATATACACATAATATATACATAATATACACATTATATAATATATATGTGTGTGTGTATAAATATATACACACACATAATATACATAATTCTAGTGTCTGGAAATTATGCAATTTCATATTTTGGAGAATAATATAAAGAATTAAGAAGAATTCTAATATTAACAGCTCTGCAGTTTATGTTTATGAAAACATTAGCCAAAATTAAAATCACCTTATGTTTTAACTTTTCTGAGTTATAAGGTATAAACTAAGAGAGACATAAGGAGTATTTAAAACAAATTACAAGCCTTAGTCACAGCTTACTTTATAGCATCTTTGGCCTACAATTTTCACAATTCTATTTTCATACTTTCATCATCTTCACCATGCTATTCATCCCACTGTTACATAGTCTCAGTTCTCAGAAAATTACATCCTCTCTTTAAACAAGGTAAGCTTACTTTCAGCTAATAATGTTAGTTCTTTTTTCTGGTGAAAATTAAAATCAACTCACTAAACAAGTTCAATCATTCTTTCCCATGTCAGCTCTTCAAATAGATGAAACTGCTTTCAAATAATCACTTTAGTTACTTTTTGTCAAGCATAACATTCCCTTGTGCTCAAACATTTTTTATATGACATAATTGTCAGACATACAAAACAGGAAAAAAGTTACTATTAACTTTTTTGTAATAGAAAGAGACTTTGCTGGTTTTCATTTTAACTGCAATAAAAACCTGTCCAACGATAGGCTTATGTGTCCAATATAATTGAATCATTTACGATGTTTTCCCATAGATTAGATTCACAATAAGAGGATCATATTTAAAAGTTAGAACTACACTTTAATCTTTAACTCAATAAATATTGACTGTCTGAAAAATGCAACAGAAGTGAAATTTGTTTAGGATAAGGAGATAAACACTACCATTCATGAACTCACAATCTAATGCAGAAGACAGATTATGCTGAACGCTAAACACTGTGATGAAGATGGGTCAGGCTGCTTAGAAGTGAAAATGGAGGCAATGCAGACTACTCTGAGGCAGTAAGAGAAAGGGGTGTGTCAGGAAATTCTTGAGCCATAAGTACAAGTTTTATCGGTGAATAAAGATGAAATGAAGGTTTAGTTGTCTAAGTAAAAAGAAACACAACATGTAAAGACAAAGAATATATTTATGGAAGACAGAAAGCCAATGTTGCAATAAACTCCAAATAGTTTGTATTGCAAAACCAAACAGAAATTTTCATAAGCAGCAAGAAATAATGCCCAAACAAAAGCAAGTAATGAGCTTTGCGTCATAATAAAAATTTAGACCTTTTTTTTCCAAGTAAATTATGGAAGACGTAGAAAGATATGCAGCTGAAGAGAGATACGCTCATATTTGTGTTATAAATATTTTAACTCTGAGAGCATCTCACCGGCAGGTGGATGGTTGGAGGCTATCCATCCTTAAGGCATAAAAAGCAATAAAACCCTTTTGAGATAAGTCAAGATAATAGGAGTCATAACTAAGATAGAAGCAAAGGAAACAAAGGAAGAGAGTTACTCAAAATAGACTTAAAACTGGGACTTCCCTGGTGGTCCAATGGTTAGGAATCTGCTTTCCAAATCAGGAGATGCAGGTTTGATCTTTAGTCAAGGAACTTAGATCCCACATGTCACAGAGCAACTAAGTTGACATGCAGCAACTGCTGAGCTGCATGCTCTGTATCCCATGCTCTTCAACAACAGAAGCCTGCACACGGCAACTAGAGAAGTCCCAGTGCACTGTAGCAAAGAGCGTGCATTCCACAGTGAAGACCCAGGGGAGCCAAAATTAAAAAAAAAAAAAAAAGATTTAAAACAAAATGTGATGAATAACTGAACTGAGAAAAGGATGCAGAAAATGATTTCATGTCTTCTCGGTTGGTTATACCTTTCATTACAGTTAAATATATAATAGGATGACAAAGTTTACAGAAGAAATGATGAATTAGAACTTAGATATGTGGAATTTCTTACACCAAGGATTAGAATAAGTGTAGTAAAGTTCTGGCTCTATGAGGGAAGTTCAGGACACATTTCTGGACTGGGAATAAAAATTAGGGAATCATCAGATTATAGGCAGGACGTGAAGCCATTAGTAAGCTTTTTTTTTTTTTTTTCCTCACCAATAACACAGATGAAGAGAAGAAAGCTAAGGATAAAACATTATAAAACACTAAAATTTTAAAATCAGAGTAAAAGATTCAGTGAAGAGAACTGGTCAGAGAATAAAGAGAAAATAGAAAGTGTAGTAGGTATCACAAAATCCTAAGGAGAGGAGTATTTCAAAAAGAGCATGTAAGTGATAATCTGTAGTGTATCAAAGAAGATAAATACAGTTAAAAATTGAATCATCTCTATTGACTTCCCCAATGTCTCAGCAGGTAAAGAATCTGCCTGAAATGCAGAAAACACAAGAGATGCAAGTTCAATCCCTGGGTGGGGAAAATCCTGTGGAGGAAAAAATGGCAACCCACTGTACTATTATTGCCTAAAAAATTCCATGGATAGAGTAGCTTGGCAGGCTATGACTCCAAAGAGCCACAGAGTCAGATGCAACTGAGTGACTAAGCACCTATGGACTAGGATAAATATTGAAATATTGGTGATGTTTTGGACAAAAACAATTTTAGTATAGTAATGTATAGTCAGTTTTCATGCAATATTGAGAACTGAAGTAGTTAAAGAGTGTATAATCGATTTTCAATAAGTGTGTCTTTAAAATTTATGGACAAATAATAGATTAAAGGTGCTACCAAAAAATGTTCATCCTCACCAAGGCTCTACAGGTTTGCATAAACTGGGACAATCTATATTAGCTGATAGATTGATCAGCCTTTTTGTACTAGAAAATAGACTTTTGTTTCAATTTAAATCTTGCTATTCAAACTCTTAAACAGATTGGAATATATTTACACATGCACAAGTCAATTAATAATAGACAAGGAAGTGTCACAGATTTGTCATATTTTTCTGATACTCCCACAGTTTTGATTCAGTACCTTCTTCTGATTTCTTACTCCCACCATATTCTATGCTTCTATCCACTTTTATGCATTTAGGACAGCTATCATTTTCTCCAGATATTTGCTTTATCATTGAATGTATCAAAGAGAAATTAAAAGATGCTTGCTCCTTGGAAGAAAAGCTATTACAAACCTAGACAGCATATTAAAAAGCAGATGCATCACTTTGCTGGCAAAGGTCCAAATAGTCAAATTATGGTTTTTCCAGTAGTCATGTATGGATATGAGTTGGACCATATAGAAGGCTAAGTGCCAAAGAATTGATGCTTTCAAATTGTGATATGGAGAAGACTCTTGAGATTCCATTTGACTGCAAGGAGATCAAACCAGTCAATCCTAAAGGAAATCAACCCTGAATATTCATAGGAAGGACTGATGCTAAAGCTGAAGCTTCAATACTTTGGCCACCTGATGTGAAGAGCCAACTCATTGGAAGAGATCCTGATACTGGAAAAGATCAAAGGCAAAAGAGAAGAGGGTGGCAGAGGATGATATGGTTAGATAGCATCACGGACTCAATGGACATGAATTTGAGCAAACTCTGGGAGACAGTGACAGACAGGGAAGCCTGGCAGACTATAGTCCATGGGGTCACAAAGAGTCAGACATGACTTAGTGACTGAACAACAACAATAGCAGCATATCAAAGAGAATAATATAGAAAATAATACAACACTTGTGGGCTTGTGGACATGGCACCCAGGTTTAAAAATCTTAGGAAAGTGGAACGTCTATATCTGGATCAAAATTTCCTGTTTTGGATAGAGAAATGTACATAATAAAATCTTGCCTTCTTTCTCCTTTTTTTTTTTTTTTTTTATTGTTAATCATCACTCCTGGTTGATAAATTCACTCTAAAGGCTTGGTATAGGTAAGTCTCACTCTGCTTTAGGAAAAATCATCAGTATATAAGTGAGTTTACACATTTCCTATAATCCATTTTTATTGGCTGAATTGTGTCTCCAAAGATGTTAATTTGAAGCCCTAACCCCCAGTACATCAGAATGTGGTTTCATTTGGAAATAAAATCATAGTAGATATAATGAGTTACTTTAAGATGAAGTCATACTGAAATAGCATATGTCCTTAATTCAGTCTGACCAGTGACCTTATAAGAACAGATGTAAAGACACAAGGAAGATGGCCATGAGAGGACAGCATCAGAGACTGGAGTGTATATGTACAAACCAGGGAATATCAAGAATTGTCAGCAACAATTTGAAGCTCTGCAGAGGCAAGGAAAGATTGTTTTCTATAGATTTCAAGGGGAGCATGGCATGGCTTATGCCTTAATTTTAGACATATAGCTGCTAGAACTGTGAGACAATAGATTTCTGTTATTTTAAGCCACTCAGTTTGTGCTACATTGCTAATGGTGTCCTAAGAAATGAATATATTTGTTCATGTGAATTATTTTTTTAGTGCTATCTACCTGCTAGATATGAAGCTACAAGCCAGAAATAACAAAAATAGACATAGTTCCTGTTATTATGTAGTTTAAAATAAAGAAGGAAAGAAGCTAAATACAAATTATTACAAATTGTGATAAGTACTCTAAAAAATTACAGAAAGTGATGAGAATAGAGTGAACCTTATATTGGTTGAGTGATCCAAAATTTTCTTCCTAAAACGTAGAGTGAAAGCTAAGAAAGGCTATCTGCTGGAAGAGCACATGAAATATCAACTCAGCCTGAAGAATCTGAAGTCAAACTCCACAGACAAGAATAAAATTTTACTGCAGAAAATTTAAGAGACGATCAAAATATCTTAACACTGCAATGACTAGAATGAGATGAGTTTATAAGTTCATATCGCCTCATGACTTCCCTGGTGGCTCAGATGGTAAAGCGTCTGTCTACAATGCGGGAGACCCAGCTTCGATCACTGGGTCGGGAAGATCCCCTGGAGAAGGAAATGGCAACCTACTCCAGTACTCTTGCCTGGAAAATCCCATGGACGGAGGAGCCTGGTAGGCTGCAGTCCATCCATGGGGTCACTATGAGTTGGACATGACTGAGCGACTTCACTTTTGCTTTCACTTATCACCTCATAAGTGATACTAAGAAATCCAGATTCTATTTAAGTGCAATTTGAAAACATGGAAGAGTTTAGGAAGGGACGTAATACATTTTAGATTTTTGCACAGCCACTTTCTTGCTGAAGGTAGTGTCAAATGAGAGATAAGTAAGAGGAATAGTAAAGGAATCAGTTAGTAGACCACTGCCATTAATGTGCCAAAATGATGGTGACTTGGAAATGGGAACAGAGAAAAAAGAGTTGTTTTGAGTTACAAGAGTCAGATAATACAATGCTGAGTTGTACTGGAGTTTTATAGTAGGTACCATATTTTTGTGATTGTGCAGAATTCATCACTGTTTTCTAACAGCATTCAAATTGCCTTTCACCGTATTATAAGACTCCCACAGTGCATAGAATTTACAGAACAATAAAACTATGTATTCTATCATAACTGGGAAATTGAACATATTCCTGTAGGTTCCTTTTGTCAGATCCTTTCTTCCTAAATTATTAGCCAGGGATTAGATACATTAGATACATGAAGCATAACCCATAGTTCATTTCAGTTCAGTCATTCAGTCGTGTCCGACTCTTTGCAACCCCATGAACTGCAACAAACCAGGCCTCCCTATTCATCACCAACTCCCGGAGTTCACCCAAACTCATGTCCATTTATTTTTTATTTTTTTTTTATTTTTAAACTTTACAATATTGTATTAGTTTTGCCAAATATCGAAATGAATCCGCCACAGGTATACCTGTGTTCCCCATCCTGAACCCTCCTCCCTCTTCCCTCCCCATACCCTCCCTCTGGGTCATCCCGGTGCACCAGCCCCAAGCATCCAGTATCGTGCATCGAACCTGGACTGGCGACTCATTTCATACATGATATTATACATGTTTCACTGCTATTCTCCCAAATCTCCCCACCCTCTCCCTCTCCCACAGAGTCCATAAAACTGATCTATACATCAGTGTCTCTTTTGCTGTCTCGTACACAGGGTTATTGATATCATCTTTCTAAATTCCATATATATGCGTTAGTATACTGTATTGGTGTTTTTCTTTCTGGCTTACTTCACTCTGTATAGTAGGTTCCAGTTTCATCCATCTCACTAGAACTGATTCAAATGTATTCTTTTTAATGGCTGAGTAATACTCCATTGTGTATATGTACCACAGCTTTCTTATCCATTCATCTGCTGATGAGCATCTAGGTCCATTGAGCCGGTGATGCCATCCAATGATCTCATCCTCTGTCATCCCCTTCTCCTCCTGCCCCCAATCCCTTTCAGCATCAAGGTCTTTTCAAGTGAGTCAACTCTTCGCATCAGGTGGCCAAAGCATTGGACTTCCAGCTTCAGCATCCGTCCTTCCAATGAACACCCAGGACTGATCTCCTTTAGGATGGACTGGTTGGATCTCCTTGCAGTCCAAGGGACTCTCAAGAGTCTTCTCCAATACCACAGTTCAAAAGCACCAATTCCAAAGGAGAAACAGACGTAGAGAACAGACTTATGGGCATGGGGAGAGGGGAGGAAAGGGTGAGATGTATGGAAAGAGTAACATGGAAACTTACATTTCCATATGTAAAATAGGTAGCCAATGGGAATTTGCTGTATGTCTCAAGAAACTCAAACAGGGGCTCTGTATAAACCTAGAGGGGTGGAGATGGGGAGGGAGATGGGGAGGGAGATGTGAGGGAGTTTCCAAAGGCAGGGGATATATGTATACCTATGGCTCATTCGTGTTGAGGTTTGACAGAAAACAGAAAAATTCTATAGAGCAATTATCCTTCAATAAAAAATAAATTAATTAGAAAACAAAACAAAAACATCATTTCTACAAGGCTCAGCTTTCTTTATGGTCCAACTATCACATCCATACATGACTACTGGAAAAACCATAGCTTTGACCAGATGGACCTTTGTTGACAAAGTAATATCTCTACTTTTTAATATGCTGTCTAGGTTGGTCATTGCTTTTCTTCCAAAGAGCAAGGGTCTTTTAATTTTATGGCTGCAGTCACCATGTGCAGTGATTCTGAAGCCCAAGAAAATAAAGTCTCTCATTGTTTTCATTGTTTCCCCATCTATTTTCCATGAAGTGATGGGACCGGATGCCATGATCTTAGTTTTCTGAATGCTGAGTTTTAAGCCAACTTTTTCACTCTCCTCTTTCACTTTCATCAAGAGGCTCCTTAGTTCTTCTTCACTTTCTATGCCATAAGGGTAGTGTCATCTACATATTGAAGTTATTGATATTTCTCCCAGCAATCTTGATTCTAGCATGTGCTTTGCCCAGTCCAGCATTTCACATGATGTACTTTGCATATATAAGTTAAATAAGCAGGGTGACAATATACAGCTTTGACATACTCCTTTCCCAATTTGGAACCAGCCTATTGTTCCATGTCCAGTTCTAACTGTTGCTTCTTAACCAGCATACAGATCTCAGGAGGCAGGTAATGTGGTCTGGTATTCACCCCCATCTCTTGAAGAATTTTCCACAGTTTGTGGTGATCCATACAGTCAAAGGCTAAAGGCAAAGCTAAAGGCATAACCCACAAGGCACAGTTTTCCAGATGGTTCCATCCTGAGGGAGTGGTAAAGGTTGGAACAGATGTTGTTCATTGACTAGAAGATCCTCCTAGGTTTGCAGCTCCTGTCATGAGACCACTGCTACAGTTCTTGTTTCCTGTCTGGATCAACTATTCGGTTTATTTGGAAAGTCTAAGTTTACTTGGAATAATTTGGCATTTGTGTTAGCCAGAGTCTGATTCTGTGGTTTGTACACAAAGAACTCTATAATTTCCCAGTTTTGGTTTAAACATCTGAGGAAACAGCTGCTAAGCTAGGGGCTGAGAGAGGTTTGTAAATGAAAGTGAAGAATGAAGCTCTAGATATGTTAGTTTGAGGTGTCTGTGGGATGTGTAAAGAGATATTGATGCTGCTACTGCTGCTAAGTCGCTTCAGTCATGTCCGACTCTGTGCGACCCCATAGATGGCAGCCCATAAGGCTCCTCCATCCATGGGATTTTCCAGTCCAGAGTACTGGAGTGGGGTGCCATTGTTGATAAGCAGTTGGAAATGAGTGTTCAGTGGTTAAGAATAGAGATGTCATCAAAAATTGAGGGAGCTTACCATATATATGATATTAAAAACCATGGAAATTGTTGAGTCATTAAAAAGAGACAACTGAAAAAGATCTGGACAGTTAGGATAAACTCTGGGAATTTCAACATTTAGAGACAGGTTAGAAGAGGATAAAGAGTCAAAGGAGATGAGATGAAACAGCAGAATAACAATGGCCTACTCACTGGTTAACTTAGTAGCAGAGCATGAACTCACAGAAACATATATGAACGTCTGGCTCAAGAATAGAATGATCCACATTATGGAATGCAGCGGAAAATGAAGTAAGATGAATACTGGAAACTGTGCACTTACTTTGCACCAGGAAGCTCACTAATGTCTTTAAAGGAACAGGAGGGATGTGTATTCAGAAGCTGAATGAGATGCTCATTTCTTTGGGCTGATTAGAGTCAGAACAGCCTTCTTGTGAAAGGAGTATATTGATAATCAAGGAAGACATGCTGTCACTAAGGTTTCCATATAAGGTCATGGTAGAGTCATTCTCCAAGTGCCCTGGCAACTAGGAAGTGGGAATTTAAACTAGACTCAGCCAAAATGATATTTTCATGTGAGCTTTCAGTTCTAAGAAAGTAACTAAAAGAACAGGTGGGAATAACTCATAGGGCTCTGACAATGCTATTAAGACAAGTGTGGAACAGCTACTGAGCAAGCTTTAGCACCCTAAGTAAATAATTTCTGTGATTGGAGCATGACTATGTGATGCCCCTCTTGGTGTCTATAACACTCTATTGCTACTGTAAAAAATTATCACAAGCCCAATGGCTTAATACAACAACTACAACTTTCTCATAATTCCGGAGGTCATAAGATCTAAATTCAGGGTGTATACAAGATTGTGTTAGGGAAGAATCTTGTTTACTAGCCTTTTCCAGATTCTAGAGGCCAGCTGCTTCCCTTGGTGTATAGCCCCTTCCTCCATCTTCAAAGCTATCAACATAGCATCTTCCAATCAACTCTCTCTTCTCTATTCACTCTATTTACCCGCTCCCCTTTTTGCTCTTCTCTCTGCTTCCCTGGTGGCTCAGATGATAAGAATCTGCCTACAATGCAGGAGACCTGGGTTCAATCCCTGGGTTGGGAAGATATCCTGGAGAAGGGAATAGCTACCCACTCCATTAGTCTTGCCTGGGAAATCTCATGGACAGAGGAGCCTGGTGGGCTACAGTCTAAGGGATGGCAGAGAGTCAGACACAACTGAGAGACTAGCACTTCCACTGCATCCATTATCACATTTCCTTCTGTGACTATGATGTTCTTGCTTCCCTGCTGTAAAAATCCTTGTGGTTACACTAGACCGACCCACATAATCCAAGGCAATTTGTCCACTGAAAAATCCTTAACACATCTGCAAAGTGTCTTTTATCATTAAAGTAAGATATTCACATGTTTTTGGATTATGATAAGGACACCTCTGGAGATATATTATTCTGTCTACCACAGTTCCAGACTGACTTCTAATCTGAATCTCTAGGCTGGTGAAGATACCCTTCCCAGAAATCTGCCTTCCCTTTCTTTGTGCTAATATTGAGCTTTGCATATTCCTTCTCATTTGAAACCAAAAATCTTGGGTGCAAAGGGGAAGCAAAAGAAGAGTTAAGAAGTCAATGCGGAAAGTGAGAGAACAAGTTACATAAATAAGTACATACATGAATACTAAATAAAATTATACCATAATGGGAAGTGCCTATTTAAAGATTCAAATGGTGGGGTTTTTTTTGTTGTTGTTTGTTTGTAACATTCTTGGACAATATTTAACTGCATTGGTACAAACCTAAAATAAAGAGGTGAATTCATTCAGCTTATAGTTTAGATACCCCAGTGAAATGAGTAACTTAACTCTTGGAAGACAACCCAATTTCCAAGTGTAATAGGCAATTAAGTTCAACTTTAACTGTAGGAGACAAGAAGAATAAAAGAAAAGCAGGCCCTGGCAAGGGCTGCAAAACAATTTATAATTATTGATAAATTGGATGCTATAAGGCATGAGACTCTTGGAACAAGTCCAGAGGGAACAGTTCATAATCTTGAAAACAAGATATGATCCTGGGGTCAGAAAACCGACCCTAGACTGTTTCTCAACTGGTGTCTCAGAGTCACATGTTTTACGTATCTGGTAGAAAATCTATAGATAAGAATATTAGTCTTAGTTACTGATTTGTTATTGATTACTGTTTCCTAATTACTCAGTGGTTAATGATCATTTTGTTCTTTGGCCCTGAAGGCCACATAAGTTACAGTTTAACCCCCCACTTATTCTTTCATTCACAGCTGGAAGTATAATAAAGCTGGCTTGGATTCAGTTTCGGCACCTTCCCCTTGGAGCCGTCTTGGTCCCCTGATCCTCACTTTTCTCTGAATTCTTGTGTCTTGTTTCTCATTCTCTCGATGTATCATGCTTGGAAACCCCATATCAAGCAGGAAACCCTGCTTGTCGAGCTGGTCTCGACATTTTACCAATTCTCCAGAATTTTCATGTAGAGTGTATTGCTGGGGACCACAAGCTGGATAATAAACACCTGAGTTTCTTCTAAAGAGAGTTAATAATACTTCCACCTCCAACAACATGGTAACTTAGGTATTCTGAAATTTGCTTGTCCCCTTCAAATGCATGAGTCCTCATTAAAACCATTATTTCAATGCAATTCTAAATATCTACAAATGATTATACTAATTGATATATTAAAAATCAAGAATCATTATGAGAGAAAAATAACTGCAAAATTAAAATATATAATTGACAGTAATATAAGAGTATGAAAAATCTAAGACAGGAAAGAAGAATGGGGGAAAAAAACAAAAGTTAACTAGGTTGGGTTATAACTGTCACCTTAGCTTCTGTATCCCCTGACAAATGGGCAGCATTCCTGGGTAGCTACTGGAAAGATGGTTGACTTAACCCATAGAAAATGCTGACACTCTGGCTGTACCAAAAAATGAATGCTCCCTGGGACCTCATGAGCTGCTATATACCTTGCAGCTCCATCTTTAATATTCAGCTAGGTAGATGGATGATGAGCAAGTCCACAAACACTGTGCTTTCATACAGAGGAAGTGCAAGGTTCATTTTTTCAGTGCCCTTGCAATGAAGGAATGGGAATTCTACAAGGACAATGCCATCTAATTTGCTCACTCACTTTCACCAATGGCTGATGGTGTTTAAATTGCTTTGGGGGGAAGTAGTATATTTTAATACAGTATTTGATGAGTAAAAATAACTGGATATACATTTTGGAGCAGAATGCAGTAGTATGTGCAATATGATGCTCTTATAGCAGCAGCTACTAGACAATGAATATTACTTTTTTATAAACACATTAGTAAGCCATGAAATCAAAAAAAAGTCCTAAAGGAACTAAAAATTGGAGAAAGGTAAGAGTCTTTGTTTTTCCAATCTTAGTAGACAAATAGAGGAGTATCTAGCTTCCTTGGTGGTGTGGATGGCAAAAAATCTGCCTGCAATGTGGAAGACCCAGGTTCTATCCCTGTGTTGGGAAGATCCCCTGGAGAAGGGAATGGCAACCCATTCTAGTATTCTTGCTTGAAGAATCCCATGGACAGAGGAGCCTGGTGAGCTACAGTCCATTGGATCACAAACAGTCAGACATGACTGAATAACTAACACCCCACTCCTACAGGGATATCTATTAAAAGTCAGGGGAATTCATGCCTGAGACCTGTGGCAAATGTTAATTTATTTATTGATAAAACAAAAGCAGGATTCAGATATGGTGACTGACAATGGGAAGAATATCAAGTGATTTCTCAAGAAAATAGAGCTGGGCAAAAATCCTATGTCCTTTGAAAAGGATGAGGATTACAATAAAACTGAAGATGGAATCACTTTAAAAGTGAAACCCAAATTAGACACAATATAAGTAATACATATTATACTGTTTATAAAACATTAATGTTTCTCTCAAATCTGCTTTTCTATAAGACCTTGGGAAAAATTTACTAGCTTCTGATTTCTTTTTTTGTAACCATAACCTAACTATAATCATGACTAGTTCTGATTTCTAAGGATTGTAATTTATTTATGAAGCAGTTCCAGCAATATCTATTCTGTGTTATATAAAATTTTTCTGAGGATTAAAATAAGCTCACAAATGTAAAAGGGTCAGGTAATTTATCTTATGAAGTATAATTCATATATAGGGTATATATTCATACATAAGAAAAAAATCAAATGAAATAAAATATGTGTAAAATATTATAGAAAGATCAAACATTTGAGAATTTTTTACCTTTAGTAAGTTATTAAGATAAGAGTTTTTATCCTTTATTGAGCCCTATTAACAGCATTACACTGAGCACTTCACATGCTATCATCTCACTTTATCCATGCAGCAAACCCATGAGGTTGTTCCATTATGATTCCCTTATTGCAGAAGAGGTTTACAGGGGTTAAAAAGAACTAGTTAAGATTAAATAAACCGCAACTGGCAGATCTGAAACTTGGACCCAAGCATTCTAACAGCAGAGCCTCACTGTCTTTGTCTGCAAACATGGAAATTAAGTAGCTCTAGATTTAGCAGGGGCTTCCCTGGTGGTTCAGGCAGTAAAGAATCTGCCTGCAATGCGGGAGATCTGGGTTCCATCCCTGGGTTGGAAAGATCCCCAGGAGGAGGGCATGGCAACACACTCCAGTATTCTTGCCTGGAGAATCCCCATGGACAGAGAAGCCTGGCAGGCTAAGATTTAGGAGGCAATTTTTAATTGTGGAACTATATTAGATTTAATCACAGAAAGAAAATAAACCTGCAAGTTGCATTTATAAAATCTTGTAAGTGCATTTTCAGACAAAACCATTACATCTAAGAAAATATGTGTGTGAAAATACATCAACATTTTATGAAGTTCTACAAATGTTTAAGAGAGGCATCATGTTTCTACCACCAAATTAAAAGCAAAAATTAGTTATAAATTGAGAAATTTGCTTGATGACTCTAGAAAAAGAGTAAGTAAAAAAAGTAATTCCAACAAATCTTTATACTTTGCTTCAGTATTTCAAATAACTTAAAAATGGACACATTTGTGTAACCTAAAATTATAATTAATGAATTAACTTTTTTGCAAAATTGTACCTACTTCCAAAGAATCACACATATCAAATTAAAATACTCCATATATCAACATAAATGTCATAATTGAACCAATGACAGCCATTAGATATTTTCCCTGTGACATATTTAATATACTTTTTTGTGCTTTTCAAAGCAGAGAGCCATGACTGACTACTCTATAATTAATCTGGTCTGGGTAGAATTTCAGTTTGCTATATGCTTGCATGCTAAGTCACTTCAGTCATATCCAACTCTTTGCAATCCTACGGACTGTTGCCCACCAGGCTCATCAGTCCCTGGGACTCTCCAGGCAAGAATACTGGAATGGGTTGCCATGCCATCCACCAGTGTATCTTCCAACGCAGGGATTGAATCCACATCTCTTTTATGTCTCCTGCACTGGCAGGCAGTTCTTCAACACTAGTACCACCTATAGGAGTTGGTTAGCTAAGCCATCATAAAGCAGTATCTTGGCACTTAACTGACTTGACAGTTTTCCAGGTTCAAGGGTGATTTATTGATTAAAGAAACAAATGTCCTTTCTGGCCAACAGACTCTCTCAGGGAACGAAAACAATCAGATGGTCAACAGCCATTTAACCAGATCAGAGTGATCACTCAGCAAATTTGTTCACTGTTCTAGTTTAAACTTTTGGACAGTCCCTTAAAGTTAAGCTGCTTTTCATTGAGGTTGATTTGGTACTCTGTGTTAGCATGGCAAGGTGAAATTCTTTAAATTAAATTTAAATTAAGTCTTAAAATAACTTTTTAGAATAAGCAGTTCATTGATTTTAAAGTGTTTTCCTTGGGGCTTGCAAAACTGTCTCTATCCTTATGTGGAAAGAAACTTAAGTAAAGTCATTAAGATATATGGAAAGTAGAGAGTGAAACATTAATTACAGTCTTTTGCAACTGTCCTCAGAGATAATTTTTCTCTCTGTGGATATGAGCTGCCCGTGTGCTAATCACTCAGCAATCTATGTTGGTAACGACAGCAGGTGACAGAAGCAGAGAGTGTTCTCTTCAGTCTTTGAAGGAAGATGAACCACAAGGTTTCTGAAAGGATTGTGGGTGTTAATAGAAATTTAGTTACATAGTTTATTGTCAAACTTAATTATTATTTCTTTTACACATTCACTGGCCCATTTACATTTTGCATGCATGACTAAAAGAATAAGCTGTGAAATATTACAAGAAATCGATCACCAAAAATGCTACAAACTCTTTGTATTCCTATTTCTCATAAAATGCATAATCAGATTTAGTAACATGGTAATGTATAACCTAATTAAATCTGACAGTACTACTAAAATTAATGTATAACTTGTTTTTAAGAATGTGTCAGCCTTATGTTTTTCTTATTTATATTAATAAATAACACAGACAAATTGAGGCTTGTTTTTACATTTCCACTACAGACTCAACGTATTTTAAATATTAAAGCAATATTTGTCAAAGTACTATAATTTGAAAGCTGAATCAACTTATATAAAGTCAAGAAGCAAATCATATTTTTAGACAGATATCACATATTATTATTAGTGTAACAAAAATAGAGCCACAACTGATTTATAGTTTCTCTGAAACTATTTTTAAAAACATGAAGCAGTAATGATTTGGAAAATGTAAGGAGACTGATTTTAGGTTGATTAATATTTAAGAGAGGATTTGAAGTTAATTTTTAAAAGATATTATCAGAATTTTATATGCAATCAAAATTTAATACAAACTTAAGTCATTTTTAAACTTTAAATTTGAAAGTTGTACTCATGATAGATAGGCAAGTACAACCAATTTTATTTGAAGTGTGGGGAAATTGTGCAATCAAATACAGTATTTGTTTACATAAGAAATTTTTTAAATTACTATGTACTGCTTATTAGAAATAGCAAAACTTGGCACCTTGAGTAAGTTAATCAAGTCAAATATCCAATTGCCTTCTCTTAACACTTTTAGGTAAGTATCCTGAACAACAACTCAACTATAGTAATAACATAGTCTTTGTAAATGATAAATATTTTGAGGGTGAGATCTGTGTCAATTATTAGGCTATTATCTCTCAACTCTAAATCTACCTTTCTATACTTTTGTGACTCTGTGGCTATGACCCTGCAAATTACATTTCTCTTCTCTCAAATTACATTTCTCTCAGCTACTATCAAGGTGCATTCCTGATAGGTTCTGCCAACAGGGAACACTAGAGGAAGACCAAAAGGCAAAATGAGAGGAGGAGGGATTGCTTCCTGTCCTGGTGGCTAGTCACCCTAGGCATGACTCCTCACTCTTGTTTCAGCCACCTGCCTATTTTGGTACTGCCAAAACTAGCTAGCCTCACTGCAGCCCTCAGAGGCATTGGCAGCTGTGAAGCAGTCTCCTCTCCCCAGAAGTCTTGGTCAGGGATCTGTGGCACTACTTCCTCATGGTACCAGGAGAAACTGGGTTACATCCCCTCCTTAGAAGTTTCAGGTTCAGCTCCATAGGGCCTCACCTTTTCTTTTACTCATTCAGCCCCAGGAGATCTAGCTGCTACTTTGTAACCTCAAATTTTCCATTTTTGCATTTTTAACCTTCAGAAACTCAAGTCCCAGCTCCCTAAGGTAAATTACATTCTCTCTATTGAAGAAACTAATGTGGGTTCTGTCTTGTTGACTAGACTGATACACAGCACACATTTATATTAACAGTACCCAGAACTATACTCAGGGGATGATTAATAGTTATTAAACAAATATTTATTTTTGCTTTTAGGAAAAGCAGTGAAAGGGGTGAGGAAAGAACATGGGTGCCAACTGAAAATAGGTGCTCACTTCTTTCTTGTTTTCCCTTTCCTCCCTTCTTTCATTTCTCCTTTTCTTTCCCTTGTCCTTCATTTCTTCTTCCTTTTCTATCCTTGTTTTCTTCCTTCCTTTCATTATATTACTTAAATAACTGGAAAGTAAATACTATCACCCTGAATTTTACAAGCTAATAAACTGAGTCTGAGAAAATTAAGGTGACTTGCCCAAGTGAGAAATCTACTAAATGTTGGTGAGGGATTTATACAAATCCATTAAATGGCAATGAAGTATTTATACTGTCTGCACCTAAAGTTCAAGTATGCTTTATTACATCACACTTAATGAATATAAACCAAATCATAATCTGAAAAGAACAAAGAGGAGAAGTGATTTCTTCTCTTCTGTACTCTCTAGAAATCAGCATTTAGTGTAAAAACATCATGTAGTTTCACATTAATGCTTGGGGTTTGGCTATCAATTTTTGGTTAGAATTAATGTTTGTAATATGTACTTCTAACTTACATGCTAAGAACTATAAAACATTGATAAAGGAAACTTAAGACAATTCAAAAAATGGAATGATTTTTTGATTTGTCTTCAGATCCAAATCCTGTCTTGGATTTGAAGAATTAATGTTGTTAAAATGGCCATACTACCGAAAGCAATCTATAGATTTAATTCAGTCCCTATCAAATTACCCATGACATTTTTTGGAGAACTAAAACAAATAATCCTAAAACCTGTATAGAACCACAAAAGATCCAGAATTGCCAGAGCAATTCTGAGGAAAAAGAACAAAGCTGGAGGTATAAACCCCCCAGAGGTCAGATAATACTACAAAGATACAGTAATCAAAAAATGATATTGGTACAAACATATGAATCAATGTAACAGAATAGACAGCCCAGAGATAAACCCAACACCCATAAACTCTCCTATTTGACAAAGAAGGAAGGAACATAGAATGGAAAAAAGACAGTCTCTTCAGCAAGTTGTGTTGGGAAAGCTGGACAAGTACACAAATCAATGAAGTTAGACCATTCCATCACACCATACACACCATACACAAAAATAAGCTAAAAATAGCTTAAGGGCTATATACAGTTTTAAGTACTGGATATATTGCCATTTGATAAATTGCCCAGTGTCCAATTCTCAAAAGATGGGAGAAACAGAACATGACAAAAATTATTGGAGAATCAGAACAATTTCTAGAAGCATTGACAATGTACACCTTTAAAATTTAGCAGTTCATTTTCTATGTTATTTATTTCTAGACAACAATTCCCAATTTGTTTCATATTACTTGTGATTTGCAAATTATTTTTATCCTAAAATTTTAAGTAGATTTTTCATGAAGAGCATTCTGTGCGTGTTCTATTCTGTAATCTGTGTATACCGTTCTGTTGCTTTCACATACAAATGACAAGTAATATGCAGCACAGAATTCTATGTCACATTTTTTCCTTCACTACCACATGCAATATCATTTCATCATACTATACCATTCACGACTGCATGCAAGAAGTCAGAGGTAAGTCCAATTTTGCTCTTTTTAAATATTACTTCTAAAGTCTTGGATTACTGTGGAGTCTTTTTCCTTACCTGTAGATTTGGTAAACCCATCAAGATTTTTGTTTGCTTTTATATCTTTAGTATGTATTTATTTTTAGCTATGGTTTCCTGAAACTTGACTCAGGTTCTATATTTTTTGCTACAGTCATTTCTTTAAAAATCAATTCTGCTTTTTTCTATTATTTCTTAAGTATCATTTCCGGAGAAGGCAATGGCACCCCACTCCAGTACTCTTGCCTGGAGAATCTCATGGACGGAGGAGCCTGGTAGGCTGCAGTCCATGGGGTTGCTAGAATCGGACACGACTGAGTGACTTCACTTTCAATTTTTACTTTCATGCATTGGAGAAGGAAATGGCAACCCACTCCAGTGTTCTTGCCTGGAGAATCCCAGGGATCGGGGAGCCTGGTGGGTTGCCGTCTCTGGGGTCGCACAGAGTCGGACACGACTGAAGCGACTTAGCAGCAGCAGCAGCAAGTATCATTTCCTCTCTGTTTTTCCTAATATGTTCTCCAGGGCATTTATCTTTTCTCACAGTTTGAACATTACTTTATCCTTTTCATCTATGTTCTTAGACTATGTTTCTAATATATCTCCTACTAAAGTAATTTGATTTTTTATGCATTCAAATTCTATCCCCCCTAATGCTGTAATTGTGATTTTAATCCATACATCATTGCTTTGCTCTACTTATCTCAAAATACTTCATCATTTCAGTTCAGTCACTCATTCGTGTCTGACTCTTTGTGACTCCATGGACCGCAGCATGCTAGGCTTTCCTGTCCATCACCAACTCCTGAAATTTGCTCAAACTCATGTTCATCATCATGATGTATATTTTAGACTAATTCATGCAACATTTTCTTGAAATTTGTTGAGAACACAAGTCTAATACATTCTTTTTTCTAAAGAGAAATTTGTTCAGATACTCATTCAATTTCCTAGAGTGGTTCTCTTCTTTTTAAACCCCAGGATATTTTTTAAGATTTCATGATTTTTTCCCCCCGTTTGCTTCTCTTTAAAAGAGCTGTGCTGACTTACCCTAATTTCCCAGATATTAAGAGATAGTGAAGGACTGGGAAGCCTAGCATGCTGCAGTCCATCGGGTCACAAAGAGTCAGACATGACTTAGCGACTGAACAACAACAATTTCTCATATGTCTTTGATTCATGTTGTACTGAAACTGAGTTCTGTAAGAATTTATCAATTCAGGTTGCCTCCTGAATTTTTATTAGTAGAATCTTTTGAGTCTGAGTTGTAAGGATACTTATTTATAGACTTGTTTTGGTTTTACTGTTGTTGTTTATTTTTAATGCAACTGTTTGATGCGGTATGAGGGTATGGTTTAAGAAGAAAAACAGAGTATTTATTCAAAGTAAGGCATTTCATCTCTGTGACACAGGCATGGAACAATCATCAGTTGGAAAATATCCACTTTTCATCCCTAGATTACAGAACTGGGGCATATTTGGAGCTAAATGAAAAGGTTCATTACTGGAAAATATTATTCCTCCTAAAAGTGACAACATTTTTAGATTACATGCGACACTTTGGAGGTTGGTGCTCTGTTTACTTTTGCTTTAAACTTCAATCTGGGAGTGAGGTTCTGCCTATCAGTATACTCTCCTCTACCCAAAGTTTTGTAGCTGGGATAGGGGTGAGGGAGTTAGTGCCAGAGAGAAGAAATGGGGATTAAGCTAACCAAAGATAAACCTCAAGAGGAGTACAGAATTAAACTGAGCTGTTGACAAATGCTAAAAGCAAACATGAGCGACGTCAAGCTCATTTCAAGTCTGCCAAATACTAGAAAGTCATGGAGAGTTTGCCAGGGCTGAAAGTGGCCAAATGAAGCACATCAAGTTTAGGAGCCGGCAATTAAGGTGTAGACTTATGAGAATATCGTGAGGATGTGGACATAACTCATCAAAAAGGGAGGAGAATGATTCAGAGGACTCAAGAAAGGGTATACTTATAGTATACCCACAAAATAAAAATAAAATCCAAATTTGTTTGATCATATGAATAATTATTTTTCTGAATAATGAATAGGTAAAGCTTTTATAAAATGTATAAAAAATGTTACCATATAAAGGATTTTTTTTTAACAGAACTTAAGAAATAAGAAAGGAAAAATATAAATTTACATGCTTGGGGTGCGGTGTTGTTTTAATTGACCTATTTAGAATGAGGTACATCAATCTGAAAGAGATGGGAATACCAGGCCACCTGATCTGCCTCTTGAGAAACCTATATGCAGGTCAGGAAGCAACACTTAGAACTGCACATGGAACAACAGACTGGTTCCAAATAGGAAAAGGAGTGTGTCAAGGCTGTATGTTGGCACCCTGCTTATTAACTTATATGCAGAGTACATCAGCCCAGAAACACTGGGCTGGAGGAAGCACAAGCTGGAGTCAAGATTGCCGGGAGAAATATCAATAACCTCAGACACGCAGATGACACAACTCTTACGGCAGAAAGTGAAGAAGAACTAAAAAGCCTCTTGATGAAAGTGAAAGAGGAGAGTGAAAAAGTGGGCTTAAAGCTCAACATTCAGAAAACTAAGACCATGGCATCTGGTCCCATCACTTCATGGAGGATAGATGGGGAAACAGTGGAAATAGTGTCAGACTTTATTTTGGGGGCTCCAAAATCACTGCAGATGTTGATTGCAGCCATGAAATTAAAAATGCTTACTCTTTGGAAGGAAAGTTATGACCAACCTAGATAGCATATTCAAAAGCAGAGACATTACTTCACCAACAAAGGTCCGTCTAGTCAAGGCTATGGTTTTTCCAATGGTCATGTATGGATGTGAGAGTTGGACTGTGAAGAAGGCTGAGCACCGAAGAATTGATGTTTTTGAACTTTGGTGCTGGAGAAGACTCTAGAGAGTCCCTTGGACTGCAAGGAGATCCAGCCAGTCCATCCTAAAGGAGATCAGTCCTGGGTGTTCATTGGACGGACTGATGCTGAAGCTGAAACTCCAATACTTTGGCCACCTCATGCAAAGAGCTGACTCATTGGAAAAGACCCTGATGCTGGGAGGGATTGGGGGCAAGAGGAGAAGGGGACGACAGAGGATGAGATGGCTAGATGGCATCACCGACTCAATGGACGTGAGTTTGAGTGAATTCTGGGAGTTGGTAATAGACAGGGAGGCCTGGCGTGCTGTGATTCATGGGGTCGCAAAGAGTCGGACATGACTGAGCGACTGAACTGACTGACTGAACTGACATCAATCACTCCCACTATTACAATTCTTGGGATTTTATTCCAATGTGATTCTAAAATCCCACTGTAAATTCCTATATAAGTAGGTTAGAAGCCTAGAATTTATTCACTTAAATCTATTCTAAAAGATTTTCCAAGTGCAGCAGAGTAGAAATTAATACCAAGGACAAAATTTCATAAGATTCTGGCAGGAAAGGAAGAACATCTTTATAAAATGAATATATGAAATTGCTTGTTTAAGCAACAGTATAGCCCTGAGATATACAAAATCACTTTTATCTATGAACAGGATTTATTAATTTTGGAATAATAAAGTGTAGCAAAGACAGAATTTGTAAAAGATGGGCTATAAGAAATTATGATGTTACAATAGTCCTATTATCCTCCCTCAACTTTTATTTTGTTTAATTGAGTTTAACAAACAGGGTGAAAGGGTAACTGCATTCCCTTCACCAACACCCTTGTAGTTGCAGTCCCCAGAGCATGGCACTAAATTTAAGAACTACACTAATTGTATTAGTAATGAAAGTGTATTTCCCAGACAGACCATTATCATCTTTCTTCCACACTGAACATTAGCTAAAATGTTTAGGCACCAATCCTTTAACTCTTTCTGACTCTGTGTGTTAGTACAATTATTATTTGCCTGTATACCCTCAATGAACTAAATATGATCTTCTTCTTTACATTTTATCTTAAAATGTGTATTTCAAGTGGTTTTTAAGACGTATATTATTACAAGATAAAATGGAAGTGAGAATTTGAAGAAAAGCAAGATATAAGATGAAACTAACAGGCTTCCTAGGTGACTCAGTGGTAAAGAATCTGCCTGCCAATGTTGGAGATGCAGGTTCAATCTCTGGGTCAGGAAGTTCTGAGAAGGACATAGCAGCCCACTCCAATATTCTTGCCTGGAAAATCGCATGGACAGAGAAGGCTGGCATGCTACAGTCCACAGTGTTACAGAGTTGGACATGAGAGCCACTGAGCACACATGCGAGATGAAGCTAAGGTTAGGAATTTGTCACCGAAAATTCATGCCATGTATTTTTTAAGTCAAATAAAAGAAGAAAACAGGATAATTTTATCTCTTTTTATAAAAAAAAATTCTCCACTGAAGAGTGTTTACATAGATTCAGTGATGCTATGAGGCAGGAGCAAGAAAAAATTATCTCAAGTCTCATGTTTATCTTAAACAGTCCTAGAAATTTTGTTTTCTCCTTCATAATACATACAGATTAAACATTTTACTTGTTTGAAATTATTACCCATGGGAAAAGCAAACTAAAATTTCCATCACATTATCTGTGATTTTGCTTGTCTCTTGTTACATTATGTAACATACTCTACTTTGGTAAAAACAACAATACACGGTAAAAGTGTCTGTAAAATAAAAAAAAAAAAAATTAGTTGCACAGGAGGTGCACTATTTTACCAGTCATAAGACCCAAGATATTTTTTCTTATGAATTTTAATTTAAAAAATGTATGTGAAAAATGACTTTCCAAATATACCTATGTTGAAATGGAAGATCATATAATAATGGTTTGTATCAAAATTAATACTAGCATTATTAATTTATGAAACTCTTATATCTTATACTATTCTTCAGTATAGTATTTCCTATCTATGACACAAATTTCAATAACACATTAATAAACTTTGCAAATTATTTTATGCAGCCATTGAAAGATTATTCCCCAAGAAAATTACACACACACACACACACACACACACATCTCACAATAACCAACAGATCAGTAGTGGAAAGCCCTCATGATTCTAATATAAAATATTGTGAAATAACCAATAGGTATCTTGAGTAGCAATTAGGATAGACCATGACATGGTGTTAAGCAGCCTTTTCTAAATAAATCACTTAGGGTCATTAGACTGTATTGCTAATGAGAAACCAAAATATTAGATTCAATCCTTATATAGACATGCTTCATACAGATGGAAATAATAACCAGGAGCAAATCCCCTACATTATAAATAACTTGTTTTTCAGTCAAATGCCTATATTTCCCAGGCAACTAGATTACAGGCCTCACAGCTCTCAATGAAAAGACATTAGCACAGCGGGTATATAAGAATGATAGTGTGCATAAAGAATGTTTTCATAATAAAAGTGATAGCACTGCCATTGTATCATCAATAATAACAATTTTCATTAAATTGTATATTACCTACAGGAAATAATAAACTGTTCATTACAAGTGACAAATACTCATTAAATAATTTATTTCCTAGATCAAATTTGGTATATATTATGCTATCTATATTTGTACATATATTTAGAAAGGAAAATCACTGCTTTTTAAATAAAAACTTCATTGAGTAATTAGCAAAAAAAGTTACAAAAATTATACATTGAAGGCATTATATACAGCACTGATGGTGTTATCAAAATAAATCACTTCCTGGAAATTCTTGACTGCATTGCTTATAGAGAAAATTCACAAAAGCATTTACAATGTATGTTTCAGTGTGGATTCAAAACACTTAAATTTATAATACTCAGTTGTGCAAACTGTGATGAAATTTGCAACTGAAGAATAAAAGCAATGCTATCTCCACAGTTTGATTAGAGGAATGCAAGAAAGGTGCTGACCTTCCATTGTTTCTCAGTTAGATAAAATTATCTGACTCTCTGTTGTTGATTTGTTGCTTTTTGAAGAATTTTAGGTCATCTCAGTTCAGTTCAGTTCAGTCGCTCAGTCGTGTCCAACTATTTGTGACCCCATGAATCGCAGCACGCCAGGCCTCCCTGTCCATCACCAACTCCCGGAGTTCACTCAGACTCACGTCCATCGAGTCAGTGATGCCATCCAGCCATCTCATCCTCTGTCGTCCCCTTCTCCTCCTGCCCCCAATCCCTCCCAGCATCAGAGACTTTTCCAATGAGTCAACTCTTCGCATCAGGTGGCCAAAGTACTGGAGTTTCAGCTTTAGCATCATTCCTTCCAAAGAAATCCCAGGGCTGATCTCCTTCAGAATGGACCGGTTGGATCTCCTTGCAGTCCAAGGGACTCTCAAGAGTCTTCTCCAACACCACAGTTCAAAAGCATCAATTTTTTGGCGCTCAGCCTTCTTCACAGTCCAACTCTCACATCCATACATGACCACAGGAAAAACCATAGCCTTGACTAGATGGACCTTTGTTGGCAAAGATCTACCTAAACATTCATATGTGTATATTCAAATACAAAATGAATATACACAGAGTGAATATTCAAATACCTTCCCTCCCCTAACACCTCTTACCAGTTCACAGGAAATAATGTGTTTTTTTAACTTATTTTTTCCATCACCTAAACAAAGAAAAGTGTAGAAATTGATTGTCTTGTACACTGCTGCATACCTACTGCTTCTTAGAACACTATCTGACGCACAGTATGTATCCAATATATATTTTACATTGGATAAATGCTTACTAGAGAGGGATACACTTTAAAGTCATAGTTTGAAGTAAGTTTTAGCAGTATAAGGTTACTAAACCTTTTCCCTGATCCTTGGCTGGTAAATGTGATAATAAAGGCATTGGACATGAACTTGGGCAAACTCTGGAAGATGGTAAGGGACAGGGAGGCCTGGAGTGCTGCAGCCAATGGGGTTGGAAAGAGTCAGATATGACTTAGCCACTGAACAACAACACAGCACATTGGATATAAATACGTGTTCTGCCTTAATCAAATAACCTCATTTGGAGGTTAAAAATGGCTTTCAACTCATCAACACCCTTTGTGAAAAGTGAATGTGAAAGTGAAGTCGCTCAGTTGTGTCAGACTCTTTGCAACCCCATGGACTGTAGCCTACCAGGCTCTCTGTCCATGGAATTTTCCAGGCAAGAGTACTGGAGTGAATTGCCATTTCCTTCCCCAGGGGATCTTCCTGACCCAGGGATGAAACCCAGGTCTCCCACACTGCAGGTAGATGCTTTACCATCTGAGCCACGAGGAAAGCCCAACATCCTTTGTAACTATCCATATTTTCATTTGCAGCTGTTAAGCCAACTCTTCTTCAGAGTGTTTTCTATCTTGATCTCCCTTGTTCTCTCTCCTGTCTTCTACCCACCAAGTTTGAATGCATCTATTTATTATGTACACTGTCTTCTTCTTCCACTCTTATCATAACTTTAGGCAATACCTCTCTGCAAAGGACTTCAAAATGCATCTATAATTCCAAACTTTCTCAAGAACAAGACTCGCATTTTCATCTGCCTAATGGACACAACACATTAATTTTTCATTTACTTCTTAAACTCAACCTGTCTAGATCTTAATTCAGTCATCTCCATCTTTAAACACTTCCCTTCTTCTTCCCCTCTTGGTGTAATATGGGGTGTTCTTTCCACCCCACTCCTTACATAGAATAAAGCCTCAATTCTTGTCAACTCAACATCTATCATGTTCTTCTTTTCTGTCTTATTTGGACTCTCTTATCACCATTCTGAATCAGGAGCCATTTTTCTCAAATTCTGCCCTTTCTATAGTGCCTACTGCCATCTCTGTTCCATACCTCACTACTTTTGAAATTAAAAGTTCACTGAAATTAAAAGCTCAGTCTCACTTTCACAGATAATACCATTCTCATACCATTCCTCTCTCAACCTGATGTAGTCAAGCTTTCTTCAAATCTGCCCTAATCTATTCTTTCCAGGCTTACTCCATTTGTCCCAAATGATCCAAAAACTGTTCCAACTATATTTCTCAAACATGTCTATTTCCTTCCCCATCACCTCATCTTTATTCATAACACCACATTTTTTTCTTGGCAGGCCAACTGATAGCCTACCCATTCTCTGAGACTATGATTAGTTTTCACTATCAACATTTCTGACACCAGATGTGTGAGTTTTCCACACCAAGCAACAAGCAATTCTCTAATTTTCTGTCGGACATCAGGGTGTCCTACAATTAAATTGAATTCTGACATTATTCATTCAGAGTTAGCCCAGCAGGTTAAGGGATTAGTCCCACAAGGCTGCTCATACTTCAGATGCCAGTCTCAAGTACCAGGGTGTCACTTGTACTTCTGAGACCAATCAGCTTTTAACTAGGGTTTCCCACAATCCTCTTTTCACTTTTAATAATTTGCTATAATAGCTCACAGAACTCATGGAATTGCTGTACTTACACTTCTCAGTTTATTACAGATGACAGTACAAAGGATGCAAATGGACAGCTGGATGAAGAGGTACAAGCAAGATGAAGAGGGCGAGGTCCAGAAGGATCACTAGATAAGGAGTTTCTGTCTCCACGGAGTTGAGATGCACCACTCTTCCAGGACTTGTAAAAAATTCTCCGACTCAAAAGTTTTCTGAACCCAGTAGTTAAAGGGATTTTTGGGGGGCTTCCTTGGTGGCTCAGATGATAAAAAATCTGCCTGCAATGCAAGAGACCCGGGTTTGATCCCTGGATCGGGAAGATCCTCTGGAGAAAGGAATGGCTACCGAACCCCAGTGTTCTTGCCTGGGAAATTCCATGGGCAAAGGAGCCTAGCAGGCTATAGTCCATGGGGTCACAAAGAGTTGGACATGACTGACTAACACTTTCACTATGTAGGCATGATTGATTAAATCACTGACCACTGCTGATTAATCTCCAGCCCTTCTCCACTCCTTAGAGGTCAGTGGGTAGGACTTAAAGTTTCAACCCTCTGTGGATACCTGGGTCTTTCTGGTGATCAGCCCCCATGCTGAAGCTACCTCAGGCCTCTGGTCACCTCATTAACCCACAAAAGGACACTCATATTGTGCCGGAAATTTCAAAGTTCTCAGAATCTCTTTTGTCAGGAACCAGGGACAAAATATTGTAACAAAAAATGTTTTCCTATCATCCCTATGACTCAAAAATGTCCAAGAGTTTTAGAAGCTTTAGTCCAGAAACCAGGGATGAAGACCAAATAGATAGCTCTTATTATATTACCAAATTACAGAGACTCACCCAAATGTCACCATTTCAAGGAGGCCTTCTATGATTTTTCAATTCCAGTGCAATCCTAATATTCTCCAAAACCCTTCAGCACCTTGAATTTTCTTACAGCACATTTTACACACACTTTTGAATAGTTGTTATTTGTTTGCATCTTGCCTCTCCTACTGAAAAGCAAGCTATGCAAATGACATTACAGTATATTACAGTTACCCACCAAATATATTGTACTTTATATCATATCAATGTGTTTATCAAATAATTACTACAAAATACATTTATTGAGTTGCTTGAAACATAGATCATAACAGAAAACAAAAGATCTGTGAAATAGATCTATTTCAAAAAAGAAGAGAAAAAAGGTTAGCTATTGGAGATTATATGAGCCTGAACAAGTTGCCTATCCCTACTGAATGCAGGTTATTTTCCTGTAAAGGAAAAAGTTGGCCTTCGTGATCTCTGAGGTTGTTCCTAACTTTAACATTCTATAATTTCACGATTCACTAGAGACTATCATAACTCAATGCGAGCAGTAGGACATGCCTCCAGCTCCTAGCTGCACTGTCCACTTTTTTTTCATTCCTCTCCAGCTATGCTCCTATAGACAAGAAGTCAAAGTGATAAAGTGGTTTAATTCAGCATGCAAATTAGCACAGCTCAGAGCCTAAAAGAAATCATGCTGTGGGCAGGTAAAGAAAATTGGAAAGATGATCCACAACTCTACAATGTGTTGGTCTGGAGTAAATAATTTTCTCATATATGAGATGCATAATCTCTATTAATTGAAGTTAAAGGAAAACAGGCAGGTTAAGAAGTTATTTTAATATGTACTCAATATATGCATATCATACAAATATATTCACATGCCCTTACTGTAATTTTATTGTTTGCTATACATTTTTAAAAGTAACTAAGTATAACACTTTTGCTCCCAGTTTTCACATATACATTTACAAGTAATTGACATCTGTCATTTTATATGAAAGCCTAGTTTCATTACAGGAAAGGAAAATGCTGAGTTGGTGGGGGTGGTGATTCATTGTTATTCTATTCCAATAAGACTTCAATTAATCATCATTCAAAGTATAACAGGGCTTCTTAGTAATTATATTGGAACAAATCTCCAAACTGACTTTCTTTTAAAGGCATCTGAAGATTTTAATGCTGAGTACATCAAAATATCACAAAACAAAACTCAGTGAGAGTCACCATTTTATTCCAGTTAACTCTCACAATTTAATTTTCTCATATTTTCCTGTAGACACATATTTCTAGAACATATTTTTTACTTTTGGTTTGTAGTTTTCCCATATCCAAAAAGACCACCACACACTACTCACTCATCTGTATAAGCCAAATACCTAGATTTATCATTTATTCCTCCTTCTTTCTTAATTTGAACTTGCAATAAATTACTGTATCTTTCCAATTGCACTTTGTAAACACCTCTTGAATTCATCTATGTATCTCTCCTTGTGCTTGTATTCTATTTTTGGTTGATATCACCTCTTGTCTGCTGCTGCTGCCACTAAGTCACTTCAGTCACGTCCGACTCTGTGTGACCCCATGGACAGCAGCCCATCAGGCTCCTCTGTCCATGGGATTCTCTAGGCAAGAATACTGGAGTGGGTTTCCATGTCCTTCTCCGACCTCTTGTCTAGAGCAGTGTTTATCAAGTCTTTACCATGATTCTATATCAGTGGAAACCTTAAGCAAGTACTTCTAAAATGTATACATTTTTTTTTTTATAAATCATGCAGGTAAGCTTACATTATTCAATCTTTAAATATTAGAGAGCATAAAACAGAAAGTACACAAAGATAAGTTGAAAAATAAATAGCTCAAATACTCTTTTCTGCATGGGTGGCATGGATCTGATCTCCTAGGAAGCACGTGCCACACTTGGGGAACAACTAGCCTTCAGTTTTATGACAGTCACCTGCCTATTGCCAGGTTAAATAGCTTTGGGTCAAATCCCCCTCAAACAATGAGCTTTCTAAAATGTAAGCATGTTCATATCCTCTTCTCTGCCTTCTTTTTCCCCCTTAAGGTGACATACAAAGCCCTTAAGATGCTTTACAAGGCCCATTTATAACCTAGCTACTCACTGCTTATTTCTCCAATTGTATCTCTTGCTATTCCTGCCCTGGTCTTTCCCCCTATCCACAGCCACACACACACACATTCCTGCCCTGGCCTTCCTCTACATCCCCACAAACATGTACCTTGTCCAAGCTGAACTATTTTCAGATCCTCCAATAGATGCCCATGCTTTTTTCTCATCACCAAGTCTTTGCATACCCATTTAATTTTGCTTAGGACATTTTCTACTTCCTCCCAGCCTCTTCATTTGGTTGAACCGTCCTTGATACAACATTTTAGATCTCATTTCATCTCACTGAATGAGACAGACCACTTTAGCATTAGAAAATGCATCCTTATTTTGACTCATGCCACTGAATTTTAGTTGTCAGTTTGTCTTTCACATTGACTCAGAGATTATTTCACTTTGGCATAAGAGAAATCACCTAGGAAGCTTACTTAAGTGCAGGAATTTTTTTTCTTTTTTTCAGCTGTATCACAAGATATTTTGGTTTTATGGGTCTAGGATAGAGCTCAGGAATGTGCATTTTCAAAGCACCTGAATAATTCTTATGTAGGTGTTTTTACTGGAATAGATGACTATTACATCTTCCATTTCTTTTCAAGAGGGTTAACTCAACACTGTTGTTTGGTCACCAAGTCATGTCCAACTCTTTGTGACCCCATGGACTACGGTCCACAAGGCTCATCTGTCCATGAGGTTTCCCAGGCAAGAATACTGGACTGGATTGCCATTTTCTCCTCCAGGGAATCTTCCTGACCCAGGGGTCAAACCTGCATCTCCCACATTGGCAGGCAGATATTTTACCACTGAGCCACCTTTTTAGGTAGAGGTACTAGTAAATAACAAGAAATGAATGTGCAGAATTTCAATCTTTAAAAAAAGATTTATCATCCCCTCACCCCCAAAATGCAAGACTGTAAAAATGCAGTGCCAGAGAAGTAACATACTTAAAATGAATGAACTAACCTGAAGATATTCTGTCTCTGCAGTAATGAATGGAGAAGTTTCAGGCAAGTATAAACTACCTTCCATGTGAGTTTTGAAAAAGAATAACACAACTGGTTCAGTTAGGTTTAGGGATAGGTAGCAGAAAGGAAGAAGAAAAATAGAGGTCAAAGTGCATAGAGTTTCATAGGTTTTTATGTATTAAAGAGTTTGGACTTTATTCTAAAGATGCCATCCTGGTCTCTAAGGAATACTGACTTAACTCAGAATACTGACTGGATAAGGAGTATTAACAGAGACCAAACCTTCAGAAGTTGGGGCTCATTTTCACCTGGTTCCCTGTCTTGAAGAGAACCACGAGATTCATGCTTAATTGTTCCTGCCCACTCTTACTTCTAATCTACAAATGCCCACTGACAAGGTTCAAAGGCAATTGCCATCACCACTGTAGAAAGAGAAAAACGGCAGACATGACCCAACCAAATTGTTGACAACTTTTCCCAAGTCTCTGCTGAATTCTGTTGAGGCCCAAGAGGCCATTATTTTCTAGAATATGAAATATTCTCTCCTCCAGTCTCCTTTTATCTTCCATAAGCTCACACTGACAAAATGCTTCCAACATTTTTCAGAACCCAAAACTCACTCTTCTCCTCATTTTCATAAGATGCTTATTGATTGATTTGTCCCCAGTTATTTCTCCTTAGTCCTTGTCTTTCTTGAAATTTGAGAACAGTAATAATAACCCTTTCCTCATATTCAAATTTGTAAAATATTGTGAGATAAACATATGAGTATCATAGCCAGAGATCCAAACATTAGAGCAAGTTTGGAAAATACGGTGCTAAGACCATCAGGCAAGTGAGTTTGCTAATATATTAACCCAGAATTAGCTTTATGCACTCTAGTTATACACTGAACTGAAAAACTGTACGCTTCTCTCCAAGGACCTACCTTATGAAATTTACTATACAGAAGAATAAAGGTGGTCATGATACACAGTCTGTGCCCAGGGCAGTCCCCAAAACAAGAGGTCAGAGGGATGCTCAACACACGCATCTAGCTCATTTTCCTAAGTTCACTACTCACTGAGGTCAACCTACTAGATTAAATAAGATGGAGAGAAAGACAAGAACTATCATTTAAAACAATGTCCCTCTCTATGGGAACATGAGTGAGGAATAAATGATCCCCTCCAACAGACCATAATTTTCTATTAACAATCCTTTATCTCTTTAAATGTAAAGTCCCATTCCTCTATAGATTTCTTAAGCATAATGGGCTTACTTTCTCAGATTCACCCACAGTAAGTCTTAAGTTGAAATTATGCTTTCAGTCAGCACACTCAATACTATTTTTAAATCTTTCTTTGGTGAATACCCCCCCACTTTTTTTTTCTTTTTTAAGGCTTTTACTGCTTGTTTCTATCACTGTTTAATACTTCTCACTGTTTTTGTATCCTTCATTAGCAAAAGTATTTGTATGTGGCTCTTAGTGTGCATTTCCATACCTACAGGTCATGCAGAGTTATAAATTCACCGTCCATTTAATGATTTCTCCAACCCAACTAAACTATTTACACTAATAGGCACATTATAAACACATACATAATTTCACCTCAAAATCATTGATTGAGGCATGCCACTCAGCAGATACCTTCCTTTATCTCCTTGGCATAATCAAGTATCACTTCAGGCCTTCATATTTAAGTATTCACTGAAGACCCCTCTGAAGGTCTCTGGAGTTATCTTTATGTGTAGCTTCAGTCACTCAAGTAGTCTCCCCTCAAGGTACCTTCCCTCATTTAAATCTCTCTCTCCTAAACTCTGCAAGGACATTGAGATATTCTGATTCCTGTTCTCTAGACATCATTCTGAACAAAGTTCCACACAAAAGGTAAGGGCATTCATAGGGCTTGCCTCATTTGATTCTCTTCTCTTTGGGATCATGGTTCTGCACTTTCTGATGGTCAAATATAAGAGGAGTTATTTCATTTATTCTGACACTTTTTCAATGTTTGGTGGCAGCATAATTGTTGACTATGTAACAACCTCATAGAAAATAACAGAATTTAGAATTAAACCCTATTTTTTCCTTTATATAGTCATCTCAAAAATGATATGAGGTAGTTATTCTCAACCTCTTTTTACAACTAAGGAAAACCAGTGTCATAGCTAAAGAAACATAGTGAATTCATAAGTAACCAGGACTTGAAACCATACTGCTAACTAAAATATTTGAATTTATTTAAAAAATTCGTGATTTGATATTTACTATATTAGTAATTTGACAGTATAGAGGGTGCAAGACACTCTGATAGGCACTATATATTTTTAATTGCTTTAAACATAATAATGGGAGCAGAAAAATATCTTTAAAATATTGTGTTTTCTCAATAATGCTGATTTTTATGAAAAATCTATTCAAAATTTTCAATTTCAAGTCTGTATGCACTATCAATCATCTTTCAGTTGTAAATTAAAGAGATTTTACAATGATTCTTAAGTATCATCCTCATTTTTAACTTATGTTTTGATATTTGTCATAAGATATTTGATTTTGATTCCCTACCAACAATCGATAAAGCTGGAGGACACTAACTTTTCTTCAAAAAGATAACATTCAACCATCTAGATGAATTCTTCAGTTTACACATTTTGAAGAACTCATCACTATGTCAGTAAACATAAAAATCAATATTCATTTCTCAAAATAGGCTTCATTCTGGTTAGACACTACTATGACACCATTCCTTCTCCAGATTTTGATGTCTTCCAGTGGAGGTGTGTTAATTGAATCTTCCTTGTCATTTGTGTATATGATGGATTAAGGAGAGTAAGAATTGTCTCCCTCCTGCGCATAATAGAATTCCCTAAAAAAACATTTATTCAGCCATTATACATTTTTTGGCTTTACATCCTCAAATATAAATGTTTTAATATCTGTTCCACCCTAAATTAAAGTCTAATGTGACAATAACAGATTATAGGATGTGCCATGTTCACCAATGAAGAGCCACAATGCATAACTTTGAATTTTATACCACATTTAATACAGATAAAGGCTTCCCTGGTCGCTCAGCTGGTAAAGAATCCACCTGCAATACAGGAGATCCCTGTTCAATTTCTGGGTCAGGAAGATCCTCTGGAGAAGGGGTAGGCTACCCACTCCAGTATTCTTGGGTTTCCCTGATGGCTCAGCTGGTAAAGGATCCACCTGCAATGTGGGAGCTCAGATGCTTCAGACATGTATGACTCTTTGAGATGCCATGGATTGCAGCCTGCTGGGCTCTTCTGTCATGGGACTCTCGAGGCAAGAATACTGGATTGGGCTGCCATTTCCTTCTCCATTGTGGGAGTCCTGGGTTAAATCCCTGTGTTGAGGGACTGGAGAAGGGAATGGGCTTTCCACTCCAGTATTCTAGCCTAGAGAATTACATGAACTATATACTATATAAAGTCCATGGAGTCGCAGAGTTGGACAAGACTGAGCGACTATCACTTTCAATTAAAACAGATAAGATCTGAAAACTCAAGTGAGAAATAAATTAATGATGCTATCAGATCTTAGGATACACACAAAGAGAATAAGCAAAAAAATACTAAAAAAGCTATTGAACCTGCGTCTCTTTCATTTCCTGCATTGGCAGGTGGATTCTTTACCACTAGCACCATCTGGGAAGCCCTTTGCACCTAATGGGTGTATGTTTACCCCAGATTTTTTTCTACTTGGCATACTATTATTTCACATATATAAATATGTCCACATATAGGTCTGATTTTTATAACAATTTCATGCATATCTGTGGCACAGTTAACATGAAAATTTTCATTTTTACAATTTACAACTGAAAAATGATGATATGATGATGATGACAACAATGCCACTAATAACAATAACACTTACCATTTATTAAATTACAGGTATGCTCTACACCCTGATTTTAATACTTAAGTGTTCTATTATTTAACTAAAGCTGTGCATATCTCAAAAGTTGCTGCACATTAAGACTATCTATGGGATTTTGTTTTAACAGTAATATCTAGATATTGCCAATCAAAGATTCTGACTTGATGGTATGAGAACTGGCTACAGTAATTTATTAAAATATTTCCATCTTCACAATGGCTTTAATAAATAGTGAATAATAACTTTCACTCTAAACTGTGTTGATTCCAAATAAGATTTTAGTAGATATATTGTCCCATTTCCCCTCCAATATTTATGGTTTGAATGTGGTAGATCCTGACAGGATGGAGATAATACGTGTCTTCTGTAGCTATTTAAAATTGTATACATAAAAATTATCTCAATATTCATAAAATAATAGATCAGAAAAAAACAAAGTAAATTTTTTATATTAAAATGTTGATGCTACATTTGAATATGCATTAATAATTAAAAGTATGAGGAGTAAATCACAGATAACTGGAGAGTAGTAAAAATATGAACTATCAAAAACAGTTATGGAAAACTGATATGCAATTACATACAATTATAATTATTTGCATATTTTATCAAAGATTCATGATCTCAGAGAGAAAATCAAGCCCTTTCAAACAGTGATAGCTGGAATTCCTATATTTTTTAAAAGACATTTCACTGTGCTTTGGAATAAAAACACAACTTTTACCTTTACTGCATGTATTTAAAACTCCTGAGTAAAATAAAAGAAAATGATCATGCATTCTGCATGATACACTTTCCTAAGACAAGCTACTTCAAAGGAGAAACCAGCAATCACTCTGCAGGGAGCAATTACTGAATTCTGGAGCACTCTGATATGATCATCTTCAAATAATGTACACTAAACCATGAAGCACAACAATAATCAGCAACTTCTAGACCATTAATTCAAGTAAAACTTAATTTTAATACATGTCGGTATCAAGATAACGAAAATGAACATTAGTTGCTATCATAACCTGAAACTACCTCACAAGCATGTATTATTTCAATCCTGTTATAGCACTCTTACTTGTTAATAAACACTGACTTATACTGATAATTTTAGGTAGCATCTATAATAAAATAATTTTCAAAATAAGCCAATATCAATATCTGCCTAATGCTATCTGCATAAGATTTGAATTTTTTTACTGACTTGGTTGACTATCAGGAAATGTAAATACAGGGCTTTAATGATGACCTCTTGAGATTTTATGAAAATTATGGGAAAACTGTCCATTCTCCCTACCTATGTGTTGAAACTCAGGAGAGACTGAGCAGGAAGGAAAAAGTTGACAGTTTAATGGAACCGAAGCCAAAGTGGAATTATGAATTGGTTCAGGGATGTCAAGTAAGATATGTGCCCACTGGATTTAGTAACAGCAATATCTGGAGTGACACTGCAAACACAGCTTAGTAAAGTGGTCAGGGCAAAAGACAGAAAAGGTGTTAGAGTAAAGAATTATGGCTGTAAAGGAGAAGAGCTCATTCAGCAGCAGAAATGGAATGTGGGATCAATGGAAGGAATTCACTATTAACTTGCTTGTTTCTGAGGACCAGAAAAATTTGAACATTCTCAAATGCTGCAGTAGAGAAGAGAGAGGTAGCCGAAGCTAAAGAAAAGAAGAGGGATGTTAGAAGGTAGCCCTCTGGAAAAAATATAGATTAAATGAGTATCCAAGGCAGAGATACAGGGATTGTCATTTGATAGAAGGATGAAACAGCTATGATGACTTAAGGGCTGCATAACATAATCTCAGAATATTTAAAATCAAAATTGGGGGAAGTACCAAGAAAATTAATAGAAACCTTGCAGTATTAGGAAGGTTGTAAAATACTCCTACCAATTCTGAAGCAATGATATAAATGAAACTAAGTTTAGAGAGAATCTGAAAAACAATGAATAAATGTTCACTAAGGAAAGATGATCACGATGGTGTGATCACTTATCTAGAGCCAGACATCCTGGAATGTGAAGTCAAGTGGGCCTTAGAAAGCATCACTATGAAAAAAGCTAGTGGAGTTGATGGAATTCCAGTTGAGCTATTGCAAATGCTGAAAGATGATGCTGTGAAAGTGCTGCACTCAATATGCCAGCAAATTTGGAAAACTCAGCAGTGGCCACAGGACTGGAAAAGGGCAGTTTTCATTCCAATCCCAAAGAAAAGCATTGCCAAAGAATGCTCAAACTACCACACAATTGCACTCATCTCACATGCTAGTAAAGTAATGCTCAAAATTCTCCAAGCCAGGCTTCAGCAAGACATGAACCGTGAACTTCCAGATGTTCAAGGTGGTTTTAGAAAAGGCAGAGGAACCAGAGATCAAATTGCCAACATCTGCTGGATCATGGAAAAAGCAAGAGAGTTCCAGAAAAACATTTATTTCTTCTTTATTGACTATGCCAAAGCCTTTGACTGTGTGGATCACAATAAACTGTGGAAAATTCTGAAAGAGATGGGAATACCAGATCACCTGACCAGCCTCTTGAGAAATCTGTATGCAGGTCAGGAAGCAACAGTTAGAACTGGACATGGAACAACAGTCTGGTTCCAAATAGGAAAAGGAGTATGTCAAGGCTTTATATTGTCACCCTGCTTATTTAATTTATATGCAGAGTACATCATAAGAAATGCTGGACTGGAAGAAACACAAGCTGGAATCAAGATTACCAGGAGAAATATCAATAACCTCAGATATGCAGTTGACACCACCCTTATGGCAGAAAGTGAAGAGGAACTAAAAAGTCTCTTGATGAAGGTGAAAGAGGAAAGTGAAAAAGTTGGCTTAAAGCTCAACATTCAGAAAATGAAGATCGTGGCATCTGGTCCCATCACTTCATGGGAAATAGATGGGGAACAGTGGGAACAGTGTCAGACTATTTTTTGGGGGCTCCAAAATCACTGCAGATGGTGACTGCAGCCATGAAATTAAAAGACGCTTACTCCTTGGAAGGAAAGTTATGACCAACCTAGATAGCATATTCAAAAGCAGAGACATTATTTTGCCAACAGGTCCGTCTAGTCAAGGCTATGGTTTTTCCAGTGGTCATGTATGGATGTGAGAGTTGGACTGTGAGGAAGGCTGAGCACTGAAGAATTGATGCTTTTGAACTGTGGTGTTGGAGAAGACTCTTGAGAGTCCCTTGGACTGCAAGAAGATCCAACCAGTCCATTCTGAAGGAGATGAGCCCTGGGATTTCTTTGGAAGAACTGATGCTGTTGCTGAACCTGCAGTACTTTGGCCACCTGATGCGAAGAGTTGACTCATTGGAAAAGACTCTGATGCTGGGAGGGATTGGGGGCAGGAGGAGAAGGGGACGACAGAGGATGGGATGGCTGGATGGCATCACTGACTCAATGGACATGAGTCTTAGTGAACTCCGGGAGTTGGTAATGGACAGGGAGGCCTGGCGTGCTGCAATTCATGGGGTCGCAAAGAGTCGGACACAACTGAGCGACTGAACCGAACTGAACTGAAGGAAAGATGATTGAATTCTCTTTGAGCAAGCTCAGGGAGTTGGTGATGGACAGGAAAGCCCAGTGTGCTGCAGTTCATGGGGTCGCAAAGAGCTGGACACAACTGAGTGACTGAACTGAACTTCATCTGTTCTTATGGCTTTAAACACTAACTATATGACAAGAGCCTCACACTTATTTAAAACTTCAATATTTTATCTGAGCTTTAGACCTTATATACAGTATTGGCCAAAAAGTTAGTTTGGGTTCTTCCACATGATGTTAAGGAAAAATCTGAATGAACTTTTTGGCCAACCCAATACAAATACACTTAAAATATTTCATAAGCATCCCATTTTAACATGGCTCCCATGAAGTACTGATCTGCCCCCCTGTTCCTCCACCTACCTTTTCCCTTTTCATTGAAATCACTACATTTCATGTGGTGGTGGTGGTCCAGTTGCCATCATGTCCTACTGTTATGACTCCATAGACCGAAGTCTGCCAGGCTCCTGTCTGTGGGATTCTCCAAGCGAGAATACTGGAGTGGGTTACCATTTTCTTCTCCAGGGGATCTTTCTGACCCAGGAATCGAACCTGCATCTCCTGCATTGCAGGCAGATTCTTTACCAACTGAGCTATGAGGGAAGCCCCTTGTAGGGATATTTCATGTAGGGATATATAAATAAATCGGAAACCTGGAAGATATCTTTTGACCTTTACTCTCCTTCTTCCCACATTACACTTATTACCAAGTCCTGATAACCATTTCTATTACAGATATATTAAAGCTTCTATTTCCCTCCATTCTGACTACCACTGTCCCAAATCGAGCCATCACCACCTTTCAGCTGGATTACTAAGTTTCCTCCTTGATCACTGGTTCCATTTTGCCACACTCTAATCCATCCTCTACATGGAAGCCTGAGGGATCTTTGGATAATGAAAATCTTTTTATACTCTACTGGATAAACTCCATCAAGGCAATACATTCCTATTGCACTGAAAAGAAAATTGAAATGATTTTACATTTCCTAGTAGGTCTTTTGTATGATTCCAAAGTTGTTATCACACTACTGTCATCACCTACTCTGCTTACATCTCACATTAGCCTGTAGACCATGGGTGAGCAGAGTTTATATCTGTCTTATTCACTATCACATACATGCATCATCTGGCACATAGCAATAATAAAAAATATTAAATGATCAATAAGGGAATGATAGATCCTCTGAGGATAAAATCTCCTCCAAGCAACTTAGAAAGGGCAGTTGGCTCCAAGGCCTGCTGCCTTGTCATGAAAGGGCCTGTTTAAAGGCCTTTGCCATTACGGCATATGATCTGGCTGTTTATTTTGCCACCTTTGCTTGGTGATGTGTTCAGGCTGTTCTTTTCTTCATTGCCTAAGTATGCAGTTGGAGCTGGGGAGAGAAGGAGTGTGCGTAAAAATTAAGATAATATTTTTGGCTTTATTTGATTCTAGGCTCTAAGCTACAACTAATTTTTTAGTTTTACACCAAATAGCCTAACTGAGTGGGTTTCCATATTGGGTTTAGATCCACCCATGGAGATCCACATGGTTAGGACCCCAGCTGGGAGTCAGAGAAATTGGAAGATTCTAGGTGACCTGAATGACCACTACATATACATAGATTAGGGGAAACTTCAGTACACATTGGTACAAAGGTATTTAAAGGTGGCTGTGACTAAACAACAGGTGACCCACTCACTCCCTTTCAGGTTTCTCTCTCTTGTCTTCTTTCTTCCATAGTAACTTACAGTGGGTATTCAGGAAGAGGAAAATCACACATTAATCTGTACCTGAATATGTAATAATGAAAAATATTGGCTCTTCCTTAAGTCCAGAGAAAGCATTCACTTGAGAAACACAACTTTTTTGGTTGCTGTTGTTCTAGAGGTACATTTACATTCTATCCTAATAAAAGATGGGACTTGCAACCCCACCCACCATGGCAGTATGAAATCTAAACTAAAACACAGGAAAAATGAAGAAAAAGAACTTAAGTTTCACATGAATACTTATGTCTTGATACAAACTGTTCAGTTTCTTGCTCTCTTCCCAATTTTTCAGTACTGAAATAAATTATTACCCCTTTTATTCTTTGTTCATTTCAATCTAAACTTGGGTGAAGGGCAATTAAATGTGTTAGCATAAATCACAATCTTGATTCGGCAATTTCAGAATCTTTTTTTAAAAAAGAAATTCAATTAACTAGATTTTGTGCATTTCCCATGTCATTATATATTCCTCAAGGCATGATTTTTAATGTCTTTATAATATTCCTTTACTTGAAAGTATAATAATTTATTTAACACTCTCCATGTTGTTGATTATTTCAAGCTGCTTCCAATTTTGTACTATTATAAATAATTCTATCATGAATACCACTGTACATAACTCTTTGTCTATATCTCTGTTTATTTCCTTAGGACATATTTCTAAAAGCAGATTTATTGTGTCAATGGCCCTTAATACATATTACCAAATGGCTTTTCAAAAAATTGGCATCCATTTAAAACACCACCAATAGTATATGTCAAGAATATTACAACTCATATAATTGCTTATATGACATTCCATATTTATCATATTTTATTACTAATTCATCTTCATACTTTTAGAGATTATGTATGCCCTTAAGCCTTTCTACTTGTATATTGTAAATTTTTTATATTAGTATATTATAGCTTTTAGTAGTTCTTAACATATTAAAAATATTAATCATTTTTGGCCTTTTTCTCATTTGTTGTTAGCTTAATGTTTATAATGATTAGTCATAGATGGAATACTTTTCTTTTTACATTTTAGTCAAATATATTAATCTTTTTACTTGTGATTTCTTTTACTCCACATTTAAACCATATTTTAATTCAATTTAAACCACATTGCAGCTTATTGAATACAAAGCGAATACATGTAACTAATTGTTTTGCAATTTTATATTTTCACATCTATTTACTTCATCTGAATTTCTTTTTGGTTTGTGTATAACAGAAGAATTGTATTACTTAGGGTTCCACAGGGGCCTTCCTGGTGACTCAGATGGCAAAGAATATGCCTGCATTCCTGGAGACCTGGGTTCAGTCCTAGAGTTAGGAAGATCCCCTGGAGGAGGGCATGGCAATCCACCCCGTTATTCTTGTCTGAAGAATCCCATGTACAGAGGATTTGGCAGGCTACAGTCCATGAGGTCGCAAAGAGTCAGACATGACTGGGGAACTAAGCACTGCACACAGGGCTCTCCAGAGACACAGAACTAACAGGGTATATACAGCGAGAGTAAAAGAGTGAGACAGAGAATTTACTTTAAGGACTGGCTCACACAGTTGTAGGGGCTGGCGAGTCTGAAACTGATAGGGCTGACCGGCAGTCTTGATATTATTCAAGTAAGTGTTGATATTGTACTCTTGAGGTAGAATTACTTTTTCAGAAAATTAGTCTTTTTCCTTAAAGCCTTCAACTGATTGGATGAAGTCCACCACATTATAGAGGGTCATTTACCTATGCAAAGTTGTGCATGTGTATGAGCTAAGTCACTTCAGTTGTGTCTGACTCTTTGAGACCCAATGGTCCATAACCTGCCAGGCTCCCTGTTCATAGGTTTCTCCAGGCAAGAATACAGGAGTAGGTTGCCATTTCCTCCTCCAGGGGATCTTTCCAATCCAAGGATCGAACCTGCAACTCTTAGGTCTCCTGCAGTGGCAGGAGGTTTCTTTACCACTAGTGCCACCTGGAAGCTCTTATATAAGTCAACTGATCATAAATGCTAATCACATCCATAAATCCTTCTATAGCAACATCTGGACTAGTGCTTGGCCAAATAAGTGGACACCAAAGTCTAGCCAATTTGATTAGGAGGATGTAAATTTACATCTGTACTGTATCTATACTGTATACTCAGTATCTGTACTGAGATAATTTCCCATATTCAGTCATCTCAAGTTATTATCCTATAATAATATTTTTTATCTTTCATTTATTAAGTTCCTTTGTGCGCTAGTAGTTATTTCATATTTTTTCTATTCCATTTTACACGTTGATATTTTGTAACATGGAAACATTATTGAGTCTCTGTAATACATCTGAATAACTAAGATCCTATGACACACTTCCTTATATTAACTAAAAAAAAAAAAAATACCCTTACCTCCCTCCAATGGCTTCCCATTTCACTTGGAATCAAATCCAAAGTCCTTGCCATGAACCATAAGCTTGCATAATGAGCTTGCACCTTCAACTGTCTTTCTGCCTTTAATATCTTATTCACTGCTGTCCAACTACATTGTCCACCATGCCATGCACATTTCCAGCCCACATTCTTTCAAGTACTCTTTTTCTTCTTTAGGTATCCATATGATTCTGGCTCTAATTTCATTCAGGTTTCTGCTCAAATGTCATTTCATTGCATATGCTCTTCCTGGTCACTGAACATACAAAAGCTCTACAGCCCTGTGACAGAATTAACTGTTAGCTCACAGCTTTACCCTCAAGCTTCCATATTTTCCTCTACACCTCTATGGAGCCGAAGCTGAAGATCTCCAAACCATGTTTCTTAGTTCACTGCCAACCAGTCTCTTGCTTGTTTATTTCACTGAGAGGCAACTTGTGCCCCATTAGAAGGTGGGAAGGTAGAAATCACTCTACTTTTGAATAATGTTTCCAGTGACAGCAGTAGCCTTGACAATACCAGGAACCATGGCCCATTAGTGACAGACAGATACTAATAGTCCACAGCACTCTGATTTCAGCAGTGCGGGGGACAGAAGCTCCATAGTATTAACAACAAGGACTGCAGCTCCAGCAATTACAACAGTGTACATTGGTGTCACCTGGCAGCAACTTCTCTAGTGAGTGTGGGCTTGTTGTTTCCAACCCAGTAACAATGGCAGTTTTCTCTTCTCAAGGTAGCATTCCATTTCCACTTTGTACCTTCAGCTCATAAAAACAGTAATTTCTTCATCTGGGTTATACATAACCTCCCCCCTTGGCATTACATCTCAGGCTTAACTGGAGCTTCCTAGTCTCAACGTAAGATATTATTATTCTCTGTGGGTCCTCCAGATTTTTTTTTAAAAGTTTGTATAAATTCCCCTTTTTTATTCCCTCTTTATTTGAATTATCAGTGATTTTTTTGTTTTTTTCCTGACTAGATATTGACCTGGTATATTCCCATGTTCCTTGCTCAGATGAAGTTAGTTAACTACCTTCACATGTACTCTTAGTAATAGAAACTCCTGCACTTCTACTGGACACATGACTGCCTACGTACAAAATGTATTTCACAGAGCCTCCTGTAGCTAGTTATACTCATGTGGCTCAATTCAGGACAAATGAGATTATAACTGACAGCAATGTGTTCAACTTGTGTACAAACATCTTTAAGGGTAATTTTATCTTCCTTCTTCCCCAATGACTGGAAAATGAAAATGAGCAGCATGACCTTGGAGATGACAGAATTTCCCCACTGGCCCTGGATCACCAACTCTGGAGTATTTTTATATGAGGAAAATAAACCTTTACTTCACTTAAGCCACTATATTTGTGGGGGCTATCCATGAGTTTTGCCACTCTCTCCCACTAATTTGTGAGTCTTCCTTCTTCATCTGTCCCAGATCTTCCACCTCCAATTCCTCATGCGTGTTCTAAGAAATCTAGAGCCCATCTAGGCTACATGGTGGAGTCTGTCCTCCCCACAAACACCCCCTGCCACTGCAGCCCTGCCATTTAAATACAAGAAAAGAGAGACACAGATAAGCAGATTTCTCAAAAAGAGTACCCAACTCATCACCATTCTGGCCACAAGGATCAACAGAAGGAAGGAGCTTCTCTGTATTCTTGTTCTTTTACCCTTTTTTCCTCACAGTGAAAGTCCCATTCACTTATATCTCCTTATATTGGAGGCAGGTTTTCCATAATCTATGCAAATATGATATAGTAAATAAATAACACATTAACTCTGAACTGATTATAGAATTTCCAACTGAGGTAACAATTTGATAGAATGGAGCTTGTGCAGTTATTGGGTAGGTATGTAGATTCCGTTTTAAAATAAACAATTTAGGTGTATATTTTCAGATGGAAATGCTACAAAATTAGGAAAATCATTATCATAAAAATATAGTAAAAGAAAGGAGAATGGAATGTATAAGATTATCCAGGGAGGGTATAAGACACCAACAAGACTTAAGCCTTGTGAGACATCAATATTAAAAGGAAGGTCAGAAAATGACAAATATTGGAAATAAAGAATCCAGTAAGCACAGGAAAACTAGAAAAATGCAGTAGGAAGAAAAGAAGATGAGTTTTAAGGAGCTGAGTGTGAGCAGAAATATCAAAATAGAGCATAAATATTAATACTAAGATAGTAGGCACTAAAAAGTCTACTTGATTTTGGCAGCTAAACGACACTGGCACTCAACAAAAGTAGTCCCCTGGAATGATCAAAAAAACCTATGCTTCTAAATTTTTAGGGAAATTGCATTGAGATCAACATATAAACATGTATCTTACAGATTAAAATCATTTCCAAGTGCTAAAATTAATTAGAAAGACTAGTTGCCAAAAATATTGGGAGAAGGCACAATAAAAATATTGTGTCACTTAATTAAGTTCAAAATATACTTACTAATGAATCCATATTTTGAATCAAGATAACATAAACCTAGCATCTACAGTCATTTTCAGAAACAGCACAACACTGGCATAAATACAAAATCACAGAGACACATTCTATCTAGAAATGTTTTAGCTTGTTTTTGTTTTGTTTTATATTGTTTTTGTGGTCATGAAAGACAGACTAAACATGAAACAGTTTTACATAAAAGGTAGCATACTTTTTATATTAAATATTAATTCCATGTAGGCCTACATTGACTCAAAACTGTTACTGTTTACTTCTCTTCTGAATAACTGCTGATTCCTTATATTAATGACAGTACCATTAAATATAATTTCACTGTGCCCTATTTTATGCAAATACTCTTTGAAAATTATACTCTGAAAATGCATTGACTAAAAATAATTATGCCATTGAGCAGTGAGTTACCCAGAAGTGTCACAGATATTTTAAACCTGGAACTAAGCATTTAACTCTCTTAATCATTGAATCATCTTCATTGAAGAACTTTCTCAGAAAAATAAGATTAGTCATTTCAACATTAGAGGAAAAAGTATATGATACATAGAATATACTTGACCATATATGTTAACTTCTGAAATTATATAAAATATTATCTTCTAGCTAATTTTCCACTATCTTCATTGCTGCTGATACTTTTTGTTGATGCTTCAGTTTTAACACTGTGGACAAGAGAAAAACAGGTTTCCAGTTCTCTATTAACCTAGTGTTTCTTTACTTGGAGGCCATGACTGGTTCAATGTACTTCTCAGTAAATGTACAAAAGATATGAGATGTTTTAAATTATTCTAACGTGTGTACGTGCTTAGTTTCTTCAATCATGTCCGACTCTTTGAAACCCTATGGACTGAAGCCCACCAGGCTCCTCTGTCCATGGGATTCTCCAGGCAAGAATACTGGAGTGGGTTGCTATTTCCTTCTCCAGGGGATCTTCCTGACTCAGGGATTAAACCCAGGTCTCCTTCATTGCAGGCAGACTCTTTACTGTAATTATTAAAATGGTCATATCAGAGAAAATATGTACTATTTAAATATGTAAGCTAATGTGTTTGGATGTAGGTCTCCAGGTAACAGTACCATCTTCTAAAACCTAAACATCTCTGTAAAAGGTTGAGGACTCTAAAGTGTTACTCCCTCAGTCGTGTCTGACTCTTTGTGACCCCAAGGACTATAGCCTGCCAGGCTCCTCTGTCCATGGGATTTTCCAGGCAAGAATACTGGAGTGGGTTGCTATTTCCTTCTCCAGGGGATCTTCCTGACTCAGGGATTAAACCCAGGTCTCCTTCATTGCAGGCAGACTCTTTACTGTAATTATTAAAATGGTCATATCAGAGAAAATATGTACTATTTAAATATGTAAGCTCTATTATGTATTTCAAATTATTTAATTTTTTACTTATTTCTAGAAAGTATCCATTATATCATGGTGAATTTTAAGTGTATATATTCATGTGTCTGCATATACTTATATGCCTGAGTATGTAGTTGTGTTTCAATGTGATTATGTGTCTAGGGGTATGGTCATGTTTGTGAGTATATGCATACATATGTGTGTATGCCCATACGTGTAACTATGTTTGTATGTGTTTAATGTACATGTGCCTGTCTGAGTTTGTATTTGTTTGTACACATATGTTCATGGCTCTGTCAGTTTGAAGGTGTCACATACATATGTCTATTCCCACTTGCGGGTGAGATCCATATTTGCATCGGTTTTGTGTGTTGTATGTTTTCACATGTGTACAAGGATAAATTTCAGGAAGCATCTTCATGGCATGTTCCCCTGATTTGAATGTAAAGTTTTTGAACTAATTTATATTAACATAAGACTTCAGAAAATGCTTACATTACTTATCCACTAAGGAACCAAACCAGACAAGCTCCAAAAAAGGAAAGCTTTAAAATAGAATCTGAAATTTCAAGGGAAGCTAAATCCACTAACGTCAAAACCTCAGAAACATACAGAGAAATCAACATCCTACATTTTTGCAAATGGGGAAATTAATCCACAACTCATTGTAAACTATCGTGCCAGTGTATTAGGGTTTAAATGAGAGATGCACAAAACTTAGCAGAGAACCTGAGACACCTTAGCATTCAAAATGATGATTATCATCATCTAACTTATCGGTGTAGTTTGTGTAGAGATTTTAAGCAAGAAAGCAGTTGAACACTTCCCTTGTGCCAAGTAAAGAAGTGTGTTTTCTACGGGAATTCAAGCAGTTCACTTTCTCCCAAGACATCCTGCATTCTGCATTACCTTGATTCATTCATCATAACCTAGTACCTAATGTGCAATTCCATGTGAACAGAAACCTAATCTTATCATCATAATGAATATATCTTCATTTGTCAGAGGCATGCCCATATTATTCAAAATTGTATGTGATACATGAAATCTGAATATAAATCTGTAATTACAAAGTGGCAATAAAATTAGCATGTTTTATAGAGTATGTATGAACAAGAAAAGTTAGCTCAGACCTGGTAGACAGAACTACATGGAAATATAGATCATAATCATAAGTCCCTTAATGAGCAGGTAGACCAAACACAAGGAGATATTTAACTGAATCAAATATTAAAGTAATTAGGCTAAGACACACTGTCCATCTCACAATAAATATGTTCTTGCTAATAAAATGAAAATACTAAAAACTAATGACTAAAATTTTCTTATCCATATTTCATGTTAACACCAGAAATGACATTGTCAATACATACAGGATCTATTTGTTTACAATCATCACCATCAACAGTTTTCCTATGTTCCTGGAATCTCTTTAAATATTATTGCATATACCTTTCATAGATATTAATAAATTATGCTGAAAATCTAATTTCTGTTTGGATATCCATTTCTGTTTAAGGTATCTTTGCATATCCCTATTTGCAATCTATACTTCCTATTTTCAATTTAACTCATGAAGGGAAATTTTAATTTTCTGTTTTGTAATGTTTAAGGAGTAATTTACTCTAACTTATAAGTATGTCATGTTTGGCTCAAGGGTTTGTGAAAGTCTTTGATCTGTATTAACTCTATTTCAGCCCTTGACATCTTGAAGATCTGTAGTCTCAGCCTTTGTATAGTATGCATGCATGTATGTCTCCCAGATGGTTCTAAACTCTCAGATAGGAAGTAAAAATAATCTCAATCAATTTTGAGTCTCTACCATCAATGACTCACCTAAACACATCTGGAGCATTAATAGTGTACACTGTTTGAATAATAATGAAGAAAGAATGAGCATTTCATTACTGAAGGCAGTAAAATATATATTTGGATTAAAATGTATCTTTGGATTAAAAATTAGACTGAGGACAGAAATTCCAGAATGTCAGACTAAAAAGATTGGTAGACACTTCCCCCAGCAAAACAATTTAAGAGATTAATATTATTTTTTAATGATAATTTGTTACTGTAAATTGTCCTATGAGGAAAGAACAAATGTAGAAAATGTCACTGAAGAAAATATGCTAAATCTCAGCAGGAACAGTGAGAACCTGTGACATTTGGGCCACCAGTGAGAACTTGTGGCATCTGGGCCACAACTTGATCCCTTCTCTCTCCCATCCAGCACCATCTTATGGAAACTACTCAGAGCATTCTCCTCTATGCAAGTCAGCCAAGAAAACAGGGTTCCTTATCCCCCAAGATCCAAGACTAAAGCTAATACTTCAGAAGGCGCAGACACAGTTGTTCCTTATTTCTCCAGTTCTGTGTCCTAGAAACTTCAGTCCAGATAGGTACAGCCAGGAAGGCTAGAGCTCCCTCCTCAGATAGGGAAGCCTGAGGATAAAAGGACTCCAATTGCCCCTGCTCCATCATGTTCACAGAGGAGAAGTTCCTACTAGGAGAGACAGTCCAGAGGATCAGGGCTTGCCATTCCCACCCATGACCACTCATAGAGTGGGAATTTCACTTTAGGGAAAGTGAGTCATCAACTCCAGTTCTGGTACAGAGGTGCAAGGATTCTGCTCAAGGGAGAAGGCAAGCCATTAAATGAAGAGCTCCACATCTGCTGAAGGGGATTGACATTATTTAGAACAGAGTGGAGAACAACTTGCCTGAGGGCAGCATTGAAAGCAAGTAAAAGGATATGAGCAAATATCAAAGGAACTTGAAGTTTAATGGAGAGAATCTGGAAAGGTTTGTCCAAGAGTCTTCCTGAGATTATAGTCAAATTTAGGGATTGGGAAGACTGTGTACATGTGCCAAACTACAACCACTCAGGGGTACTCAGAGCAGGATGAGGCCAGATTTGAAAGCATTCTCCCATCTGTAAACAAATCAACCAACAAAGAGTAGAAACAACCCAAATGTCCATCTACAGATTAATGGATACAGAAAAAGTGGTATATTCCTGAAATGGAATATTATTCAGTCTTAAGAAAGAAAGAAGTCCTGCCAGTTGCAACAACATAGATGAATCAGGAGGACATCATGCTAAGAGAAATAAGGCAGTCACAGAAGGACAAATACTGCATGATTCCACTTATATGAATTACCCAAAATAGGAAATTTTATAGAGAACAGAACAATAGTAACCAAGGGCTAAAGGAAGGGAAATGGAGAGTCGTTTGGTATAAAATTTCACTTATATGATATAAATTAGCTCTAGAGAAATGCATAGTCCCTACAGTCAAAAATTATATTGCTGTACTTTGCACTTTAAAATTTAAGAGGGTAGATAACATGTTAAATGTTATTAACTCCAATTACAGTCTCCAAAAAACAAGTAAATGAGCAAAAACCCACAAAGGGACACAAAGAAGCTTTTGGTGATAGATGTGTCTATTAATTCGAGACTGTGGTGATGGTTTCACAAGTATATGCATATGGCCAAACTCATAAAGCTTTACACATTAAGGATGTACAGTTAATTGTGTATTAGTTACATCTCAATTTGGCTATACTGAAAAATTCATATGCCCCTGAAAGCAAAGACCAAACGACATGTAGTAAAATATCATAGACTACGAAGAAGGAACAGATAAATCAACAGCAGTCATAAAAGACATTAATAAGTCACTTTCAGTAAAAGACAGAACAACTAAGCAAAAATCAGCAAATAAACAGGAGACTTGAAAATACTATATAAATAAAATAGTACGAACAAAGGTTTTTACAGCATAAACAGCCATGTGAACATTTTTTTTTCAAATGCACATTTAACATTCTCCAGGGTAGACCAGATGAGGCCATAAAACAAGTCTCACTTCATGTAAAAGGATGGAAATTATATAAAAAATATTTCTGGGTCACAAAGAAGTTAAATTAAAAATCAATTACAGATTGAAAATTGGGAAATTGAAAGATTCATATAACTTAAATAATATACTCTAATAGACCAATGAGAAAAAGGAGAAAATTTCAAGCAAAACAAGAAAATTATTTGAGGTGAATGAAAACAAAAATGCAACACATCAAAGCTTATTGGATGCAGGGAAAGTAGTGTTCAAAGGGAAGTGAAATGGAAAAATACCTACAAACACACAAAGTACTAAGACTAATCCAAGATAAAGTAGAAAAATGTAAACAGACTGATAACAAGTAGAAATTGAAACCAGTAATTTAAAAATTATCCAAAAAGAAAAGTCTAGGCCCATATTACTTTGGTGGTGAATTCTACCAAAAACTTAAAGAGAAATTAATATAATTCATTATAAACTTTCAAAAAAAAACTAAAACAGAAGAGAAAAAAATGCTTCTCAACTTGTTCTGTAAGGCCAGTATTGCTTTGATGCCAAAGCTAGTTTAATCATCACAAGAAAACAAAAATGTGGGCTAAAATCTCCAATGAATATAGGTACAAAATCTTTAAAAAATACTAACAACAGAATCTAGAAACATATGGAAGATTTATACACCATCAAGTGGAGTTGGTGTATATTAATTTTCAAGAAAGGCATGCAAGGTCAGTTTCACATACAAAAGTTAATCAATATTTATATAATATCAATAGAATAAAAGACAAAAACATGATCATCTCAGTAGAGGCAAAAAAAGCATTTGACAAAATCCAACATCCTTTATGATAAAAGCACTCAACAAATCTATAGTAGAGTGAAACTTCCTCAATATGGTACAGGGCATCTAAACCCCACAGCTAACGTCATACTGAATAATGAAAGCCAAAAACTTTAAAATCAAGAACAAGACATGGATGTTCTCTCTCATTACTAGCCAGGGCAATTAGGCAAAGAAAGTAAACAAACATATGCACATTGGAAAGAAGTAAAATTATCTCTGTTCGCAGGTGAGATCATCTTTCATTCAGAAAACCTAAAGAATTCACTAAAAAATAACTAGAACTAATAAACAAGCTCAAGAAGATGGCCAGACAAAAGATCAATACAGAAAAATAAATTTTATTTCTATACAAGAGCAGTGAACCTTCCAATATTAAAATTAAGAAAGCAATTTCATTGATAATAGCATTTAAAAAATAAGTGCTTAGGTATAAATGCAACAAATACAGGATTGTACAATAAAAATTACAAAGCATTACTGAAAATGGTGAAAGATCCATATAAATGATAAGGCACTGCATGCTTATGGATTTAAAAAAAATTAATACAGGTAAGATGGTAACACTACTCAAATTGATTCACAGTTAAAATGCATTTTTTATTCAAATCTCAGTTGTCTTTTTAAATAATTATCATTTGTAACCCTTGTGCACTGTGGTTGGACATGCAAATTCAGGCACCCATTTTGGAAAAGAGTATGAAGGTTTTTCAAAAATCTAAAAGTAGAACTACTATCTGATCCACCAATTCCACTTCTGGCTATTTACACAAAGAAAATGAAAATACTTAATTTAAAAGATATATGCACACCCACATTCATTGCAGCACTATTTGCAATAGCTAAGATATGGAAACAATCTGTGTCTCACAACTGATAAAGAGAGAAAGAAAATTTGGTATATAATTATATATAATATACATATATATACACCTACACACACACACACACACTCACACACACACACACTCACACACACCATGGAGTATTATTCAGCCATGAAAAAGAATGAAATCGTGCCATTTGTGACAACATAGTTGGATCTTGAAAGCGTTATGAAAAATGTCAGTCAGAGAAAGACAAAAACCATTATAATCTCACCTATATGTGAAATTTTAAGGTGAACAAACAAACAGAGAAACCCTCATAGACAGAAATACATACACAAGTTCATAAATATAGAGAAGAAATTGGTGGTTGCCAGAGGCAAGTGTTGAAGGTAAATGAAGTGAGTGAAGGGAATCAAAATGTACAAACTTCCAGTTAGATATAATGCATGTGGATGTAATGTACAACATGGCAAATGTAGTTAATATTGTATTGCATATTTGAAACTTGCTAAGAGAGTCAATTTTTAAAGTTCTCATCATAAGAAAAAAAATTCTGTAAATATGTATGGTGATGGATGTTCACTAGATTTACTGTGGTGATTGCTTCACAGTGCAATGTTATACACCTGAAACTGATATAATGTATGTCAATTATACCTTGATTTAAAACAAACAAAAAAAAAACCTGACGAGCTGATTCTAAAATTCATATGGAATTGCAAGGAACCCAAAATAGTCAAAACAACCTTTGAGAAGAAGCATAAGAATGAAATATTCACATTTTCCAACTATGTACCTATGGTAATCAAGAGTGTATGGTACTGGCACGTTGACAGACATATAGATCAATGGAATAGAATTGAGTGTAGAGAAATTTATCTTTGCCTTTAACTTCGATTATTTTCAACAAGGGTTCCAACACAATTAAATAGGGAAAGAACTGTCATTTCAAAATATGGTCCTGGGACAAGTGGAAATCAACATGTCAAAAACAAAACATGATCTCTACTAATCACATTTACAAACATTAACTCGAAAACATTCAACATATTCAAACAGTTCATATAGCACAACATAAAAAAATTAACCCAATTTAAAAATGGACAGAAGAACTGAATAGACATTTCTTTTTTCTAAAGAGAAAATGAAGATGGCCAACAGACACATAAAAAGATTCTCAACATCACTAATCATCAGGGAAATGAAAATCAAAACCACACGAAATGTAAACCCATACCAGTCAGAATGACTGTCATCAAAAGGAACACAAAAAACAAATGATGGTGAAGATGTGGTGAAAAGGAAATCTCAGCATACTGTTAATAGCAATGTAAACTGGTGCAGCCTCTACTGAAAACAGCATTGGTGTTTCTCAAAAAACTAAAAATAGTACTACCATATCACCCAGAAATTCCACTCCTGGATATATATCCAAAAAAAATCCCCACAGAAATACTAATATATAATAAAATCATATATATATGTACATATATATATATACATATATATATATATAACTGAATACTACTCATGCATAAAAATAAATATATTTTGCCATTTGTACCAACATGGCAGGACTTATAGGGGATTACATTAAGTGAAATAAGTCACGGAAAGATAAATATTATATATCACTTATATGTAGAATCTAAAAAATGCAACAGACTAACAATATAACAAAAACAATTTTCAGATATAGAGAAAAAAATTAGTGGACTAGTGGTTACCAATAGGAGAGGGGGAAGGGTTGTCCAGGGATGCAGGAGGGAAAGATAGGCTCAAAGATGTATTGTACAACACAGGGAATATAACTAATATTTTGTAATTACTGTAAATGGAAAGTAACCTTTAAAAATTGTACACAAAATTTTTTTTTGTTGTTTTTTTAATGGATCCATGACCTATTTAATAACTAAAACTATAAAATGGTTAGAAAACTACAGTATTAAGTCTTGGTGATTTTGGAGTATTCTAGTTTCTTAGACATGACCCCAAAAGCACACACCAGAAAAGAAAATTATAAATCTAAGAATATTAAAATTAAAAATTTTTCTGCCATAATTGGGCTTCCCTGATAAGCTTAGTTGGTAAAGAATCTGCCTGAAATGCAGGAGACACTGTTTCAGTTCCTGGGTTGGGAAGATCCTCTGGAGAAGGGATAGGCTACCCACTCCAGTATTCTTGGGCTTCCCGGGTGGCTCAGCTAGTAAAGAATCCACCTGCAATGTGGGAGACCTGGGTTTGATCCCTGGGTTGGAAAGATCTCCTGGAGAAGGGAAAGGCTACCCACTCCAGTATTCTAGTCTAGAGAATCCAAGGGCTGTACAGTCCATGGGGTCACAAAGAGTCAGATGTGACTGAGCAACTTTTACTTTCATGCTGTAATTTATACCATCATGAAAGTGAAAGGATAATCCATAAAATGGTATAAAAATGTTTACAATTTACATATTTAATGAGATGTATACCCAGAATATAAAGAGTTTCTAAAATTCAAAACTAAAGAGAAATAATATGTTTTAAAAGGCAAAGAATTTAAACATAGATTCCTCCACAACAGAGATGTGTAAGACCAATTAGCACATGAAGATGTTCAACATCATTAATAAGAGTGAAATGCAATGTCACAATAAAATGCCACTCATACCCACTTAGGTGGCTTTAATCAAACATGTAAAGAAATTAGAACCCTCCTATACTGAATGGGAAAGACTAGAGATTTCTTCAAGAAAATTAGAGATACCAAGGGAACATATCATGCAAAGATGGGCTCGATAAAGGACAGAAATGGTATGGACCTAACAGAAGCAGAAGATATCAAGAAAAGGTGGCAAGAATACACAGAAGCACTGTACAACAAAGATCTTCATGACCCAGATAATCACGATGATGTCATCACTGACCTAGAGCCAGACATCCTGGAATGTGAAGTCAAGTGGGCCTTAGAAAGCATCACTATGAACAAAGCTAGTAGAGGTGACGGAATTCCAGTTGAGCTATTGCAAATCCTGAAAGATGATGCTGTGAAAGTGCTGCACTCAATATGCCAACAAATTTGGAAAACTCAGCAGTGGCCACAGGACTGGAAAAGGTCAGTTTTCATTCCAATCCCAAAGAAAGGCAATGCCAAAGAATGCTCAAACTACCGCACAATTGCACTCATCTCACATGCTAGTAAAGTAATGCTCAAAATTCTCCAAGCCAGGCTTCAGCAATACATGAACTGTGAACTTCCTGATATTCAAGCTGGTTTTAGAAAAGGCAGAGGAACCAGAGATCAAATTGCCAACATCCGCTGGATCATGGAAAAAGCAAGAGAGTTCCAGAAAAACATTTATTTCTGCTTTATTGACTATGCCAAAGCCTTTGACTGTGTGGATCACAATAAACTGTGGAAAATTCTGAAAGAGATGGGAATACCAGACCACCTGACCATCCTCTTGAGAAATCTGTATGCAGGTCAGGAAGCAACAGTTAGAACTGGACATGGAACAACAGACTGGTTCCAAATAGGAAAAGGAGTTCATCAAGGCTGTATACTGTCACCCTGCTTATTTAACTTACATGCAGAGCACATCATGAGAAACGCTGGACTGGAAGAAGCCTAAGCTGGAATCAAGATTGCCGGGAGAAATATCAATCACCTCAGATCTGCAGATGACACCACCCTTATGGCAGAAAGTGAAGAGGAACTCAAAAGCCTCTTGATGAAAGTGAAAGAGGAGAGTGAAAAAGTTGGCTTAAAGCTCAGCATTCAGAAAAACGAAGATCATGGCATCCAGTCCCATCACTTCATGGGAAATAGATGGGGAAACAGTGGAAACAGTGTCAGACTTTATTTTTCTGGGCTCCAAAATCACTGCAGATGGTGACTGCAGCCATGAAATTAAAAGACACTTACTCCTTAGAAGGAAAGTTATGACCAACGTAGATAGCATATTCAAAAGCAGAGACATTACTTTGCCAACAAAGGTCCGTCTAGTCAAGGCTATGGTTTTTCCAGTGGTCATGTATGGATGTGAGAGTTGGACTGTGAAGAAAACTGAGCACTGAAGAATTGATGCTTTTGAACTGTGGTGTTGGAGAAGACTCTTGAGAGTCCCTTGGACTGCAAGGAGATCCAACCAGTCCATTCTGAAGGAGATCAGCCCTGGGATTTCTTTGGAAGGAATGATGCTAAAGCTGAAACTCCAATACTTTGGCCACCTCATGTGAAGAGTGGAAAAGACTCTGATACTAGGAGGGATTAGAGGCAGGAGGAGAACGGGACGACAGAGGATGAGATGGCTGGATGGCATCACTGACTCGCTGGATGTGAGTCTGAGTGAACTCCGGGAGATTGTGATGGACAGGGAGGCCTGGCATGCTGCGATTCATGGGGTTGCAAAGAGTCTGACATGACTGAGTGACTGAACTGAACTGATACTGTTGGTGGGAATATTAAATGGTAAACCAGCTTTGGAAAAGAGTTTCCTGGTTCCTCACAATGTTAAATATAGATCTAACATGTGACCAATGAAGTCTACCCCTAGGGAAACGTCCAAATTAAAAAAAAAATAGATGTACACAAATGTTGTATACAATGTTGTACACAACTGTTCAAAGCAGGATTATTCTTAATATTCAAAAAGTAAAAACAATCCAAATGTCCATCAACTGATTAAGTGATAAGCAAAAGGTGATATGTACACAAAATTATTTATCATTCATCAATAAAAAAAGAAGTAACATAGGTTCATACATGCTCTAGTTTATTCTATTTTCGCTAAGTTGGTCTGACTTTTGCAACCTCATGGACTGTAGCCTGCCAGGCTCTTCTGTCCATGGGATTCTCCAGGCAAGAATACTGGAGTGGGTTGCCATTTCCTTCTCCAGGGGATGTTCCCGACCCAGGAATCAAACTTTCATCTCCTGCTTTGCAGGCAGATTCTTTACTGACTGAGCTATGAGGTAAGCTCATACATGCTACAGCATGTTAAACTTCAAAACATTACACCAAGTGAAAGAAGCCAATCATACTCCTCTAAATTCTGTATTATTCCATTGATATAAAATGTCCAAAATATATCAATCAATAGGGATAGAATAGAGATCAGTGGTTGACTGTTATTGGAGGGAAGTAAGGAATGACTGGTACTGGGTACAAGGTTTCTTTCAGAGGGAAGGAAATGTTCTAAATTACATTACCGTAATGACATACAGGGAGATCTAACCAGTCCATTCTGAAGGAGATCAGCCCTGGGATTTCTTTGGAGGGAATGATGCTGAAGCTGAAACTCTAGTACTTTGGCCACCTCATGTGAAGAGCTGACTCATTGGAAAAGACTCTGATGCTGGGAGGGATTGAGGGCAGGAGGAGAAGGGGATGACAGAGGATGAGATGGCTGGATGGATGACAGAGGATGAGATGGCATCACTGACTCGATGGATGTGAGTTTGAGTGAACTCCGGGAGTTGGTGATGGACAGGGAGGCCTGGTGTGCTGCAATTCATGGGGTCGCAAAGAGTTGGACACTACTGAGTGACTGAACTGAACTGAAGTGAATGACATACAACTCTGTGAACATATTAAAACAACTGAACTTTATACTTTAAATAAGTGAATTATATGGTATATGAATCATATCACAATAAAGCTCTTAAAAAGAAAGATGAAAAACTGGGATGAGCTCTAGTTTAGATAGTCAAATACGAGAGGATAAGGGATGTTGATATGAATCTTGAAGCTTATCTAAGTGAAAGTCTTCTGCAAATCATTATGGGCTCATCCAAAATAGATTTTTGCACCCCCCAATCCTTCTTTACGAAATGTAGTTCTAGTGTCCAAGTTATTCAGAAGGATTTAATCTAATCACAAAACTTACATATACCATTTACATGTCTTATCTGCCCTTACCATATTAACCTTTTGATTTTTTTTTGTTTGTTTTTCTTTTCTTTTTTTTTTAATTTTATTTTGTTTTTAAACTTTATATAATTGTATTAGTTTTGCCAAATATCAAAATGAATCCATCACAGGTACACATGTGCTCCCCATCCTGAACCCTCCTCCCTCCTCCCTCCCCATACCATCCCTCTGGGTCGTCCCAGTGCACGAGCCCCAAGCATCCAGTATCGTGCATTGAACCTGGACTGGCATCTCGTTTCATACATGATATTTTACATGTTTCAATGCCATTCTCCCAAATCTTCCCACCCTCTCCCTCTCCCACAGAGTCCATAAGACTGTTCTATACATCAGTGTCTCTTTTGCTGTCTCGTACACAGGGTTATTGTTATCATCTTTCTAAATTCCATATATATGCGTTAGTATACTGTATTGGTGTTTTTCCTTCTGGTTTACTTCACTCTGTATAATAGGCTCCAGTTTCATCCACCTCATTAGAACTGATTCAAATGTATTCTTTTTAATGGCTGAGTAATACTCCATTGTGTATATGTACCACTGCTTTCTTATCCATTCATCTGCTGATGGACATCTAGGTTGCTTCCATGTCCTGGCTATTATAAATAGTGCTGCGATGAACATTGGGGTACACATGTCTCTTTCCCTTCTGGTTTCCTCAGTGTGCATGCTCAGCAGTGGGATTGCTGTATCATAAGGCAGTTCTATTTCCAGTTTTTTAAGGAATCTCCACACTGTTCTCCATAGTGGCTGTTCTAGTTTGCATTCCCACCAACAGTGTAAGAGGGTTCCCTTTTCTCCACACCCTCTCCAACATTTATTATTTGTAGACTTTTGGATCGCAGCCATTCTGACTGGTGTGAAATGGTACCTCATAGTGGTCTTGATTTGCATTTCTCTGATAATGAGTGATGTTGAGCATCTTTTCATGTGTTTGTTAGCCATCTGTATGTCTTCTTTGGAGAACTGTCTATTTAGTTCTTTGGCCCATTTTTTGATTGGGTCATTTATTTTTCTGGAGTTGAGCTGTAGGAGTTGCTTGTATATTTTTGAGATTAGTTGTTTGTCAGTTGCTTCATTTGCTATTATTTTCTCCCATTCTGAAGGCTGTCTTTTCACCTTGCTGATAGTTTCCTTTGATGTGCAGAAGCTTTTAAGGTTAATTAGGTCCCATTTGTTTATTTTTGCTTTAACCTTTTGATTTTTATGTTTGTGATAATTAAAATATATCTAGTTCTTTTAAGAAAATTATCTGATATCCAGTTAAAGACAATTTTTGCCAGATAAACTTATCTTTTTTAATAAAAACAAAACATATTATCTCATCTCCAATAATCTCAGCCTTTATTATATCAACTTAAAAAAAATCCTTTAGGCAGTACTTTTTTCTTTTAAATCAACAAATAAAGGAAATAGTACATTTCTTCTAAATATGCTATTAAAAATAATTTATCATTCATTATTTAGAAAGTAGTTGTTTTTACTAGATTACTCTTTATTGTCCTACAGATTTTTCTCAATAAATGTCTTCATTTTCCTACTCTGATTCTAACAGTAATTTAATCAAATTTTAATCAGTAATTTGATCAAATTTCTCTTACCTTTTCCCTGCAAGCTATTATTATATTTTTAGTAGTGCTAGATTTTCTTTTCCTCTTTCCACTTTTTGATTTCACTTCTGTTTTGTTTTTATCCAGCAAGCCTTCATCACTCTTTTCAAGGCAACATACTGTTTATTTTGTGTATTGCTTTTTTAAGGAAATTGCTAACAAATTTTAGATACAGTACCTAGCCACTGATTTTAACATTATTTTGAGGTTAGATAATTTAAAATCTTCTAGCATTCTAATGGACTTCCCTCATAGCTTAGTCAGTAAAGAATCCACCTGCAACACAGGGATCTGTCTGCAATGCAAGAGACCCAGGTTGGATCCCTGGGTCTGGCAGATCCCTTGGAGAAGGAAATTGCAAGCCATTCCAGGATTCTTGCCTGGAAAATCTCATGGACAGAGGAGCCTGGTGGGCTATAGTCCATGGGGTCGCAAAAGTCAGACACAACTTAGCAACTAAACCACTAATGCTTCTATCAAACTCAACAAATTTACTAAATCTATCCATCTCCTGGGATAAAATGTACTCACATATCTGCTGGCAGTGTGTACTCATATTTTATTAATCTTATAATTGTTTTTATATCATAATTTTTTGTTTGTTTTCTCACAAACTTGTGTGAGAGACATACATGACATGGTATAAATAGGTAGGATAAGTTGGAAGTGAGGGTAAAGTATTAATGCAGTTTGGGAAAAGAACTAATCCATAACCCAAGTCAAAAACAAAAGTATTTCCAAAATTTTCCCTACTCAGCCAAACAAAGAAACAAAATAGAGCCATTTGCAGAGATGTGGAGAGATCTAGGGGCTATGATACAGAGTGAGATAAGTCAGAAAAAGAAAACCAATATCATATAATATCATCTACATGTAGAATCTAGAAAAATGGTACAGATGAACCTATTTGCAAAATAAAGCAGAGACACAGATGTAGAGAACAAACTTATGGATATCAAGGAGGGGAAGGGGGTTTGTGGGATGAATTGGGAGATTGGGATTGACATATATATATATATATATATATATATATATACACACACACACATATATATATATATGTATGTCATATATATACATTATATGTCATATATATGTCAATAATATATTACTATATATACAATAGACAATTAATGAGAACTTACTGCATTGTACAAGGAACTCTACTTAGTGCTCTGTGGTGACCTAAATGGGAAGGGAGTCTAAAAAAGAGGGAATACACTGATTCACTTTGCTACACAGCAGAAACTAACACAACATTGTAAAGTAAATGTAATGTAATGTAATGTAAAGTAACACAACATTGTAAAGCAACAATACTCCAGTAAAATTAATAAAGCAAATATTTTACAATGTTTAATAGAAATTGGAAAATAGTGTTAAAAAGTAATACAGCCATTGTAAAAAAAAATGTTAAGAGAATTAAAAAAAAAAGAAAGCCATGCCTGAGCTCCCTATACACACACATGTGTATACATGAGCAATTTTGGTCCCTCCACTGTTTATCTTCACAAAGGTAAATATCAACTGAAAAAGAAGACAGGCTGTCTCCTCCTCTGATACACTACCAGTCAATCATGAGATTGTTGTGTTAATAATTCTGCTTAGTCAGTGTCTCTTGACAAATTGAAATGAAAGTGAAATACAGTATATTGATTTGGCCTTGAAAATGCTGCAACCCATAACCATAAATACTGCTTCATTTCTATAAAAAGGAGTAACAAGACCTGTATGTTATTACATGTAATCTACCAAGTGAAAGGTCACAGCTCCTGTAAGTATAATGCTTATGATTTAAGAGTTTACATTTCTAGATATTATACTAGGCTTTTTACTATTGTCTTTATCTTAACCTAAAGTACTTTTGCCACTATTCTTTCCATTATTAATTTTCAGAACAGAGTCACTTTAAGTGCTCTGATATATAGTGCAAAAGAAATTGCTTGAATTAAAATACCTGGAAAGTTCACATGTAGGGTAAATTTTAAAAGACGAAAAATGCTCTGTTATCAGAAGGTTATTTCCACATGTCTATAAATTAATAGGTTTTGTTGCCATTAGAATAAAAATATACTTAAAATGAGCCTCTAAATTGTACTTTTATCCTTAATACATTTATTAGAAATGTGTATTTCTTTAGGCATTGATTGGTAGGACATTTTACATTTAAACTATACAACTATTTTGTGCCTCAGTATCATAGAACTTCATTCACTACCCCTGATCCCCTGATTTTAGAACACATAATTATTAAATGTCATACAGTAAACATCAGGACTATTAGAGAAGACTGACGTCAAATATGCTGGCTGTGCCCCTGTAAATCAAGGATCACTACACTTACGTACCTGAGCCAAACCAACTACACAAAGGTCACAAAACTCCTCAGCAAGTATTAGCCTAAAATTTCCAATTGTTTTCTAGAAAGTTAATTTAATTGATACTATAACTGTTAATTTTAATTTGTTACTTTTATCTTGGACTACTATACAAGTTGAGACTTTGGAACTTCACTATTCCTATCACATCAACCTCACTATAAAACAACACATCATGTTATCTTTTACTCTGAATGACTTTTCAAGTGCTGCTCTAAGCCACAAATGATTCCTTATTTGGAGGGAGAAATTTTCAATATTTGTTTTTGATGTTCACAATGTTTACATATATGATGAAGATATGTTCCTAGAAAAAGTATGTTGTGCCACTTAGAGAGAGAGAGAGAGAGAGAGAGAGAGATAACACAGAGAAAGAATCTGCAAGGACAAATACTGTAATACATGAGATCTTTTAATGAAAAGTAGATCACTGGTCAGAATATTTCAAATCAGACACTGCACAGAAAATTCAATGGGTGGGGAGACTGCCATGAATAATATATTTCCTCAAGTAGTCTTCTAAATTTATACTTGGAAGAGCCTAACACATTTATAGAATAATTTAGATTCAATTCACTACCAAAACAAGAATATACCAACTAAGTGGTCAAAAAATTTTACATAGCTTTGTTTCTGTTGTATTATTTTATCAAATAACTGGATCATTCAGCCCAGTGAAAATCCAAAATAGGAATTATAAAAGAAGGCCTTCTTATTAGATGAGTTCCATAGACTTCTTAGCAATCCAAGACATTAATAAATGTTAAGCCATTAAACTCTTGTAAAGGTTATTAATATTTACATGAAGTACTGTAGTGACATCTTTGCAAAGTATTTCTTGGGCCAAATAAATCGATTTTCTAAAACCAACTGTTAATAATTATGCACACTGAAATATCATAAAAATTATTCTCTTTGAATGTTTCCAAATTATTAAGTGTTTTTTCCATCCAATCATAAAAAACATGTAAAGGGACATGTATTACAAAATAATAATTCCCTTATTATAAAGGATTAGTAATCAAAATATGTGATAATGTAAACTTGAAGTTTAGGAAAGTTCAAGACCAGAGCTAACATATGTGATTAAAAGACCAGAGCTAACATATGTGATTAAAATGGCATTTTAAAATCAGTGAGAAAGAGATGGATTATTCTGTAACTCTGACCATTGGGAGAAATAATACCATACTGATTATATGCTTATAATAATAGTTAAATATAAATCATATTTGAATTAATTTAGTCTTTGCCAAAGGTATATATCTGGGGACAAAGACAGGAATTTAAATCATGAACTCACAATGTCACCTATCCTAGAAATCTAACTATAACAACATGCTGAGTCCCAATTTTCTGAATACTTACCTTCTATCAACCAGGAGAAAATCTTTCAAAATATATCTGCAAAAGAAGAATTCACAAATAAAAAGTTGACATCATATATTGTCTATTTGTGGCCAAAAATGTTCAAATCATATCTCAAATATAAAGGAAAATATTGTTAGGCGTTCTCAATAATATTCTCTGAAAGTGTTAGTTGCTCAGTTGTGTCTGACTCTTTGCAACCCCATGGACTGTAGCCTGCCAGGCTTCTCTGTCCATGGAATTCTCCAGGCAAGAATACTGGAGTGGGTTGCCATTTCCTTCTCCAGGGATCTTTCCAACCCAGAGATTGAATCCAGGTCTCCTGCATTGCAGGCAGATTCTTTACCACCTGAACTACCAATGAAGCCCCCAACATTCTCTAGGGCACACATTTTTTCCCCCATTCAAAGCCCTATCAGCTCCATAGAAAACATTCATAGTCTACAATTTTTTTTTTTTCAGTCCAGGCAACACTGAAAATCAAGAATTTCCATCCCTGTTAAAGCAATCAGACAATTAGAATTCAGGTCTGTTCCATAGAATATATTTTTAATAGTGATTTTCAAGTATGATACAATTATATTAAGTGTATTTTCATCCTGATAACATGGTAAAATATTGGACAAAAGCAGAGGCTCCAAATATGGATTTAAATATGGATACTTATCTTGTACCATACTTATATGATGGATACTTATACCATATCCAAATATGGACATTCTGTTGTATTTATTCTCATAAATTCTGTATTCCAGAGCCTAAATGCTGACCTACTGATAACGGGTGTCTGAAGTGAAGTGAAGTGAAGTTGCTCAGTCGTGTCCAACTCTTTGTGACCCCATGCACTGCAGCCTACAAGACTTCTCTGTCCATGGAATTTTCCAGGCAAGAGTACTGGAGTGGATTGCCATTTCCTTCTCCACGGGATCTTCCCAGCCCAGGGACTGAACCTGGGTCTCCCACATTGCAGGCAGATGCTTTACTATCTGAGCCACCAGGAAAGCCAAGACAGGTGTCTGGATTACTCTAATTGTGAGAGAGAGATTTGCACAAGTACTGAGGGGAATGGAGTAACTCCTCTTGACCAGATGTCTCATATGCATAATTAACAAAGCCTCAGGTGACACTGAACCAAAAGAGGAAGCCAGCAGAGATAGAACCATTAAGAGATCCAGTGTCATCTTCAATGCTAGAGAGAATATTAGCTTCAAAGCAGACTCCAGGGTGAACTCCAAGCTTCAGAGACTCTAAAAAGCTGTCTGATGCATCACACTGGATTTGTTATTTGATATAAATCTTGATGATGCCCATACTGACAGACTTGAGAGACAATAGCTAAGTTCACATGTGTAAGGTACAATGTTGCTGTAAACCATTGAGCTGAGAAAACGCACCAGATAAATGGGAGAGTAGAAAGTTCAGTTCATATTATTTACCTTTCCCAAGACCATAGTTGCTACTCCACCCTGGAGAAGTAATTTAATTTTTCCAGACGCACACTTTCAAGAATTGTAATTCAAACATTTTAAATATTATATACCAGTTAATAATCATTTTTGTCTTGCTAGGTTAGTTTTATCTTTTTGAAAGATCCTAAAGATTGAAATTTTATTTTAATAAAGCACAGAGAACAACAATTTGAAAACTAAAAATTTCTTTTCAAAGCTGTGCATTAATATGTGATTGTGTTTACTTCAGAACTAGTCAAACGGTATGGCCTAGTGGAACAAAGCGGCAATATATTGTGAAGTGTCCTTGGATCCGTGTGCTTAAAGTTAATAACCACCCACCCTCAATTTTACAACGCAGGATGATAATTGTGTTTGGAAAATAATAGGCAGTAGACAAATAGAAAAATAATTTCCACTTCAGCAACCTGCAGAGGAACCACACAGCTTAACTTCAGAGCAGAAAATCCAGGCTGGAAAAACTGATATTCAAAGATGCAGTAATGGGATGTTTAAATATGTTAGCCCTGCTCCATCCCTTCATATTTTTTATAAGCACTGCATAATGTTTGGTTTCCCGTGGGGCTGCCTGAGACAGTGGTTTTCATTGGGACAAGTCATAAATACTGTCCTGCTGCTCTATGCTTTACTGGGGTTGAGGGTAATTGTGTGAAGCTTAAAAATATATTGGTAGCATGACCTCCTGCCCCCATGAGCTCTACATGAAAAGAGTGTCATGAACATAGAAAGTTTCCATTTTATTTGGGGGTCACAAAGGATGAAAAGAAACAACACAAAACCCCTTGGCATATAAGATGATCTAAAAACTATTTCACAGAACTGGGAAATGGCTATGACTGTGAGAGGGAAGAAAGATCCCCTTGCCTCTCCTGTGTAGCTGATTAGTGCATGTGAAAAGTTACTCTATAATTTGCTCAGAGATGTATTTTAATGAAAATGTGGGGAGAAAGTTCATCAAATGGGCGCTTGAAGCCCTTAAATTCCCCCAAGTAACCCCAAGTCATATTATCATCATTTAAAAACAGAAGTTAATTAGTGTTGGCATCTCAGCCAAAATTACTTTAGTTGGTAAAGATAAATGGGAGCAGGAAAGATGCAGTTCAATTTCTTTTACTAAATTTAAGAGTTATTCCAACCAGGGGACTTGAATTAAATACTCTGTTCCCTAGGCTGCATTCTATAAGCACAAGGTTCTATGCCTTCCTTTAACATAATCAAATACACCTTCAATATTATGACACAGCTGATGCTAAATGGTAAATCAAAGAAACTTGCATTTCAAACCATTTCATGACATTTTCTTCCTTGAGGCATACTGCACTTCCATTAACAGATTCTTTTGTGCCTTTAAATACGCCCTATAATTTTGTCCTATGACTTCTATTCTTTACAGATACATTTTGAGTGAATTATGCACTCATAAAGCAAGTCAGTCCAAGAGAAAGCTTTTCAGGAAGGCCACCTTCCAACATTAGTTGCAAAGGACAGAGTATAAACATGGTTCTGGGCCTTGTGTAGACAGAGTATGGCTAGATTCTAAGGCTGTTTAGTCACTAAGTTGTGTCCAACTCTTTGCAACCACATGGACTGTAGCCTGCAGGCTCCACTGTCCCTGGGATTTCCCAGGAAAGAATACTAGAGTGGGTTGCCATTTTCTTCTTCAGGGGATATTCCTGATCCAGACCCAGAGATTGAACTCTAGTCTGCACTGGCAGGATTTGATAGGCAGATACTTTACTCCTGAGCCACCAGCAAAGCCTATTCTAGCCCTGAGTAGTACTAAAATGAACAGGTAAGTGATCAGTACTTCCTGGTCATACCAAAAGCACCATATTTTTAAAACAAATATTTTGTAATATCCTTTTTACTACCTGAAATGAAATTTATGTATAAACCTACACATACAACTTTTTAAAAAAATACAGATCTTTAATATAGGGGAGAAAACAAGAATAGTGTATAATGAAATAGTTTAGTTATGTATTCCAAAGTATCAATATTTAAATATGACTACTAAACCATACAGTAGTCAAGTGCCTGTACTAACATATATTTAACAAGTTTGACTACAAAAAAAATATGATCAACAACATACCTTGAAATAACTATAAGAAAACAAACAAACAAACAACAAAAAAAGGATAGACACTAGAATAAGTATCAATGATAATTAAATATCTGAATACAAATGGAAGAGATTACATTGGCCAAAGGGGGGAAAAAAAAAAAACGTATCCATCACAAGAGGAAAAAAAGAGAAAGCAAAGTTTTTCACAAATTGTTCAGTTGCTAATTTGTGTCCAACTCTTTGTAACCCCATGGACTACATGGACTGCAGCACACCAGGCTTCCCGGTTCTGCACTAGCTCCCAGAGTTTGCTTAAACTCAGGTCCAATGAGTTGGTGATGCCATCCAATCATCTCATCCTCTGCCACCCCCTTTTCCTCCTTCCCTCAATCTTTCCCAACTTCAGGGTCTTTTGCAATGAGTCGGCTCTTTGCATCAAGTGGCCAAAGTACTGGAGCTTCAGCATTAGTCCTTCCAATGAACATTCAGGACTGATTTCATTTAGGATTGACTGGTTGGATCTCCTTGCTGTCCAAGGGACTCTCAAGAATCTTCTCCAACACCACAGTTCAAAAGAATCAATTCTTTGGCACTTACCCTCTTTATGGTCCAGCTCTCACACCCATACATGACTACTGGAAAAACCATAGCTTTAGTGGTGGCTTAGTCACTAAGTCATGTCTAACTCTTGTGACCCTATGGACTGTAGCTAGCCAGGCTCCTCTGTCCATGGGATTTTCCAGGCAAGAACACTGGAGTGGGTTACCATTTCCTTCTCCAGGGGATCTTCCTGACCCAAGAATTGAACCCAGGTCTCCTGCATTGCAGGCAGATTCTTCTTCTTTTTTTTTTTTTTTAATTTTATTTTATTTGTAAACTTTACAAATTGTATTAGTTTTGCCAAATATCAAAATGAATCCGCCACAGGTATACGTGTGTTCCCCATCCTGAACCCTCTTCCCTCCTCCCTCCCCATAACATCCCTCTGGGTCATCCCAGTGCACTAGCCCCAAGCATCCAGTATTGTGCATCGAACCTGGACTGGCAACTCATTTCATACATGATATTATACATGTTTCAATGCCATTCTCCCAAATCTTCCCACCTTCTCCCTCCGCAACAGAGTCCATAAGACTGTTTTATACATCAGTGTCTCTTTTGCTATCTCGTACACAGGGTTATTGTTAGCATCTTTCTAAATTCCATATAAATGCATTAGTATACTGTATTGGTGTTTTTCCTTCTGGCTTACTTCACTCTGTATAATAGGCTCCAGTTTCATCCACCTCATTAGAACTGATTCAAATGTATTCTTTTTAATGGCTGAATAATACTCCATTGTGTATATGTACCACTGCTTTCTTATCCATTCATCTGCTGATGGACATCTAGGTTGCTTCCATGTCCTGGCTATTATAAACAGTGCTGCGATGAACATTGGGGTACACGTGTCTCTTTCAATTCTGGTTTCCTCAGTGTGTATGCCCAGCAGTGGGATTGCTGGATCATAAGGCAGTTCTATTTCCAGTTTTTTAAGGAATCTCCACACTGTTCTCCATAGTGGCTGTACTAGTTTGCATTCCCACCAACAGTGTAAGAGGGTTCCCTTTTCTCCACACCCTCTCCAGCATTTATTATTTGTAGACTTTTGGATCGCAGCCATTCTGACTGGTGTGAAATGGTACCTCACAGTGGTTTTGATTTGCATTTCTCTGATAATGAGTGATGTTGAGCATCTTTTCATGTGTTTGTTAGCCATCTGTATGTCTTCTTTGGAGAAATGTCTATTTAGTTCTTTGGCCCATTTTTTGATTGGGTCATTTATTTTTCTGGAGTTGAGCTGTAGGAGTTGCTTGTAAAAAACCTCGAATAGCCAAAGCTATCTTGAGAAAGAAGAATGGAACTGGAGGAATCAACCTACCTGACTTCAGGCTCTACTACAAAGCCACAATTATCAAGACAGTATGGTACTGGCACAAAGACAGAAATATAGATCAATGGAACAAAATAGAAAGTCCAGAGATAAATCCACACACATATGGACACCTTATCTTTGACAAAGGAGGCAAGAATATACAATGGATTAAAGACAATCTCTTTAACAAGTGGTGCTGGGAAATCTGGTCAACCACTTGTAAAAGAATGAAACTAGAACACTTTCTAACACCATACACAAAAATAAACTCAAAATGGATTAAAGAAGAAAAAAAAAAAAAATGGATTAAAGATCTAAACGTAAGACCAGAAACCATAAAACTCCTAGAGGAGAACATAGGCAAAACACTCTCTGACATACATCACAGCAGGATCCTCTATGACCCACCTCCCAGAATATTGGAAATAAAAGCAAAAATAAACAAATGGGACCTAATTAAACTTAAAAGCTTCTGCACATCAAAGAAAACTATTAGCAAGGTGAAAAGGCAGCCTTCAGAATGGGAGAAAATAATAGCAAATGAAGCAACTGACAAACAACTAATCTCAAAAATATGCAGGCAGATTCTTTACCCTAGCTTTGACTAGATGGCCCTTCGGCAGGAAAGTGATGTCTCTAATTTTTAAGATGCTGTTTAGGTTTGTCATAGCTTTTATTCCAAGAAGCAAGAATTTTTTAATTTCTTGGCTGCAGCCACCATGATTTTGGAATCCAAGAAAATAAAACCTGCCACTGTTTTCCATTTTTTCCCCATGTATTTGCAGTGAAGTGATAGGACCAGATGCCATGATCTTAGTTTTATTAATGTTGAGTTTTAGGCCAGCTTTTTCATTCTTCTCTTTCACCTTCATCAACAGTCTCTTTAGTTCCTCTTCAGTTTCTGCCATTAGGGTTGTGTCATCCACATATCTGAAGTTACTGATATTTCTCCAGACAATCTTTTTTCTTATTTTTCCTGCAGTTATTTTTTCAGAATTAAATTTATTTATTTTTAATTGAAGGATAATTGCTTTACAATATTGTGTTTGTTTCTGCCAAACATCAACATGAATCAGCATAGGTATACTTAGGTTCCATCCCTCTTGAACTTCCCTCTCACCTCCTTCCCCAACCCCACCCCTCTAGGTTGTTACAGAACTCAGTTTGAATACCTTGTCATGAAAATAAAAATAAACAAGTGGGACCTAATTAAAAGCTTTTGCACAGCAAAGGAAACTATAAACAGGATGAAAGACAACTCTCAGATTGGGAGAAAATAATAGCAAATGACAACTGACAAAGGATTAATTTCCAAAATATACAAAGAGCTCATAAAACTCAATATCCAGCAATCTTGATTTCAGCTTGTGAAATTAGCTGAGTCTTTTACAAACCAGCTGAATTTTATTCACATGACCAATGAGACTATAATTTCCTATGTCATAACATAGAATAAAAAAGACGATCCTAGACATCTTCCCCATTATATCAACTATCTTAAAATGTAATCTTGAATTAAGTCTCTAGTACTTAAAACATTAGAACCATAATCTTCATAAAATGACATACAGATTGAATTTTTTAATTGAAATAGTATGTCAGTGTCCAGTAAGAAGTTTTTCAGTATACTTTAGATAAAATAGAGAGTTTAAGTCAAACCCAAAATAGCTTTAAAAATTATCATAAAATGTATCATGATTTTAATCTCACTTTTAAAACACTTAGAGTAACAAAATTTTTAAAACAGTTTCAGCATGTAATTTTTATAATATATACTGATTAACATTTTAAAAATGGATGTTTGTGGTGTTATGAAATATTTTTAAAGCAAAACCTTTATTAGTGAAATTCAGTGAATTTCTTTCACTTTATGTATCTCTATTAAATTAAAAATATTTCTTATACATATATAACCTTTTAACTTATTTTGATCAATGAAATTATTTAAAAGATCCAAAGTGAAAAAACATGTAAAATTAAATATTTTAATACTGATGATACAAAGTGTTTTACTTCATACTTTGAAGAGTAACTGCCTCTAACTTCAACTCAGAAAACACACTTTTGTTATGCTTGCAGTACCTGTACTACTGCACTGAACTCCTTTGCATCTGTGTAGTTGCATATGGTATGAGAAATACCACAGGTATAAAAATGGGAACAAAAGTTAATTGAAACCAAAAACTTTGGGTAATTTGATTAAATTTTATTTTAGCATCAAAGGTTTTATTATTGTTTTCAGCTCACTATAAAAAAATGGACAAACATGTTTTATATTCATGGCAAATGTATAAACCATATCTTTTTAATAAGAGAAAGTGAAAGAGGAGAGTGAAAAATTTGGCTTAAAGCTCAACATTCAGAAAACAAAGATCATGGCATCTGGTCCCATCACTTCATGGGAAACAGATGGGGAAACAGTGGAAACAGTGTTAGACTTTATTTTTCTGGGCTCCAAAATCACTGCAGATGGTGATTGCAGCCATAAAATTAAAAGACTCTTACTCCTTGAAAGAAAAGTTATGACCAACCTAGATAGCATACTCAAAAGCAGAGATATTACTTTGCCAACAAAGGTCCGTCTAGTCAAGGCTATGGTTTTTCCTGTGGTCATGTATGGATGTGAGAGTTGGACTGTGAAGAAAGCTGAGCACCGAAGAATTGATGCTTGTGAACTGTGGTGTTGGAGAAGACTCTTGAGAGTCCCTTGGACTGCAAGGAGATCCAACCAGTCCATTCTAAAGGAGATCAGCCCTGGGATTTCTTTGGAAGGAATGATGCTAAAGCTGCAACTCCAGTACTTTGGCCACCTCATGCGAAGAGTTGACGCATTGGAAAAGACTCTCATGCTGGGAGGGATTGGGGGCAGGAGGAAAAGGGGACGACAGAGGATGAGATGGTTGGATGGCATCACTGACTCGATGGACGTGAGTTTGAGTGAACTCCGGGAGATGGTGATGGACAGGGAGGCCTGGCGTGCTGCGATTCATGGGGTCGCAAAGAGTCAGACACGACTGAGCAACTGAACTGACCTGAATTGAATTAGAGGCAATATATTTTTCCAAATCACTTGGAAATACACTTTAAGACTATTTTTATCAAAATCTCTCAATTTTGGAATATAACAATCACAGCAAGAAAATACTTTTAAATATATAAATGTTTACTAATCTCACAATTCCTTTAATTTTAATGAGGCTTATCTAGGGAGTTTTTTCTGTTTCTTAACATCATTTAAACTTACATTTGTTTAATTGAGACGTATGATACTGTGAAACATTTCAATTTTGATATTTATATTTCACTGATTTTAATGTATCAACAAATTCTAGATAGAAAACAATATTTTTAAGAAAAAAATTTTGGAAACTCCTCTTATTGTGAGATGAGATAGTTAAACTAGTCTCCATTGCCACTGCATACTTTAAGAAATAATTTATCATTCAAGGAATTAAACTTAATTTTATTAGTAGCATCTACTGAAAACAATTCAGTGATTACTGACATGTTTCATTAGTTTCCACTTGATTTTTTTTTTTAATAATGGTACTTGAACAGTTCTAGTAACTTGGCAAGATTTTTCCCCAATGCTGCGTAGATTAGGAAACTTTAGTACATTTTGTATTTTCCATAAGAAATAACAATGTGCATTTTTTATAGGCAGTTTTATGAACATTCTAGTGACGAATTCTGGATTTCAATAGGTTTGCTTAGGTTTTCAAAATACAATAAACCTTTTCCTGTTTTTCTAATATAACTCTTTATAAAATATTTATGCAGTGATATAACAGCTTTGTAGAGAAAATAAAATTTACATTTTGAGTATTAAAAATGTCAAGCTTTTTTCCTGTACCTGATATTTTAAAATATAAGTAAAAAATAAGTGAAACATATCTTGCAGGTATTCTGATATTCTTGGAACTTGCTTGCTAAATGTTAATTGTGACCCTGAGACACGTGAAAAACAAAAGTATCAGCACAGTTTCAAATTTTTTATAAGTAGTGGTTTGGGCATATCAAGAGTCCCTGAGCTATATAAAGAATAGGATGTTAGATTGATAGAACAATAAACATTAAGACAGATAGGCAGATAAATAATACTTTAAATGCTAAAGCTGATCAAGGCAGCATTACTCCTGCTTTTACCAACAGTGTCCTTAGAGGATCATTTACATCCAGAAATTCTCTGCTAGGTTAAAAAGTTCATATTTCCACAGATTAAATGGTCTAAAAAAACCGTGGTCCACATAGGCCCTGAATAATCATCTTGAGTTTTCATGTGTGATGATTTTCATACATATTATGTTCAGATATTATTTGTATTCTTTTTTTACTATAGGAAAAACAGAAGGGAAAAAGATATTTATTATGGTAAATAGGACATTTTAAGTAAATAGAGTAGATAAATGAAAAGAATGGGGAAAGATAACTCCAAAGAAGCCTAGAAATAAAAACAAAGAGAAACAAGAAATTTAGTCAAATACTTTCAGAGAAAAGGACAGGAGAGAAAAATAAGAGAGATTAGAAGGTCCTGAAGAGATGGAGTAGGTAATAAAAACTATCCAAAGAAATGATGTGGTGATAAACTGAATCTGGACTAGAAAAAGCCTGGCCCTATGGAGTCAAATATAGTTCTAATCTAAGACTGCTAATGCTGATTGGACAGGTAGGGTGTTGTTGGTTGAAATCATTTTGTTAATTTGAAATGTTAGCTGTTAAAAAAAAAAAAAAAAGAACATCTAACTAGGCCAATGATTCTCAACATTTCCTGCATATTGCACCCCTCTGGGTCATTTTAAAAAATACCAAAATCTGGGCCTGACCTTCCTCACTCTCAGAATTCTGATTTTTATCAGTTCAGGATATGTTGTGAGATTTGGTATTTCTGTCTTAACACTTTGGGTGATTAAAATTTAAATTCAGGACTATGAATTTTCAGGCTAGAGAACAACCAGTGGTGTTCAATCATTAGTATGAGTCAGCTGGAAGACAGGCTATTAAAATACACTATGCTGGGTCCTACCCTACAAGATTTTTTTTTAATTAATTTATTTTTTTGAAGGATAATTGCTTTACAGAATTTTTCTGTTTTCTGTCAAACTTCAACATTAATCAGCCATAGGTATACATATATATTATTCACTAAGGTATACTTTTTCCAATTAGTCACCTCTTCACATGAGGTGGCCAAAGTACTGGAGTCTCAGCTTTAGCATCATTCCTTCCAAAGAAATCCCAGGGCTGATCTCCTTCAGAATGGACTGGTTGGATTTCCTTGCAGGCCAAGGGACTCTCGAGAGTCTTCTCCAACACCACAGTTCACAAGCATCAATTCTTCGGCGCTCAGTTTTCTTCACAGTCCAACTCTCACATCCATACATGACCACAGGAAAATCATAGCCTTGACTAGAAGGACCTTTGTTGGCAAAGTAATGACACTGGGAGGGATTGAGGGCAGGAGGAGAAGGGGACGACAGAGGATGAGATGGCTGGATGGCATCACTGACTCGATGGACGTGAGTCTAAGTGAACTCCGGGAGTTGGTGATGGACAGGGAGGCCTGGCGTACTGCAAAGCATGGGGTCACAAAGAGTCGGACGCGACTGAGCAACTGAACTGAACTGAACTGAAGGTATACCTATATATTATTCACTAAGTGGGACCAAAGAAGTCACATATCTAATATGTTCCCAGATGTGTTTATGCTGTTGGTCTGGGAACCACACTTTGAAGACCATAAAAATGGAATAAAATAAATCTTAAACTTTTGAAAGTGAGAGAGATTAAAAAAAAATCAGAAGCGCTACTGACATTTTCTACATTCAAAATATTGCAAATAATTTTACATATTTCACAAAGTTACTGAAGCCCATCCATTGATCTTCTAGGAATTAAAACATCTGAGGACACAACCATTGATTCAAAGAATTTCTGATTTTATCATCTTTTAGTTCAAAAATTCAATGTCATAATTAGCCTTTGGAAAATAAGGCATTTTTGTGAGTCAAAAATAAAAGAATTAGACTAATACTAAAGTAATCATATCAGAAAATTGTGTGTTTTAAAATACCCAAAATACTGCTGAAGCTTTAGATTAAAAATTAACATTGTTCTTAACTATTTTTTAAATGTATACACTGCCTGCTTTAGCATAGGAATTAAGTATAACCTTGTGATAAGTAAATTCATAACTGTTTTCAACTTTTTTAAATAAACTCTAAATATTTCATAGATATCCTTATAATGATTTACTCCACACTTTAGTATTTTATACATATTTTAACATATTTAACAATATTTATTGAGAATCAGTTAGTTCCAGGCAGTGTACTTGGTGCTGGGATGCCACAGCGAGATGAACAGACATTATTCTGGTCGTCAGGGAACTTAATCTATGAATGATTTTTGGCATGAAACAGCTTCTGCATTTTCAAACTCTTCCCACTGTGTTTTTAAACTTGCACCAGAAGCACAAACACAGTCTCTTAAAGATTTCAAAAGACTTGCCTGTTATTATGTACTTTGATGTTAGTGGTAAATACATTTTGAACAAATTGGCAACAAAGGTAACTGTACTGAAGATGCTTGATATAGACAGATATTATAAATGATGGCAATATATCTTGGGCGCCAATGCTTCATCAATAATTATCCTGAATTCTATGCTGAGAAAATATCTTTAAATTTATTAAATCTAATTTTTGGTGATTGAAATATATTCAATAATGGCAATACAAAGGCAATATGGTAATAGATTCTGAGATAATTTGATCTGCACAGAAGAGTTCTATAGTAAGGTTCAGTATGTAATTGTATAAAGAAATGCACCTGTTGATGTAGTGTTAATTAAGATCATCATGTTCTACATGTCACTGAAGCGTTGCTTCATAGACCTACAGAATGTGCCACTTTTGAATTTGATACGTTTTTCTTTCCTCATTTAGGTTTTAATTCTTAACATGCCTAGTTTCAGTTTTACAGATCACTGTTGCTTGATGTATTTATATTCCTTTTATTTATTTCTTTAACTTTAGGAAGAAAAAAAGCCTCATCTCATGTCAGTTTCATACAGCTTCTTGAGTCATTCAAAGGCAACTTATGATCATAATAAGCAGTCAGAATTGCCAATATTAGGTTAAACTATTTGTTTTTATTTTAATCTTTGCTGCTCTAATTTTATGTAAAACAAACTCACAATTTATTTCCTAAACTGGAAATAATGGCTAGCCTATAGTCGGGTCATAACTTTTTTTTTCCCCATAACTTTAAAATATATTTCTTTTTACAATTTTAATTACTTTAAAATCAATATTATTTTTGTTTATTAGACTATATAACTAAATGAGTGGATGAATTTTTTTAAGGACAAATATAAATTAAATACGAGGCTTAACTCTCCCTGTAAAATGAAGAGATTTCTCTTTCTTCCATTTTCTCAGAGATTTTACCTTAGAAAATGTAATTTTAAGATTTTCTTATTTGCTTAAAATGTATGTAAATCTTTTTGAAAAACTAGACAGGCCTTCTGTCATTTGGTCTTTTATAGTTTATAACCCAGAGATGGCTTTCTCAAGGACCTGGGCACCATCCTCTGGAAATGCAAACAGTGAAGAAGAAAGAACCCCTGGATCCCTGTGTTTGGGACAGAGCAGGAGCAAATTCCAGTGGGTACCTTACAAAACTACCTCCTGTCATAAAATTTGACAAGTTTATTTCTCCTCTGGATTAAGCCAGTTACTGAACACAGATGGTCATCCAGTTACCAGGTGAATTTAGGATGAAGTAGTTTGACAAATGATGCTGTCAGTTTCTCTAACTTGAGGACTGCTGCTGCTGCTGCTAAGTCACTTCAGTCATGTCCAACTCTGTGCGACCCCATAGACGGCAGCCCACCAGGCCCCCCTGTCCCTGGGATTCTCCAGGCAAGAACACTGGAGTGGGGAAAGCATGTATGTAATGGGTTATGTCTCCTTGGCTATATAAGCATGTGATGATTTGCAATATGTATTTGCAATCTCTTAGCAGATTGCCTGGAGAAGGCAATGGCACCCCACTCCAGTACTCTTGCCTGGAAAATCCCATGGACAGAGGAGCCGGGTAGGCTGCAGTCCATGGGTTCGCTAGGCGTCAGACACAACTGAGTGACTTCACTTTCACTTTTCACTTTCATGCATTGGAGAAGGAAATGGCAACCCACTCCAGTGTTCTTGCCTGGAGAATCCCAGGGACAGGGGAGCCTGGTGGGCTGCCGTCTATGGGGTCACACAGAGTCAGACACGACTAAAGCGACTTAGCAGCAGCAGCAGCAGATTGCCTGTGCTCTTCATTATGTTCTGCTTTAACACATATTCAATAATAAAAGTATTCCCGTTCTCTATTACTTCTATAGAGAGGATTTCTGGAGTGGGAGATTTTGTTTTGAATTGTTTTCCTCAATAATTTTTAATACGAGTGTTGCTGCTGCTGCTGCTAAGTCGCTTCAGTCATGTCCGACTCTGTGCGACCCCATAGACGGCGGCCCAGCAGGCTCCCCTGTCCCTGGGATCCTCCAGGCAAGAATACTGGAGTGGGTTGCCATTTCCTTCTCCAATGCATGAAAGTGAAAAGTGAAAGTGAAGTCACTCAGTCATGTCCAACTCTTAGCGACCCCATGGACTGCAGCCCACCAGGCTCCTCCATCCATGGGATTTTCCAGGCAAGAGTACTGGAGTGGGGTGCCATGGAGTGTTAGGTAGTTAGAATAGGAAAAAGGAGTCCAAAATGGCCATGGCTAAAAGACAAGGGGAAAAACCCGTGAAAATAGAACAAAGAAAGGTCCGAGGACTGGAGTGAGAACCTCAGGTGAAGCAAACAGCACTCCTGGCTAACCCAATTTACACAGGGCATGCCAAGGGGGAGGATAAAAAACATATATAAAGAGGAGCCAAAACTGGGCTGGGGCTTCTCTTCTCTTCATGTCTTTTGGGTGGGCATTCCCTCATGCCTCAAGGATGTATTTTCCCTTACATTCGAAATAAAACTGAGCTGTAACACAGAACTGTAACACTGGTCCATCCAAGGGCTGTAACGCTGGTCCGTCACTTCAAATTTTTGTTGTGATGAAACAGAACCAAGGAAATTACACACTACCCTGACACAAGCAAGAGTATCTCCTTTGGTATTTATAACGTAAAGGTAATAGAAGAAAGTACTATCATAGTATCTCTCACACTTTGAAGAGCTAAAGGCCTGATGTGGGACTTATAAAATAACAGTGAAGATTTTGCACACAGAACACAGGAGACTTTTCCCATAATCAGTGGCTTTATTTATATTAATATATTTGATTAATAGGAATCTACTTAAGACATATACATTAATTATGAATTATCTTACCAATGTCTTTAAATTTTAACTTTTTACATATTAATCATACTACAAAGCTTATTTGAACTGAGATGAAAGATGTTGTTAAACCAAAAAAATAAAATAAAATAATAAAATAACTATAAAGAAAAAGACTTCTGGGAACACTTCCTGAAGACTTACATGCTTAATGAGAATGGACAGTTTCTCAATAGGCTTAGGAAGAACAAAGGCAAACACCAAAGCAGACCAAACTTCAGGGTTGGAGCACAGCTGCCAGAAATAGCAAGATGTTCTGCCTTAGGATGTTAAACTGCTTTGTCTTAAAATTCTTCCCATAAATTTATGAAAAACTACCACCTTGGCATGCACTAAAGAAAACTTTTGAATGTCTAAATTTAACAGAGAAATAAACTGGAATGAATCTAGTCCATGTATTAAACCCTGGAATTCAGAACAGCAATTACATTATCAAGCTGCTTATTTTTGAATGAACAATTCTGTAACTTTTAAAAATTATATACAAGCATTGTATCTTATTCATTCCAATTTATTCACCCATAAATTCCTAAAGTAAAAACAAAAGACAAAACTAGATAATATCACCATGGATCAGAACAAGCAGGTATTTATGTTTTAATGCTACCAATGGAGTGACAAATGTTCATGATACTAAAGTAAAACTGAAAGCAAGAGGAAAAGAAAACAAAAACAAAGCGAGGATGTAATACTTCCAAAGCTTTTCAGACTGGTCAGGAGCTATCCTTTCAATCCTCTTTCAAACATCATCAGTGTATTCTCTTTATTGTTCAATAAAATCAAACTATTTGGTGAGTTAAAATATATATCTTATGTCCCTATCTTTGTACTTTAGCAACTCATTTCTCTGCAACAGCATATCCTTCTCCCATCTCTAAATCTTAAAATAATATGATTCTGTATTTATACCCTCATTACAAAATTTATCTACATGCATGTTTATATGTGTTGGTGCTTTACATTCCCTACATACTATAAATCCCTGGTGGCAGAATCTGTGATTTGTTTTCCTTTCAGAAACACATGAGAGGGAAAACAGAATGGAATACATATTGCCTTGATAGTCAGATATATTACATATAAGTAATGCAGGTCAGGAAGCAACAGTTAGAACTGGACATGGAACAACAGACTGGTTCCAAATAGGAAAAGGAGTACATCAAGGCTGTATGTATATTGTCACCCTGCTTATTTAACTTATATGCAGAGTACATCATGAGAAACGCTAGGCTGGAAGAAGCACAAGCTGGAATCAAGATTGCAGGAAGAAATATCAATAACCTCAGATATGCAGATGACACCACCCTTATGGCAGAAAGTGAAGAGGAACTCAAAAGCCTCTTGATGAAAGTGAAAGTGGAGAGTGAAAAAGTTGGCTTAAAGCTCAACATTCAGAAAACAAAGATCATGGCATCTGGTCCCATCACTTCATGGGAAATAGATGGGGAAACAATGGAAACAGCATCAGACTTTATTTTTCTGGGCTCCAAAATCACTGCAGATGGTGACTGCAGCCATGAAATTAAAAGACGCTTACTCCTTGGAAGGAAAGTTATGACCAACCTAGACAGCATACTCAAAAGCAGAGACATTACTTTGCCAACAAAGGTTCGTCTAGTCAAGGCTATGGTTTTTCCTGTGGTCATGTATGGATGTGAGAGTTGGACTGTGAAGAAGGCTGAGCACAGAAGAATTGATGCTTTTGAACTGTGGTGTTGGAGAAGACTCTTGAGAGTCCCTTGGACTGCAAGGAGATCCAACCAGTCCATTCTGAAGGAGATCAGCCCTGGGATTTCTTTGGAAGGAATGATGCTAAAGCTGAAACTCCAGTACTTTGGCTACCTCATGCGAAGAGTTGACTCATTGGAAAAGACTCTGATGCTGGGAAGGACTGGGGGCAGGAGAAGGGGATGACAGAGGATGAGATGGCTGGATGGCATCACTGACTCGATGCACGTAAGTCTGGGTGAACTCTGGGAGTTGGTGATGGACAGGGAGGCCTGGCGTGCTGCGATTCATGGGGTCGCAAAGAGTCGGACACGACTGCGCGACTGAACTGAACTGAACTGAATATCTCAAATGATACCCACTCCATGTTTTTCTAACTTAAGATTAGAGAAGAAAACAAGATATTGTTATTGTAATTAAACTCACACAAGCATATTCAGACATGCAAACCATTTCTTATCACAGTCTTGGACTACTTTGCAAATTTTTTTCCTATTAAGTCTCAGAACTTTGCAGGAGGCAGTAACTGTTTCTTGTATGATTATTAACCTCACACATAATTTATTATTATCATGATGGATCTATTACAGAAGCCAAAACAATTCTATTTAAGTTTTTATAAATTGCAGAAGTTGCTTTTCAATATATTAAATCAAATGAAAGGTGAAAACTATAGTTTTTTCCACCAGACACTGAAAATAAGTGTGAGGAGCTAAAATATCATTATATTTTATTGAATTGGTGGAATTCATTTTTGCTTTGTTATTAAATATATTATTTTTTATGAATTCAAACAAAAAATACTTAAAAGTATAGATATAATGATGCTCCCAAAAGCCTTTTCTGAGTTTACAGGCCTCTTCATTGAGAGATCATTTCAAATGGTTGAGTTTAGAATAATTTCTAAAAATAAAGCCTAAATTATTTCTAAAAGTAATGCCTCAAAGCATTTTTAAATATTTTTCTGAGAATATATAATTAAGCTTACACTACTAGCAGGAAATACTATAAATTGTTTTAAAATCATTGTATTTTCAATAGATGGAAAAAAGGAAGGATAACTGAAATGGCATAATAGTAAATGGGAAACTATATTTTAATAAACCACTTAAAATCTAGGAAACAACATCATACAGATAAAAAGCATTTTTATTTTCTAAAATGGACAGAAAGATTTCTAGGGAAAAGGAGTAACCTAACTAAACACATATATTTGATTCTGCACTCCACTCCCACTTTAAAATAGGAGAAACTTTTCACTAGTTACAGAAATTAACAAAGATATCAAAATCATATCACTTCAATAAAGTGTCAGTAGAAGGTAGAAAAGACTAGATTCAGTGTGAAACCCTTGGGTTGCAGTCTTTTTGTTAGAACTTACTTCTGAGGATCCTAAACCAACTAACATACTCTGTGTTGTAGAGAGCACAAACTGAGGCAAAATTGGTCTTTGAGTTCTACTGAAAGCCTAAAATACTTGGCTTTGAAAACAATATAATCTGAGGGCTATATTGGTTGTAGAACATGTACTGAGTGTTTAGTTGCTCAGTCATATCTGACCGTTTGCGACCCCATCAACTGTAGCCTGCCAGGCTCCTCTGTCCATGGAGATTCTCCAGACACAAATATTAGAGTGAATTGCCATTTCCCTTCTCCCAGGTCTCCGACATGCAGGCTGATTCTTTACCATCTGAGCCCCCAGGGAAGCCCAAAGAAAAGTCTGTTTCCACCCAGTTACAGAGCATGTCGTTGCTAAGTCACTTCAGTCATGTCCAACTTTGTGTGACCCCATAGACAGCAGCCCACCAGGCTCCCCTGTCCCTGGGATCCTCCAGGCAAGAACACTGGAGTGGGTTGCCATTTCCTTCTGCAATGCATGAAAGCAAAAAGTGAAAGTGAAGTCTCTCAGTCTTGTCTGACTTAGCCACCCCATGGACTGCAGCCTACCAGGCTCCTCCATCCATGGGATTTTCCAGGCAAGAATATTGAGTGGGTTTCCATTGCCTTCTCTGGTTATAAAGCATAGTAACTGCCAAAATAACAATCTCCTACAAGCTTAAATTAGCTTTCAAATTTTTTTTCCTGCCATCAACTGGGATCCATCTGAGAGAATTTAACTACTCTAGTCAGAGGACCACAGCCAGTGAGAAAAGGAGAAGCAGAGATCCAATGAATTGAAAAATGTAATTAATAAAAGGAGTACAGGTCTCCATGGACAGGAAGATTGGAATTGATGTCCATTAATATTAGAAGTTTTAATAGTGGAGATAAAGCAGACCCATCATTATGGACAGGTGACAAGATTGTCAATCTGAGAGACTCAGCTAAGAAATGATTATAAATAATAAGAGAATTCAATAAGATCAGAGGGTAAAATACTAAGACATATAACTTCTGTATAACAAATAATTAGCAACTAGATAATGTTTCTACATTTATTGAGATTATAACCAAAATAGAATTAGTTAATACTATCATCTGCATATCAGATATGCAGATACCACTTTAAAGGCAGAAAGTGAAGAGGAATTAAACAGCCTCTTGATGAAAGTGAAAGAGGAGTGTGAAAAACTGGCTTAAAACTCAACATTCAGAAAATGAAGATCATGGCATCTAGTCCTATTACTTCACAGCAAATTGGAGAAAATTGAAAACAGTGTCACATTTCATTTTCTTGGACTCCAAAATCAATGTGGACAGTGACTGCAGCCACAAAATTAAAAAATACTTGCTCCTTGGAAGAATAGCTATGAGAAACTTAGAAAGTGTATTTAAAAAGTAGAGACATCACTTTGCCGACAAAGGTCCGTCTAGTCAAAGCTATGGTTTTCCAGTAGTCATGTATGGATGTGAGAGTTGGACCATAAAGGCTGAACACCAAATAATTGATGTTTTGGAACTGTGATGCTGAAGAAGACTCTTGAGAGTCCTTTGGACTGCAAGGAGATCAAACCAGTCAGTCCTAAAGGAAATCAACCCTGAATATTCACTGAAAGGATTTACACTAAAGTTCCAATACTTTGGGCCACCTGATGTGAAGAGCTGACTCACTGGAAAAGACGTGATGCTGAAAGATAGAGTGAAAGTAGAGAAGGGGGCCAGAGAAGGCAATGGCACCCCACTCCAGTGCTCTTGCCTGGAAAATCCCACGGACAAAGGAGCCTGGTAGGTTGCAGTCCATGAGGTTGCTAAGAGTCGGACACAACTGAGCGACTTCACTTTCACTTTTCACTTCCATGCATTGGAGAAGGAAATTGCAACCCACTCCAGTGTTCTTGCCTGGAGAATCCCAGGGACGGGGGAGCCTGGTGGGCTGCCGTCTATGGGGTTGCACAGAGTCGGACATGACTGAAGTGGCTTAGCAGTAGCAGCAGGGAAGGGGGCGACAGAGGACAAGATGTTTAGATGGCGTCATGGACTCAGTAGACCTGAGTTTGTGCAAACTCTTGGAGATGGTTAAGGACAGGGAAGCCTGGTGTGCTGCAGTCCATGGGGTCACCAAGAGTCGGACGTGACTAAGTGACTGAACAACAACTGGACCCTTCAACCAACAACTTCCCTTGTATCCTTTTACCAACAATTTCCTACCTTCCCACACTGCCCAACTTCTGGCAACCACCATTCAATTATCTAGTTCTACGAACTTGAGTATTTTAGACTCTATTAAGTGAGATCACACAGTATGGCCTTTGTCTAACTTAATTTCACTGAGCATAATGCCCTCTAGGTCCACTCATGTCACAAATGGCAAGATTTCCTCCTTTCTTGTGGCTCAGTAATACACTACATTGTATATGTACATTTAGATATACAATACATATCAATTGTGTGTGTGTATGTAATCCATTCATCTGTACCAAGACACACAGTCTGTTTCTACATCATGGCCACTTTGAATAAAACTGCATTGAACGTGTGAATGCAGGTGTCTCTTTAAGATAATTATTTCACTTTCTTTCAGTATACATCCAGATGTGGTTTGCTGAATATATGGTGGTTCTATTTGTAATCTCTTGAGGAATCTCCATCTCCATACTGTTTTCAGTGGTGGCTAAACCAATTTAGATTCCCACCAAGAGTGCATAAGGGTTCCCTCTCCCCACATCCTCTCCAACACCTATGATTTCATCTTTTTGACAATAGCCTTTCTGATAGGTATAAACTGATATCTAATCGTGGGTCTGATGTACACTTCCCTGAAGATTAGTGATGTTGAACATCTTTTTTTAACCTGTTGGCCATCTGTGTAACTTCTTTGGAAAAACGCCTATTGAGGTCCTCTGGCCATTTTTCAATCAATTTGCTTGCTTTGTGCTATTGAACATATGAGTTTTAATATATTTTGGATATTAACTCCTTATCAGATAGACAGCTTTCAAATACTTTGTCCCATCCCACAGGCTACCTCACATATAGATTCAACTAATATTTGACAAAGGAACTGAGAACTCTTGAGAGAGAGAAGAATCTCTTGAATAAACGGTTTCGGGTAAACTAGTAATTACACACAGAAGCCTGAAACTGGAGCCTGATCCTACACCACTCACAAAATTTTATGTGGAATATGTTAAAGGCTTAAACATAAGCCCTGAAATCTAAAACCCCCTAGAAGAAAACATAGGAAAAAATCTATTTGACATTAGCCTTTGCAAAGATTATTTGGGCATGATACCAAAAGCAAAAGGAAACTCCAGAGTACTAGGTGACAGTTTTAGAGAACAAGGGAATTTACACAGGAGGCCTGTCTTGGATTACCACAGATGAGTAGACTTTTGCATATGTCCACTAGAATCTTAACAGTTTATGTAGAAGCCTTAACTGGGTTTGATCATATTCAGTCCAAGTGGGTTTCCCCAGTGGCTTGGTGGTAAAGAATACACCTACAATTCAGGAGATGCAGGAAACGTGGGTTCCATCCCTGGATCAGGAAGATCCTCTGGAGGAGGGTATGGCAACCCACTTCAGTATTCTTGCCTAAAAATACCATAGACAAAGGAGCTTGGCAGTCTATAGTCCATAAGGTCACAAAGTGTTGGACACAACTGAGCAACTGAGCATGAGCACAGTCTCAACTGTACCTTACGCTTTTAAGGCTATGTCCTTGAAACAATTCCTAGTGTGGAAATGGTGGGTGGAGCATACATTCCAAGGACAAGAGGGAGGTAAGGAGACCAATTGCATGGGTCCAGCTTGCAGGGGACCCATCTATCATGTGCTCTCTATGACCTACTCCAACAGGAAAGGACTACCTCAAACTAAAAAGTTTCAGCCAACGAGAGAAACAACCAACTAGATATTTTAATTAAAATTTTCTAAAAAATGTATAAAATCTAGATCAAGACTCTAGCAAAATGATAATGGCTATAAGGAAAGAGGAAGAAATAGAGACAGAACAATTTGAAGAAACAGCATGAAATTAAAAGATACACAGATGAACATGACTTGGGATAACACCAAATAAAATCCACAAATTTTGAAAATAAAATGCTATTAGTTTGTTATTAAAGAATGAAATGATAATTATCTAAGGGCTCAAAAAGTAGAAGGCAATGGTTAAAATATGTCAGGCTTCATAGGGGAATTGGGTACATATCTTTGACAACATTACTGAATACTATACTATATTCGAAACTAAAAGCTACGCCCTCTACTCACAGGGATGCAAACTTCAACATACAGTGAAAAACTTTTTATCTTCCCACCCACTCTCCTCCACTTCTTAGTTCCTTTAAGAGAGGTTTAGCTTCCACACACATTCCCACACATTAATAAAAAATAATAAACAGAAAAATATTTTAACTAGCTATCTAATTGAACTCAGTCCAGTCCAAATGTGTCAGGGGGGAAAAAAAAAAACAGCTTGTCACTAAAAGACTTCACTATGAACAATTTTTTTCAAGTTTGAACCATACTGTAAATTAAAAGAAAAATTCTAATGAGTAAAAATAAGTGTGAATTTTCAAATGTGCCTCCATTTTTTTCTTTTGGAAGACCTTCAGGTTTTCATAATTAAATGTATTTTAAGGAAAATAATTGCCAGTCTAGTATTTGCTACCTATGAATATTTTGGTCACACAAAGAACAAATACCTTTTAAAAATCCTCAATATCTCATTCCTGGATACCATGAAGTTTTGCACTTTAAGAGACCAAACTCAAATGAAAAATAGTAATTGTATGACCAACCTAGGAAGATAACAGAAATTATGACAATTTATTCCAATATAATAGCATGAAGCCTTCAGTCAATGAAAAACAATTATTCATATTACCGGGCTTCCCTGATAGCTCAGTTGGTAAAGAATCCGCCTGCAATACAGGAGACCCCGGTTCAATTCCTGAGTGGGGAAGATACACTGGAGAAGGGATAGGCTACCCACTCCAATATTCTTGGGCTTCCCTTGTGGCTCAGTTGGTAAAGAATCCACCTGCAATGTGGGAGACCTGGGTTCGATCCCTGGGTTGGGAAGATACCCTGAAGAAGGGAAAGGCTACCCACTCCAGAATCCTTGCCTGGAGAATTCCATGGACTGTATAGTCCATGTGGTTGCAAAGAGGTGGGCACAACTGAGTGACTTTCACTTTCACATTCATATTACTGAACATGTGTAAATATTCTCTAAATAAATGAAACTTTACTTTTAAAGATTATTCCAGGTGCATTGGGTTCATTTATCATTTTTTTCCAATAGACACTTTATTAGTTTAAGTGCTTCTAGAGAGAGATTATGACACAAAGGGATTTAAAATTAGGGGCTGTTTCTTATATAAATCTAAGGTGTATATATATATATATATATATATAAATCTAAGGTAAGGTTATACAGGATTGGCTAATTTGAACTCTCAAAGACACCATGAAAAACCTAAATTTTATCCTGAATAGTGACAAAGCCTTTCATCATCACAAGATGCAGAACTTCTAATCATTATATTTGGACAAAACATTCCATAGAAGCTTTATCACTTTGTATGTTTGATTTTAGATGTGAGCAAATTATTCATAAAATACCTCCCATCCACTCCACATTTTTCTCATGAATTATTAGCCAAATTTTATCACAGGCCATCTTTAAATATAATTCCATTCAAAAGCCTAATTCAAGATTAGGATTTAGCCATGATGACTGACTAGAGTCAATTTCATCCCAACTGAGTTTCTATTAAATAAGAATTACATAGTTAAATAAAAAGTACTATGTCTTCACCTAGGGTAACTCATAATGTGTATAACATCTAACATTGATATATTAAAAATCACTATTTTTAATCTCCTCTGAAAATTAAATAAAAATAATTCTGACATGGGTGCCAAAAGTTTTCATCCAGGATCTACCATTTCCAGTCACATGACCTTTGATAAATTTTTATTCTTTCTTGAAACTGAATTTGCATACCTGTAAAGTGAAAATACAATTAATAGCCCTACATACTCTTTAGATTTGAGGATAGAACAGATAATGCATTTCAATTCAGTTTATATATTATAATTTGTTGTGTAGCCCTGATTTGTAATTATTATTTAAGTTTTACTCCTCTCAGCACTATCAATTTTCATTGCCAGTGAGGAAACAAGTAGGCAGTAGCAAAGCAGTGAAGAGCAGGCAATTCAACAATGTATATTCAGGCAGTGGAATATTGTAGAAATTTTCTCCTTTGTCCCTCTGCAATTGCACTGATTTCAACCCTAGGATGTTTTATCATATAAGCACACTGAGAAATAGCAGAACTAGTAGTTGGAGTTGTTATCAGTAAATACACACAGATGGAAAAGGAGCAAAAGTACCAAATTTGTATAATCAGTGTGCTATGTGCATCCTATGTACATAGAAGATGAATAGATTAATAAAAGCCAGTTGTGATTTCAAAGAAATTCTGCAATATAGCTGAAGAGACAACCATGGACATGTATGATGCTTATGAAACCATGAGAATGTGATGGAGTCAGGAAGATTTAGATTCATCTCCCAGCTCTGGCAAAGAAAGCTGATCTTTTTAACCTTGCACAATGTATTTTTCATTTCTAAGCTTCACAGATCTTTTTCCTATACATGCTGCTCCCAAACTTGATTTCTTATTACTTATTCAAAATTAAGAAACCAACTTATTAATATAATAAAGCAGCTTAGCTAAGACTTACTATATGACCTGTCAATTGATAAGTTGTTTACAAGATTCTTTATAAGTTTTTAGCACTTTGGGGAAAAAGGAATATAAAATGTGAAGAAAATTGCTCTACGCATGAGCTTTTTAGTTTTCTAAAATAAATAAAATTATACATTAAAGAGCAAATAAATTCAAACTATTATTAGTAATAAAACATAAACAGTTTGATTAAATTACATAGAATAAAATGCATCAGTCCAAACATGTTTTAGTTCTACTTCTGTTCTCTAACCAATGGAAATATACAGTCACATTTTATGGCACCTCAGTTCAGTTTCTCAGTCGTGTTCGACTCTTTGCAACTCCATGGACTGCAGCATGCTAGGCCATTCTCTCCATCACCAACTCCTCAAGTTTACCCAAACTCACGTCCATTGAGTTGGTGATGCCATCCAACTATCTCATCCTCTGTCATCCCCTTGTCCTCCTGCCTTCAATCTTTCCCAGTAACAGGGTTTTTTCAAATGAGTCAGCTCTTCGCATCAGGCGGCTAAAGTATTGGAGTTTCAGCTTCAACATCAATCCTTCCAATGAAAACTCAGGACCGATCTCCTTTAGGATGGACTGGTTGGATCTCCTTGCAGTCCCAGGGACTCGCAAGAGTCTTCTCCAGCACCACAGTTCAAAAGAATCAGTTCTTCGGTGCTCAGCTTTCTTTATAGTTCAACTCTCACATCCATACATGACTACTAAAAAAAACCATAGCCTTGACTAGAAGGACCTTTGTAGGCAAAGTAATGTCTCTGCTTTTGAATATGCTATCGAGGTTGGTCATAACTGTCCTTCCAAGGAGTAAGCATCTTTTAATTTCATGGCTGCAGCCACCATCTGCAGTGATTTTGGAGCCCAAAGGATAAAGTCTGCCACTGTTTCCCCATCTATCTGCCATGAAGTGATGGGACAAGATGCCATGATCTTAGTTTTCTGAAAGTTGAGCTTTACGCCAACTTTTTCACTCACCTCTTTCACTTTTATTAAGAGGCTCTTTAGTTTTTCTTCACTTTCTGCCATAAGGGTGGTGTCATCTGCATATCTGAGGTGATTGATATTTCTCCTGGCAATCTTTTTTTTTTTAACTTTACAATATTGTATTGGTTTTGCCATATATCAACATGAATTCTATCATATGTTTCCTCCAGCCTAGTGTTTCTCATGATGTACTCTGCATATAAGTTAAAAAGCAGGGTGACAATATACAGTCTTGATGTCCTCCTTTTCCTATTTGGAACCAGTCTGTTGTTCCATGTCCAGTTCTAACTGTTGCTTCCTGACCTGCACACAGATTTCTCAAGAGGCAGGTCTGGTATTCCCATTTCTTTCAGAATTTTCCACAGTTTGTTGTGATCCACACAGTCAAAGGCTTTGGCATCGTCAATAAAGCAGAAATAGATGTTTTTCTGGAACTCTCTTGTCTTTTTTATGATCCAGTGGATGTTGGCAATTTGATCTCTGGTTCCTCTGCCTTTTCTAAAACCACCTTGAACATCTGGAAGTTCACAGGTCATGTATTTTTTAAGCCTGGCTTGGAGAATTTTGAGCATTACTTTGCTAGCATGTGAGATGAGTGCAATTGTGTGGTAGTTTGAGCATTCTTTGTCAATGCCTTTCTTTGGGATTGGAATGAAAACTGCCCTTTTCCAGTCCTGTGGCCACTGCTGAGTTTTCCAAATTTGCTGGCATACTGAGTGTAGCACTTTCACAGCATCATTTTTCAGGATTTGAAATAGATCAACTTGAATTCCATCACCTCCACTAGCTTTGCCCACTTGACTTCACATTCCAGAATGTCTGGCTCTAGGTGACTGATCGCACCTTCGTGATTATCTGGGTCATGAGGATCTTTTTTGTACACTTATTCTGTATATTCTTGCCACCTCTTCTTAATATCTTCTGTTTCTCTTAGATCCATACCATCTCTGTCCTTTATTGAGCCCATCTTTGCATGAAATATTCCCTTGGTATCTCTGATTTTCTTGAAGAGATCTCTAGTCTTTCCCATTCTATTGTTTTCCTCTATTTCTTTGCACTGATCACCGAGGAAGGTTTTTTTATATCTCCTCCCTATTCTCTGGAACTCTGCATTCAAATGGGTATATCTTTCCTTTTCTCCTTTGCTTTTCACTTCTCTTCCTTTCACAGCTATTTGTACAGCCTCCTCAGACCTACTTAAAATCTAATCATACAGTCTGCTTTAGTTTTTTTTAATGCATCATTATGTACAGAACTGAGATAACAACCATTTAATATTACTATAACCCTGACATTTGATTGTATTAAAAAGTAACAGTGCAAGAACTGGTCATATTGGCCCATTTGAACTTGTCAGCAACAAATGTAACTTAAAATTGTTACTCAAATAATGCCCCAATTGAAATTTTTTGATGTGGTTCAACTCTATTTCTCTACATAAGAGCAAATCAAAGCATTCCAATTGGTTTAAAATTTCTGTTTATATCAAGCTAACAAAAAATCTTGATTAGAATAATCAGGATTATCAACCAAATTCAATTTATGGTTTCAGGAACTATAGAATTTCTTATGTTCATCACTTTTAACACATGATTGAAGGCCTGATTTCCTTTAATGTTCAGTTCAGTTCAGTAGCTCAGTCACGTCCAACTCTTTGTGACCCCGTGAATCACAGCACACCAGGCCTCCCTGTCCATCACTCACTCCCAGAGTTCACCCAAACTCACATCCATCGAGTCGGTGATGCCATCCAGCCATCTCATCCTCTGTTGTCCCATTCTCCTCCTGCCCCCAATCCCTCCCAGCATCAAGGTCTGTTCCAATGAGTCAACTCTTCGCATGAAGTGGCCAAAGTATTGGAGTTTCAGCCTTAGCATCAGTCCTTCCAATGAACACCCAGGCCTGGTTTCCTTTAGGATGGACTGGTTGGATCTCCTTGCAGTCCAAGGGACTCTCAAGAGTCTTCTCCAACACCACAGTTCAAAAGCATCAATTCTTCAGCACTCAGCTTTCTTTACAGTCCACCTCTCACATCTATACATGACCACTGGAAAAACCATAGCCTTGACTAGACAGACCTTTGTTGGCAAAGTAATATCTCTGCTTTTTAATATGCTACCTAGGTTTTAATGTTACTTTCTTCTTTTTTTCCCTTTGTTTTCTACTACTATATTACCTGGAAGGAAAGTTATGACCAACCTAGATAGCATATTCAAAAGCAGAGACATTACTTTGCCAACAAAGGTCCGTCTAGTCAAGGCTATGGTTTTTCCAGTAGTCATGTATGGGTGTGAGAGTTGGACTGTGAAGAAAGCTGAGCACCAAAGAATTGATGCTTGTGAACTGTGGTATTGGAGAAGACTCTTGAGAGTCCCTTGGACTGCAAGGAAATCCAACCAGTCCATTCTGAAGGAGATCAGCCCTGGGTATTCTTTGGAAGGAATGATGCTAAAGCTGAGACTCCAATACTTTGGCCACCTCATGCGAAGAGTTGACTCACTGGAAAAGACTCTGATGCTGGGAGGGATTGGGGGCAGGAGAAGAAGGGGATGACAGAGAATGAGATGGCTGGATGGCATCACTGACTTGATGGACATGAGTTTGAGTGAACTCCGGGAGTTGGTGATGGACAGGGAGGCCTGGCGTGCTGCAATTCATGGGGTCGCAAAAAGTCGGACACGACTGAGCTACTGAACTGAACTGATATTACCTGAAACTATGTTTTCTAAAAGTTTCTCTTTAAAGGATTCTCCAACATGTTTGAAATCTGGAGATGAATATTTTAAGTAGCAAGGGGAAACAACTTACACATAGTTAAGGAAAAGAAAGATGGATTTCAAATAGAAGACACACAAAGTATATTTTATTTGTGGCCAATACAAAAGCTCTCAGTAAACAATTTTCATTACTTGATATTCTGACTCAAATATTCCAAATGTTATATCTAAGAATATTTGATTTATAACACATCCTTTCATCCACCTGTGCTTGCAAAAAGCTCACAATATAGTGGAGGTAAAGACTACTGAACATAAAATTGATGCCTAGGAGGACTTCTGGTCAAATATTTTCAGGTTCACATCCTTATATCCATTCTACTATTAAAGAAATATATCAAAATATATTATTAGAAACAAAAGTATGAACAGATTTTAATCAGTTTTGAAACCAGCCTTAATGTAAAACAAGTAAGAAAAAGCAGAAATACAGTAACAAATATGGATGCATATTCCTAATAAAGGATACACAAAACAAAACTACATAACAATTTCTATAATAAAGAGGTGACAAAGACTATGCAATTCAAATTACTAATTAAAGAAGCTGGCATAATATGATTACATAGAATTTTGAGAAAATCAGCATTAATGAGAATAATGAGAAACCATAAGAAATAAACAGAGAGAACTTAGATCATATATGTTGTGTGTTCTAATAAGCATTAAAAATGGTTACTGGATTATTGAAACAGTTCAGTTTTCAATGAACTGATAGTCTTATGAAAGAGCCCCACATGTTGATAGGCAATTTAAAGGCAGTATAAGTATTCTATAGAACTCTGGGAGAGCATAGTGTGACACCCAACTCAGTCTGGTGCAAAGGGTCAGAAGTTTCCTAAAGTCAGTGTATTTTAAGCAGAGTAAAATAAAATAGTTGAATTTAAGGAAAAGGAGAGTAGTCCATGGAGACGTGCAGAGGGAACAACTTGGGTAAAGCCTTGGAGAGATGTGAAAGAAAGCATGAAGCACTTAGGCACTTTAAAGCACAGCTCTAGCATCTGCTACAAATGGTGAAAACTGGGAGGAGAGAAGTGACAAGGAATCAAAAAAGGAGACTGAACAGACAAATAATCCAGTTATGCTGAATTTGAGCTTTTTTTCTGAGAAAATAAAAAAGAATTGAATATGTTTACACAAGAAGGACAAGTCTCAATATGGTCTAGAAAGAATTCCAGAAGACAAGAAGGAAGAAGCAGAGTTATATAGAAACCACATAAGAGATTAAGATGATCTAAAGTATAAATGAAACTTTTAACTCTGGGTTTAACATTTGAAAATGAAGTTCAGAAAAACACAAAATTTCAATCTTTCATGGAAACAAAATGTTCACATTCGTAATTATAAGTGTTTCAAGTTTTCATCAATTGCATTGCATAATGGCATAGATGTCTCTAAGAAAGCACTTTTTCATTTACAGAGATGCTTGACACATTACTTCCTGATAAATCTTGGTGTGTCTATAATATCTTGGTAGGTTTTCCATCTCCTCGATTTGTTAGCACATTAAAATATAGGAAAAATGTATTTACAAAGCATATTAGTCAATCACAGTATAAATCATAAAGGGAGTAGAATAAGATATTTATAACATTAAAAATTCATTGCTTCATGCAAATATTGGCACAACAAACTACTTAGGAAAAACTATGCTAAGTTTTGTATAATGGAAATTATATATGCATATATGTGTACATATATATGAATAACAATACAATGCTCTGGAATTCCATGACTCATATCTTTATGGGATAAGATTTATTGAATGAATGTCAGTGTACATTATTATGAAAATAGCATAACCAAGAAAAGACACTCATAAACATGACAGTACTCTAGAATAAAGCTAAATCAATATTGACATTGAGATCAAAATATATTAATAATGAAGAAGCAAGTCAAGACAGCAAAATAAATAATTCAGAGAACACTAAGGTAATTTTTGTACCAGTTCCCAACTTAAAAATATATTTAATTGCTACTTAACAACCAGTACAATTTGACACATAATCTTACAAATGATCTTAGGAAGTACAGACCAAGTCATTCTAGAAGATATATTCTAATTAAAGGTAAAATAAAATTATATAGAATGCAACATGTCTCATGCATATGCTTTTCTTCATTTTCACTTTCATTACCCTAATAGAAGCTGAAATTGAATGGTTCTCTGAAGACCAATGAGAACTTCTAGAACTAACGCTAAAAAACTAACAAACTAACTAAAAGACTAACTAAAAAAAGAAAAAAAAAAAAAAAGTTGTCCTTTTCATCATAGGGAACTGGAATGCAAAAATAGGAAGTCAAGAGATAACCTGAGATAACAGGCAAGTTTGGCCTTGGAGTACAAACGAAGCAGGACAAAGGCTAATAGTGTTTTGCCAAAAGAATGCACTGGTCATAGCAAACAACCTCTTCCAATGACACAAGAGATGACTCTACACGTGGAGATCACCAGATAATCAATACTGAAATCAGATTGACTTGCTTTGTAGCTGAAGATAAAGAAGCTCCATACAGTCAGCAAAAACAAGACTGGAAGCTGACTGCAGCTCAGATCATGAACTCATTGCAAAATTCAGACTTAAATTGAAGAACACAGGGAAAACCACTAGGCCATTCAAGTATGACCTAAATCAAAATCCTCATGATTATACAGTGAAGTGACAAATCGATTCAAGAGATTAGATCTAATAGAGTGCCTGAAGAACTATGGATAGAGGTTCATAACATTACACAGGAGGCAGTGATTGAAACCATCCCCAAGAAAAAGAAATGCAAAAAGGCAAGATGGTTGTCTGAGGAGGCCTTACAAATAGCTGAGGGAAAAAAAAAAAGAGAGAGAGAGAGAGAGAGAAGCAAAGGCAAAGGAGAAAAGGAAACACATATCCATCTGAATGCAGTGTTCCAGAGAACAGCAAGGAGAGATAAGAAAGCCTTCCTAAGTGATTAATAAAAAGAAACAGAGGAAAATAACAGAATGGGAAAGACTAGAGAGTTCTTTAAGGAAACTGTAGATACCAAGGGAACACTTCATGCAAAGATGAGCACAATAAAGGAGAGAAACTGTATGGGCGTAACAAGAAGAGGTGACAAATATACACACAAGAACTATATAAAAAGATCTTAAGTGAAAGTGAAAGTGAAGTTGCTCAGTCGTGTTGGACTCTTTGCAACCCCATGGACTGTAGCCTACCAAGCTCTTCTGTCCGTGGGATTTTCCAGGTAATAGTACTGGAGTGGATTGCCATTTTAATGACCCATATATCCATGATGGGGTGATCACTCATCTAGAGCCAGATTTGCTAGAGTGTGAAGTCAAGTGAGCCTTAGGAAGCATTACTATGAACAAAGCTAGTGGAAGTGATGGAATTCCAGCTGAGCTATTTCAAATCCTAAAACATGATGCTGTTAAAATGCTACACTCATTATGCAAGCAAATTTGGAAAACTCAGCAGTGGCCACAGGACTGGAAAAGGTCAGTTTTCATTCCATTCCCAAAGAAAGGCAATCCCAAAGAATGTTCAAACTACTGCACAATTGCACTCATCTCACACTCTAGCAAAGTAATTCTAGAAACCCTTCAAGCCAGGCTTCAACAGTATGTGAACTGAGGACTTCCAGATGTGCAAGCTGGATTTAGAAAAGGCAGAGGAACCAGAGATCAAATTACTAACATTCACAGGATCATAGAAAAAGCTAGAGAATTCCAGAAAAACACCTACTTTTGCTTCACTGACTATACTAAAGCCTTTTATGTAGATTAGAAGAAATTGTGGAAATTCTTAAAGAGATGGGAATACCAGACCACCTGACCTGCCTCCTGAGAAATCTGTATGCAGGTAAATAAGTAACAGTTAGAACCAGACATGGAACAATGGACTGATCCCAAATTGGGAAAGGAGTATGTCAAGGCTGTTTGTGGTCACTCTGCTTATTTAATTTATATGCAGAGCACATCATGCAAAATGCTGGGTTGGATGAAGCACAAGCTTTAATCAAGATTGCTGGGAGAAACATCAATAACCTCAGATATTCAGATGACACCATTCTTATGGTAGAAAGCAAAGAGGAACTAAAGACTTCTCGATGAAGGTGAAAGAGGAGAATGGAAAAGCTGGCTTAAAACTCATCATTCAAAAAATGAAGATTGTGGCATCTGGTCCCATCACTTCATGGCAAATAGATGGGGAAACAATTGAAACTGACAGACTATTTTCTTGGGTTCCAAAATCACTGCAAATGGTGACTGCAGCCATGAAATTAAAAGACGTTTGCTCCTTGGAAGAAGAGAAATGACAAACCTCAGTCAGTCAGTTCAGTCGCTCAGTCAAGCCTGATTCTTTGTGACCCCATGAATCGCAGCACGCCAGGCGTCCCTGTCCATCACCAACTCCCGGAGTTCACCTAAACTCTTGTCCATCGAGTTGGTGATGCCATCCGGCCATCTCATCCTCTGTCATCCCCTTCTCCTCCTGCCCCCAATCCCTCCCAGCATCAGAGTCTTTTCCAATGAGTCAACTCTTTGGCATGAGGTGGCCAAAGTATTGGAATTTCAGCTTCAGCATCAGTCCTTCCAAAGAACACCCAGGACTGATCTCCTTTAGAATGAACTGGTTGGATCTCCTTGTCGTCCAAGGGACTCTCAAGAGTCTTCTCCAACACCACAGTTCAAAAGCATCAATTCTTCGGCACTCAGCTTTGTTTACAGTCCAACTTTCACATCCACACATGACCACTGGAAAAACCATAGCCTTGATAAACCTAGAAAGTGTATTAAAAAGCAGAGACATCACTTTCCTGACAAAGGTCAATATAGTCAAAGCTATATTTGGAGAAGGGGACGACAGAGGATGAGATAGCTGGATGGCATCACTGACTCAATGCATGTGAGTCTGAGTGAACTCTGGGAGTTGGTGATGGACAGGGAGGCCTGGCGTGCTGCGATTCATGGGGTCGCAAAGAGTCGGACACGACTGAGCAACTGGTCTGATCTGATGGTTTTTCCAGTAGGTGTGTACAGATGTGAGAGCTGGACAATAAAAAAAGCTGAGGGCCAAAGAAATGATGCTTTTGAACAGTGGTGCTGGAGAAGACTCTTGAGAGTCCCTTGGACATCAAAGTAATCAAACCAGACAATACTAAAGGAAATCAGTCCTGAATATTCACTCCAAGGGCTGATGCTGAAGCTGAAGCTCCAATATTTAGGCCACCTAGATATTGGAGCTGACTCACTGGAAAAGATCCTGATGCTGGGAAAAATTAAAGCCAAGAGCAGACAGAACACGAGATGGCTGGATGGCATCATCAACTCAATGGACATGAGTTTGAGCAACCTCTGGGAGATGGCCAGAGAAGCCTGGCATGTCACAGTCCATGGGGTCACAAAGAGTCACATACGACTGACTGAGTGACTGAACAACAACCCTAATAGAGGCCACCATTTTCCCTCACACAGATACCTCAAACTTTTTCTCAATTGAATATTTCCACCACTATCCTAAGGATAAAATCCAAACTGCTAAAAACAATTTGTAAAGCCCTTCACAATACTGTATATGCTTTACAAAGTCTCCATTTCATTTTTGCTTTTTCTTTTGTACCAGTACTGCTTTATTGGAGTATAACTGCTACACGATAAAGCACATATATTGGAGGTGAACAATTTGATCAGTTCCGAGATATGTATACTAGCTTAAAATCATAACCATACTAAATGCAAGGAAGATATCTTCATTCCCCAAATTTTCCTTGTTCCTCTCCCTATCACCCTACCTTGTGAAATATGATGCAGTTACCGATCTGTTTTCTGTCAATATAGATGAGTTTGCAGTGCTTAGACTTTTAATAAATGGAATCATATAATAATTACTATTTTTATCCTGCTTCTTTCACTTAACCTAAATAATTTTGAGATTCAGCTATGTGGTTAATCTATCAGTAGTTTATTTTTACTGCTGAGTACTAATGTATGAAAGTACCATAATACGTTTATGCATTCACCTGTTTATGTATATTTAGACTGTTCCCCATTTTAGCTATTATAAATAAAGCTTCTATAAATATTTGTTTAAAAGGCTTTGTGCAGATGCACATTTTTATTTTTGTTTAGTAAATAAGTAGGAGTAGATTAGCTGTGTTCTATGGTAGATGCATATTTAACACTTCAAGAAAGTGTCAAGTTGTTTTCCAAAATTGCTGGACCATTTTACAGTTCAACCAATTATTACTTCAGTTGCTCCCCATATGCTTCCCAGGCACTTCAGCCAAAAATCATAGAAAAGGTTAGGTATACAGTAAAGGTGTTTTTTTTGTTTTTGTTTTTCCCCAAAACTCAGCTGTAACTAGGTTTTAATAACCAATTATGATAAAAATTAATATATTTTTACTTAAACAGTGAGATGAGCAGTTATTCAACATTTCAATTACATTTCAAACAAATCAATTCCAAATAAAATCTCAGCAAATGCAGCTTCACTCAGAATATATTTGAGTTTCACATACTTAGGCACCTCAATTTTTTTTTCTTATACTGGCTGCAAGCCCTTGGAGGCACAGCAGACCTCTCTGAGTCATTTTCATACTAAAAGGAGGGTTCATAGATATTTCACTGTTATCCTTTTAACAGTGAGACATCCTTCAGGATCATTTCCTTGAAATTTTTATCCAAGCATTGCTACCCTATTATTCACATGCTTTGCTGAATATGGTACTTCTCTATTGTAACACAATCTCCTTAAGCTACACTCCAGGAAGCTAGATATAGACTCTTTTATGTACTGCTGCTGCTGCTGCTACTGCTAAGTCGCTTCAGTCGTGTCCGACTCTGTGCGACCCCAGAGACAACAGCTCACCAGGCTCCTCCATCCCTGGGATTCTCCAGGCAAGAACACTGGAGTGGGTTGCCATTTCCTTCTCCAATGCATGAAAGTGAAAAGTGAAAGTGAAGTCACTCAGTCATGTCCAACTCTTAGCAACCCCATGGACTGCAGCCCACCAGGCTCCTTTGTCCATGGGATTTTCCAGGCAAGAGTACTGGAGTGGGGTGCCATTGCTTTCTCCGCTTTATGTACTAAGATACCCCCAAATGTAGGAGCTCCTGTCACCATCTCATTGGAATAAATCTGGCAAAACACTACAAGGATAACCGTATTGCCCTTCTTTTCCTATAAATTGTTCTTCCAGCTCACTGACTTTAGCACTAGTTCATCTGCTATTATTTAAATATTTTTGTTTTTCTTCATTTCTGTAAGTTTTTTCTCTACATGGTGGTAATTAAATATTATCACTCAAAAAAGACTACTGACTCAGGTGACTACTTTCTTTTACATACTAAAGGAAAGACTGAAAATAAAAATTCATCATTTTCAAAATATTATTCCTCTGCAGTTCTAAAGATGGCAAATACTTTGGTTTGTGCAAGGATACATATACTTTACAGGATTTCTAGACCCAGTTATCTACTGTAAATTATTTTTCCAGGATGGACAATAAGTATATATGTAGCTAATTTCCAGAAGAATTACCTAATTACTTGCATACCTACCCCAAAGGTCAAGCCTCCATCCTGTGGAAACAACTTTGTGGAATCTGAGCAATGATGAGTAAGCAAATGCCTTTCCTTAAACCAGGAAACTGGCTTTCATGAACTGGCAGCCTGGCTAAAATCTCCTGCCATGTGCTTCTCCTCCCGACACCTCTGTTTATGTTTGGAAAAGGCAGTGGTACCTGGGCTCTTCTGAGACTGCAAAAGCCCCCCTTGCTCCTCCCTGCCTCCCAAGTTCTCCCTAGCTTAGCTGAATGTCCACATTACTTGTAGGAATTTATTTACTGTGAAATTTTTGGTTTTACTACAAACAAAATTGAAAGAAGGAAGCTTCCACTCCCTCTAGCAGTTACCTGAATCCCTTTCAGGGTAAGCAGTATTCTTCCTGGTCTGGCCACGGAGTCAGGTCTCTGCTAATATATCCGTCTGTTCTGTCATGTCCCAGGTGACCTGTGCTTGATCTGTTCTTAGGTCTCAGGGAAAGTGTTCAGTTATTTGAAGCAGAGTTGAGATGAATTGCCTCAGCTATTCTAAAACATTTGCTCACTTTCCTATCCTTCCACTTATCGCCTTGTATCTACCCTCTCAAATTCACTCTTATAATTGTCCAGGAGTATTTCCAAGATCAATAATGATTTCTAAGACTTCATCTTATCTGTGCACAACACTTTTTTTCACAGGGTGACAGCTATTGCTTGAAGATAACCTGACTTTGTAATTCTGATCTATTCTGACCCTGGTATAGATATACACCTCATGTCCATTCTTAGAATTTTGGCCACAGGTCACATATAATAGGTGTATACTTCACACTGTCTTCATAATGCAGTTATTAAACAAACAACAGTACAAACAAACCTAAATTTATTTTCCCGAAAACTCAATTTCTAACTCTTGAATACATGTGCATTCAGCCTTAGAGCAATAGCCTAGCTATTTTAAAGCATATTCAAGTCAAATACACTTACAAATACATTTTGGGATTAAACTAATAAGATGATTGGGGTGTGTGTGTATGTGTGTGTGCTCAGTCATGTCCAATTCTTTGTGATTCCATGGACTGTGTGTGTGTGTGTGTGTATGCTCAGTTATGTCCAACTCTTGGTGACTCCATGGACTGTAGCCCACCAGGCTTCTCTGTCCATGGAATTCTTCAGAGAAGAATACTGGAGTGGCTTGCCATGCCCTCCTCCAGGGGATCTTCCTGACCCAGGGGTCAAACCCACATCTCTTGTGTCTCCTGCATTAGCAGGCAGTGGCTTTATCACTAACATCACCTGGGAAGGCCGAATAAGATGATAATAAATTTTAATTATAATTATTCAGGAATCTTCTATTTTTAGTTATGTCATTGATGGATGAATTACAGAAAACTCACACATGAGGAGTTTCACTATATCATGTAGTATTTATTACTTTCAGTGAGGTAGGTATTATCTTTGTTACAGAGAAAGAAAAATTAAAACTTAGCTGTCAACTATGTTTTCTACAGTTACCCACTGAATCAGTGGGTAGAACCTAGAGGTCTGTCAACTGTACCCAAAGCTCCTTTTTTTTTCTGTCAGGTTATACTTATTTTGATTTAGATAAGATACACATGGTCCTGATCCTTTTGGAAATTAGGAGGATTTTAAATCTATGCTTCAGAAAATTGGAATTCTAGAGTCTTGAAAAAGACGTGCTAACCATCCTGTGCTTGAATTCCTGTTTCAGAAGATAAGCTGGCAGAAAAACAAAATATTTAAATGATCTTCCAACTGGACATTCCAAGATTTTATCCACTTTAGCAAAAGGAGAATATCAGCAAGTGACAGTGATGTGGGAAGACATTTTATTCTTCATATTTTCATCAAACAGCATTTTCAAACTAGGTTATAAGGAAGAGGAATAGAAATGAAAGGATAATTATTAAAAAGAGATAAAAGAAACATAACTGCTAACATGGTATGTACACTGTCATACAGTTTAAATGTGTAAATAGAGGGGAAATGTGAGAGTTAAATGGAAGAGAGTCAGAAAGAAAGAGATTTCTCTTGTTTCGAAAACCAGGGAAGAAGACAGTCACATGAGGGCTACTGCTGGTAGAGTGAAATTTCAATTTTCTTTTTTTACTTGGGGGTGAGGAAAGGCATAGGGCAGAAAATACAAAACTCTAATTTGGGGAAGGAGAGAAAGTCAGAGAAAAAATGTAGATAAATATCAGCAATGAAAATCAGAATGAAAAAATCATCAGTCAGAAATCAGGAAGCATAGGAAAAGCAGCAAAGTTTTATGGGCTATGATCTTGGTATTTTAACAACATGTAGGAGGCAATAGTTTGCATAAACTATATACCATGAAGTAAGGAAGATATTAAAAAGCAGAGACATTACTTTGTCAACAAAGGTCTGTCTAGTCAAAGCTATGGTTTTTCCAGTAGTCATGTATGGATGTGAGAGTTGGACTATAAAGAAAGCTGAAGAACAGATGTTTTTGAACTGTAGTATTGGAGAAGACTCTTGGACTGCAAGGAGATCAAACCAGTCAATCCTAAAGGAAATCAGTCCTGAATATTCATTGGAAGGACTGATCCTGAAGCTGAAACTCCAATAGTTTGGTCACCTGATGTGAATAACTGACTCATTGGAAAAGACCCTGATGCTGGGAAAGATTGAAGACAGGAGAAGGGGATGACAGAGGGTGAAATGGTTGGATGGCATCACCGATGTGATGGACATGAGTTTGAGCAAGCTCTGGGAGTTGGTGATGGACAGGAAAGCCTGGTGTGCTGAAGTCTATGGGGTCGCAGAGTCAGACACAACTGAGCAACTGAACTGAACTGAAGGAAGACATGGAGGTCACAGACAATTTTTAGAAGTGAGATATTTAACAATGGGGGATTTCTTAAGTGCAGAGGTGAATGGTCATGTAAAATGCTGTATACAATGTAGTTCTACATTTTAAACTAAAAACTCATTTCTTAGAGCTGCTTTTTTATTGCATGCTAACAGAAAATCAAAGGAAAGGAAACCTTCAAAAGTGCTCTGTAGGTTTTATGATTATGTATAAAATATAGTTAACTAAAGTTCTTATTGCTTCTTGATTTCTTTTTTTCAAAGGCATGATAGAAAATGAAAAAGACAATTGCAAAAGGAAGAGTATAGAACTATTTTCTCAATAAAAAATAAAATATCCAAGATACTGAAATGAGTAATTTGTTGGCCTTCCCATAAGCATTTAGCATCTGTCAATGAAGACTTACCATAAAATCCCAAAGCACACAATACTTACAATGCCAAAATATTTTATTTATTTTTTAAAAATATGTAATGCAAAGATTCTCTGATTCTGTTCCCCAAACTCCCACGACAGCAGTCCCTGAAGAGAAGGTCAATAGAAGAGAGTAATGTTATCTGTGTCTAAGAAAATCCTTTGTGGGTACTATGGCACTATTTCAGATTTCAAGTTTTTCCCTATATACATGAAAAATGTACAGATGTGTGTGTATATATGCATACACCAAGAAGTTTTATTTTTACTGAACATGAAAATGTACATGTTCAGAGATACATAGAATAGAAATATAAAGCCTCACTTTTCAAAGGTCTCCCTCAGATGGATTAAAATATAAGAACATATTTTGGATTTCAAACTGTTATTAACATTCAAGTGAACTTGATTACTTTTTCTATTTGAACTATATATCCTTAACAAAGGCAACTGGTCTCATTTCAGTTCAGTCACTCAGTCGTGTCTGACTCTTTGTGACCCCGTGGATTAAAGCATGCCAGGCTTCCCTGCCCATTACCAGCTCCGAGGGGCTTGCTCAAACTCATGTCCATTGACATAGTGATGTCATCCAAACATCTCAACCTCTGTCATCCCCTTCTCCTCCTGCCTTCAATCTTTCCCAGCATCAGGGTCTTTTCCAATGAGTCTGTTATTCGCATCAGGTGGCCAAATATTGGAGTTTCAGCATCAGCATCAGTCCTTCCATTGAATATTCAGGACTGATTTCCTTTAGGATTGACCAGTTTGATCTCCTTGCAGTCCAAGAGTCTTCTCCAACACCACAGTTCAAAACCATCTATTCTTCAGCACTCAGCTTTCTTTATTGTCCAACTCACATCCTTACATGACTACTGGAAAACCCATAGCTTTGACTAGATGATCTTTGTTGACACAGTAATATTTCTGCTTTTTAATATGCTGTCTAGGATGGTCAAAGCTTTTCTTCCAAGGAGCAAGCATCCTTTAATTTCATGGCTGCAGTCACCACCTGCAGTGATTTTGAAGCCCAAGAAAATAAAGTATGTCACTGTTTCCATTGTTTTCACATTTATTTGCCATGAAGTGATAGGACTGGATGCGATGATCATGCTTTCTGAATGCTGAGTGTTAAGCCAACTTTTGTACTCTCTTCATTCACCTTCATCAAGAGGCTCTTTAGTTCTTCTTCACTTTCTGCCATAAGGATGGTGTCACCTGTATATCTGAAGTTATTGATATTTCTCCTGGCAGTCTTGATTCCAGCTTGTGCTTCACCCATCCCAGCATTTCACATGATGTACACTGCATATAAGTTAAATAAGCAGGGTGACAGTATACAGCCTCGATGTACTCCTTTCCTGATTTGAAATCAGTCCTTTGTTCCATGTTCAGTTCTAACTGTTGTTTCTTGACCTGCATAAAGATTTCTCAGGAGGCAGGTAAGGTGGTCTGGTATTCCCATCCCTTGAAGAATTTTCCACAGTTTGTTGTGATCCACAGTCAAAGGCTTTGACATACTGAATAAAGCAGAAATAGATGCTTTTCTGGAACTTTCTTGCTTTTTTGATGATCAAGCAGATGTTGGCAATTTGATTCCTTGTTCCTCTGCCTTTTCTAAATCCAGCTTGAACATCTGGAAGTTCACGGTTCACATACTTCTGAAGCCCGACTTGGAGAATTTTGAGCATTACTTTGCTCACATGTGAGATGAGTGCAATTCTGCAGTAGTTTCAGCATTCTTTGGCATTGCCTTTCTTTGGGATTGGAATGAAAACTGACCTTTTCCAGTCCTGTGGGCACTGCTGAGTTTAACAAATGTACTGGTATGTTGACTATTACCCTAGCTGTTTCTTATTCTGTGTGATGATTTGGTGCTTCAGTGCTGCCCTATAGAAGATTCTGCATGGTGCAAATAGTCTATAACTGTGCTATCTACTGTGGGAGCCTTTAGTCTGATGATTATTAAGCTACTGAGCACAGGATATATGGCTAGCATGACCAAGGACTTGAACTTTTCATTTTAATAAGCATTAATATATTTATGTTTAAATAGACTATGGGGTCACGCAGAGTCGGACACGACTGAAGCAGCTTAGCAGCAGCAGCACATTTTAATTGGTTAATATGGAAAAGATTTTGGCAGCCCTCTTTTCCTAACTTGTCATTTTCTACTCTGCTTTGAAACCTGTGTAGTTTCATTTCTTTCATGCTTTTAATCTCTTCATTTCATCCTCTATATTGGCACTTAAACATACACTGGCCCAAAAGCAAATCTTTGAATAATTATTAATCATTTATTATCAACAGAAAATCTTTCAAGTAATTGATCTTTGCTCCAGCTCCAAATCACTTAGAATGTCATTATGGATGTCTTATAATAGGGTAAGAGGGGTATTCAACCAAAACAAAACTGTGCATGGAGGACATGTTATAAATTCAGAAATCCTGAAACTATCAGACAACCATGCACATCTCAGAATTCCTGAAAAGAAAGCAGAATTGGAGGAACTGAGACTTCCACAACAATGAAATACTTGAGTACTTTGATTTTTCCTTGCATTCTAGTTCTATCTTTTCAAGTCTAAGTAGGTTCATAATACTTATAATATTATATATCACATTTTAGAAGATCATAACACAAATAACTTTCAGGTATTGTCATCATATAAACACAAACACGTATTCCATCTAAAAGTCAGCTTTCTGGTCAATAGCAGCAGCACAATGTGAAACTACAATTCAAGCTCATTAAGTTTTTAGCTTGATGTTTCCAGCGATAATCAAGTCATCTAGGAAACACGTAATAAAATAACTCAGTGACATATTGTAGACCAATAAATTGGAATTAGTTTCCAATATCCATAATGACAGTGATAATTAGAAGGATAGAAAACTGGTAAAAATAATATGATACTAATCTATTCAGAAAACAGTTTAAAAATATTTTTAACCTAAAATTTTATATTTTCTCACAATTGGAAATTAATTGTTTGAGAAAGGTGAACAGGCACTTCCAACATTACAATATTGACTGTTGCCCTCTTGTTCATCTCTTTCAACATTCTGTATGACTTAAAGAGAAAGTCTCAATATTAACAGTAATTATTGCCCCACATATTATGCTTTCAACTCTTCTCACAAGTTACTGATGATACCAGTTCACACTGTTAATATTGCTTTGAGTTTACCATTTTGTACAATACACAAGGAGCACCAAAACAGAAGCTACTTTGTTTACTGAATAAATGGATATAGCTACATACTTACAGGAGTAGCTTAAAGACTCCAGTTCTATATTCTTTCAAACATTCCTCAGAAAATACAATGCAGAAATAACCTTGATATAAATATCAGACTATGATATAAAATATACATTCTATCCCATCATCTATCATAATATAATTCAAAATTTCCCAATTTTTCCTATATAATTTTTGGTCACAAAGCAATTATTTCTATTATAGGAGAAGCTTCCAGTAACTTTAACAAATTACAGCATAAGATTTGTAGGAATCACAGGAATTATAAGATTCTCCAATCAAGCATCTGAGTGAGACCTTTTATTTCCTGAAAAGAGATGACTTTTTCGCAGCTACAATGAGAAGCTTTTAGATAAAATGAGAAGATTTTTTAGCAGCAGGATTCCATGCTCTTGTGGCAGTTAATATACAGTCAGTGTTGTTGTGGTGGCTCAATATTCAAGTAAACATTAAGGAAATGTTTGTGCTGCTCCTTTCTTCTACAAAGTGAAAAGGAAGAGGAAGGGTAGCGAGGAAAAGAAAATGTAAGATAAACTGGAAGATACCTTCAGAACAAAAAAAAGACATGTTTTTAGATAGCAGAATAGTGTATTATGATAACGGTTCAAATTCTTATGTTCATTATGCGAAAATGTTAGAAATACATACTTATTACAAAAGACATTATTCATCTATCTCCTATCTAACATGAACAATTTATTCAACTACACAATTAAGAGCATAAAAGTTTTATTTCTAGAAGTGCTGACATTTTTTGGATGGAGATCTCAATAAAAAACAAATGTTTTCAATAACTACACATCTAAGGAGAAGAATTCTGCTATTATAACTGGCAAATAACATATAAAGAAAAATCTGCTGATAAAAGCTGAAAATTAACTCAAAGTGATGACAGGTGTCTCTATATTTTCATCTCATTATCTTAAGTATTTTTTTCTAAATTTATGCATAATTTACTTAAAGTAGAATAAAAGTGTTACAAAAAATCTACAACATAATAATCTGAAAAGAGTTAAATTTACACTAATCAATGATATTAACAATGTTATTTACTTTTTATTGTTAACACATACTCTATTCCTCGAATTAGAATGTACAAACAGTTGTACAAAAGTGATGAAAACAAGACCTCACACTTATATAATAATGCTTCCCAATACACAAGATCCTGTATATACATCATCTTTTTTATCCTCCAAACAGTTATGGGAGGCAAGTATTACTCCACTTAAAAGTAGATGTAAACATGTATAATATCACATAAGAAATGAATCACCAGTCCAGGTTCGATGCAGGATACAGAAAGTTTGGGGCGGGTGCACTGGGATAACCCAGAGGGATGGTATGGGGAGGGAGGTGGGAGAGGGAGTTCAGGATTGGGAACACGTGTACACCCGTGGCGGATTCATGTTGATGTATGGCAAAACCAATACAATATTGTAAAGTAAAAAAAAAAAGAAAAAAAAAAGTAAATGTAAATTTAGAGTCAGCCAGTTAGTCTGCAAATAGCCAGTTTCACTCATTTAAATAACAAAGTCTCAACACTAGTGATTTTTCCATAGTGCTCACATGTATTTTGTTGATATTTTATTGAATATATGGCACAAAAATTTAGTGGGTATAAAATATAGAGAGTTTTTAAAAAATAATGACAGCATATAACCATTATAACACTGTATTTCTAATAAAATTTATTGTTAGAACATTAGATTTACAACACAGGACTGTTCTCCATAAAGATAAAACATTTTGTTATTGATGAAACTGGGTTAAAATATTCTGAAAACTTTGCCTACTCCCTCTGTTCTTTTAGAATGACGTTCTTTCACATTAACTTAAATACAGGGCACACGAAACTTCAGAAGTGTACAAGTGTAATTTTTCATTGCAGGCAGATTGTTTACCAGCTGAGCCACGAGAAAAGCCCTTCTCCAAAAATAGAGTATCTAAAAGAATCACGAATGCCTATCACAAACTCTTAGGAATTTTAAACAAATTTATACACTAAACGTAAGTATCTACATTTTTTCTTTGTAAGAATCTTCAAACTTTCATTTAAAATAGATGGAAGTAAAATCATTAAATAAATATACTTAGTATCATCCAACAAAAATAATTTTCTTATCTTTGAAAGTTTTTATTATGGTGTACATTTCCCCCAAAACAGCTTTAAATAAAATACTTACTTTTGTGATAGTATAGGAACCCCTCCTTAAAAATGTGCTATGCTTCAATAAGTTGTAGGTAAACTTGCAAAATACTCTTTCAAACAAGCTAAGTCATATATAATGTAATATAGCCATTTTTAACTCAAAAATACAGTTCAACTTAGTTTCTAAACTATAAAAATATGGTTTACTTAGATTTTAGTGTTAGAAGCAAAGAATCAAGTGGCACTGAAAGTAAAAGAAATAAAGATGCTGCACCCCATATGACATATAGTAAAATGGATATCAGTTAGAAGTAAAGTCATCTGCTGGAGTAAATTCACACTAAGATGTACAGGACTGACATCATCTCACCCTGTAAGATTTATTTGTATTCTTATAGGAAGATCATTTTATCATAAAAGTATTAATTAGATTGTCCCTCAAATAGGTTTTAAAGTTTTAATTTTTTAGGTAATTTGTGAGAAAAATGTATTGGGGTGTTACGAGTTAGAAACGAGAAATATGTTTCTTCTTATGAATAGAATTTTGACATCAACTACCTTTGGCTCTTCCAAGTTTTTGCGTTTTTCTTTTCTTCACTTTTGACCAGATAGAGACTAACCATTAAGCTTTTCCACATTACTCAGCATACTAGTAACTCTCATTCTGGGAAAGATGAAATGAGGCAGAAATATATTTCTAAGTATAATTGCTTCTAAGTTACTCAGCATGTTTTCTGTGTCTACATCTTAGCCAATTGTCACCCAAAGTTTAAAGATTCATATAACTCCATTGAACAGGAATTTCTACTTGTGTTAATAAAGAAAATATGACAAACCTATTTTATAGGAATGGATCACATTAAATATATTAATCATTACTTGAAATGTGTCTAGAATTCACATAAATAGTCTTTATGCAATATAATGAACATTTATTTCTGTGACAAATGAGTGATTTGAAATGTTAACTACAAAACAAAGCAAAAGAATGACTTTTCCAAAAAATGCCTTCAGGAAGTTCAATGGTTCATAGTTAATTAGCATTATTTGATTTAGGAGAGGTCAGAGATCTTAAAATTTGATACAGGCATTTCCATGAGGGTATTTGCAAGGCCATGAAAGTATTTGTCTTCACCCTCATGTGAAATTACTGGAGGAATCTTCCATGTTATAGAATTATTTTGGCCAAAATATTTTTTTAAGAAATAAATATTTTAATGATAATTTTTGTTTTTTAAAATAAACACCACTGATTTTTTAAAAACTAAATCCCTCTCTAATACAACAACATATCCTGCTTTTGTATTTTTTTTTTTTTTGGATTTGGATTTTTGAGAAATATCATGACACTAAATTAATTAATATGAGAGTATTTAGCCCAGAAAAATTCTCATTGATACATGCAATTATTTTCTAGCAGTAAAATCAGGTGACATTCAAATATAGTAATTAGAATTGCTTTAGTTATATGATACCACAGTGATATTAAGGTATTTAAAAATACTTTATTATCTCTTGATTGATCACAAGGAAGATAAACTATTTTGAATGCAGTTTTATCTTTCCTTAATCACCCTGAAATAAAAGCAATAGGGATTTGGCTAAAAGGTACTGTCAATGTAGATAATCAATTGCTGTTTCAAAAAATCAATTGGTTCTATAAAAATGCAAATTAACTTTTTTTGATCATTAAACAACTCTATTGACTTTTTTCTTTTATACCTTTTGTTTCTGTGGCTTGGGATCAGATAATATGTTAGTGCAGGCCCTTGGCACAACTTCAAAAGAAAAAAGCATATATGTCATTTAAGTCTGTATTTTAGAAAATGTCTTTGAAATTAAGCAAATCTTTCATTCCTTAGGAATTTCCATTAACAGGATTCTCAAAAGTCTTTAATATCTAGCATCATTTTTTAGTAGAAATGTGGTCAATAATCAGTAATTCTAGTATTCTTACACTATACTATAATTGTGTGTATATGTGCATTTTTAAGTGGCCCTGGCATAATAATAAAAATGTATCAATATTCAGGAAAATGTTACATTTTAGTATAGTAATGTTATAAGCAATAAGACTTGTACTAGTGAAACAGTATGTATTTATCATATTATATAAACTATTGGTAGCATATGTAACAATATTAAAGGCATTCTAAGTTTGTAAACAGATATTAAATATTTTCCAACACTAAAATCCATCTGATTAGATGTTTACTTTCTTCAAAATGTACCTGAACAAAAGCAAGCTCATCATATACTATATCTTAAATTATGAAGTCAGTTCCTACTATTAAAAACACCTCGGTATATTGTGCCAGTGACTGAAAATGCTTTAAGGAATATCTGTGATCTACAAGTTTTTGGAACCTAAACATGTGAATTAGTGGATCAAAATACTAAGATCACTAGAGTTGAGAAGGAAAAAAAGCCAGTGTATTGCTTGTCAGGCAAAGCAATGCTGCATCACCTAAAAGAGAGTTAAGTGAAGCTCTCAGAATTACAAGTGGAAGGACTTAACATAGCCTTAAAAAGAAGTTTAGGGAAAGGACTGTAAATCTGTCTTTGGGACTGGACATCATACTGCTTTATATCACAGAAGAGCATAGTTCTCACAGGTCTAGAATGCAATGCTTAGAGCTCAAGGTTACACTGCAGGCACATACTGACATGCATGCCAAAAGATAGATAATATTTTCTTTAACACACTGCTCATTTCTGATGCAAGTATAATTCCATACTCAAGGAAAAGAGGCTGTATATAAAAGAAGGCCATGCAAGTATTTGTTTTTGTAACACACATATGCACAAAGCATGAGTCTACACTGCTAGGGAAATTTTCAAGTTGATAGTTCTGTGTAACATCTTCTGATTTAAGAAACAGAGTATCTACCAACACCTTGAAAATCAACCCTCATGGCCTTCCATGTCTCCAGCACTTAAAGGTAACTACTATTCTGATTTCTAGCATCAAAGATAAATTTTGCCTATTCTTGACCTTCACATAAATGGAATTATAAAATATATACTCTTTTGTATCTGGCTTATTTTGCACAATAATATGGCTTGAAGAATTGTCCATGTTGTTCCATGTAGCCATAGCTCATTCCTTTGCAATGTTGTTCAACATGTCTTTGTATAAGACACACTGCAATCACTATATTCATGTTTGCCTATCCATGAGAACATAAAATATTTTCTGGATTTTCTTCTATACGTCATGTTGTTTTATGCTGCCAAAAACTAGGATAGCTCAAATGTTCATACAAACATCTCATCAAATCCATTCCTGAAAGAATGACAGATAAAGGTTGTACAGCTTGTAGTGATTTCAAGTTCTCATGGAGTTAGTTACTACATCCTCTTCATTTTTCCTATGGGAGCTTTAGTTTCTCTGACTATGTCTCATCAAGTAATGATGTCAGGTTTTCTGCTTCAGAGAATTTGAGTCCATGCAACCTTGAACATAGAAATAACCCTGAACTGAGTCCTACTGCCACATTTATTCCAGTGGGCCAAAATGAGTCTTTATGTCAGCATCACCATCAGAGAATAATTTCACATCTCCAAAACACACTCTACCATCTTGCTGGAATGTCATCCATGCCTGATTTCCTAAGGGGCTTTCTAATTCTCTTAGTTCTATTAGAGTTTTCACTACATTGTTTCACAATAGTGACAACTTGACTATCTTCACACTATATCTTCAGGACAGTAAGGATCATCTATGTTTATTTCTTTACTTCTATATTCTTGATGCTATCTAATTTTTGGAAAATAAGCTTTTGGATCAATAAATTCTGAATTAATGAATAAATCAAAGATTTTCTAAAATACTTAAGTATGCTGGTTATTTAAAATCCAGACAGAGAGCATCCTTGCTTAAGGAAATTAACATTTTAAAGAAGCAAGGGAGATAGAGGATTTGTTCCAAATGAGCTCTTACATGTCAATTAAAAGATAAATAATTGAACAGAAAAAATAAGCAAAAAACATAATTATTCAATTTCCTTAAAAACCATGTTTAATAATGGCAAATGTTCATTCTATCTTAAAACCTATTCTGAATGACTTTCATATGTTAACTTACTAATCCTCACAATAACAAGAGGTAAATAATATCAGTCTCATACCATTTTACACAAGATAAAAGTAAGGCACAGGGAAGTTACTAGAATATGGTGACATCGCTATCGTATGGTGCAGTTGAGATTCAGACAACCTAGCTTCAAAGCCTGAATGTTCAACCATTATTCAACACTGCTTTAAGAACAATAGATACAAGAAGAGGTGGTCCACCTTACTCATGATGAAAAATGTAAATTGAATAAAAACGGGTACCACATTTCAACTCCAACAGAGATGCAAAGGTTGACAGATAGGTACTCCATAACTGTGACTGGTAGTATAAACTGAAGGGAAAGTTGGCAAGATCTGTCCAATGTACCCATATGTGTACAAAGAGACGTACACAAGTAAGTTCAAGACCAAACTGTTCATAAAAGGAAACAAGTGGAAACTGCCTAAATTTATAAGGAAGCAGTTCTGATTACATATATGGTTATATATCCAAACAACAGAATAATGTACAGTTGCTAAAAAATACCAAAATAGGTGTATCTATACTAACATGGAAAAGCTGTCCCTGATATAATTTCAATTTAAGAAAAAAGACCCAGCAAATTCCTGAAAAGAATATATTTTAGTCTTATGGATAAGAGTTAATATGTTAAATATACTTCATAAATCTCTAGAAAGCTATACTTTAAAATATTAACAGTGGTTATGTCCATATAATTGGTCAGCATGCTGAGGGGAGATGGATTTGGGACCATTTGACTTTAAAATGTACCTTTCTATTCCAAATTTATTTCAATGGGTGTGTATCACTTTAATATTAAAAAAGTCAACAGTGACAGTAATATAAACCCCTTACCCTCTTTTATAAATACTAAAGTAATACATATAATGACCAGCACACACTGCCCAAAATACACATGGTGGCATCCTCACTTGCAAGTGAGATCCAGACCCAAGGTGCCCACCCCCAGCAGAGCACTTACATTCAGAACATAGTAGCCAGTGTCTATTGTGGCCCCATTAGATTCCTGACAGAATCTCTCCCGGCAAACCATCTCTCCAGGATAACTCTGGTGTTATCAGTCTTACAAACAGCTCTCCAGGGCATTTCTTCTTGTTATTTGTATAGCAGTTTCACAAAACCATAGCATAATGTAAGTTTCTGAAAACTGCCATTGGCTTCCAGAAGTAGGAGCTCAGGTGGCATTTTCTTTTCTTGGCTCCTGGTTCCGTGCTTTAATGCAGTATCTAGATTCCCTGGAGGACCATTATAGACCTACTGCCTCTTTCTTAGGAACTTAAACTGACTGGCCATATGTCATCAGACTCTCAACCCACACCATGATTCCCCATTATTTTCAGTGGAATTTAGTGTCCAAAAAAGAATATGAATGATAAAGCATTTACTTTTCTAGCAAAATAGTACCCTCCCCACCCTTCCACCAAATCTATACTAAAAGTAGTAGTTTCCTCCAATAAAGGAAAAGTCAGAAGGCTAGGACTTGGACCACATAAAACAGAAACATTTTTATTGTGTTTTTCTTTGCCTTAATTTTCTAGAAGATTTACATCCATAAGAAGTTTCAGGAGCAACGCAAATACTTAAAGGATGGCAATGCAATGCAATTTGTAGACACAGAAAAAGCTGAAGAACAGGCTCTGAAACTATAGACACTCATGATTCTAATATATGCTCTTAAGAGTTTACTAAAGAGCTTAAAGCTGAATCCACTATTGGTTGGTCAAGAGATAATGTGACAATATAATTTATCTTCCAAAACATAAAGTTTTGGTGGAAAGTGAGATATTATTAGTAATACTGTGGGATGACAGGCATAAAGTAGGAGTCTCCCAAGGAAAACAGAATATGAGGTCACCCTGTCAGAAGGACAGCATAACCAGTAGATTGATTTTGGCCTTGATGTTAAGTAGACTTGTATTAATACTTTAATTACAATTCCTCAGTTTTAGAGTAAAATTCTTATATGGGTCTCAAAGTCTTCTTTTATCAAATTGACTTAGTACAGAGAGAGCTTGAAAGTGTGGAAACATTAATATACATAAAGCACATACTTCACTGCAGGCATTCAAAATAGTAGTTCTATCCTTATACGAATAGCTTTGTAAAAAGAATAAAGCTCTGTCAGCTGACCTCTCTACATTTAAAGTTCTTAACTTCAGTATGTTAGATTATCAGACTTTTCAACCACAGTGCTTTTTGCCAGAAGAAAATGGGAGTCATATATGCAAAATATTCCAATTAAATATAAGCCAAGAGTTTATAAAAGGTACAGATAAACTGTTACAGATATATAACCGTACCTTTTACTGCTATAAAAGGTACAGATAATACAGATAAAGTCACAGGCTTCCCTGGTGGCTCAACAGTAAAGAATCTGCCTCTAATGCAGAAGACCTGGGTTCAATCCCTGGGTCAGGAATATTCCCTGGAGAAGGGAATGGCAACCCACTCTAGTATTCTTACCTGGAGAATTCCATGGACAGAGGAGCCTGGTGGGCTACAAGCTATAGCGTGGCAAAGAGTTGGACATGACTGAGCAAGTAACACTTCCATGTTTACAGACAAACTATTATCAGTATGGAAGAGCTCAGAGAATACTGTTCCCATGAAAATCTACTGAGGAATCTACTAGAGTAGGCAGGCAGATAACTATATAGACACTGGCATAAAGACTTGTGATGAGCATTAAACATACAGTTAATTGTGGAACTACAATTAGAAGAGATTAGAAAGGAGAAAGCATAGTGCGTCATGGCTAGTATGCACACAGAATAGACTATGTTGGTAGTGATACTAACAATATCGATATTCTGAGACTATTGTGATTACAAGGTACAATAAAAGAAAAGAGGATTATTCTAAAGTTATTACGAAAACCTTGAGAATGATGATTCCTGGTTTGGAAGAAAGAAGATACAAATATAGAAAAGATTAAGTTTAATTAATTTGATTAGAAGAATCAGCATGAGACCATTAAGTAGTTTATCACATATTTTATATATATTTATATATGTGCTATATCTATACGTATAAAATTAGCACTTCCCAAATCACTGCAGATGGTGACTGCAGCCATGAAATTAAAAGACATTTGCTCCTTGGAAGAAAAGCTATGACCAACCTAGACAACATATTAAGAAGCAGAAACATTACTTTACCCACAAAGGTCCATCTAGTCAAAGCTATGGTTTTTCCAGTAGTCATGTGTGGATGTGAGAGTTGGACTATAAAGAAATCTGAGCGCCAAAGAATTGATGCTTTTGAACTGTTGTGTTGGAGAAGACTCTTGGACTGCAAGGAGATGCAATCAGTCAATTCTAAAGGAAATTAGTCCTGAATATTTATTGGAAGGACTGATGCTGAAGCTGAAACTCCAACACTTTGGCCACGTGATGCAAAGAACCAACTCATTGGAAAAGACCCTGATGCTGGGAAAAATTGAAGGTTGGAGGAGAAGGGGCCAACAGAGGATGAAATGGTTGGATGGTATCACTGACACAATGGACATGAGTTGAGTAGGCTTTGGGAGTTGGTGATAGATAGGGAAGCCTGGTGTGCTACAGTCTATGGGGTCACAAAGAGTCGGACATGACTGAGTGACTGAACTGAAATGAGATGGTTTGCTAGTGGTAAAGAACCTACCTTCCACTGCAGGCAACGTAAGAGACCAGGGTTTGATAGCTAGACCGGGAAGATCCCTGGAAAAGGAATGGCACTTCAGTATTCCTGCCTGGAGAATACCATGGACAAAGGAGCCTGGTGGGCTACAGTCCATAGGGTTGTGAAAAGTCGGACATGACTGAAGTGACTTGGCATGCACTTAGTACACGTGCATACCTATACCTAACTTTAGGTATGACCAAAGAGGTCAAAAAGCAGTGACCAGCCAGGTAACACTGAGCATCTCTAGTGCACAGGTTCAGTCTTAAACTATTACACAAATAAACAAATGAAGCCTTCTTAGAAGATTATCTCCTTCCAAGCCTAGGTCAGGGAATGCAAAAGGTGAGCCTAGAACATCTTATCATATCAAATTGTAAAGAAGTTTTCAGGCTCAGGTAAGGTCAAAAAGCCTCTGGAGTCAATCTAATGAATCTCCTTTTACCCCAAAGATGGGAAAATTATAACTTCCTTCTTATATTAAATGCAATTAAACCTTCCAAGCCTTCCAAACATGCATGAATCTAAGAGTATATAAAATTATTTTAAGGAAGATGAAGAATGAAAGGAAAGTATTTCTTTATCTTGAAAATTGGTAAATAAAAAGAACCAAGCATTTATTTTACCTTTCCTATATAAACCTTATTACTAGATAACCAAATAATAAAGTACTGAATTCGACTATCTCCATTTTCAGTATCTACTAACTCAGGTTCTTCAAAAGATAGAAAATGAAAGTTGTTCAGTTGTGTCTAACTCTTTGCGACCCCATGCACTGTACAGTCCATGAAATTCTACAGGTCAGAATACTGGAGTGGGTAGCCTTTCCCTTCTCCAGGGGATCTTCCCAACCCAAGGATTGAACCCAAGTCTCCTGCATTGCAGGCCGATTCTTTGCCAGCTGAGCCACAAGGGAAGCCCAAGAATACTGCAGTGGGTAGCCTATCCCTTCTCCAGTGGATCTTCCCAACCCACAAATTGAACTGGGGTCTATTGCATTGCAGGCAGATTCTTTACCAACTGTGCTATCAGGGAAGCCCAAAATTGTAACAAAAAAGGATGAAGCCATAAAAGAAGTAACAATGATTTTTAAAATAGCAAGATCAAATTATAGTGTCCAAACTGCAGTCTTGGGTAAGAAAACTGTAAAAAAAAAAAAAAAAAAAAAAAACATGAAGAAGTGATTCAGTATCCAGTAGTTAACTACTTTGAGGGAATTTTAATGAGAATGAAAAAGTTATATTTCTGGTATATGTGGTGGTTATCAGTATAATAATCTACAGAATAACACATATTTGGGTGAGGGTTCACATCTTACAATACAGAGACAGAAAATGCCCACACCTTGTTCTATTCCCAAAGTTTCGGATTTCACTGATGGGGCAGGGTTAGAGCACTGTATATTTTGTTGACTTTCCACAGATGATTTTAATGTGTAAACACAATTTTTTGCCCTGCTTCTAATGTTGAAAAAAAAAATGATGAGATATTTGAACTTGGGAAACTTACAATTTAGACAAAATGAAAAGTATTTTATACCTTATTGAGTCACTGAGAGGTAGATACCTACTGGTAGATGTCTGCATAAATTAGACATATTATATAGACAATGGAATATTATTCAGTCATAAAAAGGAATGAAATCTTGCCATTATGCAACAACATGAATGGACCTAGAGGGTATTATGCTAAGTGATATAAGTCCAAAAAATGCTATATATAACTTCATTTATATGTAGAATCTAAAAAAAAAAAAAACACACACACAAATGAAAAAACAAAACAAAACGGAAGCAGACCCACAGATACAGAGAACAAAGGTTTCCAGAGAAGAGGGGGTGGGGGATGAGAAAAATGAGTAAAGAGAATTAAAGAATACAAACTTCCAATTATAAAGTAAGTAAGTATAGAAGTGTAATGCACAGCATAGGGAATATAGTCAGTAATATTATAGTTTCATACGGTGACAGATGGTTAATAGACTTAACCTGGTGATAAATTTTTAATGTATATAAATGCCAAATCACTGTGCTGTAACTCTGCAACAAATATAATGTTGCATGTCAACTATACTTTCATAAAAATGGGAAAAATATTTTTTAAATGTGACTTAAGAAAGAGATTCATCAAATCATATTTTTCTTAAAGAACAACAATTCGTGTGTCACTGATTCTTTTTAATCAACAATTTAACAACTATTTTGATGTCACTGATTATTTTCAATCAACAATTTAACCTTTAAATTCTTCAAAGTTATCTCTGGTATTTGTACTCCCATAAAGCTAAAGCAAAGTCCATTTTGTCTTTTTTATAACTGTCAAATATTTTTATTGAAAAAACACAAATGTATATTTTATACATATTATAATTATAATATGAAATTTATACAATATGAACTATAAAACTATACTTTTTATAAAACTATATGTTTTCATCTACAATTTTATATTCTATGATATAAACTTTTCCTAGACTTCTCATAATAACCAAGCTTTCACATTTCATCAGTTTTTCAGACTCTCTTCATTGTAAATGTTTTGGTGGTGATGGTGGTTTAGTTGCTAAGCTGTGTCCAACTCCTGTGACCCCCATGGACTGTTGCCTGCCAGGCTCCTCTGTCCATGAGATTTCCCAGGCAAGAATACTGGAGTGGGTTGCCATTTCCTTCTCCAGGGGATCTTCCTGGGCCAGGGATCTAACCTGTGTCTTCTGCATGGCAGGCAGTCTCTTCCATAGAGGGTGGATCCTATACCGCTGGGCCACCAGAGAAGCCCCTGTAAATGTTTTGCTCTTCACTAAAAGCATTTTTCTCCTTCACTCTGCTTGAAACATAAAATCTTCAATATACCACCATCCAGGGTTTGCCGTGCCATACATTCCATAAGTGAGCCAGGCCCCTTGACACTTTTCTCACGGCTCTTGCTCTTATTTATTGACCTTTCCTTTGTTTACTTAGCATTTTCACAGAGGATAGTTTAGAAGAGGAAAATTGCTGGCATCCAAATCAAACTAGTTCATGTTATCACACTTTTTACTAACAGCAGCTAAGGGAACAGAGTAAATCAAACTTTCTGCATTTCTGGCTGTCAATAACCAAGCAGAGGATGACAGTTCATCACTGCTGCTGCTGCTGCTAAGTCACTTAAGTCGGGTCCGACTCTGTGCGACCCCAGAGACGGCAGCCCACCAGGCTCCCCCGTCCGTCCCTGGGATTCTTCAGGCAAGAACACTGGAGTGGGTTGCCATTTCCTTCTCCAATGCATGAAAGTGAAAAGTGAAAGTGAAGTCGCTCGGTCCTGTCCGACTCCTTGCGACCCCATGGACTGCAGCCTACCGGGCTCCTCCGTCCATGGAATTTTCCAGGCAAGAGTACTGGAGTGGGGTGCCATCGCCTTCTCTGCAGTCCATCACTAGAGGAAGTATGATTTTTAGTTTTCTTAATTGATGTAATAGTTACATTTTCTAGCATGTTAATCATGTTTTAAAGAGGCAGTAGCTATTAAAGATGCTATAAAACCCAGGCATTTGATAGTTATCTAGTCTAACTGAGCTACTCCCTGCCATTACACATAATTGAAAGTTGATTTACCCGTCAACACTAAATAAACAATACTGTACCCTAAGAATAAATATTTTAATAATATATTATCTTTTTATTTCAGTTACAACAAAACTATGATCCAAAGCAGCCTACTGTAGCATTAAATGACTTACTTCATTTTGCTTACTTCATTTTTCCTCTAAATTCATAATTAAGAGTAAAAAAAACAACAACAACAAAACTCTTCTACATATTTATTTTAGGAGGGCACAAACCAAAGCTAAAAGTAACCCTCAAATGTCCTAGCTAAAGACCTGCTGATATTATAGCAGAATCTAAGAATATAAGTAAAAGGCTCTCAATTATTTTTTCATTCTTAAATTATACTGAATTGCTGCTATCAGAATGGAGAAGAAAAAACAGAAGAAAAAGATGGGGTTGTAAATTCCTTGATATTTAAATAGATTCCTCAGTAAATATTTAATCTTGAATCTTAATTTTCTTTTTCTAAATCTGATATTAAAAACTAGAGTGGTTTGACCAGACACATTCTCTAGACAAGTTACAAAATACATTAACTGAAACACACTTGTTATTCATAACCATCAGTGAGTGCATCATGGCCTAAGTCGACTGCCAGGAAGTACTAAACAGACCATTACATTTCAATCCCAGCATCATCTATGATGCATTATAGGTCCATTTTTGATTGGCTGAAGGGCCTTATTAAATGATTGGCCTTGTATTGCATGAGTTTTGTAGTTCACATCAGAATGCACTGACCTTGTCTGTCAAAACCAAATGTACTGTTCCAGAGAGAGAATTTCCCAGCTGTTGAAAATATTAGGTTTCACATGATCTGATAAAAATCTTAGATAGAGCCTATATTTCTTCCTTAGTAAAGAGACTATATCAAGTATAATTTGACTTCTACTGATGACTAATAATGAATTTAAACAACTGTTACAGTCCACTCTAGGTATATAATTACTTTAGAAGATATGAACGGTTTATGATTCAATTATTAAAAAGTATTGTTTGCCTTTAGTAAATTTGGTCCTTTATAATCAGAACCTTTGGACACAAATGGAAGTGTATTTTAATTTAATTTTAATTACACATTTGCCCCACTATCCAAAAGTAGAGCAGATCATTCTCATGAAATCTTGAAGCCAAAATGGCATAAAGCAAAAAAGCAGTTACCTTTTTTCATGAAAGTAAAAATCCTGTTTGATTTCTTTCAGTTAGTAAAAACAGATACTCTTACAGTTTCTTCGTAAAAGCTACATGGGAAAAAGTAAACTTTCAAAAAGACGGTACCTATATTTCTCAAATATATCTCAAGAAAATTCTGTTCTATTCAACCAAAGTAAATTCATAACAAACCAATATGTACAAATGGCAATTTTTACAATATCATGATTTCATCTTTGAAACAAGAATCAAAATCATATGAATGCTATACAGTAAAAAGTGGATTGTTGGTAAGCAATGACCCCATGAATGAATGAGAAAAGACACTCACGGTGGGCCTTAGGAGCAGCCAAGAGAACTTCACCCAAGAAAAGAGGCAACCAACACAACAGATAAAGGACCAATGATGCTCACTGCTCCTTGAGAGAAAAAAAATAGTTCAATGGTAAAGGAGTACCTCTAAAATTATTAACAATAGAGAAAAACTAATACATATGTAAAATGTTTTCATAAAATTTAATTACTGGAATTTCACATATTATTTTCATTTAAATAATAACTTGAAAATTTTAATAACTACCAAATATATATCCTTATCATAGTAATTTTGGTTCTGCTTGATCAAAGTAAATTCAAAATGAAATTATAATACCTTTGTATTTACACCTAATTGCCCATATAAACCTAATTGCCCATATAAATCTAATTGTCTCAAAAAATACATTCACTTGTTAGAACCTCCACAAAATATAAAAAATAATTACTTTACTGGCTATCAAGATAACAGAAGGACACAGAACTCACCTTCTCCCACAAAAATATCAAAAATATATCTACATGTGGAACAATTCTCACAAAATACTAACTGAACATGGAAAGAAGATCTCACACAACCAAAGTCGTGAAAACCTGCAACCTAGGATACTCTACCCAGCAAGATAACAATTTAGAAGACGAGATAAAGAATTTCTCTGAGAAGCAATTAAAACTAAAAGAATACAACAATATTAAATATATCATAAAAGAACATTGAAAAATACTCTTTTTAAAATTGCATCAAAATAAAATACTTAGGAGCATACCTGACAAAGGAAGAGAAAGACTTATATGCTGACAAGTATAAAATATTGATAAAAGGAATTTAAGTTGATTCAAAGAACTGGAAAGATACCTCAAGTTCTTGAACTGGAAGAATTAATATTGCTAACATGGCCAAACCACCTGAAGCAATCTACCAATTTGATGTAATCCCTATCAAATTACCATGACATTTTTCAAAGAAGTAGGTTAAATAATCTTAGAATTTATATCGAATCACAAAAGATCCAGAATTGCCAAAGCAATCCTGAGGAAACAGAAAAAAGCTGGAGGCATAACCTTCCCAGACTTCAGGCAATACCACAGAGCTACAATAACCAAACAGTGTGGTACCAGCACAGAAACAGAATCAATGGAGTAAAATAAAGATCTCAGAAATAACCCCACACTCCTACAGCCAATTAATCTTTGACAAAGTAACCAAGAATATACAATGGAAGACAGTCTCTTTAGCAAGTGGTGTTGTGAAAGCATGCAAATCAGTGAAGTTAGAACACTGCCTCACATCATACACAAAAATAAACTTAAATGACTTAAAGACCTAGATATAAGATATGATATCATAAAACTCCTAGAGGAGAATGTAGGCAAAGCATTCTCCCACATAAATCACAGCAACATTTTCTTAAGTCAGCATCCCCCCAAAAAAGCAAAAATAAACAAATGGCACCTACTAAAACTTACAGCTTTTGCACAGCAAAGTACATAAACAAAATGAAAAGACAAACTACAGACAGGGAGAAAATATTTGCAAAAAATGCCACCTACAAAGGTTTAATGTTCAAGATATGCAAACAGCTCATACAATTCAGTATCACAAAAAAAAAATTTTTTTAATGGGCAGAAGACCCAAACAGACATTTCTACAAAGACGTACAGATAGCCAACAGGCACATGAAAAGATGCTCAATATAATTAGTTAGAGAAATAAAAATCAAAACTACAATGAAGTATCACCTCACACACATCAGAATCAGTCCAGTTCAGTTGCTCAGTCATATCTAACTCTTTGTGACCCCATGGACTGCAGCACGCCAGGCTTCTCTGTCCATCTTCCCTGTCCAACTCCCGGAGCTTGCTCAAACTTAAATCCATCGAGTTGGTGATGCCATTCAATCATCTCATCTCCTGTCATCCCCTTCTCCTCCTGCCTTCAATCTTTCCCAGCATCAGGATCTTTTCAAATGAGTCAGTTCTTCACATTAGGTGGTCAAAGTATTGGAGATTTCAGCTTCAGTATCAGTCCTTCCAATGAATATTTAGGACTGATTTCCTTTAGGATTGACTGGTTGGATCTCCTTGCTGTCCAAGGGAATCTCAAGAGTCTCCTCCAACACCACAGTTCAAAAGCATCAATTCTTTGCCGCTCAGCTTTCTTTATAGTCCAACTCTCACATCCATACATGAATACTGGAAAAACCATAGCTTTGACTAGATGGACCTTTGTCAGCAAAGTAATGTCTCTTCTTTTTAATATGCTGTCTAGGTTGGTCAGAGCTTTTCTTACAAGGAGCAAGTGTCTTTTAATTTCATGGCTGCAGTCACCATCTGCAGTGATTTTGAAGCCAAAATAAATAAAGTCTCTAACTGTTTCCACTATTTTCCCATTTATTTGCCATGAAATGATAGGACTGGATGCCATGATCTTCATTTTTTGAATGCTGAGTTGTAAGCCAGCTTTTTTCACTCTCCTCTTTCAGTTTCATCAAGAGGCTCTTTAGTTCCTCTCCACTTTGTGCCATAAGGATGGTATCATCTGCATATCCAAGGTTATTGATATTTCTCCTGGCAATGTTGATCCCAGCTTGTGCTTCATCCAGCCCAGCATTTCACATGATGTACTCTGCATATAAGTTAAATAAGCAGGGTGACAATATACAGCCTTGACGTACTCCTTTCCCAATTTGGAACTAGTCTGTTAATTATATGAAGTTTATACTTCATATACTGAAACACATACTAAAGTAGACATCAGAATAAATAACATCAAAAAGTTTACAGATAATAAATGCTGGAAGTAGGTGTGTAGAAAAGGGGAGCTTTTCCTACACTGTTGATGGTAATGTAAATTTGTGCAGCCACTATGGAAAACAGTATGAGGATTCCTTAAAAAAATAAAAAAATAGAGTTGGCAACCCCAATCCTGGGCACATATCCAGAGAAAACTCTAACTGGAAGAAATTCATACATACACTCCAATGTTCAAAGCATCACTGTTTACAATAGCTAAGACATGAAAGCAGTCTCAGTGTTCACTGACAGATGAATGGTTAAAGATGTGATACATATATCACAAATTTACTTGTACACACATATACACACACATAGGAATATTATCCAGACGTAAAAAAAGAGCAAAATAAGGCCATTTCCAACAAAAAGGATAGACCTGGAGTTTAATGTATATAGGTGAAAGAGAAATACAAATACAAATATATGACATCATTTATTTGTGGAATATTTAAAAATGATACAAAAGAACTTATTTGTATCATTAAGTTCAGACATAGAAAACAGTCTTATGGTTACCAAAGGGGTAAGGGGTGAGGGATAAATTAGGAGTTTGGGATTAACAGGCACACACTACTATATATAAAACAGATAAACAATAGGAGCCAATGTATAGCATAGGCAACTATATTTAATATACTGTCAATCCAGTGTTCTTGCCTGGAGAATCCCAGGGATGGGGGAGCCTGGTGGGCTGCCATCTATGGGGTCGCACAGAGTTGGATACGACTGATGCGACTTAGCAGCAGCAGCAACATAAGCTATAATGGAAAAGAATCTGAAAATTTTCATATATATATATATCTATATATATATATCTGAATCACTTCCTTGTATGCCTTGAAACTAACACAAACTTGTAAATCAAGCATACTTCAATTTTTAAAATTATAAAACAGAAAAGAATTAATTTGTATTTTATTTGTTGAAATTAGTGATCTTGCAAAAAGCCTCTTTATAATTAATTGTCTAGAGGAGACCGATGTATTATCTAGCCCTCAGGTGCAATGACTAACATACCAAATGATGACCTTGACTTATTCACTTCTTTGATTTGCAAAAAGATATTCTGTGTTTCCTTCCACCTTATACTTAACCACTATTATCAAAATAATTTCATAAGTACCCAAGAAATCATCTGAGGCCCCAAACTTTTATAGAATGTATAAAAGAAAATTGTATAATTTTTACAAAAATAAATTTGTGTTATGTGCCTGAAGTCACTGCAAAATATCAAAATATCTATTTATTAATCATATTTTATAACTAATATTTTCATTTATAGCATTTCTATATTAAAGCTACTTATGATTAAAATGTAGTATATAAAAATCAAAATTCATACAATTATTTTTAAAACTTCAAAGCACAGATCCTCAAAAAGATAAGAAGCTTTACAAAAAAATACTGATATCTGAAATAAAAAATCATCTTCACAGCACATTAATTTTTTATCCTGAATTTAAAGACATCCTATAGTCATATGTGGCCCATTAAATATAAAGCAAGTGTTCAGAGATTTGACTATTTAAAATATAAAGTGCAAGAAGTACCTAAACCAAACAAGGCATGGGACTTGAATCTCTTCCTGACCATACGAGAGTTTCCCCTATGACCAGATTTGCCTTCTGAAGTAAAAGTCACCCAGAACTGAACTTTTTCAACTACACAAGCTTTGGATAAAACTTTTTACTAAATTAATAAATTGACCTGCAGTTCTACTGATGAGAAATAATGCCTAGCTTCTGAATGATTATATTATAGGATCAGTTAATTTCTTTCCTGTATGTTTATTAAAACTATGTCCCTAGGGAGTCTATATTGCCATCTTCCTTGTGCCAAGATTTAAAACAGAGAGGAGAAGGTGTTTAGAAGATTGCTCTGGTGACTGCTGGCTTCCCACAACCACTTCAGCCCACGACCAAGACAGAGCCAAGCAACTTACTTAGGCTCAAAACTTCTGCTCCAGAAACTTGGAGTCAGATCTTGCACCCAAGGGTAGCGAAGGTAACTGAGATGACAGGGAGAGCTTACACCTGATACCTGGCTCCAGCCTCTCATCCCTAGCCTCACCTCCTATCAAGATGATTGTTGCTAGTACACACTGAGGAAAGATAAGACACACAAAAAATGGAAAGATATCCCATGCTTTTAGATTGGAAGAATTAATATTATTAAAATGTCCAGATTACCCAAATCAATGTAGTCTCTATCAAATTCAATGTACTCTCTATCAAAATATCCTTATTTTTCACAGAAGTAGAATAAATAACCCTATGGAATCACAGAAGACCCAGAATTGCCAAAACAATCCTAAGAAAAAAGAAAAAAAGCTGGAGAGGTCATCTTTTCAGACTTCAGACTGTACTATGTAGCTACAGTAATCAAAATAGCATGATATTGGCACAAAAACAAATGTATAAATCAATGGAAGGGTTCCCTGGTGGCTCAGTGGTAAAGAATCCATCTGCAAATGCAGGAGATATGGGTTCAGTCCCTGATCTGAGAAGATTCCACATGCCATGGAGCAGCTAAGCCCATGCACTGCAACTACTGAGCCTATGCTCTAGAGACTGGGAACGCCTGGCACTGAGCCCACATGGCACAACTACTGAAACACGTGCAACCAGGAGCCCATGCTCTGCAACAAGAAAAGCCGCCAAAGACAAGCCTGTGAACCACTTCTAGAGGTGAGTCCCCACCTGGCAACACTAGAGAAAAGCGCAAGCAACAACAAACACCCCATACAGACAAAAGTGAATTATAAACAAAAATTTTTAAAATAAAACAATGGAATAGAATAGAGAGCCTACAAAGAAACCTACACACCCATGTCTAATAGGTGAAAAACAAGGCAAGAATACACAATGGAGAAAACACAGTCTCTTCAATAAGTTGTACTGGAAAGAATGAGATTAGAACATTTCCTCACACCACATTCAAAAATAAATTCAAAATGGATTAAAGACCAAAATGTAAGATCTGAAACCATATAACTCCTACAAGAGAACACAAGCAGAACACTCTTTAATATAACTGCAGCAATATTTATTAGAACCTATCTCCTAAGGCGAGAGAAATAATGTGATAATAAATATTCTAATTAAACTTAAAAGTTTTGTACAGCAAATAATGTGATTTCCATTGACAAAACAAAAAGACAACCTACAGAATGAGAAAAAATAATTGCAAATGATAAGACCAACATGGGTTAATATTCAAAATATGCAAACAACTCATACAAATCAATAGCAAAAAATAAGTAAACCCAAACAATGCAGGAAATGGCAACTCCAATAATTCTTGCCTGGAGAATTCCATGGACAGGAGCCTGGCAGGCTACAGTCAATAGAGTCACAAAGAGTCACACATGAATTAGTGAAAATATTATAAACAGCCCAATCAAAAAATGATAAAAAGACCTGAATACACATGTTTCCAAAGGCACACAGATGGCCGAAAGGCACATGAAAAGATGCTCAATATGCATCAGGTGGCCAAAGTATTGGAGTGTCAGCCTCAGCATCAGTCCTTCCAACGAATATTCAGGACTGATTTCCTTTAGGATATACTGGATGGATCCCCCATGCAGTCCAAGGGACTCTCAAGAGTCTTCTCCAACACCACAGTTCAAAAGCATCAATTCTTCAGCGCTCATCCTTCTTTATAGTCCAACTCTCACATCCATACATGACCACTGGGAAAACCATAGTCCTGACTAGACAGACCTCTGTTGACAAAGTAATGTCTCTGCTTTTTAAAATTTTGTCTAACTTTGTCATAACTTTTCTCCCAAGGAGCAAGTATGTTTCAATTTCGTGGCTGCAGTCACCATCTGCAGTGATTTTAGAACCCTAAAAAATAGTCTGTCACTGTTTCCCCATCTATTCATCTATTTGCAATGAAGTGATGGACAAGATGCCATGATGTTAGTTTTCTGACTTCTGAGTTTTAAGCCAACTTTTTCACTTTCCTCTTTCACTTTCATCAAGAGGCTTTTTAGTTCTTCTTCACTTTCTGCCGTAAGAGTGGTGTCATCTTCATATCTGAGGTTATTGATATTTCTCCCAGCAATCTTGATTCCAGCTTGTGCTTCATCCAGCCCAGCATTTCACATGATGTATTCTGCATATAAGTTAAATAAGCAGGGTGACAATATACAGCCTTGATGTACTCCTTTCCGATACGGAACTAGTCTGTTGTTCCATGTCCAGTTCTAACTGTTGCTTCTTGACTTGCATACAGATTTCTCAGGAGGCAGGTCAGGTGGTCTGGTATTTCCATCTCTTTCAGAATTTTCCACAGTTTGTGGTGATCCACACAGTTAAAGGCTTTGGCATAGTCAAATAAAGCAGAAATAGATGTTTTTCTGGAACTCTCTTGCTTTTTCGATAATCCAACGGATATTGGCAATTTGATCTCTGGTTCCTCTGCCTTTTCTAAATCCAGCTTGAATATCTGGAAGTTCACTGTTCACATACTGTTGAAGCCTGGCTTGAAGAATTTTGAGCATTACTTTAAAAGTGTGTGAGATGAGTGCATTTGTGCGGTAGTTTGAGCATTCTTTGGCAATTGCCTTTTTTGTGATTGGAATGAAAACTGACATTTTCCAGTCTTGTGGCCACTGCTGAGTTTTCCAAATTTGGTGGCATATTGAGTGCAGTACTTTAACAGCACCATCTTTTAAGATTTGAAATAGCTCAACTGGAATTCCATCACCTCCACTAGCTTGTTTATAATGATGCTTCCTAAGGACCACTTGACTTCACAGTCCAGGATATCTGGCTCTAAGTGAATGATTACCTATATTTCTATTATTAGGGAAATGCAAATCAAAATCGCAAAGAGGTATCTTCTCACACTTGTCAGAATGGCCAACGTCAAAATGTATACAAATAAGAAATGTTGGCAAGGATGTGTGGAAAAGAGAACCCTTGCATAGTGTTTCTAGGAATGTAGACTGGTGCATCCCCTATGGAAATAGTATGGAGGTTCCTAAAGAAACTGACAACAGAACTATCATATGATCTAACAATTCCACTCCTTCGGTATATATCCAGAAAAAATGAAGACACCAATTTGAAAAGGTAAATGCACCCCAATATTCACAGCAGCGTTATTTAAAATAGTCAACCCAAGATGGAAACTCAAATGTCCATCAGCAGACAAATGGATAAAGAAGATGTAGCGTGTGTGTGTGTTTATATATTATATACATGTAAATATTATACACAGATGGATCTAGAGAATATTATGCTCAGTGAACTAAGCTAGAGAAAGATATGATAGCACTTACATATGGAAACTGAAAAACAAAGTAAATGAATATATACACAAAACAGAAACAGACTGACAAATGCTGAAAACAAACCAGTGGTTAGCAGTTGGAGAGGGAAGGCAAAGTAGCATGATATGGGAAAGGGATTAAAACTAAAAACTACCATGTATAAAACAGATAAAACAGCAAAGATGTATTATAAAGCACAGAGAATAATAGTCATTATCTTCTAATTGCTTTTAATGGAATATAAACAGCAAAAATACTTAATCACTAGGCTAGTCATCTGAAACTATGTATAAATAAAATTGGCAGGGGAAACTGTCAGAATTTAATAGAAAAAAAAGTTTACATAGTTCACAAAATAAAATGGAATATCCTTTACTCTTAAAATAGAAAATGCATTTAATTTACTCATAATTTGAAATAAAGTGATACTGAGTATCTGATTCTTATCTCAAAAACTGCAAAAACAGTTAACAGTCTGAAAATAGAATCTGTTGTGTAGCTTTTGGGTAGAAACAAATACTCTTATGTATTGCTAGTGGGAATTTAAAACTGGTACAAAAATTTTAAGTACAATTTTGCAAAACCCATCAAAATTGCATGTCCACTTACCTTTTAATTCAGCAACTGTACATTTAATAATTTACCCAAATATACATACTCAAGTTCACTCACTGCATCACTGTATACACAATCTCAACAATGGCCATACATAGGTGAGTGGTTGAATAAAATATAGTAACTATATATTATGAGGAACAATGAAGTTGTTTAAAAAAAAGACAAAACAACTTCTATGAACTGATGGGAGTGACTGCAGGTTTAATTATTACATGACAAAAAAAAAAAGAAAAATATTTTAATAGAAATATAAGAGAAAATAATAAAGTGTACATGCATCTATTCACTTATGCAAATTAGAAACATAGATGGGATAAATCAGAAACTAATGAAATGAAGGTTATATAACAATGGTTCACAAGGTTTTTGCATAAAAACTGGGTGGAAAGAATGGGAGAAAAAAACAGATTAGATAGAATCATAGGAGCCATATTGATACTACTGTAAATAAAGTTTTTATGTATTTCTACGAGGAGATTCAACCAGTCCATTCTGAAGGAGATCAGCCCTGGGACTTCTTTGGAAGGAATGATGCTAAAGCTGAAACTCCAGTACTTTGGCCACCTCATGCAAAGAGTTGACTCATTGGAAAAGACTCTGATGCTGGGAGGGATTGGGGGCAGGAGGAGAAGGGGACGACAGAGGATGAGATGGCTGGATGGCATCATTGACTCGATGGACGTGAACGTGAGTCTGAGTGAACTGCGGAAGTTGGTGATGGACAGGGAGGCCTGGCATGCTGTGATTCATGGGGTCACAAAGAGTCAGACACAACTGAGCGACTGAACTGAACTGTGTTACTATTTTATAGATTTAAATAAGTAAATAAAATCAACATGGACAGAGTTTGGAGGCCAACATGGAACAACAACAACAACAAAAAACAGATGAATCTGGCTGCTCTGCAAGCAGATAATATAACTCATTTAAGAGGCAGGGGGAGAATCAATGTAAATAACCTTGGAAAATAATATTTTTAATATATTCTCCAAGGCTAAGCATAAAAAAGAAAACACAAATATTGTACTCTAGTTCGCAGGGTTTTTTACTACAGGATGTGGGTTAGCAAATATGAAGCTATTTTGAGCATATTCTAGGTTTGAACAAATAAATACACATGCAATGCATAATGAAAACCATATTTCTTAGTATTATAGAAAATAGTTGCAAGAAATGGAAAAAAATATGTTGAGAATGTGCTCCTCAGAAAGAGTGAATAAAGCAATATAACTATAAAAACATAACATCTGGAATAAAGAAAATTCAACACATATGTAACTAACAAAATCACCAGGATATAGGTAAGGAGAAACACAAGGATGAGATTTGAGAAAGAAGCCAATTGATGGACCAGTGCAGAGAGGAAAAGAGGGATCCAGGATTTCAGGAAAGATGTTTGTAAGAGGAAAAAAGGACATATTGAATCATCTGATATGTTTGGTCCATCCAGGGAGGAGTTTTATACTTTTGACAAGGAGATGTGAATAAATTATTGCTAGAGAACAAGAAATGAACCAGCTTTTTATTCCAATAAAGTTAAAAAAATATACTGAAAAGGACAAATAATCATAATGTATGACATTATATTTTTCCATAACAATTTACTATGCAAAATGATCCTGGAACATAATTTTCAAAGAATAAGAGTTAAAATTTTGAATATAAAACTTCATATTCAGTTGAATTATTATTTGAAATTCATGGCATAATAAAACTATTTCCATCATTCATGGTTTCAGATATTTAGTCTTATAAAGACCTACACTGAAGGAACTTTTGGATGAAGTTCACAGATAAGGAAAACAAATCCAGAAGATGTGGGGAAAGAAGATAGTAATAGTAAAAAAATAAGCATTAATTTTTAATTTAAGGACAATTACCATAAGTTTCAAGAGTATATAATTTTAAGCCAACATAATAGCTTCATTTATTCAATGTCAAGCAGAAATAGACAAAAACAGAAACAGAAAGTTCAGTAAGTAGAAAATTTGCAAACTAAGGCAAAAATAAATTCTAATATAAGAGAAATTACTGTAGGTGTCTATTGGTTACACTCACCCACTGAAATCTAGAAGCTCCTAGACAGAATAAAAAATATTGAATTAAAAGAAGAAAAAGCTAAAATTGAAATGTATGTGGTTTCAAGAGATACATATAAAAATCAATGGGACTGGAAAATAAAAAGATGCAAAAGGGAGGGGAAGGGAGGGAGGAGGGTGGAGGGTTCAGGATGGGGAACGCGGGTATACCTGTGGTGGATTCATTTCGATATTTGGCAAAACTAATACAATATTGTAAAGTTTAAAAATAAAATAAAATTGAATGTCATATTAAAAAAAAAAGATGCAAAAGAAAAAAGACACAGGCAAAAATGAATCAAAATCACACCAGAATAGAAATCTTACTATGTCAATAAAGAAAAATATATCAGAATTACAAAAGACAAAGACAGACACCATCTACTTCTAAAGGAACAACAGGGCAGAATGATATAACCATCATAATCATATATGCAACTAAAAATTCAGCCTCAGAATACATAAAGCAACAGCTCATGTGTAGGAGAGATTTTTGTTACATTATGTCTTGTCTTTTTTCTCTTAATGTTCCCAGAGTTTTATCTATATCATTAGCCTTTTAAAAAACAAAATATTAATTATTGATGCCAGCTACCTCATTTTTCTGTCATTAGTTTTTGTTAGGTTTTATTTCTATTCATACTTTCTTTGGATTATGCTGCTGGATTTTTTCTCTTCAAAATTCTTAAATTACATGGAAATCCCAAGGACAGAGGAGCCTGGCAGACTACCGTCCATAGGGTCACAGAGAGTCAAACACAACCAAACATGCTTATGTTTACCTTGTTACTTTTTAATTTTTCTTTTCTTTATTTCAAAAGTACATGTTATTATTTAAATTTCTTTGAAGTTATAGAGTAGGATGGTAATAAATAAAGTATTCTCTTCATTTCTGAGCTTAGCTAGCAAAGTATTGCTCAAAATTCTCCAAGCCAGGTTTCAACAGTATGTGAACCATGAACTTCCAGATGTTCAAGCTAGATTTAGAAAAGGCAGAGGAACCAGAGGTCAAATTGCCAAATTCCACTAGATCGTAGAAAAAGAAAGAGTTGCAGAAAAAATATCTAGTTTTGCTTTATTGAGTACGCCAAAGCCTTCGACTCTGTGGATCACAGCAAACTGTGGAAAATTCTGAAAGAGATGGGAATATCAGACCACTTGACCTGCCTCCTGAGAAATCTGTATGCAGGTCAAGAAGCAACAGTTAGAACTGGACATGGAACAAGAGACTGGTTCCAAACTGGGAAAGGAATACGTCAAGGCTGTATATTGTCACCCTGCTTATTTAATTTATATGCAGAGTATGAATGCCATGCTGAATGAAGAAATGCCAGGCTGGATGAAGCACAAGCTGGAATCAAGACTGCCAGGAGAAATATCAATAACCTCAGATATGCAGATGACATCACCCTTATGGCAGAAAGTGAAGAAGAACTAAACAGCCTCTTAATGAATGTGAAAAAGGAAAGTGAAAAAGTTGGCTTAAAACTCAGAAGTCAGAAAACTAAGATCATGGCAGCCAATCCCATCATCTCATGGCAAATAGATGGGAAACAACAGAAACAGTGACAAATTTTATTTTTGGGAGCTCCAAAATCACTGCAGATAGCAACTTCAGCCATGAAACTAAAAGACACTTGCTCCTTGGAAGAAAAGGTATGGCCAACCTAGAGAGCATATTAAAAAGCAGAGACATTACTTTGCCAACAAAGATTTATCTAGTCAGAGCTATGTTTTTCCAGTAGCCATGTATGGATGTGAGAATTGGACTATAAGGAAAGCTGAGTGCTGAAGAATTGATGCTTTTGAACTGTGCTGTTGGAGAAGACACTTGAGAGTCCCTTGGACAGCAAGGAGATCCATCCAGTCCATCCTAAAGGAAATCAGTCCTGAATATTCATTGGAAGCTGAAGCTGAAACTCCAATACTTTGGCCACCTGATGCAAAGAACTGAGTCATTTGAAAAGACCCTGATACTGGGAAAGATTGAAGGTGGGAGGAGAAGGGGATGACAGGATGAGATGGCTGGATGACATTACTGACTCAATGGACATGAGTTTGAGTAAACTCCAAACTGTGGTGTTGGAGAAGACTCTTGAAAGTCCCTTCGACTGCAAGGAGATCCAGCTAGTCTATCCTAAAGGAAATCAGTCCTGAATATTCATTGGAAGGACTGATGCTGAAGCTGAAACTCCAATACTTGGCCACCTGATGCGAAGAACCCACTCATTGGAAAAGACCCTAAGGCTGGGGAAGGTTGAAGGTGGGAGGAGAAGAGGACAACAAAGGATTAGAGGATGGCATCACCAATGTAATGCACATGAGTTTGAGTAGGTTCCAGGAGTTGATGATGGACAGGGAAGCCTGGCATGCTGTAGTCCATGGGGTCACAAAGAGTTGGACACAACTGAGTGACTGAACTGAGATGCAGCATTTTGGCACTTTATTATATAGGAATTTTTTTGTATCCATTCTTTTTCCATGTACTTTTTGTAACTATGGGAAGATTCCAAAGCATTGTAAATGCCAGTTTCTTTGTAAAGGCACACTACAAGTAGGTAATATAAATTGATACTCCTTACCCATATTTGAGTATTTTTCATTACGTCAATTTTTCATTAATGTGATACTTTGAACCATTCTCAGAATGTTTCTTAAACATATGATTCTTAAAATGAAAAGAATAAAGACAGATTAAAAACTTGGAATCAGATAATCCTAAAGGAGAAGGGATTGATTTTTCAGCTTCTTCATGTTTTGCTCTTGAACATGAACAGTTAAGATCACCTGTAACACATAGAAGAATAGAAAAGTGGTGTCTCTAAATGCATGTTGTCCAGCAGGCCTGCTGAATAGGAACTGCAATTTATGGCAGAAAGATAGAGAACTGTCAGACACAACCGACAGACTAAGCAAGTACAAGTACAGACTGCCGGATGTGAAATGATGACTGTCTCTTAGTGGCCATATTACCTTGAGTTAGTCACTGAGGTTCTCAAAGGTTCAGCTTCATAATAACAATGATTATAATATCAGTACTTCCTACCTCCAAGTTGTTTTCAGGATTAATTAATCCACATAAAACATTTATTCAAGTATTTGGCAGAGGGTCCTGGTCAATAAGCAATAATCACTTTTACCACCCGATATCAGTACAAATAAATCTATACACACACTAAGCTCACAGTAATTTCTTATATTTTAGAATTTCCTGAGTGGCCTTATCTGTTCTATATTTATAAGAATGAGGGTGGTTGTGTAGATAATGGACACATCTCTACATGACTACCCTCCTGCCTATAGAGTCAGTATTCATTATGCCAATAGCCATATGTGGCTAATTAAATTTAAATTAATGAAGTTACATAAAATTAAAATTATTATTTTCAGTTATACTTATATTTCATGTGCTCAGTATTCACGTAAGATCAATGATTACCATACTGAATCATCACAAAAAGTTTTCATGGGCAGTGCTGATAGAGGAAGATACAACTTTAAGCTGAGTCAATCACATTCTCTCTCATAGGAGACTGAGTTTGGAGTGACTATGGAGTCTGGAAGCAGTTAGGCACAAGCGCCATTTTTATTAACACCTTAGAAAGAATGCCACAAATCCCTGGTGCTACGTGTGAGAGTTCTGATTAACTGGCCTTTCCAAAGTATGGGTGTCAATCAATTCCCTAAAGTTTTCAATGTTCCCTAATAAGTAATAAAGCAAAGAAACTCTACTTAGTTGGAAAGGTCTTCTCCCAATGAGTTGCTTTGTTTTCACTTTTTCTTACAAAGATTTTCAAGTAAAAAAAAAAAAAAATCTAATTTTTAATTAAGTTGTATCTGAATTATTACAGCATGCTTAGGTAACCCTATCCATTTCCACAGGTATAAAATTTCTTCTAGAACGTGTGTAGGTTCATGCTGTTTCTGTTCATCTTATACCCACAGGATTAATTTCCCAAAGTGGCCCTGCTAAGTGTGTATTGATTTTATTGTTTTAAGATACAAATAATGGTAAATAATTTGAACTATGCAAAACAATAGAAAATGGCAATTAAGTTCTCTGACACCCTGAGCCACCGTCTTGCAGTTCCCTTTCCTAGAGGGAAACACATTTATCAGTTCTGTGTGGTTACTTCAGGAGACAATTGTCTCCTTTTATGGTTGACAGTTTAGATTTCTAATCAACTTCTAATTTATTCTGTTTAGTTTAAGGGAGAATTTTTTTTTTTCAAATAGCCAATTATCTCAACTTCATTTATCTATAGAATTCATCATTTCCCTAAGGTTTTATAAACAACAGCATTTTCATATTCCAACTTCCTATTTATGTGTTAGCCATTCTTAGCATTCTCTTCCATATTGCTGACATACTCCATTTTCTATTCTCACACTACCTGTCAAATATTTCTAAAATTATATGTGGAAAGATAGAGTAAGATAGAATTAAAGAGAGATTTACGAGGGAAACTAACTTTAAATAACATCTGGTTTCAGGGCAAGGCAAAGCTCTTCAAAGTTTTTCCTTTACAATCTCATTGTGTCCAGAGGACCTCTGAATCAAATTTGTAAGATCCATTTAATATTCATTGGAAATTTGTTTAGGATTTGTTTGAAGTTGTGAATTTAATTCAGATGTCCATTATATCTACTACTGTGGGCAGGAATCTCTTAGAAGAAATGGAGTAGCCATTGCAGTCAACAAAAAAGTCTGAAATGCAGAACGTGGATGACAAAATGAACCCTGGTCGTTTCCAAGGCAAACCATTCAATATCACGGTAATTCAAGTTTATGCCCCGACCAGTAATGCTGAAAAAGCTGAAGTTGAATGGTTCTATGAAGACCTACAAGACCTTCTAAAATTAACACCCAAAAAAAGATGTCCTTTTCATTATAGGGGACTAGAATGCAAAAGTCGGAGAAAGCAACGGCAACCCACTCCAGTGGGTTGCCTGGAAACTCCCATGGATGGAGGAGCCTGGAAGGCTGCAGTCCATGGGGTCGCGAGGAGTCAGAAACAACTGAGCTACTTCACTTTCACTTTTCACTTTCATGCATTGGAGAAGGAAATGGCAACCCACTCCAGTGTTCTTGCCTGGAGAATCCCAGAGACAGGGGACCCTGGTGGGCTGCTGTCTCTGGGGTCTCAAAGAGTTGGACACAACTGAAGTGACTTAGCAGCAGCAGCAGCAGAATGCAAAAGTAGGAAGTCAAGAAACACCTGGAGTAACAGGCAAATTTACCCTTGGAATACAGAACGAAGCAGGGCAAAGGCTAATAGAGTTCTTCCAAGAGAATGCACTGGTCATAGCAAACACTGTCTTCCAACAACACAAGAGAGACTCTACACATGGACACCACCAGATGGTCAACACCAAAATCAGACTGATTATATTCTTTGCAGCCAAAGATGGAGAAGCTCTATACAGTCAGCAAAAACAAGACCAGGAGCTGACTATGGCTCAGATCATGAACTACTTATTGTCAAATTCACTTAAATTGAAGAAAGTGGGGAAAACCACTAGACCATTCAGGTATGACCTAAATCAAATCCCTTATGACTATACAGTGGAAGTGAGAAATAGATTTAAGGGACTACATCTGATAGACAGAGTGCCTGATGAACTATGGATGGAGGTTCGTGCCATTATACAGGAGACAGTAATCAAGACCAACCCCAAGAAAAAGAAATGCAAAAAAGCAAAATGGTTGTCTGAGGAGGCCTTACAAATAGCTGTGAAAAGAAGAGAAGTGAAAAGCAAAGGAGAAAAGGAAAGATATACTCATTTGAATGCATAGTTCCAAAGAATGGAAAGGAGAAATAAGGAAGCTGTCCTCAGTGATCAATGCAAAGAAATAGAGGAAAACAATTGAATGGGAAAGACTAGAGATCTCTTCAAGAAAATTAGAGATACCAAGGGAACATTTAATGCAAAGATGGGCTCAATAAAGGACAGAAATGGTTTGGACCTAACAGAAGCAGAAGATATTAAGAAGAGGTGGCAAGAATACACAGAAGAACTTTACGAAAAAGATCTTCATGACCCAGATAATCACAATGGTGTCATCACTCACACTCACCTAGAGCCAGACATCCTGGAATGTGAAGTCAAGTGAGCCTTAGAAAGCATCACTACAAACAAAGCTAGTGGAGGTGATGGAATTCCAGTTGAGCTATTTCAAGTCCTAAAAGATGATGCTGTGAAAGTGCTGCACTCAATATGTCAGTAAATTTGGAAAACTCAGCAGTGGCCACAGGACTGGAAAAGGGCAGTTTTCATTCCAATCCCAAAGAAAGGCAATGCCAAAGAATGCTCACACTACCGCACAATTGCACTCATCTCACATGCTAGTAAAGTAATGCTCAAAATTCACCAACCCAGGCTTCAAAAATATGTGAACCGTGAACTTTCAGAAGTTCAAGCTGGTTTTAGAAAAGGCAAAGGAACCAGAGATCAAATCGCCAACATCCGCTGGATCACTGAAAAAGCAAGAGAGTTCCAGAAAAACATCTATTTCTGCTTCATTGACTATGACAAAGATTTGACTCTGTGGATCACAATAAACTGTGGAAAATTCTGAAAGAGATGGGAATACCAGACCACCTGACCTGCCTCTTGAGAAACCTGCATGCAGGTCAGGAAGCAACAGTTAGAACTGGACATGGAACAACAGACTGGTTCCAAATAGGAAAAGGAGTGTGTCAAGGCTGCATACTGTCACCTTGCTTATTTAACTTATATGCAGAGTACATCATGAGAAATCCTGGGCTGGAAGAAGCACAAGCTGGAATCAAGATTGCCAGGAGAAATATCAATAACCTCAGATATGCAGATGACACCACCCTATGGCAGAAAATGAAGAGGAACTAAAGAGCCTCTTGATGAAAGTGAAAGAGCTGAGTGAAAATGTTGGCTTAAAGCTCTACATTCAGAAAAATAAGATCATGGCACCGGTCCCATCACTTCATGGCAAACAGATGTGGAAACAGGGGAAAGAGTGGCTGACTTTATTTTGGGGGGCTCCAAAATCACTGCAGATGGTGACCGCAGCCATGAAATTAAAAGATGCTTGCTCCTTGGAAGGAAAGTTATGACCAACCTAGACAGCATTTTAAAAAGCAGAGACATTAATTTATCCTCAAAGGTCCCTCTAGTCAAGACTATGGTTTTTCCAGTAGTCATGTATGGAGAGTTGGACTAAAAAGCTGAGAGCCGAAGAATCGATGCTTTTGAACTGTGGTGCTGGAGAAGACTCTTGCGAGTCCCTTGCACTGCAAGGAGATCCAACCAGTCCATCCTAAAGCAGATCAGTCCTGGGTGTTCATTGGAGAGACTGATGTTGAAGCTGAGACTCCAATACTTTGGCCACCTGATGCGAAGAGCTGATTCATTTGAAAAGACTGTGATGCTGGGAAAGATTGAGGTCAGGAGGAGAAGGGGACAAAAGAGGATGAGATAGTTGGATGGCATCACTGACTCAGTGGACATGGCTTTAGGTAGACTCTGGCAGTTGGTGAAGGACAGGGAAGCCTGGCATGCTGTGGTTCGTGGGGTCGCAAAGAGTCGGACACAACTGAGTGACTGAACTGAACTGAATGACATTATTAAGGAAAATGTAGTTTTTAATGTAAAAAACTCTTCAAGAAAAAAAAAAAACAGTTATGCAGTATACACACAGGTGCTTTTTTAAAAATTGTAAAAAGCTGCATAAATTATTGCAAATCATTTAAAACTGCAAGGAAATGTTATGCACTAAATATTAAAGCATGCCTGTCATGAGACAACCTCCCCTTTGCACACTTATTGAATACCTTTTGTAATTACAAGGTCACTAAATTGGATGGCATGACTATAGTTAATAAAAGCATATAAATTTCATTTCAAAAGAATGACTATAATTAAAAATGTTTTTAAATAAAGTTATTGCTTATGTAGACAGGTATGGAGGTCAAAGTTGTTAATGACATAACAATTCAACTTGTTTCCATGGCTCAGAGCTTTCCTAAAGTCACACATCACCATAAGGAAGTATGGATGTTTCAGTACTCTGACACATTAGGCTCTGACACCTTATTTCAGACTTGGATTTTCCCCATTCAAATCATCATGACATTGTCATATCTTTATAAGTATTGTTTTAAAAGTCATGTGAATAACTCTGTTGTTACTGCTAGTCTTGCATGTGTGCTGATCACATGTATCTTCATAAAATTTTTCCTCTCTCAGCACTTTCTAGGAACTGTCCAAAAATTGTTTCCTTCCTATTTTCTCCACATGTGAAACAATTTCCCTATAGACCTTGGCAAAACTTCCATTACTTTTGGGAAGCCTATCAAAATCCAACAATCTTTCACACTCCGATTAAAGGACAAGACTAATCAGATTTTTAACAATATAATAAAAAAAATACTGAAAAAGAACAGTATGTATAGTATACCTGCAGTAGCATGAAAACTACTAACCCTCTTAGAATATGAACTACACAGAATTGTACTAAATGTTCAAAACTAAACACATTTATGTTTGGTTTTGTGTGGTTTGAGTAAAAAAGACTAGTTCTGCCTTTATAACCTAAAAGCCTACAACAAAAGTTGCCTGTGGGTCTAGACTGCAGCTTCTGAATTCTCTTCTACCATTGGCCTTAAAAAAAGGTTAAATGTAAGCATATTATAATGCTATTGGTACTAACAGTGCCATGATACCAGTGGTCTACTTTTTGTCTGAGATAAACAACTCCCTAAGTGAGATAAATCCTTTGGCCATACTCCTAAAAGGACTGTTTAACCATTTCTTAAATAAGACTATCAGAACTAATGTTACTATTTTTATCACCCATTTTATCAATTTTTAAATTCAATCAAAAACACACCAGTTTCTGTCTCATATATACTATATACTGCTACTGCTACTGCTAACTCACTTCAGTCATGTCCAACTCTGTGCGACCCCATAGACAGCAGCCCACCAGGCTCCCCCATCCCTGGGATTCTCCAGGCAAGAACACTGGAGTGGGTTGCCATTTCCTTCTCCAATGCATGAAAGTGAAAAGTGAAAGTGAAGTCGCTCAGTCGTGTCTGACTCCTAGCAACCGCATGGACTGCAGCCTTCCAGGCTCCTCCGTCCATGGGATTTGCCAGGCAAGAGTACTGGAGTGGGTTGCCATTGCCTTCTCCCATATATATAGTACTTTCTAAACATTTCTTCTAGATGTCCAAAAACATCTTAAGATGAACAGATCTGAAACTCCATTCACAAACTACTCCAACTCTAGTAGTGTGCAAGAGAATCACCAAAATACTTGTAGATTTTGACTGTTATTCTTGCGCCCTTTAGCATTACATTCAGTTGATCACAAAATCACTACTGATTTTGCCTTCTAAATATCTTTAGAATCCATCCATTTCTCCCAAGGACAATTGATGACTCCACAGTCCAGTTCTCATCCTTCATAGTTCATCTTTTATTCATACTCCATTCTATCTCATCCCCCTCAAGCTAGCTATTCCCCTACAGCTAGATTTTCTTTTTTCAATATGAAAATCTAATCATGTGACCTCCCCATCTCCATTTAGACCATGCCATTGGCTTTTCACTGCTCCTAAAATAAAGATGCAAATTACAATATGCTCTACATGAGGTAGCTAAAGTTTACCTCTCATTCCTCACATTATTCCATGATGCCCTCAAGTTATTCTCTAAGCTCCAGTTACCACTGATTATTTGCATATGCTTTTCTTTTCTTTCTCTTTCTTTACAACTTTTATCTTCACCTCTTTCCCACTGCACACTTAACTCCTCTAAGATATTATCATTTCTTCATGGAAATCTTTACTCACACACATCTTATGACAAATCCATCTTATTTATATCTCTTAACTCTGTGTCTTTTCTAAATAGAAATATCCAAGCTGAAGTTTTATATCTTATTCTATAACTGTTTTCAATGAGATATCTCTCTCATATACATGCAAGGAGGGGAGAAACCAGGTCTACCTTGCTCATCATCATAACTTCAGCTCAGTGCCTAGAAAATCAACAGCTAATTCAATAAATAATTGCTTAATGAATAAGTAAACATACTGTGTTCCCTACCATGTGAGCTCATTCTATTAGCTCTGTGTGTGTGGGGGGGGGGGGGGGAGATGAAAAATAAAGTTCTTTCCCTCGTACTTTCCTTAGATCATTTCCATATTTAAAACTGAAAACTTCCTCCCCCACTACTCAAATAATCCTAATCCTCCTCATCCTGCCTTTTTCCTTAGTACTTCTCACCTTCTAATACACTGTAAAATTTAATATCACATCCATTGAAAGCAGGGATTTTTGTCTTTTGCTGACTGATGAACCCTAATCACTTAAAACAACTCCTGGCACATGGTATGAATTTAACAAATATTTGTTGGATGAAGGAATGAGTATTTCCAAAAATAATTAATCACAGAACATCTTATTCAAAAGAGCTGTTTCCTACAACATTGACTTCCAACTTAGTTAACTACATTATACAACTATAACAATGGTTTTCAACAGTTCTTTTGCCTGTTTGGGAACATTTGGAAACATTTGGCTGATGTCTGAACATATTTATAATTGTCAGAGCTTAGGGTGGGGGAAAACACCGGTATCTGGTGGATAGAGGGTAGGGATATTTCTAGATATCATTAGTGTACAGGCAGCTCCCCACAACTAAGAATTAGAGGGGCCCCAAAATACCAAAAGTGCAGAGGATACAATATTCTGAACCTCAGTCTCTACTGTTTGAGTCCCTGCATTCTTTCCATGAACTGACAGCACTTCTTTCTGCCATGTCAAAGACTTCCCTTCAGCTGTGCCATTTCTTCTCTTGCTTCAGGCTTGTCAGTATGGTCCTGAGATTTGATTACCACTATGTATGCCTTTTGTAAAATTTGGTGAATTTAAATTTATCAAATGAGATGCCCTGTTTAATTTCCTCTCTTCTACAGAGCCTAGAACATAGAGATATCACACTTCTATTTCTGACAAGGCTGTTTGAAATCAGTAAGCTTAACTCATCTTTCTGATTAAATTTGTCATTTAAAATCAAATGTTACTTAGTGATATTCCAATAGCTTCCATTAGAGACCAGACAAGCAATCTATTCTAAAGATATATGTTCTTAAAGTTTGACTGCTGATAATAACAGGCAAGTTTGGCCTTGGAATACAAAATGAAGCAGGGCAAAGGCTAACAGAGTTTTGTCAAGAAAACATACTGATCATAGAAAACACCTTTTCCAACAACCCAAGAGAAGATGCTACACATGGACATCAAAATATGGTCAAAACTGAAATCAGATTGATTATGTTCTTTGCAGCTGAAGATGGAGAAGCTCCATACAGTCAGCAAAAACAAGACTTGGAGCCAACTATGGCTCAGATCATGAACTCCTTATTGCAAAATTCAGATTTAAATTGAAGAAAGTAGGGAAACCACTAGGCCATTCATGTATGCCCTAAATCAAATCCCTTACAATTAAAGGATTTGATAATGGTAAATAAATTGAATCTAATCGTCACAGTGGAGGTGACTAATAGATTCAAGAGATTAGATCTGGTAAACAGAGTGCCTTTAGAACTATGGACAGATGTTCACAACACTGTACAGCAGACAGTGACCAAAACAATCCCCAAAAAAAGAAATGAAAGAAGGCAAAGTGATTGCCTGAGGATAGCTGAGAAAAGAAGCAAGGTGAAAGGCAATGGAGACATGGAAAGATACATTCAGCTGAATACAGAGTTCCAGAGAATAACAAGGAGAGATAAGAAGACATATTTGAAATACAAGAAATACAGCAAAACAATAGAATAGGAAAGAAAAAAGATCACTTCAAGAAAATTGGAGAACTCAAGGGAACATTTTGTGCAAGGATGGGCACAATAAAAGACAGAAATAGTAAGGACCCAACAGAAGCAGATGTTAACAAGAGGTGGCAAGAATACATAGAATTACTATACAAAAAAGGTCTCAATGACCTGGATAACCACAATGAGCTGGACACATAGAGCTGGACATCCTGGAGTGTGAAGTCAAGTGGGACTTAGGAAGCATTACTATGAAGCAAGCTAATGGAGGTGACAGAATTCCAGCTGAGCTATTTAAATTTCTAAAAGATGATGCTGTTAAAGTGCTGCACACATTACATCAGTAAATTCGGAAAACTCAGCAGTAGCCACAGGACTGGAAAAGGTAAGTTTTCATTCCTATCCCAAAGAAAGGCAATGCCAAAGAATGTTCAAAATACTGTACAACTGTGCTCATTTCACATGCCAGCAGCATCATGCTCAAAATCCTTCAAGCTCAGCTTCAGCAGTATGTGAACTTCCAGATGTACAAGCTAGGCTGAGAAAAGGCAGAGGACTCAGAGATCAAATTGCCAACATTTGTTGTATCATGGAGAAAGCAAGAGAATTCCAGAAAAACATCTACTTCTGCTTTATTGACTATGCTAAAGCCTTTGACTCTATGGATCAAAACAAACTGTGGAAAATTCTTAAAGACATGGGAGTATCAGACCACCTCACCTGTCTCCTGAGAAACCTGTGCGCAGGTCAAGAAGCAACAATCAGAACTGGACTAGTTCAAAATTGGAAAAGGAGTACAACAAGGTGGTATACTGTCACCCTGCTCATTAACTTATATGCAAAGTATATGGTGTGAAATGCCAGGCTGGATGAATCACAAATTGGAATTAAGATTGCTGGGAGAAATATCAATAATCTCAGATACGCAGATGATACCACTCTAACAGCAGAAAGTAAAGAGGAACTAAAAAGTGTTTTGACAAATGTGAAAGAGGAGAGTGAAAAAGCTGGCTTAAAATGCAATTTTCAAAAAACTAAGATCATGGATGGCATCCAGTCCCATTACTTTATGGCAAAAAGAATGGGAAAAAGTAGAAGCAGTGACAGATTTTATTTACTTGAGTCCCCAAATCACTGCACATGGTAACTGCAGCCATGAAATTAAAAGACACTTGCTGCTTGGAAGGGAAGCTATAATAATCCTAGACAGTGTATTAAAAAGCAGAGACATCACTTTGCCTACAAACACCCATATAGTCAAAGCTATGGTTTTTCCAGCAGTCCTGTATGGATGTGAGATTTGGACCATAAAGAAAGATGAGCCCTGAAGAACTGATGCTTTCGAACTGTGGTGTTGGAAAAGACTGTTGAGAGTCCCTTAAACAGCAAGGAGATCAAACTAGTCAATCCTAAAGGAAATCAACCCTGAATAGTCATTGGAAGGACTGATACTTAAGTTCCAAAACTCTGGCCACTTGATGTGAACAGCTGATTCATTGGAAACAACCCTGATGCTGGGAAAGATTGAGGGTAAAAGGATAAGTGGGAAGCAGAGGATGAGATGGTTAGACAGCCTCATCAAGTCAGTGGACATGAATTTGAGCAAACTCCAGGAGATAGTGGAGGACAGAGAAGCCTGGAAAGCTGCATTCCATGGGGTCACAAAAAGTCAAACATGATCTAGTGACTGAACAACAACATAACCTCTCAGAGAACTGAATTTGAGGCCCCATCTGATTTCAAGCAACTTAAGTTTCCCTTTCAAAAGTTTACTAGGGATAATATATAGTCACTCCACAGAATCTGGATATAATTCCTTCAGTTCAGTTCAGTTGCTCAGTCATGTCCAACTCTTTGTGACCCCATGAACTGCAGCATGCAGGGCCTCCCTGTCCATCACCAAATCCCAGAGTTCACTCAAACTCATGTCCATTGAGTTGGTGATGTCATCCAACCATCTCATCCTCTGACGTCCCCTTCTCCTCCTGCCCTCAACTTTCCCAGCATCATGGTCTTTTCAAATGAGTCAGATCTTCGCATCAGGTAGCCAAAGTATTGGAGTCTCAGCTTCAACATCAGTCCTTCCAATGAACACCCAGGACTGATCTCCTTTAGAATGGACTGGTTGGATCTTCTTGCAGTCCAAAGGACTCTCAAGAGTCTTCTCCAACACCACAGTTCAAAAGCATCAATTCTTTGGCACTCAGCTTTCTTTATAGTCCAGCTCTCACATCCATACATGACTACTGGAAAAACCATAGCCTTGACTAGACGGACCTTTGTGGACAAAGTAATATCTCTGCTTTTTTATATGCTGCCTAGGTTGGTCATAACTTTTCCTTCCAAGGAGTAAGCGTCTTTTAATTTCATGACTGCAATCACCATATGCAGTGATTTTAGAGCCCCCCAAAATAAAGTCAGCCACCATTTCCACTGTTTCCCCATCTATTTGCCATGAAGTGATGGGACCGGATGCCATGATCTTAGTTTTCTGAATGTTGAGTTTTACGCCAACTTTTTCACTCTCCTCTTTCACTTTCATCAAGAGGCTCTTTAGTTCTTCACTTTCTGCCATAAGGGTGGTGTCATCTGCATCTGAGGTTATTTATATTTCTCCCGGCAATCTTGATTCCAGCTTGTGCTTCATCCAGCCCAGCGTTTCTCATGATATACTCTGCATATAAGTTAAATAAGCAGGGTGATAATATTATCTATTGTCTAAGTAAAAAAATTACTTGGAAATTATTCACATTCTGTGAAATAAAATATATTTGACTACTAAGTAAACCATATGTGTCCAAAATAGGATAACATGTACCCTTCAGGTTAGAATTATTCAGGATATCTTATTTACCATTTTAACTTTGTGCCTAATATGTCATTATCACATACTAGGTACAAGGTTTCAATAGAAGTTTGGGAAGGGCATAAAGCAAATGTATGACATTAATGACTACTTTTTACTAGCTCACATGTGAAAACTTTATACAGAGTGAAGTAAGCCAGAAAGAAAAACACCGGTACAGTATACTAACGCATATATATGGAATTTAGAAAGATGGTAACAATAACCCTGTATACGAGACAGCAAAAGAGACACTGATGTATAGAACAGTCTTTTGGACTCTGTGGGAGAGGGAGAGGGTGTGATGATTTGGGAGAATGGCATTGAAACATGTATAATATCATATATGAAACAAGTCGCCAGTCCAGGTTCGAAACAGGATACTGGATGCTTGGGGTTGGTGCACTGGGATGACCCAGAGGGATGGTATGGGGAGGGAGGAGGGAGGAGGGTTCAGGATGGGGAACACATGTATACCTGTGGTGGATTCATTTTGATATATGGCAAAACCAATACAATATTGTAAAGTTAAAAAATAAAATAAAAAAAGAAAAAAAATATGATATAAGTTTTATTCCTTCTGACTTTCCAAATTAGAAGAAGATAATTGGACAGATTCTAAGAAAAATCCCAAGTCTGTATTGAGGTTTACTGGAGAGGAAGGAGGGGAAAGGTGAATAAATTACTAATGTCTGACATGAGTGTAAAAATTGTAAGTGGTAGCAAGAGTAACATGCATTTAGTGCCCCAGACTAACCCTGTTCAGAAAAACTAGTATTTTTCTTTCACTCTTGGTTTTAAATAAGGTCCTCATTTCTGTATGGGATCTATCAAAACCACTTTCTTTCATACCAGTTGACATCAGTGCACATTAGCTTGTTACCTACTTGGATTGAAGCAGTCTCAGTTTCCATTTTTGTAAGTGCAAAGTGATCCAGGTTGAGCTCACCTTAGAACTGAGGGTGAAAAAAGAAGGAACGCATCTTTGTGAAGGCACATGAAAAGGAGTGTTGAGAGAAGTGGGAAATTAAGAAGGTATGACCCCTTTGGTTTCAAAATGCTATAAATGAAGAGGGATATGTTTTCTATTGTTTCATAACAGGTTACCACACATTTAGAAGGTTAAACAATATCCATTAATTATCTCGGTTTCTGTAGGTGAAAAGTCCATCATAGTTTAAATGCATTATCTGCCCAGGGTCCAGTAAGTTGAGATCAAGGTGTTGACCAGGTTTGGGATCTCATCTGAGACATGGGCTCCTCTTCTAAGACTACATTATTATTTCAACAACTCAGTCCCTTGCAGCCATGGAACACATGGAGGACTGTAGGCCAACAGGAGAATCACTGACTTCTAGGATCTTTCTTAAATGTCTTGTCTGTTTAGGTGGCCCACTCACAGTAATCACTATTTTGCTTAATGCAAAATTAAGTGATTTGGGACTTCAATTACCTCTGCAAAAATCTCCTTACCTTTGCCATATAACATGAGAATGACTACTGAATCCTGTTCACAGGTCCCCTTTTCAAGGGGAGGAGATTAAATAGGGCATGTTCATGGATCTTTGGGGTCATCATAGAACTCTACCCAACATAAATCCAGTTAGAGAAGAAGCTAAGAAAGCTGATTTCACATCCAGTATCACTTATAAGAGACAAAGGGAAACACAGGCTGGGAGAGAACCATCTTCCATCAAATCTCACAAAATATCTGAGAAGGAAAGGGATACTGAGGGCTCAGGGTGACCCCAAGGGGAAAGCTAGTCAGAGGCATCACTGGCATGACACATAGCAAGACAGAAGTCCCTTTGTGGGTGGGAACCAGCCACAGTGCCACTGTGAGTTTCTCCAAGGATGACCAGGAGTGAAGAACCTGAGTGACCCTAATTCCAAACACATATTTGTAAAACATTGTATAGAGAATCCAGAATTTTCCAAAGAGATTTTATTAAGGGTTGGGGAAGAAGTCATCTGATTTGGGGAAGTTATAATTGTAGTGGGTGTGAAATAACAAAATGTATTTACATAGATTTAACTTCTGTTTTACATATAAGTTACTTAGAGTTGCTCAATTTTAGGCAGACATTATAGATGGCATTAATATGAATTCTATGACTTTAGTGATATCTGCTCTAAATAACAAACCACACACACAAATGGAAAAAGTGAACACTGGACAATAATGAAATGCTACAGGCTCGACTCCTCTGTGGTGGACATGTTTGAAGTTTGTTGCTTTGAGATACTACAGTCCATGGAATTTTGTAAGATTCTGTGTTTTAAATAAAAGAAAATAATTGGACATCTGAGAACTATAAGACAAGCATTCCTCTATTACAAAAAAATCATTGTACTATATGGTTGTTTAATGTGTCCTCCTATTAAATGTCTCCAAGGCAAGCACTGAGAAAAAATATTTTCACTTTCAGCCTCACCAGGATTTTGTGTCAAACTGCCTCATGGCCTCTTGTATTCAGGATTACCCTCACTCCTGAGTTATTATGTAACATAATAGAGATCACTGCTACTTCCAACTGGCCTGTAAGCAGCAGGAGAAAGTATAACTCTAATCTACTCTCATAAAATAATATATTTCTATTCTATCTTTCACCATTCTCCTCCCTTACAACTGGGAAAACTCTTCAGAAAACATATTCACCTAAAGGATCTGAAATGGGAGTTGCTTTGTTAGCAAAATAATGACATCAAGCAATAAACAGAGGACTTTTATGAGCAGAATCAAATATTTATCAACAAAAGGCATACATGACTGCTCTTTAAAAAAGAGCTGCAAGCTGTGAATATGTCTGCTGACTGATTTTTTTGAGATGGGATTCTAAAGCTAAATAAGCACTAGATAATTCTTTCCCTTACACAGGCCATCAGAATCAAGGGGATTCCGACAAACTGATACTGCTCTTGGGACCGGGGGGGAGAGGATGTACTTTTGAATAAGAGTTTGAATTAGGAAAAAAGATTCTTATATTTACATAATTAAAAATTGCATTCTCCACATTTGCCTTGCTTGGAAGAAACACTAAAGCCCTAATTAACCCAGAATGACCCATTGCATTCATGTATGACTTTATAATTTTCAAAATGCTGTAAATATGTTACTTAAGCCTCACTAAAACTGTGTCCAGTCTAGTAACAAAAGAGAATGAGAAAAAAGAAGTAGGACTCCATTTTACATATATGAAAGGTAAAGCCAAAGAAAGCAAGTTACTTTAACATTATATAGAGATAGTTCCTTAGGTCTGCATATATGGCATAGCCTAATATTTATTTTCTGTCACCCCAAAGAGAAAAGAGAATTAAATTAAGAGGGTAAATCTTGAGTTCTCATCAGACACACACAATGTTTTCCTTTTCTTTTATTTTGTATCTGTATGAGATATTAGATGTTCACTAAACTTACTGTGGTAATCATTTCATGATGTGTGTGAAATCAAATCATTATGCTACACATCTTAAACTTATATAGTTTAAGATAGTGATAGTGGTATAATTTCCTGTTTTCAAACTGTGGTGGCAGATAGAGAACGCTCCATGTAACACTTTGTGATGGGATACAAATGGCAGGTCATATTCAAATAATGACATTCTCACAGACATATCCACATTTTGATCAAACAAGACACTCTTTGGTGGGAAAGTAAGGAAAATTGCTATTCATTTGGCCTTTACATATGAAGTTAACTTATAATGTAATTTTATAAACATGAAAAAACTAAATCAAAAATTTAGAGAGATCAAAAATTGATATTCTGTGAATAAAAATAAATGTGTGACTTATCTCACTTACATAGTATTAAATTTTATTTTAATGCATTTTAATGTTTTTAAGACTCCATATACAATACCAGCAAAGTGACTTAGTTATGGACAAATGAACAAACATTAAAATACACACTATTATAATTATGACTGATTTGTGCTGTTATATGGCAGAAACCAACACATTACTGTAAAGCAATTATCCTTCAATTAAAAAAAGTAAAAATAAATAAAAATGCACTATGACCCAACATGTAATATACAGATTTCATTGATTAAGACATAATATCATTGCTGCTTTTACCTGTATCCTGAATGATAGCTTTGATTTAGCCAATGTAAATCATTTTAATGACTTATTTATTTCAGGAAAACATTTTAATAGGATTTAAGGAAATTTAAGAAAATCATTTTAATCATTTTAATGAAAGGAATTTAATTCCTTTAATGATTAAAGGAAATCATTTACTTGTGTAAGATATATTCTTTTTCATTAAAAATTCTGTCAAACGTTTACTCTGTACTAAACATGGTTTACAAGAAGAGAACACACACAGAAGTCCCTACCTTCATAAATGTTTTATGGGAAGATACGAAAGAAAACAAATTATATAGCCTACTGAGATAAGTGCCAAGAGAAAATAATTAAAGCTGAGAAGGTAAATGTGAATTATTGGGTGAAAGGAGGAGGGGATGCAACTTTAAATAGGGTGGTCACTTGAAAAAAGTAACTCCAGACAGAAGCATGCCTAGGTGGTTTTTCAAAGAGAAACACGACTAGAATATTGGGAATAGACGAAAGAGAGAAGTAGGACAAGAGTTCACACAAGTAATGAGAAGAAAGATTATATAGAGCCTTGTAGGTCAAAGAACAGGGCTCTGGCTTTTACTTTTTTTAATGAATTTTTGAATTTGAGTCAGTCCTAGTGAGGTGGATGAACCTAGAGCCTGTTACACAGAGTGAAGTAAGTCAGAAAGAGAAAAACAAATATCATATCTTAATGCATATATATGGGATCTAGAAAAATGGTACTGGTGAACCTATTTGCAGGGCAGGAAGAGACACAGACATAGAGAACACACTGGTGGGCAAAGTTTTGTGAGGGAAAGAAGAAGGTGGGACAAACTGAGGGAGCTGCATTCACATATATACACTGCCATGTGTAAAACAGATAGCTAGTGGAAAGCTGCTGTAAAGCTCGCACAGGGAGCTCACCTCGGGGCTCTGTGGTGACCTAAAGGGGTGGGATGGGGAGGGAATGGGAGGGAGGCTCAAAAAGGAGAGGATATATGTATACTTATAGCTGATGCACATTATTGTGCAGCAGAAACCAATACAACATTGTAGTTATCTAATTAAAAACAAGTTAAAAGTCCAAAAAATTAAATATAAAAGCAAAGGATTTTGAACAAGGAAGAAATATAATCAAACTCATATTTTAAAAGGTCACTCTGGCTTCTGGACTGAGTAGAGATCAGAAGAGGGCAAAGATGCAAATACTGAGCACCATTAGGAGGGGATTGTCATAATCTACGTAAGGGTGATGGAAGCTTGATCAAGAGGTGCAGTTGTGGTTATATTCTTATACATCTGTAAGTTGAGAGGTGAGAGCATTACCTGACATGTTAGAAAAACGTGTTGAAATAAAGAAACAACCCAATTGTCTCAGATCTTTGACCTGAACCGCTAGAATGGTGGGGTTGCTAAAAACTAAACGGACAAGATTATAGGAGAAGCAGGTTTGGTGCAAATTATCAGAAACTCAGTTGGGTTCATTAGGCTTAAGATGTCAACTGAACAGGCCAGAAGAGATTTATTTTAAATCTAATCTAATTCTAGTCTTTTTTACTCTCTTATTTATAACTAACCCAGTGGTAAAACTTGGAAGAAAAGTAACCATAGAATCACAATTGGAAAGCCCAGCAGTGTTATATAACCATTGTGTTTGGGTGCTCAGTCACTCAGTCCTGTCTGACTCCATGGACTCTAGAAGGCTTCTCTGTCCATAGAATTTTTCAGGCAAGAATACTGGAATGGGTTGCCATTTCCTCTTCCAACCCAAGGATCGAACCCACACCTCCTACATTGAAAGGTGAATTGTTTTACCACTGAGCCACCTGGGAAACCCACTATATAACCACTGCCTCAATTATATATTAATATGGACTATGATAGTGATAAGACAAGTTATGGATTACACCAAATTTCTGATGACCATTCTTGACTTACTCCTTTCTTTACCTCTCAAGAGACTGATATGTCATGCTTGATTGCAAAAATAATTTGAAATAGTTAACACTTAAATTAGTACTACACTTTAGTACTTGACCTATTATTTAAAAAAAAAAAAAAACTCCATTCAACATCTTTAACAATTACCAAAAGTTAAGAACTGAAAGGATAAGGTGAAATCCAATCAGTGGCATGTCAGAATTGCAAGGACTTTCAGAAATTTTAGGAGGGAGGAGAAAAGAAACTTCAGTTTTAACATCACAGACTCTTTTACTTCCTAAAACCTATTTATAAATGCATATAAGTTGGTAAGAGAATTATAGCTTAATGGTAGATATCTGTTCTCAGAATCATCCTTCCATTAGTGCTTTGTGAAAGAGGCTTTGTCATCTTCTCCTTGGGAGAGGGTAAATTCTTTCCCAACAGCCTTCTGTGTCCCACATATAAATGGATGACATCTCCATAACTTAATGAATCATTCCAAAACATGTCCAGTCCTAGCTCAAGTTCAGCCTAATATGAATTGATAACGTGTGCAGAGACAGGGAGGTGTGTGTGTGGTAACTCTCATACAGGCACATACATCTATCAGATGCAAGCACACGGGGTCATAGTTTTAGAATGATGATGGTTTTAATATGCGACCCTGCTGCTCCCTGAAACTTGACTGAATGAAAGAGATAATGCAAAAGGAATAATGTATCCTAAATGATGCCAACTATGTGTACTAATTTACAGAGGTTACTCACTGCTGCTTTAGAAGACTTATGCATCACAGATGTAACTATTAATTACAATGTTACTGGAATATTTGTAATCACTTCAAAATTAACCTTTATATCCTCAGGAGGTTTGCATTTATAAGAGTCACTTGGTGTCTCATAGAGAAACTAATTAGTCAACAAATGATAAGTACAGAAAGAACACAAATTAGTTCTTTGTTTACTGCTACATGGTGGTACCATGTAATTTGTATTGTAATTAAAATGTTTTATATTGCAAACAGAAAATATTTAATTCAGCGATAGATAATAATAGCAGTTTCAAGTGTTCCAGGAAATATGTTGACACATTCACTGGGCTTTACTCTTTTGGTATTCACAATGCAAGAAAGAAATGGTGGAAAAATAAATCTAACCATTATCAAGGGCATTTCTCTCTTTCATTACCATTGCAAGAGTCTCGGAGTAAAATCTTCATAAAAGCTAGAAAATACTTTGGAATAGACAAAACAAGAAAAATTCAGAAATAGGGGACAGGTAATTTTTTAAATATAGAAAAACATTTTTATAATATCTCTTAAGAAGTAGTTTTCCAAATATAAGGATAAAAGGTTTATAAAAAAAAATCCTCTCAGTCATCCCTAAAATGTTACAAGTACCACTCTGTGATGTTATTAATCTTCTTCTTGTTTATTATTAATCTTCTTAATTAATTATTAATTTCTCTAGATTAACTCTTCTAGCAATGGAGGCTTTACCCAGATCCTGAGCATTAGGTTATGTCCAATTTCTCCCATCCTCGAAGAAGTGGGATTTAAATAAGCTTTATCCCCAGTGACAATTATTAATTATTTATTAATCTTCTTCTTCTTTCTCATTTTAAGGAATAAGAAAGAGGCAAAAACTGGGGGTTAAATTTTTAGTTATCTTTATTCTGCATGACCGAAAGCCTTGATCATTCCTACTTGTTTTGATTTACCAGCAAAACATCTTTCCTCTGTGCTAAAGAACGAAAACACAAAAATGAGGGTCTTTTGATTTTATTACAATGATATTTAAATTGTGCCTTCTATGTACTCAAATTTTGTCTCTTCATTTAAAGAATTTTTATTTCATTTTCAGTAACTTATTCTTTATATTTTCTTCTTTTCTATTCAATATTTCTGAGCATTTTTGTTTCACTTTATATTTTCTCTTGGACCATCCTTGATAGATTTATCTTTAAGTTATTTTCAGATTGCTCTATTCTCATTTATCTGGTTACATCCTTCTGACTTTTGATGTTGGTAACTGTTCTCAGTGTTAATTTTCTTCATGTATATAAAAGTTAGGACTCTGTAGTTTGAATTGAAGTGAGGTTTTTCTCTCCCATTTTCATCCTTTGTCATCTAGCAATTTTGAAATTTCTCTAAAAATTTTGAAATTTTCTTTGTTGTCTAGCAATTTTTAAATTTCTCTAGATTAACTCTTCTAGCAATGGAGGTTTTACCCAGATCCTGAGCATTGGATTATGTCCAATTCCTCCCATCCTCCAAGAAGGGGGATTTAAATAAGCTTTATCCCCAGTGACAATTGTAAGTCTTATTTTCATCACCTTTCACAAACCTTGCAACCTCAGTGCAGCCTTTACTTTCTATCCATGAGATCTGCTCTGTTCTCCTACCATAAATGAACACTTCTACTAGCAGTTCCCATCTGCAGGAGGATCATTTGTTGCTTTAGTCCTATTTGTCCCATTGTATTTTGGTTCCATAAGTGGAAGAAAGATGCTTATTTTTAATTTACAAGTTTTCTAGTTTCTTCAGACTCTATTCTTCTGAGATGACAAAAAACAAAAAAAGCAAAACAGTGCCGCCTTTCGAGGTGAAAAGCAGGCAGCGTCTGCTAACTTTGCTCTCTGTTCTTATTCTCAACCATATTGTTCTTGGATGTTCCTTCCTTTCTGTCCTAACAATATTTTACAAAACTGAGTTTCCACTGTGGTCTAGTAAAACAAAAATTTTTGACATAAAAATATCAAAGTCGTTAAAGACATCAGCTTTGACAGTAGAGAAGTAGGGTCAGTCTTATCACTTCAGTGAAACATTTATCCTTCAAGAACTTGCAGTCTATCACATAAAATGAAGATAACAGTATTACCACAAAGAAGTTTAGCTGAGAAGAATAAATGAAGAGTGCTTAATTAAACTGGCCACACAATATTAACTATTTATATACTTAAAACCAGTTATTTGTCTTACAGACTACCCTGTATTGAAAATTATGAACCTCAGATAGGGAAAGATGAAAACATCACCTGCAAATCCAAATTCTTCAGCTTATACTTGGACCTTTAAATTTACTGGAAATATATTCACATGTTTTTGATCATCAGTGCTCACCCGCCACGGGTCAAAGAATGGTAAAGAGTTGGAGGTTCTGATGTTCCTTTTGGCACTTTACTTTCTGGATATGAACTCCCAGAAGAGCAGGCAACTCTAAATTTACCATGTGCTACACACTCTTCACCACTGAATCAGTAAGCACCACATTTATGCTTAACATAATGAAACATGGAATTTTATGCACCCATAAGGAAATCCTCCCTATAATTCTTGGAATATGAGTTATTTGCTATTACAGTAGTAAAAACTCACTGAACATTTCACTTACTGTGTGCCCTTAGATACATTAATATATTTGACTATCTCTCATCTCTAAAATGAAGAAATATTATATCAGTTCATTGTGAATATTAAATGAGGTAATATATGTAAATTGTTACCAAAATGTCTGATAAGCTAATAATGCAAAATTTACTTCAGGTCTACTTCCATCTTTGTCAACAGGTCTATCTTCAGGTTTCAGTGAGAAGCCATCCTAATAGTTGACTAACTTCAATAGCATAATGCCTGTTAAAATTTATTCATCTTCATGCTCCACTATAGACTATTTCCACCATAAAATTTGTAACAAATGTAAATTTCCTGATCCAAACTCTTCTAAACCCCTTATTTTATGTCTGACTTTTTGTTAGACACTATAAAAAGGAAAAAATTCCATTTTCTAACCTCACATGCATCTTAGGAGTGGCCATGTGACACAGTTCTGGCTAATGAAATATATGTAGAAGTCCACATATGCCTCTCCCCTTCCTTTCTTCCTATCCAAAACATGGATGTGACACCTAAGAGATAAAGAGTTATCTTTCAGTTACCAGGCAACGTGTTGAAGACGATGAAATGTTAAGAAAAGGCTTGGATTGCTAAGAAGATCACCTGCATTAACTTCTTCCAGAGAAGAAGAAAAAATAACTCACTATTTGATGTAAGACACTTGATATTTGCTCTTGAATGTACTTCTATGTGGGACTAGCAGTAAAGAATCTGCCTGCCCATGCAGGAGACTCAAGAGACATGGTTCCAATCCCCAGGTCAGGAAGATCCCCTGGAGGAGGAAATGGCAGCCCACTCCAGTATTCTTGCCCAGAGAATCCAATGGACAGAGGAGCCTATTGTCCTCTGGGGACCCTATGGTCCATAGGGTCACAAAGAGTCAGACACAACTGAAAGCAATTTAGCATGCATACGCACATAATACTATGTAACTTATCATTGAAGCTTTGTACCTGAGTGAGTGAGAAACTGGAGGAAGCAATGTTACAGTAAGAACCCTAAAAATCTATAGTCACTCAGATAGCAGTTACAACCTTGAATGTAATACTTTCTCTAAATAACCCATTTCTCTTTATTTTGTTCTATTCTTTCCTCTGCTTTGCTCGGTTTAGTCACTCAGTCATGTCTGGTTCTTTGCAGTCCCATGGACTGTAGCCTGCCAGGCTCCTCAGTCCATGGGGATTCTCCAGGCAGGAATACTGGAGTGGGTTGCCATGCCCTCCTCCAGGAGATCTTCCCAACCCAGGGATCAAACCAAGGTCTCCTGCATTGCAGGCAGGTTCTTTACTGCCTGAGCAACCAGAGAAGCCTAAGAATACTGGAGTGGGTAGGCTACCCCGTTCTGCAGCGGATATTCCTGACCCAGGAACAGAACCAGGGTCTCCTGCGTGGCAGGCGGATTCTTTACCAGCTGAGCTACCAGAGAAGGTATACCTCCCTCCATCCATATTATTTAACTTTTAAATTAAAATAATATACATATTAGATAAATATAATAGTAGATAAATACTTGTAATCCAAAGATGGTAATTCTTTGACCAGGTACTCTGAAAAAAACGCCTGTTTACTCTTTTTTGCTTATTTCCTCCTGCTTTTCTCCATGTTTCTACAAAATATATTTATAATATTTCTTAATAATAAATATTAGATACTATAATTTTCCAATATTATATATGATAATTTGGCTACATTTAATCCTATATCTCTAACTTCCCCAGTAGGTTATATCATTTATCTCATTGAAATTTCTAATCAGCCTTTGAACAAAATGAACAAAATAAAAGATATATGCTTATACTTTGTTTTTATGCAGCTTTTCCTGCTAGAATTTTTATTTGCCTGAAATTTAACAGGATGCACTTAATGATTAGTGTATTTTATTCATTTCATTGAGCTCTCAATGGATCCATTCAAATGACTGACATGTTTCAGTTCTGAAAAATTTTTTGTCATATATATTATCTTTGTTCCATTTTCTCTGTTTCATCCATCTGATATTGAATCTTACAGAATCTCATCTCAGTTTTTATTTTTCCTCTCATAGTTGTTATCTTTCTATCCCTTTTTCCTAACAGATTTCTCTGCTTTTATCTAATCTTTCTTCTGGATTTTTTTTTTCATTATGGTCACATCACAGTTTAAAATTCTAAGGGCTCTTTGTTATTTTAAATAAGGTGATATTATTTTCTATATATGCAATTATTTCATACACCTCTTAACATGTGAGGATTGGACTTTCTTGCATTTTTGTAGTATAGAGAATGGAAGTTTTCTTTTGTTCTAAAAGATAACAATATTTATTCATGGTTCACATTTTTCTATTTTTATAATCTCTGCTGCTCATGTTCAAGGGTTTATTCACATGTTTGTTAACCACTGATTCATCCATTATATTTAATAATAAAATAGTCAAACCAAAAAAAAAAAAAAACTGATTAGAAGTTCTGTGGAAGAAAGAAACAGTCTATGTAAAGTGTGTTTGGAAAAAAGCTTTCATTTTCACTGATAAACTATTCAGGTGTCAGTTTTACCAGAAGCTCTAGAAAGAGTAGATACCAAGCTCCTGGTATTTTGTTTGAGGATTGAGAGTGTAGATTTTAGAAGTTAACTATTTGATACCAATACTTTAAGCAGAGACATCACTTTGCCAACAAAGGTCCATCTAGTCAAAGCTATTGTTTTTCTAGTAGTCCTGTATGGATGTAAGAGTTGGACCATAAACAAAGCTGAGTGCTGACGAATTGATGCTTTTGAACTGTGAAATCGGAGAAGACTCTTGAGAGTTCCTTGGACTGCAAGATCAAACCAGTCAACTCTGAAAAAAATGCCTTTGAACTGCAGCACGCCAGGAGTCCCTGTCCATCACCAACTCCCGGAGCTTGCTCAAACTCATGTCCACATACCAAATTCTGCCTTCAGTCTCTACTTGGCATCTCTGATTCTTTGATTGGCTCTTTATTTTAATCGAGTGGAGATATAGTCATTTGTCCACTCAGTGAGCAGGGTTGAGGAAACATTGGTTCTGCTTCCTCCAAATACTGACTTCCAACCAATCCTCATGTTATGTCATTTAATTTGTCCCTGTACTCTGTTTCAAGCAGCATCTTTGAGATGGCAACATCTTTTGGATTCAGTGACTCTAATTGACTTTCTTTTCATTCATATCAGTATGATGTGAAACGTATATTCTATACCTTCCTCCTCTCTCTAGCTTCATTTGTACAGAAGTTTATGAAGTCTCATCCACACATTCTCAGTCCCATTTTATCTTTTATAAATTTTCATCTTTTCAATGGTTATATATTTAGAGTACTGAGTAAACTAAGAGAGAAACTTATGCAGTCAATCCACATAACCAGTAAACAATATATTTTAGATGACATATGGTATATTTATACAACAAACAAAAGCTAAGTTTAGCTGAAGGTATACAAAAGATAGCAATTACAATGTGTTCTGAAATGCTTATCTTTCTATGGATATGGATTAGAGAGTGCTTACTTTAAAGAGCCAATCATTTGGTAAAAGAAGGATAATGAGTATTTGAAAAATAATGCCAATTAGAATGGCTTAAAGTAATTGGGAGTCTTTGGCCTAGAGGCGATAAGCTGGCAGTGAGAGATGACTTAGTGCTTAGATGTCGTGACTAGTTCTCCTCCTTTCTTTCATCTGAACAGACAGACAAGCAAGTAAAATGTAAAATACTTGCCTCAAAAGAAATTTTAAAGAATCATCCCAATACAAAAATGCCCATATACTGAATTGTACAGATGATTTAGACAAGTAATACAAATTCAGTGTATATGAAGTATAGGTATATGGAAATAAAAACAGAGGTCTAGATTAAAAGTGCAAAAAAAAAAAATTACTAATAACAAATGCAGGCAGTCTTTAATTTTGCACAGTATCTGTAAATGAAGTTGTTTGCATTCGTTTCCCAGACTGCCATAGGAAATTACTATAAACTTGGTGGTTGAAATAAGAAATTTATTTCCTCATGGTTCTGAAGGTCAAAAGTCCATAATCAAGCTGTAAGCAGGGCCCTACTCCCTCTGGCTCTAGGGAAGAATCCACTGTTTGTCCTCCTCTAGTTTCTGGTGGCTGTCAGCAATCCTTGATTTACAGGCACATAACCGCAATCTCTGCCTCATAATCACATTGCCCCCTCTTCTGGCTTCTATTCTTCCTGTCTCAAATTCACCTCTGCCTTTGTCTTATTAAAAAGATTTGTCATAATTTACAATGGCAAAGATTTTATTTTTAAAATAAAGTAACAATCATGGGTTCCAGGGTTAGAAGACAGACATACATTTTGGGGGTGCTACCATTCAACCCACTAAGATCATGTGTATAAGAACCATATCTTTACATTGATCTCAGTTATCATGCAAGTGTGCAGAGGGAGACCTGCCTATAATTCCTATCAATTATTTGGCTTTTCAAGGTGAGGAATTGAGACCTGGAAACATATCTCAGATTATATAGCTTAGCTTAGCATGACAAAAGATAGCATCAAAGATGTGAAGAACCAGAAAAAAGTATTTTAAGTGCCAGTGCTATCATCAAAAATGTGAGCACAAGACTATAAACTATGTATAGCAGGGCTTCCAAGGCCATCCAGTCAGAAGCCTCCAGGTGATAAACAATTCCCACAAAAAGTTATTCTAAGCAGTCACTGATCAACGTTCATTAAGTAACATGAGGTCTAATACACGCAGTATAACATCAACAGAACATGCAACATTACTGTCATGCTTATGTGCTTAGCTGCTCAGTTGTGTCCAGCTATTTGCAACCCCATGAACTGTAGCCTGCCAGGCTCCTCTGTGGGATTTTCCAGGAAACAATACTGGAGTGGATAGCCATTCCCTTCTCCAGGGGATCTTCCCAACCCAGGAATCAAACTCAGGTCTCCTGCATTACAGGCAGATTCTTTACCATCTGAGCCACCAGGGACTATAAAGTATTTAATTCATACAGTATTAGATTACTAATTTCCTTTATGTTTAAGTGTTATTAAGATGAAATTTATGCCAATACTCATTTTAAATCAGTGCTGATTTTACTGTCTTGCTGGTTTGCAAATGAATCAATGGAAAATACATATCAAACTAATGGAGAATAGGATATAACAGAATACACAATAACTTAGTATATCCCCAACACAAATATACAAAAGTATTTAAAACAAAATGAATGTTTGTAAATTAAACCTTATAACTTGAGTAATTAAACATCAATAAGAAAAGTGCACATTATAGTGAAGACATTGAATAACCACTGTTAAATCACCAAAATACAAGGGTACTGAGTTTGTTATATAACTGGTGCTTTAAAATGTGTTAATTTATAGTCTTAATTTTATGATTTAATTAAGCAAACAAGAACACAGTTAAGGGAGGGTGTTACTCCACCGGACCAACTGAGCCAAATGTTCTGGTCAAATATTTTCAGAAATTAATCGATCAAAGATTGAATATCAACATTTCAATGGTAAGAAAATAGGTCTGTGGGTGACTTTGTTTTACAAGTGAAAAATAGCATTTAAGTATGTTAATGAGGAGAGACTTTACACATATAAACGCATTAATATTAAAATGGGTTGAATCCTTAATTCATTATTTATTAACTCTATGACCAAGTGTAAGTTCTTTAATGTGTCTGTACCTCAGGTTCCTAATATATAACAGAGATAATAATGCCTCTTTCACCAGTTTATTGTTAAGGGTAAATGAGGGAATACGTTGCAAGCCCCAAAGAGAACAAGGGCTTTAAAAACTTATTATAATATTAATCTTTAAAATAATCTGTAGGTAGAACCCTCAAATATTTTAGCAATACCTTTATAGTTATAAACCAGCAAAAGGTACCAATTCTAGTCCACTAATTATAAGCAGAAGAGACCAGAATTAAGGTAAAGATTGTACCCAATGGTTTTAACTAATGAACTCAATTTTTAAAAAAGTTTATAGAATGCTTTTTGTGGCAGTAATTGAGCTGGATAATAACTGAAATGCAAAGATGAGTAAATATTGATGTTGGCCTTCAAAACTTCAGTTGATTTAGGAAGGTAGATAATTATACAACAATACTCAATACAGTATTACACTACAAGTACCGCTACAAAGAAAGGGCCTGAAATAGTAAAGGTGGAAGTTTTTTAATTTTTCCAAGGTAGGTTTTGTATTTCTGTAATAAAATGGATTTACTGACACTTCTTAAGATGGACTTTAGAGTCTGATATTGATGAGTGTGGCATGTGAGGCAGAGTGTGTCCACAGGCCTGCTGCTAAGTCGCTTCAGTCGTGTCCGACTCTGTGTGACCCCATAGACGGCAGCTACCAGGCTCCTCCATCCATGGGATTTTCCAGGCAAGAGTACTGGAGTGGGGTGCCATTGCCTTCTCCACCACAGGCCTGAGAGTATTACAATTAGATGCGAAGGGCATGTACAATGGGATGAGGGTAAATAAGGAAGGAGCATTTGCTTGAAGTTTTATACACCAGGATGAAGAGTTTATATTTTCTTCAGTGATAAGGAGGGATTGTTAATATTCCTTTTTTCTTTTTTGAGCAGTGGAAATAACATTGTAAAATTATATTTTAGAAAGATTATGTTTGATTTACAAGTTAGGATGGATTAAAAATTGTAAACAATAAAGGGAAGAATATCAATTACATAACACTTGTATAAAAGTATCAGTCTAAATGAGAGATAACGAGAGCCTAAGCATATGGGACTCTGAGTGACAAATATAAATGACATTATGCAAGTCAAATCAATAGGACTTACTGGTTGCCGATAGGAGAAACCAGAGAAATCAAAGATATTCTTATAAAACAAAATTCAACAGACAGTAACAACATCGTGTGGGTAAGAATGAAGGAGGACATATATAATGGAATATTCAGTTCAGTTCAGTTCAGTTCATTTGCTCAGTCATGTCCGACTCTTTGCAACCCCAAGAATTGCAGCGCGCCAAGCCTCCCTGTCTATCACCAACTCCCGGAGTTTATCCACACTCATGTCCATCGAGTCAGTGATGCCACCCAGCCATATTACTCGGCCATAAAAAGGAACAAATTTGAGTCTGTTCAAGTGAGGCAGATGAACCTAGAGCCTGTTATACAGAGTGAAATAAGCCAAAAAGAGAAAAACAAATATCATATTAATGCGTACATATGGAATCTAGTATGTACTGATGAACTTATTTACAGGGCACGAATAGAGATGCAGATGTAGAGGATGGCCCTGTGCACACAGCAGGGGGAGGAGAGGGTGGGATGAACTGAAAGTAGCACTGATAAATATATACACCACCATGTGTAAAATAGCTAGTGGAAAGTTGCTATGTAACCAGGGAGCCCAGCACAGTGCTCTGTAATGACCTAGAGGGCTGTGAGGGGGAGGAGGAGTGAGTTTTAAGAGAAAAGAGATATATGTATACTTATGGATGATTCACTTTGTGGTAAGGGGCAGCCAATACAACATTGTAGAGCAATTATCCTCCAATTAAAAAAAAACTCAAAAAAAAAAAAAAAAAAAGAATGAAGGGTGATGATGCTAAGTGAGTACAGAGTCACAGAAATAAAGGTAGACTATTCCCATACAGGAGAGCTTGCCTATCACTAACAATGCCACTAGAAATTTCAAAAGAGTGAAGTATGAGAAAAGATTATGGCAAATAGGTGATTATACATATACATGTGCACACAGAGCACATACATATGTTGCATCTATGAGAGGAAGCCATGAACAATAAAGATTCATTGAAAATAGAATTCCAAGTAGGAGAGATGAGCCTTTAAAAATAAAAGATTGAGAGAATAGAAACATATTTCTAGGAAAATAGAAGTAAAAGTAAGACAAATTTATTATTTCTGTAAGAAAATATATGGTAGAGTAAGAAGTGAATCTACTTCCTAAAATAAGAGCTTGAGAGTGGAGTAAGCAAGCATTGAGTAATGTACATATTAAGCTAGAAAAAGTTGTCACAGGAATAAAATTAAGTCTTCATGCTGGTCATCAACAACACAAGATAAATAAGAGGATTATTCAAATATAGTAAGGACAATACAATAAACATAATTATCATGATTTTGTGACTTCTAGCTATATTTATCTGCCAAGAAGATGAGAGGGATAGAAAAAGCTACAACAAAAGGAGTACCAAGGCTGAGTCTTCACAAAGCCCAAACGTTGGCTATTTTGTTGTGCATACATGCTTAGTCCCTCAGTCATGTCCAATTCTGTGATCCTTTGGACTATAGCCTGCCAGGCTTCTCTGACCGTGGGATTTTCCAGGCAAGAACATTGGAGTGAGTTGCCATTCCCTTCTCCAGGGGATCTTCTTGACCTAGGGACTGAACCCACATCTTCTGTGTCTCCTGCATTGCAGGAACGTTCTTTAGCCACTGAGCCATTGGGGAAGCTCCAGTTCTGTTGTAAAGTAACTTATATATTTATTGCAATTTCATCATGAAAGTGCCTAATCATGGCTAGGCATAGAAATAAAAGAAAGTGAACAAAATAGACTGAGAAAGGCAGAAGAGTACAGGAACAACAAAATCGGGCAGGAAACTGAGTTGGCAGTGTCAGATAAATGGGAGAAGTCAAAGGAAAAATCAGAGTGGCTCCTGCCAAGTAAGAGTTGTGGGTTCCATTCATTCTTGGGTTGGGAAGATCCTCTAGAAAAGGAAACTCTCTCAAGTATTCTTGCCTGAGAAACCCCATGAACAGAAGAGTGTAGCAGGCTACAGAACATGGGGTCCCAAAAGAATCTTAGCTATTAAAAAACAAAGAAACAACTAAGATAATGCTAAGGAATTGAAACTGGAAGTATTTGCATTAAGTGTATAGAGTAACAGATTGCTAAAATATGTTTCTTCTTGTTCTTTAATAGAAACAAGAAATCAAACCATGGATCAGAAGAAGCACACGAATCATATGCAGGGGATATTCAGATCAATCCTTTCTACAGAATGCAGTAGAGATCATTTAAAAAATATTACATAATTACATAATTTACTTCTTTTAAATGAACTATCTGGATAACCCTGTGCTTTTGTATGGTTCTGACTTCCACTATAGTCAGTTAGGGCTTCCCAGGTAGCTCAGCTGGTAAAGAATCTGCCTGAAACCCGGTTCAATTTCTAGGTCTGGAAGTTTCCCTGGGGAACGGATAGGTTACCCACTCCAATATTCTTGGGCTTCCCTGCTGGCTCAGGCAGTAAAGAATCTGCCTGCAATGCAGGAGACCTGGGTTCGATCTCTGGGTTGGGAAGATTCCCTGGAGGAAGGCATGGCAACCTACTCTAGTATTCTTGCCTGGAGAATCCCCATGGACAGAGGAGCCTGGTGGGCTACAGTCCATGGGGTCGCAAAGAGTTGGACATGCTCGAGCAACTAAACGCAGCACAGCACATCACCAGTTAAGATTATTCCATCATTCATTCATCCACTAGATTATGTACTATATTCAATGCACTATGCCAGAAAATACTTCTCAAATACGATAAAGATGTTGTTGTCATAGAGTTTACTCTATAGAGATAAAAACAAACTAAATAATTTTATATATATATATATATATATATATAAAGATTCCATGTATTGAGAGAGTGTAATTTCCTCAGTTCTGTCTCACCACAGCAAAAATATGAAGCTCAAGGCATGAGGGCGGGCCAACCCAGAAGAGAAGAGAAGCCCAGAGGCTCAATTTGGCTCCTCTTTTTACATGTATTTTCTCCTCCCCCGATCCTGCCCTATATAAATTGAGCTAGTCAGGAGGGCTGTGTTTGTTTCACCTGAGGTTCCCACTCTGGTCCTCAGACTTTCCTTTTCTCTATTTTTTGGGCTTTTCCATTCTTTGTCTTTTAGCCACTGCCATTCTGGACTCCTTTTTCTTATTCTACCTAACACATGAGAGCTTAAAACAAAAGAAGTTGACCAGACAAGGAAACATTTTTAAGAAAATACCACTTGACCTGATAACTGCAGATGAGAAAGCAATAAATGTGTTTGTTTGTACATTGTTTGTTAGGGGTTGGAGGGGGAGATTTGTGGTAGTAGTTATGTATGTAAGATGCTATATGCAAACACCTTTGAATGCAAGAGAAAGCCAGATTTCAAATACTCTGTAACTGAAAACAGTCCAGTATTACTAGAATGTAGAAACAGACAGGGAGATAAAGCAGTTTTCTGTATGCCATATTAAATATTTTAGTTTTATTCTAAAAGCAATTGGCTACCAAGGAACCCACTTAAGCAAGAGGTGTCATAACTAGATTGTATCTTGAGATCACCGGCTGCAGGGTGGAGAAGAGGTAATACAGAAGCCAGCACAAATAAAGAAAGATCACTTAGTAAGAGACTGAAATAGACCAGAAGATATGAAGCTGATTTAATCAACAGTTGGAAGGGGAAGAAACTGATGAATTTATAAGATATTTAGGAGGCTCAATTGACTGACAGGGTTTAGTGATGGATGGCATGGAAGTGAAGGTGAGGAAATTGTCAAGCATATCTTTTTTTGGCAGAGTAGATGAATGATGGTATCATTTATTGAGATAGGGAACTCAGGAAGAACATCGTGTTTCGGAACAAGTGAAGTCAAGTGCTTTGTCTTTGAGATATCACATTGATATTCCCTTGAGACTGCTTGATGGCAATGCCAAGTTAGCAAATGAACATTCTGTTCTGGAGCTCAGTGAAGGGGTCTCAGCCTGTGCTGTGAGGTTTCTAATAGCTGGATGGACAAGAATAAAACTGCAATGATGTGGTCAGCAAAGTAGCAGGAAGTCCAGGACACCAAGTGTCATGAAACCAAATGAAAGAAGGTTTGGTTTTGGTCCATGTTGTTTTTTTCCAAAGGAGAGAGGTTGCAATTTAAAAATACTGTCTAACCCTGCTGTGTGTGTGCCTGTGTGTTAGTCACTCAGTCGTGTCTGACTCTTTGTGACCCCATGGACTATATAGTCCATGGAATTCTCCAAGTAAGAATACTGGAATGGGTTGCCATTTCCTTCTCCAGGGGACCTTCCCAAAACAGGGGTCAAACCTGGGTCTCTGCATTGCAAGTGGATTCTTTACCATCGGAGCCACCAGGGAAGCCCCTAACCCTGCTGAGAGGTCAAATAAAGAAGTGAAAAAAAACAAAAAAACAAAAAGTGGTTTTGGGGATATAGAAGTCATTTAATAAACTTAAACAAAGCTATTTGACAGAGTGAGGAGATGGAAATCCCATTAGAGAAGATTGAGGTGAGAGTGAAAAATGAAGAATAGACATTGAAAATATTAAAACTCTGGTCAAGAAGTTGATCTTAAGAAAAGATGGGGGGGAAGTCCTCTTCTTTCAGCTACTGTGAAGTAGCTGAAACTGAATTTATTCTAACATAATAAACTAGAATACTACACAAAGAATATTGAACACCTATTTTCAGATATTGGACATTAGGCAAGGTGGCATTGCGACCCAGGAGAGAATGAGGTGCACTTGTATTTACCTTCCTTTTCTACCTAGAGATGCTTGGGCAAGAACAGTTATCCTAAGACATTCACAGAATTCTGGAAGAAATGAGGAGATGGAGATGAGCATTCAGCAAAGGATGGTGGTGAAATTTGCAGGGCAAATTAACAAAGAGGAAAGTTATACAAGGGAAAGGCTCAGGAAATCTGCATAGGACCTTTCTTAAATCTGCTGCTGAATAGTAAGCCACAAATGCATAGGTGGAAACTCCAAGAGGTTAATTAAAAAAACAAAAAAAAAAGAAAGAAAGAAATTTCAGGGGACTTTAAGAAAAGCAACTTCTAGAGCTAACACAGCGCTGGAAGAGAGTAAAGTTCTGGCCAATAAAAAGCAGAGAATTAATCCAATAGTCAAATGATTCAGTAGAAACACTAGAAGGGTTATACTTTATTAGTAGAATTAAGTGAAATCTGAAATAGCATTTCTCAATAAGGCATGGTTCTACCTCTGCATAACATCTTCAGTAATGTATGAAAACATTTTTGGTTATCACATTTGGGGAAAAAGAGGTACTACTTGTATGTAGCAAGTAGAACTCAGGGATGGTGGTCAACATTCTATACCTTCCAGAACAGTATGCTAAGTCACTTCAGTCGTTTCCGACTCTGTGCGACCCCATAGACAGCAGCCCACCAGGCTCCCCCATCCCTGGGATTCTCCAGGCAAGAACACTGGAGTGGGCTGCCATTTCCTTCCCTACAGCAAAGAATTATTCAGCTAAAAGGTCAATAGTGCTGATGTTAGAAACTCTGTACTAGAGTAAAAGAAGTACTGTCCTTAGATAGAGGCGGCAGTCCTGAGCCTGGCCATGCACCTCAGGGGTTTTTAATGTTTCTCATTTCAAAGGCAGGTTTCCTGCATTGCCTGGGAACAGCTGAGACTACTAGCAAGAGACTAGTGGAGATCCATTGAGCTTTGCCCAGAAATTGTGTGGGCTCAGTCCCCATTTGTCTCGAGAGTTCTCAGAACCTTCCCATGCAAGGGATCCGTTAAATGTCACAAGGAGCTCTGACACACATGCATATGGAACTGTTTAAGGACTGCACGATTCTAGAAGGAAGGCTTTCACACTTACTGCTTCTGATAACTCACACAGGTGTTTCCTTCACAAGACTGTGAAACTATGTTACTACAGTTAAACTTGTAAAACTTCGTAACCACAGTGTCGACTTGTTGGGATGCTCACTCATGTTGAACACACACACACAGAAGTCGCTCAGTCGTGTCCGACTCTTTGCGACCCCATGGATTGTAGCCCACCAGGCTCCTCGGTCCACGGGATTTTCCAGGCATGAATACTGGAGTGGGTTGCTGTTTCCTTCTCCGGACAGGTGAGTTCAATAATCTCTAGGCTGATTAAATTTCACCAGCAGCGTGAGGAGCTCTGCATGCTAGTGGATGGGCTCTTCCAATGCCACCACTTTCAGTCTTCAGCACCTGAGGGTAGTGAGGTGGAAAATGATATCCCTGACCCTATTAATTCTGTTAATACCAACACTTCTGGCTCCCAAGGCAGTCATTTAATCACACGTACAGGATCATGGGTCAGACAGCCCTTTAAGGGTAGTCATACTCCATCCTCCAAGAATTTCCAAACCATTGCTCTTCTGATTATACTGTCTCTTGATTCCAATCTACCAATATGTGGTGATATTGCACTTTTCTGAGTTGGCTCTCTGCCGTTTCAGATGAAGACCCAGTATTCTTTGAGCAGATAACACTGTTAGTAACATGCTACCAAGAGACCCTTCCCCCATCCTCCCCACTGATGGCAATGTATAGAACTTAAGACTGCTCTCAACCTTGAAAAAGATTACATTTTAGGAATGAAGTCACTGCAGCCTAAAAAGTTCAGGAGAAGAAATAGCTAGATGTGCTGTTCTACACATGTATGCTATGAAATTCTGAGTGGTAAATTTACCATAACCAGAAAATAAGTTATTTGTATTTTATGCATACTCCAGTAAGACACATTTGTACTATTCTTCAATAAAAAGCATATTGACATGGAATTATATTCAGTATTCCATGATAAACCATAATGGAAAGAATATAAGAAAATATGTACAACTGAATCACTTTGCTGTACAACAGAAATTAACACACTGAAAATCAACTATACTACAATATTTTTTTTAAAAAGCATCCTTACAATCAGTATTGTTGCATTTCCCAGTAACAATTCACAAATGGAATATGTAAATATGTTAAAAACACATAATTAAAAAAGCACAAGTCAAATTCACATTTGAACACAATAAGCATTCATAAATACCTTGTAATTACACTCTGAAGAGGATCCTTTAATGTAGATCCACTGAGTCATTGCTAGTCTATCTTGCACAGGTGCCTTCTTTAAAAATTCCTTTCAGTGGCATTTATTGAAAGAATGTCCTATCACGTTTAACTAAAACCTAAATTTCAAGATAATCTGGCACTCCCAATTTAAACTATATTAAAACATATTCATGCACGTTAAAAACATATTCATGTATATATCCTGCTGCTGCTGCTGCTGCTAAGTCACTTCAGTCGTGTCCGACTCTGTGCCACCCCATAGACGGCAGCCCACCAGGTTTCCCCGTCCCTGGGATTCTCTAGGCAAGAACACTGGAGTGGGTTGCCATTTCCTTCTCCAATGCATGAAAGTGAAAAGTGAAAGTGAAGTCGCTCAGTTGTGTCCTACTCTAGCGACCCCATGGACTGCAGCCTACCAGGCTCCTCCGTCCATGGGATTCTCCAGGCAAAAGTACTGGAAACAATCCGCCTGCCAAGGTAGGAGACATAAGTTGGAACCCTGGGTTGGAAAGATCTCCTAGAGAAGGAAATGGCAACCCACTCCAGAATTCTTGCCTGGAGAACTCCATGGACCTCTGAGCCTGGTGGGCTACAGTGCCTGGGGTGGCAAGAGTCAGACACAACTTAGCGACTATCAACAGCATCATTATGGAAATTAATGGCTAAAGTATCTAGAAAAATTAGGGAAAAAATGTTTAATAAACATATTCTGAATTAAAGAATATGAAGGACTTATTGTCTTTATTTACAACACTGTTTTCTGTGAAGAAACTTAGCCTTTGGGTTGCTATTCCTTTCCACAGGGGATTTTCCCGACCCAGGGATCCAACCCAGGTCTCCTGCATTGCAAGCAGATTTTTTACCGACGGAGCCACCAGAGAAGCCCCATTGGGGGCACAACTAAAAAGAAAACTAGTGACTTAGTGGAGCTTTAAATTCTGGCAACTTTTGTGCTTTCTCCAACATAAGACTTAAAACCTGAAGCTTTAACTCACCTGGGAACTGCCCGGGACAGCGTCTGGAGCTGCTGAGGCGTTGGAGCTGCAGGCGGAGGTAGGAGGGGGCCTCCGGGTCGTGGGAATCTGCTGAAGCCCGCCATTGTGGGCACACCTGGTCCATGCAAGACGCTCAGTATCTCAAGAGCCGGCAAGCGTGGGGGTGAGCTGACCCGCTGGCGGAAGCGTGTGCGTGGAGTGACCTAGGCTGCTGGAGCCGACCCGCTCTGGGATGCGCTGGAGGCCTTGGTTCTCTGGGGCCTGCCCAGAGCCTAGTGCCATGGTGACATCCTGGGCCTGCTGGACTGGCAGGTACAGAAGGGGCAAAGCGTAGCGGGGAGGCCTGGAGTTGGGAGACGCAGGATGAGCCAGTTTCTTGATTCACCGACACCGGCTTTTGGTCTGGCATCATAGAGGCTTTGTAGGGCCTAGACCGGAGAAGGCAATGGCACCCCACTGCCTGGAAAATCCTATGGTTGGAGGAGCCTGGTAGGCTGCAGTCCATGGGGTCGCTGAGGGTCGGACACGACTGAGCGACTTCCCTTTCACTTTTCACTTTCATGCATTGGAGAAAGAAATGGCAACCCACTCCAGTGTTCTTGCCTGGAAAATCCCAGGGATGGGGGAGCCTGGTGGGCTGTTGTCTATGGGGTCACACGGAGTCGGACACAACTGAAGTTACTTAGCAGCAGCAGCAGCAGGGCCTAGGACATCTTCAGGCCAGCAGGAGGTGAGATGGGGCCAGGTTTTCCAGGAACACTCAGGGAGTCCTGCTGTGGAGGCACTGGTCTGGGGAGAGGCTGGGTTCTTGGGAGCCCTGAGGGAGCCACGTAGCTGGTGGGAGTCAGCCTGGTCCTGAGGCAAGGGGGCTCAGTAGTAAGGTTAGTAGGTGAGTCAGATGTTCACTTTATAGCCTCTTCCTCCTGACAGGTGTTTCTACTTGCGCATGCGCACGTGCCTCCTTCTGGTCCCTGGATGTTGAAGGAGGGGTACCGAGGGTAATGTGAGACTGTCTTGCCTTCTCTCCTCAAAAGCTCCTTTTTTTTGGTGTGTGTGTGTGGGGGGGGGGGGATTTCTGTGCCTCTCTCGGGTTCTGTAATCCCTCTAATCTCTCACCTGGAACCCTTCAGTTCAGTTCAGTTGAGTCGTTCAGTCGTATCCGCCTCTTTGCAACCCCATCAACTGCAGCATGCCAGGATTCCCTGTCCATCACCAACTCCCGGACTGATTCTTGTGAATTTATGGTGGGGGAAAAGGAAGTGGTAGAAATTTCAGTGCCGCCGTTTGGCTGATGTCCAGACAAGAACTTTAAAAAAGTTATTATAAGTGTACAGATTTAAACAAAGGAAATTGTGGACATAATGAAATAGAAATAAACAACAACATAAAGATCAACTATGTGCAACTTTTTGAGATGAGAGATAGCATTTCTGAAATGAACTTTTCTCTGCAAGGTTTTGCCAACAATCAGACATTAGACACTGCAGAAGATAAAGATAGTGAACTTGAAGATACAGTAGTAGAAACAATCCAAAATAAAACACAGAGAGGAGAAAGACAAAAAAATGAAACGTTTCAGTGATTCAAGTGACTATATCAAGCATTCTAACTCTTATAGTTTTATGTTTGGGAGGTAGGAAGGGATTCAGAGGGAAAAAAAAAAAATATATATATATATATATGGAGAAATACTTGCTGAAAACTTTCTGAATTAATGAAAAGCAGAAAAATATAGAGCCACAAAACACAAACATTCATACTAAAAACCTCATAATCAAATTGCTAAAAAATAAAATAAAAATTGGAAAAAAGCCAGAGAAAAGGCCTCATTGTGTATATACAGTGGAACAAAGATAGTGCTCACAAACTTCTCATGAGAAACAAGCAAGCCCCAAAGCAGTGAAATAATATTAATGTGCTGAAAGAAAGAAAACTGCAAACCCAGAATTTTTATCCAAAAAAATATTCTTCACAAATTCAGGAAAAAATAATAGATTTTTTTTTTCTTTTTTTTTCCAGAAAAGTGTATCACTAGCAAAGCTGAATTACTATAGCATATGTTTTAGTTAGAAAGGATATATATGCACACTAACATTTTGGGTGTTATATTGTATTGCTTCTGCTTACTTTGAGTAGGTGGAGTTTTGACATGGCTTGGCTACGTGATGACTAGTGCTTTTTACTGAAACTCCCTAGATGGATTTCTAAATATTCCTCTCAGCTAATGGACATTGGTAACCATAGTATAAACACAGCCTAGATGAGTAGCTGAGGTTACAAAATTAGTTAATATCCCTTATATTGTGTAAATTAATTTCTGGTTCAGACTCATTTAAAAATATAATACTAAAAAAACCTGACTTTAAAATGCAGTCCAATTTCAGTCTTTGGTTTATTATTTCCATGCATTATCTGGGGGAGTTTTATTATATTCTGCATATATGTTTGTTTCACATTTGATGTCTTTAGTTCAGTAAAACTGGGATAAAACCAGTTGTTTGATAGCATAAACTAATGTGTGATTTATAATGATTTTAATTTTACTTGAAGAATGCCTTCAGAATTATCTATTGCACCTTACTCAACCCAGAAGAGAGTTAATTAAAACTTTGTAGATTAATTGAGCAAATTTTAAGCATTTTAAAATGTAATTTATCCTCTGTTATTTTTAACTTTTGCTGTAATGTGTGAGCCAGTTTATTGAATATGGTAAAATATTTATTCTTTCTTTCAACCAGTATTTATTTTAAATGAAATATTTTTCACTTAATAATAAATATGTATAGGAAAATTTATCTGCACCAGAGCTACAGAGGCCTTTCTAAGAAAGAAAACATACTGTGTTTCACTAGAAAATCAGGTTGAATAGAAATATACTTCCTATATTTTTTACTCACCAAACTCAAGAACATTTATTATCTAAAATGTGTTGGGTGCACATAACTTAAATGTAAAGAGTGAAAAAGGAGCTCATTTCATCCATTCAGACAGTTCTCATAGAAAGAATTTACTGTCAGTCCAAATGGAAATAGCTTAACATGATAAATGTTTTTTAGAGTTGAGTCTGTCCACCAAAGGTAGATTTATAAATTCAAAAAATCCTATGCATATATATTCAAATTGCTGTAAGATTTTGACAATATTGAGTATTGCTTTAAATAAAGATTTCCTCCTCCAGTTCAGAAAATTATTTTTTATGAGTATGACTTTATTTACAAAAAAGGATTTGAAAATGTTTTCTTATTTTGTTTCCAGTTGAGTATTCAGATGAGCACACTATATTCTTCGTATTTTATTAACATAAGTATTATAGATGGTCTTTTCCAACATGTAGCACTTGAGTCACCTAACTGTCTTTTCTGGCTAATAATATATTTTGCATACATCTGACCAAAGGTCAGATCAGGCCATGGTCACCTACATGGAAACCAAAAATTGTAGGCAATAACTTCAATAAGAACAGGAAAATAGTGCACAAGCATGCACATGTATGTATACCATATACATGTGCATAAACACATGTGTTCATGTGTACTCACACATCATGCATAACATAACTTGAAATAATGAGGCTTGGAAAAAAAAGCAGTAGAGCATGTTTATACACCGTTTCCCAATGAAAGTCACAAACGGAATAAGGCATAGGCCCTGTAATTGATCATCAAAAGCACTTATGAATAATGAGAGAAGACTGCAAAATATTTATATCAATCTTTACAGACATCCTTTCTTACACTGATAAAAGCATATCCAGTACTGCCAGAGACATTTCTATTGATGTATCATTAGTAGCATCCATCAATCTACAACCTGCATTGAGATATCAGTGAAATTTGACAGTCTTCTGATTGTACTTTCTAAGCCCTGAATCTTTCTGCTTTTGATCCTCCCCACTTCAATCTCCAGCCAATTTTAACTCAAGATCTTGCTCCATTGCATTTTGTAACTGCTTGATATATTTGTAGGTTAATGCTTCATGTTTTAAGCCTCATAACAGAGAAAATATAAGAATATAAGCTTCTACTAAGTTGCTACCTTTCTCTTTCATTTTACCCCAGACACTAGGTTTCTTTAAAGCAAACAATGTTTAAAATAATTCCTTTATATCCTTTAATTCAGAATACATGTTTACCAAGCATTGTCAGACTTTTATTTTGGGGGGTTCCAAAATCACTGCAGATGGTGACTGCAGCCATGAAATTAAAAGATGCTTACTCCTTGGAAGGAAAGTTATGACCAGCCTGCTGCTGCTGCTAAGTCACTTCAGTCGTGTCCGACTCTGTGCGACCCCATAGACGGCAGCCCACCAGGCTCCCCCGTCCCTGGGATTCTCCAGGCAGGAACACTGGAGTGAGTTGCCATTTCCTTCTCCAATGCGTGAAAGTGAAAAGTGAAAGTGAAGTTGCTCAGTTGTGTCTGACTCTTCGAGACCCCATGGATGGCAGCCCACCAGGCTCCTCCATCCATGGCATTTTCCAGGCAAGAGTACTGGAGTGGGGTGCCATTGCCTTCTCTGATGACCAGCCTAGATAGCATATTAAAAAGCAAAGACATTACTTTGCCAACAAAGGTCCATCTAGTCAAGTCTATGGTTTTTCCAGTGGTCATGTGTGGATGTGAGAGTTGGACTGTGAAGAAAGCTGAGTGCAGAAGAATTGATGCTTTTGAACTGTGGTGTGGGAGAAGACTCTTGAGAGTTCCTTGGAATGCGAGGAGATCCAACAAGTCCATCCTAAAGGAGATCAGTCCTGGGTGTTCATTAGAAGGACCGAAGCTAAAGCTGAAACTCCAATACTTTGGCCACTTCATGCAAAGAGTTGACTCATTGGAAAAGACTCTGATGCTGGGAGGGATTGGGGGCAGGAGGAGAAGGGGATGACAGAGGATGAGATGGCTGGATGGCATCACCGACTCGATGGACATGAGTTTGAGTGAACTCTGGGAGTTGGTGATGGACAGGGAGGCCTGGCGTGCTGCGATTCATGGGGTCGCAAAGAGTTGGACATGACTGAGCAACTGAACTGAACTGAATCATTTTTCTAATTTTTCTAGACAGCATTATCATTTATTTTTATAATATTTAAATTAATCAGTTTGCTTTAATATGCCTTAAAACCAAGTGGAAGAAGTACCAAAATATCTCAATATTTAGTTTTTAAAATTCAGTATACAATATTTGAATCTACTTCACATTAAGCTAATGCTACATTAAGCAATTCATGTGATAGGCTTTAATATAGGCTAATTTAAATAAATACCACTCAAAGGAATTTTTGTTAAGTACCTGTGCAAGATAGACTAGCAATAACTCAGTGGGTCTGCATTCATGGATCCTGTTCACAATGGAATCACAGTGTAATATGACCATCTACGAGGTTCAAATGAGAATTTGCATGGTCCTTTTTTATTACACATTTCTAACATATATTTACTTATACACCTCATTCATGAATTGTTACTAGAATGTGTAACAGTAGTAATTATAAGGATGATAACAGTTTACATTTATTTAAAGCGTACTATGTGCCTGGTCTATACTTTATGCAAGATTTTTTCAGCTAACCCCCACAAAAGCCTTAAGAAATAAGTAGTATTACCCTACTTTTACAGAAGAGGAAACTAAAGTTTAGAAAAACTAAGAAAGTTATTGTATGAAGAATACATGAGACACATTCAGGTGGTATAGAACTGATCGACTCATCAGAAATAAATTAATATAGGACAAAAACCAGTGGAAAATAGGAGTGGATAAATAATATGAACAAAATGCAGTTATTGAGAGTCAGAATAAGGTGTTCAAAGACAATGTAAAGAATGCATAATAGTTCTGGAATCAAACCAGAAAGATTCCCATCTTCATCACTTACTAATTACATTACCTTGGGCAAATTTCACCGGATGTAAAATAAGTATATTACTAATACCTCACAGGCTTGTTGTGAAGATTAAATGAGATGAATGAGATGATGGATGGTAGAAGTAATTAGTATTGTACATGCTCAATAACTTCTAATCACCGACCTGATCCTATAGGTAGACGGGGATAACATTGCAAAAGTCTTCAAGACATCACTCTGTTGTAAATAATAAATTAGAAAAGACATGAATTGGAAGTAGACATGCCCATTAAGAAACTAAACTGCATTAGTTGCTGGAATTCACTCTTTTAGAGCCTGTTAGTAGTACTGAAATGGAATATAATGGAAAGTAAGGGGAGGGTGGGAAATTAAAGAAAGAAAAGACATATGTGAAACAAAGTCTTGGACAAAGTCTGAATAGAGAGTTCACGCTTCCAAATTTAAACAGTCAGAAATGTTAATAGATGGACTTTCATCTAGACTCCTCAAATGTTTCAGTTTCATCTGTAATATGCCTGCCAAGTATTTTTAGAACATATATTGAACAAACTGCTGAACAGAATAAGCTTCTTAAAATAGATCATTTTTTTTCCAGGCAACTTTTAACTGTATAAAAGCAAACTCCTTAAATATCTGACCCCAAGAATCTCATATCTATCTTGTGTCCATAATCCTAGTGTCTGAATCTATACAGTGTGATCCCATTTCCACACACAGAGTCTTTCAGATAACCTAGCCTCTGATAAATTTTCTACAAATAAAATCCCTCAGACTGTTCAGTTGTTTGCGAACTGAGCTCTTTTATTCATTTTTATTAAGGTAACTGATTTATAATACTATATAACTGTCTTGTGTTCAACATTATAATTTTACTTCTGTGTACACTAACAAGGTGCTCACCACCAAAAAATCAGTTTCCAACCATCACCATACAGTTGACTTCCTTTACCCATTTCACCCTCCCCCAACACTTTTCCTCTGGTAACTGCTCCTCTGTTCTCTGTGTCTACATGTTTGTTTTTATTTATTTTTTTATATTCCAGCTATGAGTGAAATTATACTATAATTTTCTTTCTCTACCTAACTTGTTTTACTTTACATAATACCTTCAAGCTCTATCCATGTTTTCAGAATGAAAAAAAAAAATCATTCATTTTATGACTGAGTAGTATTCCATTGTGTATGTATATATATATATATATATATACACAAATATATATATATGTATATATACCACCTCTTCTTTATCCATTCATTTAAAAGAAAAGAACAAAGCTGAATTTTTGAATCTTCTCACTATCTTTGCTCTTCATTATTGAACTCTGCCCTGATGTGTATTAAAGAGTAGAGCTCGACATAGGGCCTTTCTACTTGAAGAGTGTTCACAGTGTAGCATGATACAGGAAGCAAAATACTTTGGTACACACAGTGCTGGAACAGAGATATATTTAATGTGCTAGTGACAGAGATATATCAACTTACTCTGCCTAGAGAGCAGTGGCTTCTGTAAAGATGAAGTCTTCACAATAGGATAATAATTGAACTTGAATGACTAGGAATGTCTGAGTTGGAAGAGCATGACATCAGCCCCTAGCTTTCAATATATGAAATTTGAAGAAAAACTATGGCATGCTGAATAAAAGCTGTGAATCCATGAGGGATGAATGCAGTTTAGAGTTTATGAAGAATAAGTTTGGAAAACAAAATTGGCAAAGAAGATGAGAACAGACTTTGAATGATTCTGTATAGTATACTAATATCATAGCAAAATAACATATCTGCAAATGAAATGGCTTATTATTATTGCTCTTATGATCATTAAAATTACTAATTTCTTTTGTTCATACTTATTTCTACTATCAAGTTATGTTTTACCCAACTGGAATTTAAGCAGTTAAATTTATTGGATCCAACATAGAAGTCATCAGTCAAGCATATGACAACTTTTTTCTATCATGACTCTATTATATATTTTCTTTTTTTTTTTTTTAATTTTATTTTATTTTTAAACTTTACGTAATTGTATTAGTTTTGCCAAATATCAAAATGAATCTGCCACAGGTATACATGTGTTCCCCATCCTGAACCCTCCTCCCTCCTCCCTCCCCATACCATCCCTCTGGGTCGTCCCAGTGCACTAGCCCCGAGCATCCAGTATCGTGTATCGAACCTGGACTGGCAACTCGTTTCTTACATGATATTTTACATGTTTCAATGTCATTCTCCCAAATCTTCCCACCCTCTCCCTCTCCCACAGAGTCCATTAGACTGTTCTATACATCAGTGTCTATTACATATTTTCTTACCTTCCTCTTTTCCCATGCTCCTTAAGTTTGCTTATTATATTATGACATAAAGCATAATGGCTAGAATACAGTACATTTGACCCATACACAGTGTAAGGGCTAAGGGCTACAACCTTCCACACAGTCAAAACTCTGTGTATAACTTTATAGTGGGCTCTCTGTATTCATGGCTCTGCATCTACAGATTCGACCAAGCAGGCAGACCGTGTAGTAGTGATAGCCGACGGTGAATGACATCAGATTCGTGATCTCTGAAGAAGATTTAGCTTTGGGACCAGGGACCAGGCTTGATCACTCAAGAGCTTTTGTGTAGCACAGTTTTATTAAAGTGAAAAAAGGACAGAGAAAGCTTCTGACATAGACATCAGAAGGGGGACAGAGAGTGCCCCCCTCATTAGTCTTATCAAGGCCTTGTATACTTTTACCAGACCCACTCCCACAACATACATCTTAAATTAACAAGAACAGAACTAACAATAGAAAGATCTTATAAGACCCACTCCCACAATATATGTCTTAAGGTAACAAGACTAGTCCAAAGATTCTTGTTAAGGAAAATCATGTCCTCCAGCAACATTGTTATATTGACTAAGAAAAAGTTAAGTCGCTAGCTCAGTCATGTCCAACTCTTTGCGATCCCATGGACTGTAGCCCACCAGGCTCCTCCATCCATGGGATTTTCCATGCAAGAATACTGGAGTGGGTTGCCATTTCCTTCTCCAGGGAATCTTCCCAACCCAGGGATCGAACCCAAGTCTCCTGCATTGCAGGCAGACGCTTTAACCTCTGAGACACCAGGGAAGCTGACTAAGACAAAGCAATGTAGAAAAAAACATTTGTCCTTTTCTCCTTGAGAGCCCCAGACCCCTTTCTCCTCAAGGGCTCCGGACCCCTTTCTCTGCCTTGGGGGCCCTGGACCTCTTATCTTCCTACCTAGGAATTGACTCTGTCAGTAGTACATCTTTAGTGGAAAATATCTGTACAAGTGGACCAGAGCAGTTCAATTCACTATTTTTTTTAATAGTCAAATGTGCTAATATTATGAATTCTGGCTATTATATCATACATCACATGCAAAAGTTAAATAGATACAAATCATAGACCTAAATACAAAATTTACAGCTTGTAAAATATCTAAAATAAAATAAAAGAGGAAGTCTCTGTGACCTTGGAGTAGACAATACTTTCTAATATATAACACCAAAAGCAAAAAAAGAAAACAACGAAAATCACTAAGTTGGCCTTAATCAAAATTAAGACTCTTTCTCAAAAATCAAACATTCAAACCACAGGTAAGGAGAAAATAATTACAAATCACACATCTAATAAAGTATTTGTGCCCAGAATACATAAGGATATTAAAAATGGGTAAAATATTTTAGAACTTACTTCACAAAAGAAGCACCTGGCCAATAATCATTTGAAAAGATGCTCAACATCTTTTCCTTTAGGAAAAAGCAAATTAAAGCTACATGAGACCAACAGGGACTGACTATATAGCACAGGGAACTATATTCAGTATTCTGTAGTAACCTATAAGGAAGAGAATGTAAAAGAATATATACATATGTATATTCAGTTGTATATATATAACTGAATCACTTTGCTATACATCTGAAACTAACATGATATTGTAAGTCAACTATATTTCAATAAAAATGATATCTATATAAAACACACAGAGAAAAAAGACATAAGCTACCAGTACATATCTATTAGAGTAGCTAAAATTTTAAAAACTAATATATCAATTGTTGTTGAGGATGGATAAACTGGAACACTCATACAGAGTAGAAATGTAAAATAGTACAACCACTTTGGAAAACTGTTTGGTAGCAACTTACAAAGTTAAACATATATCTTCCATATGTATTGTATTCCATAGGTATTTATCCAAAAGAAATAAAATTGCATGTCCATACAAAGCTATATATACATATATATATGGATATTTATAGCAGCTTTACTTATAGTCATCCAAAACTAGAAACTACCCAAAATGGATAAATAAATTGTGGTACATCCACACATTGGAATATTATTAATCAAAATAAATGAGCTACAATTCATGAAAATACATGGATGTATTTCAAAATAATCATGCTGAGTGAAAAACCCAGATCAAAAGAGTACGTGGTATTAATTTCATGTAATTTGCATTCAAGAAATTGCAAATTAATATGTAAATAACAGCTGATCAGTGATTGTTCCAGTGAGAAGAGGTAGATAGGGAAAGGCAGGTGGGAAGAATCACAAAGGAAGAGAAGAAAGTTAAAAGGATTATGACTGTTAATTATTGTGAGTGTAGTGTTTCACAAACATACATATATTTCAAAACTATAAAATTCTCCACTTTAAATACACACAACTCATTGTGTGTCAATTATATTTCAACGTGTGTGTTTAGTCGTGTCCAACTCTTTGCGACCCTGTGGACCGTAGCCCACCAGGATCCTCTGTCCATGGGATTTCCCAGGCAAGAATACTGAAGTGGGTTGCTATTTCCTCCTCCAGGGGATCTTCCTGACCCAGGGATTGAACCCACATCTTCTGTGTCTCTGCATTGGCAGAAAGGTCCTTTACCATTGAGCTACCTAAAATATCAGATAAATTCTTCAGTTTCAACATAGCCTCCAACAGTTTACTGGATGATGAATGTCCTCTATATTGTTTTTGTGTGAGTCATGGTCCTCACTAATAAACAGCAAAATTGATATTTCTAACCCATTTTTTAAGAATCCAGAAAAGAAGGATTGTGAGTTACATGGAAAGCATCTCATGAAGCCTGGGAATAAGGCATCTGATAGGAGACCTGACTAATCATAAGAGAAAGACAGTCAAATAGTTTTGGGCATTTGGTCCCATCCCTTCATAGCAACTAGATGGGAAGAAGTAGAAACAGTAACAGATTTTGTTTTCTTGGGCTCCAAAATCAATGCCAACCGTGACTGCAGCCACAAAATTAAGATGCTTGCTCCTTGGAAGAAAAGATATGACAAACCTAGAGAGCATATTAAAAAAGAGACATCGCTTTGCCAACAAAGGTCCACGTAGTCAAAGCTATGGTTTTTCCAGTAGTCGTTACGTATGTAAAAGTTGGACCATAAAGGAGGCTGAGCACTGAAAAACTGATGCTTTTGAATTATGGTGCTGCAGAAAATACGTGAAACTCCCTTGGATGGCAAGGAGATCAAACAGACAATCCTAAAGGAAACCAATGCTAAATATTCACTGGAAGGACTGATGCTAAAGCTGAAGCTCTGGTTCTTTGGCATCTGATGTGAAAGGCCATCTCATTGATAAAGACCCTGATGCTGGGAAAGACTGAGGGCAGGAGGAGAAGGGGACAATAGAGGATGAGATGGTTGGATGGTATCAGGGACTCAGTAGACATTAGTCTGAGCAAACTCCAGGAGCTAGTAAAGGACAGGGAAGCCTGGTGTGCTGCAGTTCATGGTGTTGGAAAGAGTCTGACACAACTGAGTGACTGAACTGAACTGAAATTAATTATTATTATTATTTGAACTTGAAATCATAATAAAATATGGTAATATTCTTCCTTTTCCGTCACTGATCTAGAAGGAATGAAATCTAAATGTCTCTAGAAGAATATTCTCTATTACACTGTCTAGTTCTATGAGAAATTTCTAGGAATATTTCTACTTAAATGAAAAAACAAACCCCAGGGACAGTATAATCAAGACTTTAAGACTTTATATAGGAGTGATGAAGAACTTTTAATTCTTCAGGCACTTAGTAGAAGCTTGTTTGGTGTTTTTCAGATAAAAACATTATCTGAAAAATTCTTGACCTTACTGAAAAATGTCATCTAAATGATGTAAAAGGTGATAGTTTAAACCACAAGTAACGTGGATTCAGATAAAGGGAGAGAGAAACAGAGATGATATCATTTGGGAAGTGTATTACTAACTTCTTGGTCAAATGAGAATAGATCTGTTCCTGACACAGAACAATGTCTAGGTTGAGCACCTTTTAGAACTTCCGTTGTTAATGGCACTTCAGATTGACTACACTGGGCTGGTTCAAGAACACCTTCTCTCTCATTATCACCACTCTGATCTACAGCAGACTTCAATATTTTGATCAACGGTAATGAGGACATTTTAAAAGGACTGAAGATTGATAGATACAATATTGACTTTGGGCCCTGACATTTGAAATTGAGAGGATGAGTAGGTTGGCAATAAGAAATATTATATATATATTTCTTATAATATATATATTATATATATAAAATATAGCTATGTTTCTGGAGTACTGAAGAGAGTTTATGTTGATAAAGGCTTTGGAAGCAATATGTATAGAAGTGAGATTAAAGCTTTAGAAGTAAAAGAGGTATCTAAGGGAAGGAATATACACTAAGAAAAGAATAGCAGACCAGTGATTAAAGGAAAGAGGTGGGGGAATATAAACAAATATAAGAGAAGACAAAGTGCTGAAATGGGAGTTACCAGGTTTGCATCAACTAGTGCCTACTTTCTAGGTTAAGAATTCAAGGATTCTGTAAGGCTGTAGCTCACTTTGCATTGAAATTTCTTTTCGCATAATTTTATTTTTTAAGAAATGTACTTGGAAGCACTGAAACATTTTAATATGCAAGAATAATAAAAAGCTAACACATGTATATTCAATTAAAAACATGCTTCTGTGACCACTGATACCATCCTGGTGGAATATCTTTTATATGCTATTCAAAGGAGCTCTGTGGTTCTATAGAGAAACTCATTTTCTGGCAGAAGTTTGAAAGCATTTCTGGTATTAAAAAAAAAATCAATGAGGAAAAAAGCAAGAAGGATGAGTGGTAAACTCTCATTTAAAATCTTGTACACTCAACAGAATACCTTTCTGCAGCCTTTCAGTGAGACAGGACTTCTTTAATTTGAACTGAAACAGGCTGTGTTCTATATTTCTTAGCTTGGCTGACATAGAGGTCAGAGATTTACTATGGGACAAGTTAGAATCGCTTACATATTTCTTAAATTTAGATTTGGCCTAGATATTTTTCCTTCTGAAATGATAAGAGACATGGCAATAAAATTAAACTGCTGCTTTTTATCATTTTGAACTTGCAAAGTTTAAAACAATTATAAAATAAATTGTGCTTAAGGAAACCATTGAACTTATTAAGTCTGTCTCTTTAAAATGATTGAGTCATTTTATCTCCCAATCAGCCTTGAATTGTTTTCTAAATGATCTTAGGGCATTGTCTGAATAGCCTTTCTTAGCAGGCATGCACAAACATATACAAATGTGAGAATAAAATTATGCTAACTATAATAGTGTTCAGTGTGAATCTTTGACATCTTTTACTTGGTGCGTGCTACTACGCTCCCTAAGGTTGTACCCTAGTCATTGTTGTCACAGGAGAGTATTGGATTCAGTTTAGTCGCTCAGTCCTGTCCTACTCTTTGCAACCCCATGAATCACAGCACACCAGGCCTCCCTGTCCATCACCAACTCCCAGAGTCCACCCAAACCCATGTCCATCGAGTCAGTGATGCCATCCAGCCATCTCATCCTCTGTCGTCCCCTTCTCCTCCTGCCCCCAATCCCTCCCAGCATCAGAGTCTTTTCCAATGAGTCAACTCTTCGCATGAGGTGGCCAAAGTATTGGAGTTTAAGCTTTAGCATCAGTCCTTCCAATGAACACCCAGGACTGATCTCCTTTAGAATGGACTGATTGGATCTCCTTTCAGTCCAAGGGACTCTCAAGAGTCTTCTCCAACACCACAGTTCAAAAGCATCAATTCTTCAGCGCTCAGCTCTCTTCACAGTCCAACTCTCACATCCATACATGACCACTGGAAAAATCATAGCCTTGACTAGACGGACCTTTGTTGGCAAAGTAATGTTTCTGCTTTCGAATATGCTATCTAGGTTGGTAACTTTCCTTCCAAGGAGTAAGCATCTTTTAATTTCATGGCTGCAATCACCATCTGCAGTGATTTTGGAGCCCAAAAAAAAATAAAGTCTGACATTGTTTCCACTGTTACCCCATCTATTTGCTATGAAGTGATGGGACCAGATGCCATGATCTTAGTTTTCTGAATGTTTAGCTTTAAGCCAACTTTTTCACTTTCCTCTTTCACTTTCATCAAGCTTTTTAGTTCCTCTTCACTTTCTGCCATAAGGGTGGCAGCTGAGGCAGAAATATATTAGAGTTAGATGGATGTTGGGCCATGAGGTCTGATAAGTTTAGAGCAGTTTGCAAGAGTAGAAACAGACAGAAGAGACTTAGTGGCTGATTGGATGTGGGCAATGAAAGAGAGAAGGAGGAAGCAGAAATGAATTTCAGGTTGATGTAATCAACAATGGGAGAGATGGAGAAGATTATGTAATGACATAGGATTCATTGGAATTAAAGCCAGTTTGGGCTTTCCTGGTGGCTCAGTCAGTAAAGAATCCACATGCAGTGCCAGAGACCTGGGCTCGATCCCTGGGTTGAGAAGATTCCCTGGAGGAGGTCATGGCAACCCACTTTAGTATTCTTCCCTGGAGAATCCCCATGGACAGAGAAGCCTGGCAGGCTACAGTCCACGGGGTCGCAAAGAGTCAAGCACGACTGACAGACTAAGCACAAAACAACATAAAGCCAGTGTGGAGGATTCTAGGAAAGGAGCAGAGAAGCTTAAAGATGGTTGTGAACTGAATAAGAAACAAAATGGCATGATCTGGGCTCAACAGCATCTAGTTTGGAAATACCAATTCTGCTATTGCTAGCTCTCATCTCTGCTTTACTTTCCACACAGCCAATAGAATGATCCTTTTGAAATACAGTAGAACATTTTGCTGTCTGCTAAAATCCCTTCAATGAATTATCATCTTCCTTAAAAGGAATCTCACCATCTTCATCCTCCACCCTCATCCCCAGCCTGTGATCAGTGCTTCAATTTCCTCTCATTCTGCACCTTGTTTACTTTCCTTTGTCCCAAGTAGTCTCCTTACTTGTCTATGATTAATGCCAATTAATGTTACCAATGTCCTCATTGGTAACCCCATTATTTTATTAACGTCTCTACTTAAAACTCACCTTATCAGAAAGACCCTCATTAACAAACATCTAAAAACATTGATTTTTTTCTTTCCCTACTCTGGCTTAATTTTCTTCTCAGTCTTCATCACACCTCTATTAATTATATAGTAATATGTTTATTAAGAATACAAGCTTCTTGAGAATAGGGACTTTTTTTCCTTCCCTCTTGTAACTCCAATGCATAGAACATAGTATGTACTTAATTCAAACTTTGAGTTGATTATCAATTTTGTTCAGCACTTCTGCTCACCAATGTCCTCTTCTCTTACACCTCTGCCTTTTTTAAGTACCAGTGGAAACTCTTTTGATAAATCTCTACTAACTCAACTTTCCAGGCATTTGTTCCCTCTCTGAAGGCTGGTGTCCAGAGGATACTGAAATCTCACCGCTGTTAGACTACTTCCTAGCAGTATTATTTACTTCTTCTACTAGTAAATCAATAGCACTGGCTTCCAATCTGTTTCTATCAGTTGGACTTGTCAGTGTCATTGCATAAAGTAATTTATTATTATGTAAATCAATATGATATGAGTGTGAAAGGAAAAAAACTGTTATTTCTGTGAAAACTAATTTGAATAATATGAAAAGACTTGATAAATGGGATTTATATTTTAAAACATTGCTATTGGCTGCCAGCTTTAAAAGACTGAGGGAAAAAAGGTCATAAACATCCAGAATTATTCACTCAGTATGATTATGTATGCACATAGCCTTATTCTATTTTAAATATATTCAAACTGGAAACCTTAGATAATGCCTTATGGGTGTGGTTTATGCCAAAAGAATGATGTTGAATTTCAATCAGTGAAAAAGAAAAGTCTTTGCTATGCATCAAAAAACCAGAAATGTATATTTATATGTTTCAGGTTAAAATAAAATATTCAGGGCATTTATGAATATTTTTAACTCTCCATTTAACTGTTTTTTCCCCTTAATTAACACTGCTAGCATTTATTAGGTAAATTGATTTCTTGTTAACTTAACCCCATAGTCTCCATATTTTGCCCTTCCCTCATTCATCTCAGCACAGATGAAAATGAAGTTCCATCTTGTGTATATACTTGGATCTACTGGCTTTGGTTGACCTTACTTCCATGTCAAAAAGCCACCTGTATTAGTTTCCTAGGGCTGCCATAACAAAGCACAAAACATTGGATTTGTTGTGCTTAATTCCCTCGTGATTCTGGAAGCCACAAGTCTGAAATCCAGGTGTCTGCGGGGTTATACTGCCTCTGAAGTGCAAGGGAAGGATCTGTTCCAGATCTCTCTCCCAGCTTCTGGTTGTTCCTTGGCTTGTGGTTATTAACTCCAGTCTTCACGCCGCATCCTCCCTGTGTATGTGTCTGTGTCCTAATCTCCCCCACTTTATAAAGACACCAGCCATATTGAAATATGGGCCCACTGTACTCCGGTATGCCTTCCTCTTAATTTGATGAATTATATCTTCTTAATTTGATGAATTATATCTACAGCGATGTAGTTCCATACAAGGTCACATTCTAAGCTATTGGAGGTTTGGACTCCTACATATGAATTATGGGTAGACACACTTTAACCTGTAACAATGTCTCACAGAAAACTTTGAACACAATGGAAACTAGTAAATTCATAAGAGACATATTAAAAAGTAAATGAGAAAGTATGTGACAAAGTGATGATAGTATGAATACTGCCAGGTTTTTTTTCCCCTTTCCATACTTTCTTTTTCCATTATTTTGCCAACCCTATGGTTTATCCTCTGAAATTCAGATTCACTTTTCCAACACCTAATGAGTCTAATAAGCCAACTGTGCAACTACACAAATGGACAGATACAACTATTTAAGAACTTTATGAGCGTTTTTTGTTTGCTTGCTTGTTTGTTTGTTTTTATTTCTCAAATTTAGGTATATCTTCTAGTGGAATAAATGCTTGTCATTGTTTGTGCCAAACACAAACATCACTCTGTATAGGACTTTAGCTTTTGCCTAAATATGAAAAGGGATTACAATTTTGGATCAAGATTGTACAAAAATACATACCATATGTTTGGAGAATCCTTCTTCCAAAATTTGAAAATTATATTATCAAATTACTCTTAAGCCATTATTTCCATAATAAAAAAAGAGGTAGCTATGTGAAATGATAATTTAAATGACATGCTGAAATGCTGATAGGCTTAGACAGGCATAACCAAATTAAAGGGAAAGTCTGAGCAAATATTCATTGAACATTGAGTTCATCACATAGCCGGTTGAAATATATTAATTAAAACATCCAGTTGCAGAAGCTTTATTAATCCACTGGTGAACATAAAACTCGGCTTTGCTTATAAGCCATAATGATTAGATCAGCTTATTATAGCCTAAGGTTTTTGTTTGTGTTTGCTATTGATAATTTTAAAGGGATTTCCTTTTTTAACTGTGAAACATTTCTTACATTGAAGCATTAACAATGCTTACATCTTCTCTTTGAAATAATGGGTGATTCATCATCAGGACAGGTTTCTTACAAATGACTCATTTATCTCAGCATGCAGTCTTAATCATAAAAAAATTCAATGACTTAATATCAGTGATGGCTAAAAAGACACACATAATTTACTTATACTTTCTTGCCAAATTTAAAAATATTTAAGTAAGACAATGATTTTCTTCATTTATTATGAAAAAGACAATTAGTCTTAAAAAAAAATAAGTCATAGGAAATAATTTTATCCTTACTTACTGGACTGAATTTTATGAGGCAATAATACAAAAAATATATGGCATTTTTCAATAGATGTGGCCACTGTCTTTCATCTGACAATCTACTTTTCTTTTTATTTCATTTTAAAAATCTTACCTGACCTTCAGAGAAATGATCACATCCTATTTCCCCCCCTTTTCCTTTCATTTCTGTTAACAGCATTCAGTTCAGTTCAGTCGCTCAGTCGTGTCTGACTCTTTGCGACCCCATGAATCGCAGCCCGCCAGGCCTCCCTGTCCATCACAAACTCCCGGAGTTCACCCAGACTCACGTCCATCGAGTCAGTGATGCCATCCAGCCATCTCATCCTCTGTTGTCCCCTTCTCCTCCTGCCCCCAATCCCTCCCAGCATCAGAATCTTTTCCAATAAGTCAACTCTTCCCATGAGGTGGCCAAAGTACAGGAATTTCAGCTTCAGCATCATTTCCTCCAAAGAAATCCCAGGGCTGATCTCCTTCAGAATGGACTGGTTGGATCTCCTTGCAGTCCAAAGGACTCTCAAGAGTCTTCTCCAACAACACAGTTCAGAAGCATCAATTCTTTGGTGCTCAGCCTTCTTCACAGTCCAACTCTCACATCCATACATGACCACAAGAAAAACCATAGCCTTGACTAGACGGACCTTTGTTGGCAAAGTCATGTCTCTGCTTTTGAATATGCTGTCTAGGTTGCTCATAACTTTCCTTCCAAGGAGTAAGCATCTTTTAATTTCATGGCTGCAGTCACCATCTGCAGTGATTTTGGAGCCCCAAAAAATAAAGTCTGACACTGTTTCCATTGTTTCCACTGTTTCCCCATCTATTTCCCATGAAGTGATGGGACCAGATGCCATGATCTTAGTTTTCTGAATGTTGAGCTTTAAGCCAACTTGTTCACTCTCCATTTTCACTTTCATCAAGAGGCTTTTTAGTTCCTCTTCACTTTCTGCCATCAGGGTGGTGTCATCTGCATATCTGAGGTTATTGATATTTCTCCCGGCAATCTTGATTCCAGCTTGTGTTTCTTCCAGTCCAGCGTTTCTCATGATGTACTCTGCATATAAGTTAAATAAGCAGGGTGACAATATACAGCCTTGACGAACTCCTTTTCCTATTTGGAACCAGTCTGTTGTTCCATGTCCATTTCTAACTGTTGCTTCCTGACCTGCATACAGATTTCTCAAGAGGCCAGTCAGGTGGTCTGGTATTCCCATCTCTTGCAGAATTTTCCACAGTTTATTGTGATCCACACAGTTAAAGGCTTTGGCATAGTCAATAAAGCAGAAATAGATGTTTTTCTGGAACTGTCTTGCTTTTTCCATGATCCAGCAGATGTTGGCAATTTGATCTCTGGTTCCTCTGCCTTTTCTAAAACCAGCTTGAACATCCGGAAGTTCACGGTTCACATATTGCTAAAGCCTGGCTTGGAGAATTTTTGCATTACTTTACTAGCATGTGAGATGAGTGCAATTGTGCAGTAGTTTGAGCATTCTTTGGCATTGCCTTTCTTTGGGATTTTAATGAAAACTGACCTTTTCCCATCCTGTGGCCACTGCTGAGCTTTCCAAATTTGCTGACATATTGAGTGCAGCACTTTCACAGCATCATCTTTCAGGATTTGAAAGAGCTCAACTGGAATTCCATCACCTCCACTAGCTTTGTTCATAGTGATGCTTTCTAAGGCCCACTGGACTTCACATTCCAGGATGTCTGGCTCTAGGTCAGTGATCACATCATTGTGATTATCTGGGTTGTGAAGATCTTTTTTGTACAGTTCTTCTGTGTATTCTTGCCACCTCTTCTTAATATCTTCTGCTTCTGTTAGGTTCATACCATTTCTGTCCTTTATCGAGCCCATCTTTGCATGAAATATTCCTTTGGTATCTCTAATTTTCTTGAAGAGATCTCTAGTCTTTCCCATTCTGTTGTTTTCCTCTATTTCTTTGCATTGATCACTGAGGAAGGCTTTCTTATCTCTTCTTGCTATTCTTTGGAACTCTGCATTCAGATGCTTATATTTTTTCTTTCTCCTTTGCTTTTCACTTCTCTTCTTTTCACAGCTATTTGTAAGGCCTCCCCAGACAGCCACTTTGCTTTTCTGCGTTTCTTCTCCATGGGGATGGTCTTGATTCCTGTCTCCTGTACAATGTCACGAACCTCCATCCATAGTTCATCAGGCAGTCTATCTATCAGATCTAGTCCCTTAAACCTATTTCTCACTTCCACTGTATAATCATAAGGGATTTGATTTAGGTCATACCTGAATGGTCTAGTGGTTTTCCCTACTTTCTTCAATTTAAGTCTGAATTTGTTAATAAGGAGTTCATGATCTGAGCCACAGTCAGTTCCCGGTCTTGTTTTTGTTGACTGTATAGAGCTTCTCCATCTTTGGCTGCAAAGAACATAATCAGTCTGATTTCGGTGTTGACCATCTGGTGATGTCCATGTGTAGAGTCTTCTCTTGTGTTGTTGAAAGAGGGTGTTTGCTATGACCAGTGCATTTTCTTAGCAAAACTCTATTAGTCTTTGGCCTGCTTCATTCCGTATTCCAAGGCCAAATTTGCCTGTTACTCCAGATGTTTCTTGACTTCCTACTTTTGCATTCCAGTCCCCTATAATGAAAAGGACATCTTTTTGGGTGTTAGTTCTAAAAGGTCTTGTAGGTCTTCATAGAACCATTCAACTTCAGCTTCTTCAGTGTTACTGGTTGGGGCATAGACATTACCATTCTCTTAATCGGACAGACTGAATCCTGAACTTCATTTATGCATTCAACAAATATATACCTGATTACTGCCAACTGACTTTGGGGAAACTTGTTCTAGCCTCAAGGAATGCAAAGGTAAGAAGAGACAACTTGTGAAAAAAAAAAAAAAAGAGCATAATCATATACCATTTCACACTCACAAAATGGAAAAAAATGAAAAGCATAAAAATGTTAAGCTTTGTGGAGAATGTGGACTAACTGGAATTGTGACAATGCTCGGGGAATGTTATTTGATCAACAACTTTGAAAGACCTTCTAATATTGTCTATATAAGTTGAAGATACACTTACCATATGCCAAGCAAGTTGACTTTTAGGCATATACCCTATAAGAGCTCATGCATATGCATACCAGGACATATATAAGCATGTACATAGCCATAGTGTAACAGTCCTATGCCTAATATAGGTCTTTGCCTTCCAAAGTGAAGAATATCTGATGAATGTTAGTGAGTATGGAGTATTTAGATGTTACCATTGTTGTTGTTATTTATTCATATGTTACAATTATTCTTTTGAAGACATTTAATTTGAAAAAGTGATAGGGATAAAGAAGCACTGATAATCATAAAAAATGACATTAAAAATGAGAAATAACATCATAACAATACAGACCAATAGGAAGTAGAATTGACAAACCATAAAAATCGTAGAAATAAAAATAAAGCTATTTATTGGTTTAAAAGTAATTAGGAATATTATACTTGCATAGTCAAGAGAATAGTAAATGAAATATGCTACTGAGGAATCCACCCAGAACACAGTTCTGAGAGCTGCTCTTTGTTAAACCCAAACCAAACCCACAGTACCATCCTGCACTGAGCTTAGATACTCCCACTGGCTTTGAAATTTAAATGAAGCATCCAGAACTCTACTTTCTATTTTAAGACCAGCTCTTCCTTGACTGATTCTGCCTTCATGTTGTGAGATTACACGTTCTCTCACCAACTTGTGTATGTTCTGACACTGGCTTAGGCATTTAGTTACCAAGTGAATTGTAAGAATTGGATGATGGATTAATTTCTCTCTGCATTGTGTTTATGTATAATATGAGGAAAATAATAGTGTTCTCTTGGTATTTTACTAGGATTAGATGAGTTGCTGCTGCTGCTGCTAAGTCGCTTCAGTCGTGTCTGACTCTGTGTGACCCCACAGAGGGCAGCCCACCAGGCTCCACCGTCCCTGGGATTCTCCAGGCAAGAACACTGGAGTGGGTTGCCAGTTCCTTCTCCAATGCATAAAAGTGAAAAGTGAAAGTGAAGTCGCTCAGTCGTGTCCGACTCAGCGACCCCATGGAGTGCAGCCTACCAGGCTCTTCCATCCATGTGATTTTCCAGGCAAGAGTACTGGAATGGGGTGCCATTGCCTTCTCCGTTAGATGAGTTACTGTATGTAAAACGCCTAAAGTACTACCTAGAGCACGGAACGTTCCTTTATTTTTCCAATTCCTATTTCATTTTGGATAGTTTCTCTTGCAAATTTTCCAAACATACCTATCTTCTGCAGTGTCCAGTAGGCTACTAACTTCTTTGGTATCGTTCTTCTCCAGTATAGTTTTCATTCCAGACATTGCAATTTTCATTTCTAGATGTTCAACATTGGTCTTTCAAATATATACATATATCATTCATGTTCTGCTCAATGAAATTAATCTTTCCCCTACTTTTTGAAACATATGGAAAATATTATAATACTGTGTTAATGCCCATGTCATGTCTGTTAATATTATAATCAGTGTCACTTCTGGGTCTCTTCCCATTGATTGATTTTTATCCACATTATGGGTTGTATCTTACTGCTTCTTTTCATGCCTTATACTATTTGATTGAATTTTTTTTTTAACTTATCAAGTCTGGAAATTTTGTATTTTTATAAATTCTTAAACTATTTTCTAAGATACAGTTTATGCTACTTAGAAACAATTTTTCAGTTTTATTAGGTAGAACCAGAGCAGTCTTTGGTCTAGAGATGATTTTTTACTTCACTACTGAGGTGATACCATTCTGAGTACTCTACATAATGTACCTTGATTTCAAGCTTTTATCCTCTGGCAGGTGGGAACACAGCTAGGCCTAGCCATATGTGAGTTTGTAGGGGTTGCACTCTGTTCCTTTCAAGGTGGTTCTTTTTCCAGCCTTTGAATTTTTTTCTGACATATGATCAGTGCTCAGCTGGAGACTAGAGGGAGACTCTGAAGATCTCTAAAATGTGTTCTCTTTTTTCTCTTTCTCTATGAAACACTGTACTCTGCTGTGTGAATTCCAACTACCTTGGCCTTACTGAACTCTCAACTCAATCTCCTCAACTCAGGAAGACTGCCAATATCTGAAAATAGTTGTTTCATATATTAGTCTCCAATTTTTTTAGCTGTTTTTGGGTGTGAGAGTAAATCTGGTCACTATTCATCCTTCGGGCTAGCAGCAAAAGTTAAATAAGCTATTATTAATAATGACAACCCTCTGAGTCTTATGTAGCACTTACATGGGAATTGCATGAAGTAAGTTAGGCTATATGTGCATGTGTATTAGCATCACAATTAACTCCATATGGGAAAATAGGTGTCATTGCTTTCAACATGTCTTTTAGCCATCTGTGCATGCATGCTAAGTCACTTTAGTCATGTCTGACTCTGTGTGACCCTATTGACCGTAGCCTGCCAGGCTCCTCTGTCCATGGAATTTTCCAGGCAAGAATACTGGGGTGGGTTGCCATGCCCTCCTCCAGGGGAGCTTCACAACCCAGGAAACAAACCTTTGTCTCTTATGTCTCCTGCATTGGCAGGCTGGTTCTTTACCACTAGGGCCTCCTGGGATGCCCATCTACCCATTGGCATTTCAGCATTCAAAAACTAAGATCATGGCTCTCGATCCCACCACTTCATGGCAAATAGATGGGGAAAACATGGAAACAGTGACAGACTTTATTTTCTGAGGCTCCAAAATCACTGTAGACAATGACTGCACCCATGAAATTAAAAGATTCTTGCTCCTTGAAGAAAAATGACAAACCTAGACATCGTATTATAAAGCACAGACATCAGTTTGCCAACAAAGTTCCATCTAATCAAAGCTATGGTTTTTCCAGTAGTCATGTTCAGATGTGAGAGTTGGACCGTAAAGAAGGCTGAGCACTGAAGAACTGATGCTTTGAATTGTGGTGCTGGAGAAGACTCTTAGAGTCCCTTGGACAGCCAGGAGATCAAACCAGTCAACCCTAAAGGAAATCAACCCTCAATATTCATTGGAAGGACTGATGTTGAAGCTTCAATAATTTGGCCTTATGATTTGAGAAGCCAACTCATTGAAAAAGACCCCAAGGCTAGGAAAGAGCAAAAGTAGAAGGAGAAGGTAGTGGTAGAGGATGAGATGGTTAGATAGCATCACCAACTTAATGGACATGAATTTGAGCAAACTCCAGCAGACAGTGATGGACAGGGAAGCGTGGCCTAGGGTGGCGGGGGGGAAGTAATATGAGTTAAAATGGATAAAGAGAAATTTCTATGCATTTATTTTGGTGATGATTGAGCAAGTATACACAGCTATCAAAATTTATCAAAGTATGCACTTAATATATCTTTATTTTAATAATGTAAATTATACATCAATAAAGTTAATAATAAGAAGAAAATGCAATTGGCACACTTTTCTACAGAGATACCCTACATTTTCGGTGGAATTAACACTTAAAATTTTTTACTGAACACCCCTTAAAAATAATATGTTCCCTAAGGATTTTTTAACTTTTATATTAGAATATAGTTGATTAACACTGCTGTGTTAGTTTTAGGTATACAACAAAGTGATTCAGTTCTGCATATGCATGTATCTATTTTTTGCAAACTCATTTCCCGTTTAGGTTGTTATGTAATACTGAGCAGAGTTCTCTGTGTTATACAGTAGGTCCTTTTTGATTACCCATTTTAAATACAGCAGTGTATACACTCAGGATCTTTTAATTTTCTGGTTCTTTTTATCTACAATGCTCTTTCCCAAAACAACAAGATCCACAGGCACTTCTTTGAGCTCTTCGTTGAATATAATCTTATGAAGACACCACCCATGACATTCTATGTAAAAAATAGTACACCCACTTTTTGTCCCCATCATTCCACTTCCTTATCTTGCTTGATTTTCCTTCATAGCAGTTATTGCCACCTGCACATTATGTGTGTACTCGTTTATGTATTTATTGTCTGCCTTCTCCCACTACTGAAGGAGACAGAGTTTTTGCTGTTTCACTCACCTCTGTGTCCTAAAAGCCACAAACATGGAAGTGCTCACATGTATGTGCTCAATAATATTTGCTGAACAATTGCTAGCAAGTAGGAAGTCAGTGGCAAAATTAGCTGTATGACAGCACATAAGATGGTTGCTGCTGCTGCAGGCCTGGCTGAAGTTAAAACCGGAGGCAATGGAATGAAAATTATAGGAGAGTAAGCAGTGGACTTCAATGCTGGCTGAAAATTATTAGTACCTGGAGAGCCCTTAAGTAAAACACTTCTAATATCCAGGCCCTGCCACTGGAGAATCTATTTTAATTGGTCTAGAATTGGGTCCAGATATTAACTTTTTAAAGCTCTCCAGGTGACATTAAGGTGCAACCAGGGGTGAGAACCATGGACATAGAAGAACAATTCAGCCCTGTTCCTGCTCTTTGACTTTTGGCCTTCAATATACCCACAGGCCAAAATCTATGACCACTTCAAGGCTCAAAGTGCCTGGCTTCAAAACTCAACTCTCTCAAGCAAGAAGCACAGAAAAGTTATGATTCTAGACATTTATGTTATCAGCGACTGTCTATGAGTTTATGTTGGTGTGTGCATGTGCAAATATGGGAGAGTACATTTTTAAGTGCGCATATCTTTGAGTTTGGGGGAGGGAAAGAGGGAGAAAAAGAAACAATGTGTGTGTGTGTGTGTGTGTGTATACCCTACGTGTTTGAAACATGCTTTTAAATTTTTTCAAAGAGACATAAAACACAGTTGATAATTTAGTGATTTATTCAAGTACCGTGACATTTGTTTGGTTTGCATGGTTTCATGATTTTTAAGTATTGTAAGACAAAGCCTCCTGGCCAACTACCCCTTCTTGTTCAGCTGGAACTCTAAGACAAGTCCCAGCCACAAGGGTGGCATCAGGTCTAGACTGTAGGTTGCAGAGTATGCAAGATTATTTCTGAGATAACCTACTAGTCAAAAAACAATCGAATTTTTGGAAACAAACTTCAACCTAAGGCTGAGATGAGGCGTCAAAACCAGGCTGATAAGTGGGAAGATAAGATAGCAAGGGGAGCACCAATAAGATCAAACACTTTGGTTTGAAAAAGAACATGAAAAAACTGAAAATATAATAGATAGACCCTGAATGTTGTGATATGGGCAGTGTGACATCTGCAGCTTCATGTGGGTGCAGACATGACCTAATGTTATTGTAACTATAGTTCATTTACCTGGATCAGAGATACGTGAAAATAAAATACAGTAGAGAAAGGAGACCAACAAAGCAGTCATCATTTAATCAATTTCTCTACATAATGCACATGTGTTCAGAATTAATTTTGGATTACAGTAAGCAGATGTTCAGCCTATCTTTATTCCCATTTTATTATTTAGAATTTAGATCATTGGACATTTAACAAAATAAGTATTACTAAAATGAACTATGAGAACCACTCACATTTTGTTTTATCAAAAAATTTTAATATTAAATGAGAAAGTGACTGCAAATTAGGAAAAACTTTTCAGCATAATTGCATATAAAAAGCCTCAGGTTTTCAAAGTATATACGTTAGGGGGTATTTTTTTTTAACAGTATCAAGAATATACTTCTGGAAATACAAATATGTTTTCCTTTCAGGAGAAAAATGCATTTATTGCAGAGTATTTGTTACATTTAAAGGCAAGTGATACTTATATATACAAAGTAATCAAAATATAAACAAGATTTACATTAAATATAGAAGCAGAAAACAGGAAAATACAGTAATGAATAGTGTGAAAACAAGAAAAGAAGATTTCAATCATGGTAAAATCACCAAATTTCAGCCAGTTCTGTTGCTTGGTCGTGTCCGAATCTTTGCAACCCCATGGACTGCAGCACACCAGGCTTCCCCATACATCACCAACTCCCAGAGCTTACTCAAATTCATGTCCATCAAGTCGGTAATACCATCCAACCATCTCATCTTCTGTTGTCCCCTTCTCTTCAATCTTTCCCAGCATCAGGATCTTTTCCAGTGAGTCAGCTCCTTGCATCAGGTGGCCAAAGTATTGTTGCGTCAGCTTCAGCATCAGTCCTTCCAATGAATATTCAGGACTGATTTCCTTTAAGATTGACTGGTTTGATTTCCTTGCAGTTCAAAGGACTCTCAAGAGTCTTCTCCAACATCACAGTTCAAAAGCATCAATTCTTCAATGCTCAGCTTTTTTATGGTCCAACTCTCACATCCATAAATGACTACTGGAAAACCCATAGCTTTGACTAGATGGACCTTTGTTGGCAAAGTAATGTTTCTGCTTTTTAATATGCTGTCGAGGGTAGTCATAGCTTTTCTTCCAAGGAACAAGCGTCTTTTAATTTCATGTCTGCAATCATCATCTGAAGAAATTTTGGAGCCCAAGAAAATAAATCTGGTCACTGTTTCCCCATCTATTTGGCATGAAGTGATGGGACTGGATGCCATGACCTTAGTTTCCTGAATATTGAATTTTAAGCCAACTTTTTCACTCTCCTCTTTGACTTTCATCAAGAGGCTCTTTAGTTCCTCTTTGCTTTCTGCCATAAGGGTGGTGTTATCTGCATATCTGAGGTTATTGATATTTCGCCCAGAAATCTTAATTCCAGCTTATGCTTCATCCAGCCTGGCATTTCACATGATGTACTCTACATATAAGTTAAATAAATAGGGTGACAGTATAAAGCCTTGATGCACTCCTTTCCCAATTTGGAACCAGTCCATTGATCCATGTTTGGTTCTAACTAAAAATTCAAAGTTAAACTGAAGAAAGTAGGGAAAACCACTAGACCATTCAGGTATGACCTTAATCAAATCCCTTATAATAATACAGTGGAAATTACAAATAGATTCAAGGGATTATATCTGATAGAGTGCCAGAAGAACTACGGGTGGAGGTTCGTGACATTGTACAGGAGGCAGTGATCAAGACCATCCCCCAAAAAGAAAGGCAAACAGACAAAATGTTTGTCTGGGTAGGCCTTACAAGAGAAAGGCCTGAGAAAAGAAGAGAAGCTAAAGGCAAAGAAGAAAAAGAAAGATATACCCATCTGAATGCAGAGTTCCAAAAAATAGTAAGGAAATAAGAAAGCCTTCCTCATTGATCAATGCAAAGGAATAGAGGAGAAAAATAGAATGGAAAAGACTAGGGATCACTTCAAGAAAATTAGAGATACCAAGGGAACATTTCATGCAAAGATGAGCACAATAAAGAACAGAAATGGTATGGACCTAGGAGAAGCAGAAGATATTAAGAAGAGGTGGCAAGAATATAGAGAAGAAATATACAAAAAAGATCTTAATGACCCAGATAACCATGATGGTGTGATCACTCATCTGGTGTGCAAAGTCAAGTGCCTTAGGAAGCATTACTATGATCAAAGCTAGTGGAAAAGATGGAATTCCAGCTGAGCTCTTTGAAATCCTAAAAGATGATGCTATGAAAGTGCTGCACTCAGTATGCCAGCAAATTTGGAAAAATAACCAAGTTTACTGGTTGAAATATATCTAGCTCCCCCTAGTTTTTAAAAGCATTTAAAAGTGCAGTCATATTTCCAAATAGTACCTTTCCACTAAGAAATCGAAAAATTCTTCAAACAAAATGATTAAATCATATCCTTAGTGAAGCTTTCAGTAAACTACCATAATTACCACTAAATTCTCTTTAAACCTCTTATCAGTCAGGGTTTAATCAAGAGGCAAAAACCACACAGTAATTTGAACAGCAGAAGTTTTATATGAAGAAATATAAACTACTTATAGGTAATTAGCTACTCAAGGGGATAAGAAGAAAACTCTAAAGAATACACTAGAGCTAAGAAAGAGTACCAAGAGTAAAACAAACTTGGAGATGGGCCCCTTCCCAGGTTGGAGTTTGGTTGTTGTTTCGAAAGTGCAATTGAACACGCTGGAGTTTGGAAAAATTCATGGCATTCCCCAGCACCAGAGCTAGTCCATAGTCACTGATCTGAACCTAGGAGTTGGAGAACTTCCCAATAATGTTAATGAAGTTCACTAAATTTCATTAAATTAAAGTTCATTAAATTCACTAGGGAGCTTGTTGGACTCCCACAGAATTTGCTAAAACTTCCTGCCAAGGTGGGAAGGAAAAGATGCTGAAGTTATCAGAAAGTTATGTGGGGCACCCCTGGAACTCCTGGAAATCACCTTGAGGAAGAAGGTAGGGGAGGGCATCCTGAGGAACGTGCAGGATGCACGTGCAGGATGGTGCATGGAGAAGGCAATGGCACCCCACTCCAGTACTCTTGCCAGGAAGGTCCCATGGATGGAGGAGCCTGGTAGGCTGCAGTCCACTGGAAATCTAGGAGTCAGACACGACTGAGAGACTTCACTTTCACTTTTCACTTTCATGCTTTGGAGAAGGAAATGGCAACCCACTCCAGTGTTCTTGCCTGGAGAATCCCAGGGACGGGAGAGCCGGGTGGGCTGCTGTCTATGGGGTCGCACAGAGTCGGACACAACTGAAGTGACTTAGCAGCAGCAGCAGGATGGTGACCAGGAAACCAGATACAGGGCCTGAGGAACCTGCAGGAAGGCTTGCCCAGAGATGCCTCTTCCACTGGCTGCTCTGCATGCCAGTCTAGCAGCACAGGAACCAGTAGGAAGAAGATCGCAGCAGAAAGAGTAGAACTCGCTTCCTCATGTTGTGTCCCTCATGCTGCCTCAACTGGCATTGCTTAACATTGGGCCAGCATACCAGAGAGAAATCCGAACCAGAAGCAGGGTGATGAAGGTTAAATTGAGAGCTGAGAGGCAATTCACTGATAACTGGCATATCACTCCCCTGACACACGCTAAATTCCTAATACTTTTCACATCAACCTACTAATAGTTTGGAGTTCTAGTTTTTAATAAATAATTACAATGTTATTAGGTCTTTTATGACTGATTTGACTGTTTGTTACAAAATAATCTATATCTAGCAATTTATTTCTCTTTAAAGATCAATTTCTAATAAAGTTAAAAACTCAGAACATCAGTGAAAGTGAAAGTCACTCAGTCGTGTCTGACTCTTTGTGACCCCATGGACTAGCCTGCCAAGCTCCTCTGTCCATGGAATTCTCCAGGCCAGAATAGTGGAGTGGGTAGCTTTTCCCTTCTCCAGGGGATCTTCCTGACACAGGGATTGATCCCAGGTCTCCTGCATTGCAGCTGGATTCTTTATCATCTGAGCCACCAGGGAAGCTGCAGAACATCAGTGGCCTTCCAAAAACATCAGGAGGACTTCATGGTTAATTTTTCCTGGATCCTTCGAGGATAACATTTAATATATACTTAGAACTTTCATTATTATCACATGAGTATCAATCAAACATTATTAAGGAGTAAAATTAATGACACTAATACATTTTTCTCATCTCCCAAAGCTACTTCTAATACATAACTAAATTGAATGAAACTAATTCACTTTCATATTTAATAATCCCTGTGTGAATTTAAAAATATATAATTCTTGTTAAAACCTATCTTTTTTTCCTAACCCAAAATATTTGGAGAAATATACTTAAAGCAGTAGATGAGTTTAATGCTCTTTTTAAAACACCATTGAATAAAATAATATGTACAGGAAAATAAACAGCTGCTTTTCTAAAATTTCTTTATTCTTATAAAGATTTAGTTGCAAATGCTGTTTATTTGGAGTATTGAATGGCTAACAAAAGAAATGTCTTTCTAGAAGTCTCTGGCACTTCTTAAGTATGAATATTTTACTCTACAGAAATAGAGGCCTTTACACTACTCTGCCAGAACAAGGTGACTAAAAGCAAGCAACCTCCAGGTCACAACAAAGAGTCAACCTTCCTAGTAATCTTCCCATTGAACTCAATTTAACGCCTTCTTATTACTCATCAAATGCATCTAAACCAATGGATCTAATGACATCATTTGTTTCACAACTGGCCCACCTGATAAAAGAAAATTAGTTCCATGCTCAATATTTGAGAGGATAATGGACTCTGTAATGACACAAAGTACTGAACTCTGTCTTGTTTATAGGAAAATTTCAACAAAAGCATGTACATAAATGTACTGTAAAACACAAAGATTATTTGTACTAACTGCTCACTGTTCTTTCGTGTTGTTAGGTTCTGCATGGTACATGTACAAAAGAGCAGAGAAAAGCAATGAGGGCTTGAATGTACAGCAAATGCAACCTTGCCTATTTAAAGTGTATTTCCTCACAAAATGCAAAGTGTATTCCAGTAAACTATATTATTTATAATTTTTTAATAAATTGAATAACCACATGATCTAGGTTTCCAATGATGGTATAAAATCTAAGAGACCAAACAAGCAGGATACAGGACAGATCCCTACTTCTTGAAGCCCACACGTAGCAACTGCCTCTACCTCACACCAGTTTTCGGATGGAACATAGTCACCTGTGAACTGGCTCAGTGCAGCACCAATAATGCTGCATTGTATAAAGCCGCACCACTAATAAATGTCACTTCATAGAGGTCAGCCCAATCACGTTTTCTTTCTGTAGTTGTGCCAAATTTCTGTAAGCTGTTCATACAAAGAGGCAATGGTATCAAACCCTGAATCTGTCCAGTCCCCTAAAGGACCATTCATGCACATGTGCTTTTCTCAGAGAAACACTTGTTATCATCTTCATGGAGCACTATTTTCTTTCAAATACACCATAAAAAAATCTCTGACAGTATTTTGACTAGAAAACTTGCTTGATAAAGGGACATATACGTAGAACCAGTTTAGGTGAACATACATGAAACTCTGAGGACCTCTGAGGTATTTCTTCTCTCTTTACAAGGCTCAAGGAACCAATACTGATACTGTCTTCTAAATGCCAAGAAAATGCAAATTCTAGTGAATGCTCAAGTCCCAACCAATCACAATTAATTAACTGAATTTATGTTAAGCACTGTGACCTAAATGATATGGGAATTATGACATCCCTAGGCAGAGCAAAATAATGGAAAGATTTTCTCCAAACCCAGCAAAAACTGTCATTTCACTTATATGATCCCATTTACAATGTGGCAAGTCTGGAAGTCATTGTCAAGACCAATCACCTCAAACTTTCTGAAAACCTTGACATTCTCACATTGATTAGATGACTCTCTGAATAAGGTGGAAATGCAAGCCACTCTTGGCTGTTTAAGGGTTAGTTTATGAATTAACTAATTCTTGGAGACCTCATCCATTTCTTTTTAACAGCTACATTAAAAAAAATAAATGCTCCCAGGATAAAAACTTGAATTGCAATTCTAACTCTTTCAAAGATTTTGTATCTGTTTTAACATCAAATCTCCATACCAACCTTACACAAAAAACAACCATACACAAAAAAACACAAAAGCCATAAAAAAAATGGTGGCCACAATCAGTGACAGATAAATCAAGCAAAATGATCTTCATATTGATGAAGGCCATTACTTGTTTTCTCCCCCCAGCATATACTCTTTTCATATGTACACTGCTCTCATTTTCTCACTTAGCATCTTATCTAGATTTCATTAACAGAGCATTATTCTCAGCAAACTAAACTCGGCATGGCCATTAATTTTAAGTTTGGTTAATAATGGAAAAAGTTATAATTGTTCAGAAAGGCATTTGCCTTATGCCCCAGTGCAAAGTTGCTTCAGTCGTGTCCAACTCTTTGTGACCCTATGGACTGTAGCCCACCCATTTGCATTATAAGACTTCAGTTTACCTTTGGTATTGGCTGTTCAATGTGATTTGTCAGGACACTTCTTGTGTACTACTTCATACACTCACAACCCCACCTTTCATTCCAGCTACTGGAGAAATTACAAGTTCTGTGAACTTTGGCAGGATCTGATCAGATCAAATCATGAAGTTCCTTTCCTTAGCTCCATCCCTGGAACTCTGGGTTTCTGTCCTGAGGCTCCAGAATGCTTCATTGCAAGATACTCACTAAACCCTCTTAGCATTCACACATGTGAAAGACAGAGTAGAAGAATAATGTGAGTGAGAATATATACTCTTGGGAAGTGGCCAGTGATACATGGCTATCTGAGAGGCACTTGAGAGAAGACTGAAAGATCAGTGATAAAGAAGGCTAGTAGAGAAAAAGAAAAGACAAACAAGAACTGGCAAAGCATGTAAAGATTTCTATAAAACCAGAAAGCAGGCGTCATGGAATATACACTAAACACCAAAAAAAAAAAAAGATCAGACTGCTTTCATCATAAGCACCCCAGAAATGGCATAATATATAGATATATGGGCTATATGGGCCCAACAGGAAGGACTCCAAGATTCCTGCTGCTGCTGCTAAGTCGCGTCAGTCGTGTCCAACTCTGTGCGACCCCATGGACTGCAGCCCACCAGGCTCCCCTGTCCCTGGGATTCTCCAGGCAAGAACACTGAAGTGGGTTGCCATTTCCTTCTCCAATGCATGAAAGTGAAAGTGAAGTCGCTCAGTCTCACTGTTAGCGACTCCTTGGACTGCAGCCTACCAGGCTCCTCCATCCATGGATTTTCCAGGCAAGAGTACTGGAGTGGGGTGCCATTGCCTTCTCCGCTCCAACATTCCTAGATCTGTCTAATGCTGCTGCTTCTAACTGTCCAGCCTACCAAGAACAGAAACCATCACTCAGCCTTTGTTATGGCAGCAGGTAGATTAAATTGTTTCTCTTCTATTTGGAAGGGTCAGAAGTTCATCCTCATGAAGACAGTTACCAATTCCAAGTGTGTGCTTGCTTTTCCTGCCCTCAGAGTCTTAGCCAACAACACTGTCTGAGGTCTTATGGAATGCTTAATCCACAATTAAGTAGTCCTATATGCAGCCATGAAATTAATGATGCTTACTCCTTGGAAGGAAAGTTATGACCAACCTAGATAGCATATTCAAAAACAGACATTACTTTGCCAACAAAGGTCTGTCTAGTCAAGGCTATGGTTTTTCCTGTGGTCATGTATGGATGTGAGAGTTGGACTGTGAAGAAGGCTGAGCACCGAAGAATTGATGCTTTTGAACTGTGGTGTTGGAGCAGACTCTTGAGAGTCCCTTGGACTGCAAGGAGATCCAACCAGTCCATTCTGAAGGAGATCAGCCCTGGGATTTCTTTGGAAGGACTGATGCTGAAGCTGAAACTCCAGTACTTTGGCCACCTCATGCGAAGAGTTGACTCATTGGAAAAGATTCTGATGCTGGGAAGGATTGGGGGCAGGAGGAGAAGGGGATGACAGAGGATGAGATGGCTGGATGGCATCACTGACTCAATGGACGTGAGTCTGAGTGAACTCCGGGAGGTGGTGATGGACAGGGAGGCCTGGCGTGCTGCGATTCATGGGGTCGCAAAGAGTCGGACACGACTGAGCGACTGAACTGAACTGAACTGATAGAGTGAAAGAGGAGAGTCAAAAAGTTGGCTTAAAGCTCAACATTCAGAAAACTAAGATCATGGCATCTGGTCCCATCTCTTCATAGCAAATAGATGGAGAAACATTAGAAACAGTGTTGGACTTTATTTTTCTGGGCTCCAAAATCACTGCAGATGGTGATTGCAGCCATGAAATAAAAAGATGCTTACTCCTTGGAAGGAAAGTTATGACCAAGCTAGATAGCATATTCAAAAGCAGAGATATTACTTTGCCAACAAAGGTCCATCTAGTCAAGGCTATGGTTTTTCCAGTGGTCATGTATGGATGTGAGGGTTGGACTGTGAAGATAGCTGAGCACCAAAGAATTGATGCTTTTGAACTGTGGTGTTGGAGAAGACTCTTAAGAGTCCCTTGGACTGCAGGAGGTCCAACTAGTCCATCCTAAAGGAGATCAGTCCTGGGTGTTCATTGGAAGGACTGATGCTGAAGCTGAAACTCCGATACTTTGGCCACCTCATGCAAAGAGTTGACTCATTGGAAAAGATTCTGACGCTGGGAGGGATTGGGGGCAGGAGGAGAAGGGGATGACAGAAGATGAGATGGCTGGATGGCATCACCAACTCGCTGGACGTGAGTTTGAGTGAACTCCGGCAGTTGGTGATGGACAGGGAGGCCTGCGATTCATGGGGTTGCAAAGAGTTGAACACGACTGAATGACTGAACTGAACTGAACTGATACATCACAACACCCAAACAGGACATACTCTTCATAGCAAAGAAAGTATGAAAGTGAGACCATTACCATGGTATCAAGTGATTTAACCTTGATGTTTACCATTCCCACAACCCTGGGCTCTGCAGGAGTAGTGATCCTTGTTTCTATAAGTGGTGCCATCTTGCATGTGGACACAATAAAGTTCCCACTGAACTATAAGCTATGGTGGCCACCAGAATATTTTGTATTCCCTGTGTCTAACTCCAATACTTTGGCCACCTGATGCAAAGAACTGAACTCATTTGAAAAGATCCTGATGCTGGGAAAGATTGAAGGCAGGAGGAGAAGGGGATGACAGAGGATGAGATGATTGAATGGCATCACTGACTCAATGGACATGAGTTTGGGTAAACTCCAGGAGTGGTGATGGACAGGGAGGCCTGGCATGCTGCGGTCCATGGGGTCGCAAAGAGTCGGACACGACTGAGTGACTAAAGTGAACTGAACTGTGTCTAGGAACGAAGAGAAGTCGTTATCTTTGGGGGAGTAATTTATCCTAACCAGTAGGAGGAATAATACTGTTTCTACAAAATGAGCGTGGAAAGGAATATAAGTGATCCACCTGGGTTCCTCTTAGTATTCTCTTACCCCATCGTAACTGTAAATGAAGTAACTCTGACCTGAAAAGAAGTATGAAGTCCCTGAAACTTCCTTAACTCATCAATATTGTAAATCAGAAGCTACAATACATCCCAAAAGGAAGTATGGGAATAAATGCCACCATAAAAGATTTAGGGGTGGTGGTATCCATTACATCTTCAATCAATACATTTGTTGGGCTCTGCAAAAATTAAATAGATAGTGGCAGATGATGTTGAGCTCCATAAATTTTGCCAAGTGGTAGCCCGAATCACAGTTACCATGCAAAATGAGGTATCTTCACTGGAGAGAATAATGAGGTATGTAGTGTGTAGCTATTGATCTGGTTAATGCACTCTTCCAAATCTTTATCGATAAGGAGGATCAAAGGCTGTTCTTTATTACTGCGTGGGAAAACACACATAGTCTCTTTGCTCTATGAGTATATTTATTTTCCTGCTCTGTCATAATACAGTCCTTAATTATCTTGATATTACAATGGAAATAGACCATACTATAGTTACTGTCTATGATCATGATTTAAAAAGACTTCTGGAAATAAATCCCTTATATATTTCATATTGAAACATATAAATATACTTTTTTACTGTAATAATGTACCACATTCTGTTAGATTATATCATAATGTAACATAACTGTTACATAATAAATAAATTATTCATTTTTTATTTTTATTTATTAATATTTATTTGGTTTATTTATTAATTAATTATTTATTATTATTTATTAATAACCCTTCCAATTTTGCTTATAAGCAATGTTCCACTGATTTTCTAGATAATGTGTATTTGATAATTTTCTTAAAACATAGGACGAAAATTCAACTCTGGCTGGCCAAAAATACATAAGTTTTAAAATTGTAGATACATAAACAGTCAGCTCAAGAAATATTCTAGTTTGCATTGTCACTAACATTTCTTGATACATTCACCAACATTAAGTAATATGAATGGAAGAATTTAATTCAATAATATCTTCCTTGGGGAAATCTGTCCCTCTCTCGCTCTGTTTGTTGTTCATTTAGTTCTTAACCACCCCAGGATTATTTCAGTAAAGGAAGAGTACCACTAAACTGCTTTCTTACGTTCTTAGATGTCTGATTCTTTTAAATAGAATGTTCTTTTGTGTTTTTAATGCCCTTGAAAATTTGAGTGTTGACATTTGGGAATAAAAGATAAGGCTGAACTGATTGTTGCTCTATGTAGGAGTGAAAAATGAATCATGAGATTCTCAGACAATTAGAATGAGATGTGGAGAAGAGAAGAGGAAAGTGAGAAGAAAGAACAAAAGCAAAGGAGAAAGAGAAACAGTGTATACATGATCAGAAGGGAAAGAAGGAAGAGACAGAAAAAGAGGGTCAGGAAGGGGGAAAGAAAGAGGAGAAACAGAGAGAAAACACAGGTAAACGTTTACATCATGACAAGAATGGTAAATTTAAGGAGAAAAGAAAACTAGGCAATGAGGACATTTGGGTGGAAGAATAAACAAGAGACTTTAAATAGGCTTTGTTAAGATTGCAATATAGTTGAAAAGTCTCCCTTTTGTATTAATGTTTTGTTCAAATGGAAAAGAAAAGGGAATTTGGGGTAATGCTGAGTTCCAAATCATCCACTTGGTAGTGATTCACAGTAGTTTGTCAAAATCTCTGGTGTATTGAAAGGGTAATTCTGGGCAGCTTTGGACTAGTAAGAAAACACTTAACCTGGGGTCAGAAGACCAAGTTCTGCCTAGTATCACCTTCTAAATGGTAATAAGAGTGTCATTTAAAGCTTCCCAATCAAAATTTCCTCAATTGAAAAGCTTAAAAGATAAAAATGAACATTTTGAGTTATTAGACTGGTTGAGTATATAAGCTTTAAATAAAAAATATTTGCATAATATTCCATGTAGTAATTCATCAATAAATGTTTGCTGAATGCAAAAAGACTATAATTCTTAGAAATACAATAGAAAAAACCCAGAATAAAATATGTAAACCAATGGGAACTAGATAAGATGGAGACAAAGGGATTTTGCAGCTCTTTAAGAATTGTTCCCAATTATTTGACTCTAATTTGATCCCTTTTCTTATTCACAAAAATCATATTATTGAATTTCAATATGAAATGATATAAAGCTAAAAATATATTTGAAAATTCCTATAAAAAATAACTTTTCCCTTTCAGTGATTATCATTTTCCATCAGAGACTTAAGAAGATTTACTTAAAGAAATATTGACTAAAACCAAGCAATATTGTGATTTCTTATGATTGTTTAAAATATTTAAATATTAAAATTATTTATAAAGCATAATAAGAATCTTCTTCTTCTTCAGTTTCTACATACTTGTTATCTCCATAATCAGAGAGATTTAGAGGGAATGAGCTGTTTAATTTTAATTACCATAATCTATTTAATTGACATAGAAATATATTGAATTACTTATAAAACTGCTAACTATGTAAATCTATCTCTTCAGAAGATATTGACTGAGGAGACCCTAATAATCTAATGTAAAAATATGCACTTTCACTATTTTTAAAATATGAATTATTGATCCAACTAACAGCTCCAAAGGAGCTATTAATGCCCATCATTAACACTATTTAATGACATTTTAAAGCAATGATTATTCACCTAATTGACCATGACAGTTGCTTTGGTGGAGCTATGGTATGACATCTAATATCTACTTAAAGACTTTTTTGAAATTGCAATTATTGCTTCATTGTGCTATCACAGAGAGGTAAGTAATGACTACCACCACTGTCAATGAGAGCAGAATTAAAAGCTCGTCCTTGCTCAGTAGAGTAATTTTTGGTACATCCGGACATCACAATAGTCATGAATTTAGCTGTAAAGATGGCTTATAAACTTGAGAGTTACTGTATGCTCAATGAATTAGGTCCATTTTCCTAAATTCCTTCCCCTTCACTTTTTTTCCTTTCCACTCCTTTACCTTCCCATTTTCCTGCATCATTCTCTTTTTAATTTTACTAACATTACTAACTACACGTCGTGCCCAGTGTACAGTTATAAACTGCTTGCCCCTGGTAATGCAAGTTAAATAAAACTCATTCCCCCTTTCATATTCTGTTGGAATAGGGATAAAAGTTAAGTTGATGAATAATTATGGCTCAGTGTATTAAATGTTATTTAGGGATATACAAAGGAATCACAGAAAGATGTCTTCTAATTCAGATGGGAGAATCAGGGAATGGTGTCTGAAAATCATGATATATAACCTGAACTTCTTTGGAAAGAAGTCTATCCAAGTAGATCTGGAGAAAGAGGGTGTGTCTATCTGTTCATGATCCATGGCAAGGAATCAATTTGACTTATACTGACCTCTAACCTGATGCTCAGAAAGATTGAAGGCAGGAGGAGAAGGAGACAACAGAGAATGAGATGGTTAGATGACATCACCAACTCAATGGACATGAGTTTGAGCAAAGTGGTGAAGGACAGGGAACCCTGGCATGCTGTAGTCCATGACATCACAAAGAACTGGACATGACTGAGCAACTGAACACCAACAGCAACAACAACTTCTAACCATCAAGTGAATTAACTTTTCCTCTTTCGGATTTACCAGAAGCAAATGCAAATACTATTGTCTGTTTCTTAATTGAGAACTCAAATTTACATTTAACTAGTATGATTCTTGTTGCAAGAGAACACCGTGCGTGCGTTAAAAAAAAAAAAAGAAGAAGAAAAGAAAGACATAGCAGTCTGTCAGATCTTGCCTTCTCCTTGACATTGCTGCAGGGTATTTAAGGTCTTTGCGGCCCTTCTGAAGCTTAGACAAGAAAGAGAAATCAAAGGCTGATGAATTTGTGGTGAGGTAACACATGAGTCATCTCTTGTTTCTGATCCTGGTGTCCCCTACTGTTTATTAGTTTGAATTAGTATCATAGTTTCTGTGGAAGTAGAGGACAATCACTCAAAATGTCCTCGCTTCAGTTACTCAATAAGTCCTCTCCTCCCATTACTGACAAGCAAGGATAGTGTGGTGAATCAGTCATAGAGAGATTTATGATATTAGGAGAAGTCTGAAATTGAAGTATCCATTGCAAAGTTAGCTGACATTCTAAAGCACAAGAGGTGAGGGGAAAACATAGGTTAAGATTATCAGGGGACTTACCTGGTGGTCCAGTAGTTAAGAATCCACCTTCCAATGCAGGGGGCACAGATTCCACCCCTGAATTGGGTAGATTCCACATGCTGAGGGGCAGCCAAGCCCCTGTGCCACAACTACTGAAGCCCACATGCCTAAAGCTTGTGCTCTGCAACATGAAAAGCCACCACAATGAGAAGCCTGTGCTGCAACTAGAGAACAGCCCCGGCTTGCCACAACTAGAGAAAACCCATGTGCAGGAATGAAGACCCAGTGCAGCCACAAATAAAAGGATTATCAGAGAAAAGGGGATTGTAGAAACAACACAGTTCCATTATTATTTGCATATCCCTAACATCAAGTTGTGGAAAAGGCAATGGCACCCCACTCCAGTACTCTTGCCTGGAAAATCCCATGGATGGAGGAGCCTGGTAGGCTGCAGTCCATGGGGTTGCTGGGAGTTGGACACGACTGAGCGACTTCACTTTCACTTTTCACTTTCATGCATTGGAGAAGAAAATGGCAACCCACTCCAGTGTTCTTGCCTGGAGAATCCCAGGGACAGGGGAGCCTGGTGGGCTGCCATCCATGGGGTCGCACAGAGTCAGACACGACTAAAGCGACTTAGCAGCAGCAGCAACATCAAGTTGTAATGAAAATCAGGCTAGCATGAATATAAATACTTTTTCTAGGGCAAAGAGGAAAGCTGCACAGCAAACTGGGAATTTATAATAGCAAATTTCTATCTTTGGATTGTGTGCATGTATTTGTGCATTCAGGATTTGAAGCAAGCCTAATAGAAATATGGGCTTCCCTTGTGGCTCAGATGGTAAAGAATACGCCTGCAGTGCGGGAGATCTGGGTTCAATCCCTGGGTTGGGAAAATCTCCTGGAGATGGGAAAGGCTACCCACTCCAGTATTCTGGCCTATCAGAAATATATGCAGCAAAGATATTCTGATGCATCAGATAACCTATTTCATTTCAGTGTGACTGGAATATAAAATGTGTACATGTTCTTGTCTGGGTTCTATGCTGTTTACATTGGATAGAGGTAGCAAGGTAATGAAAAATAAAGCTACAGGGGTAAGTAGGGGATCACCTAAATAAGCTGGCCTTACCTGGCCAATTAGGGTATGTGGACCTTATCCTAAAGATTAGATAGAAAACAATCAAGAGTAAGTATGGAGGAACGATGTTAATTTCTGGAAAATTTACTGACACCTAAATTGAAATAAAGAGATAAATAGAAATAATAGATAAAATGAAATAAATTTCATTCAGAAGAGACCTGAATGAAAATTAAGCAGACCAGTAAGGAGGTCTTGGGTATTGTCATAAGTCAATTAAGAAATAACTTGTGCTTTAATTAAGCATTGTCAATAGCATTAAGAGGAAGTCAAAATAAGATAAAAGAGTCATGGGGAGGATTGGTGAATATATTTAATGCCACCATGTGAGTGTTTTTAATACCACTGAGCTGTACATTTAGAAGGGTTAAGATGGTAAATTTTATGCTATGTGTATTTACCACAATTTTTAAAAATGGAGGAAAAAAAATGGAATTTGAGAATATAAAAATTTGCAAGGCAGGATTGTATTTTAGGATGAACTTATTGTGGATATGAATAAGGAGGAGTGTCCCTTGTGAATCTTTTATTTCTGAGTTGCAAAATTGAATGTGAAAGGTGGACATTCTCTGGTTCAGGAAAAACAGGGGAAGAGTAACTTTTTTGACTGGAAGAAAGGTGACAGGCTAGATCATGTGTTTATTGTTAATGCTGATTTTGAGATGTCTGTTGCTATCTAGTTTATGATGTCCAATAGGCAAAGAGAAATATAGATGTGGGCCGGAGGGAAAGGTCTGAGTGAGGGATATTGAAGACATAAATTTGAGTCATAAAATTTGAAGTCATAAATAGGAGTCATAAAATTTGAACTTAAAACTATGAGTGTGGCACAGAGAATACCAAAGAGGATTAGAGAGGATGAATGCAGTTTCAAGCTGAGGATTGAACACTGTGAATGGGGCAAGTGGTGGAAGAGAAGCCCTGGAATAGTGAATAATAAGCTGTTAAAAAAAAAAGGGAGAAAAAGGACTAGGTGAGACTGACATCATAGGATAAAAGGGAAGATAAGTTCTCAAACAAGAGATGCTTTAGCAGTAGCAAGTGGTACAGGAAAAAAAAAAAAAAGAATGACATAATTTATAATTAGGAAGCACAAATCTTTTCAGCAGAAGTTTGGGCATGAAAGTGAAGTCGCTCAGTCGTGTCCAACTCTTTGTGACCCTGTAGACTGTAGCCTACCGGGCTCCTCTGTCCATGGGATTTTCCAGGCAAGAGTATTGGAGGGGGGTGCCATTTCCTTCTCCAGGGGATGCTCCTGACCCAAGGATCGAACCTGAGTCTCCCTCATTGTAGGCAGACGCTTTACCGTCTGAGCCACCATGAAAGTCAGGCTAAATAAACGTGAATTAATAAGGAAATGTGAATGACAAGGGGAGATATATAGTTCATGCTTGATGTAAAAGGAAACACTTTGCTATACAGTGGAAACTAATACAACATTATAAAGCAATTATATTCCAATAAAATTTTAAAAAGAAAACTTTTTTTAAAAATATAAGAAAGCAGAGAATAAAAGCTGTAACTGCAGAAAGATGCAGAGTGTATAGATACATGATGAAACCAAAGTTTTTGTTTACATTTATTTTCTTGTGTTTTTATTTTTATTTTTTTTTTCATTTTTTAGATGGGAGACATTTTGGTCTGTATTTTGCTTAAAAGGCATCAGTGTACAGAGGGGACTTGAAGGTTCATGGTAACATAAATAATTAGAAGAATAGGCTTCTAAAATATGAGTGGTGTATTAGCCTAAAACAGAAGGAATAATATTTCTGCTAAGATATCAAGAAAGAAGGACAGGAGAGATTATCAGGAAACACTTGGAAGTCACACCAGATGGCCTCTATTAGGAGACAGAATAATATTATTATATAAGCTGAGTCTCTGAAGAAAAATACTTTGGATCCAAATCCCAGTCACATCACTTAGGAAAGTTGTTGAGCTTCTTCCAAGCCTGTTTCTCTATTTGGAAAAATAGGGTGATATTGAATTAATTGAGAAAATATATGTCAAGTGATTAATGTATTACACAGTGTTCAGTTTATGTTATAAGCTATTATTTTCTTTAGGGAAAAAAAAGCTGAGACAATCACCAATGGCACTAAAGTCAGCTACATGGTGAAGGTTTAGTGACCATGTTGAGAATTTGGGAGAATTGTTTGACTATAAGATGTGTTACATGACATTAGGAATTTTCTGCATAATAGTGGGACACCAGTAATGCCATTCTTCACATATAGTAGGTTGCTGCTGCTGCTAAGTCGCTTCAGTCCTGTCCGACTCTGTGTGACCCCATAGACGGCAGCCCACCAGGCACCGCCGTCCCTGGGATTCTCAAGGCAAGAACACTGGAGTGGGTTGCCATTTCCTTCTCCAATGCATGAAAGTGAAAAGTGAAAGTGAAGTCGCTCAGTCATATCTGACTCTTAGCGACCCCATGGACTGCAGCCTACCAGGCTCTTCTGTCAATGGGATTCTCCAGGCAAGAGTACTGGAGTGGGTTGCCGTTGCCTTCTCCGTATAGTAGGTTAGAATCCTCAATTATTTTGCAGCTTTCATCTCATTCTTTCTCCCATGTACTCTTGTATTTATACAGCTTTAATGATTCTCCCTGTTGCTGGGAGAAATATCAGTCACCTCAGATATGCAGATGACACCACCCTTATGGCAGAAAGTGAAGAGGAACTCAAAAGCCTCTTGATGAAAGTGAAAGTGGAGAGTGAAAAAGTTGGCTTAAAGCTCAACATTCAGAAAACGAAGATCATGGCATCCGGTCCCATCACTTCATGGGAAATAGATGGGGAAACAGTGGAAACAGTGTCAGACATAATTTTTTTGGGCTCCAAAATCACTGCAGATGGTGACTACAGCCATGAAATTAAAAGACGCTTACTCCTTGGAAGGAAAGTTATGACCAACCTAGATATCATATTCAAAAGCAGAGACATTACTTTGCCAACAAAGGTCTGTCTAGTCAAGGCTATGGTTTTTCCTGTGGTCATGTATGGATGTGAGAGTTGGACTACTAAGAAGGCTGAGCACCGAAGAATTGATGCTTTTGAACTGTGGTGTTGGAACAGACTCTTGAGAGTCCCTTGGACTGCAAGGAGATCCAACCAGTCCATTCTGAAGGAGATCAGCCCTGGGATTTCTTGGAAGGACTGATGCTAAAGCTGAAACTCCAGTACTTTGGCCACCTCATGGGAAGAGTTGACTCACTGGAAAAGACTGATGCTGGGAGGGATTTGGGGCAGGAGGAGAAGGGGACGACAGAGGATGAGATGGCTGGATGGCATCACTGACTCGATGGATGTGAGTCTGAGTGAACTCTGGGAGTTGGTGTTGGACAGGGAGGCCTGGCGTGCTGTGATTCATGGGGTCACAAAGAATCAGACATGACTGAGTGACTGATCTGATCTGATCTGAATGACTCTCCATTAAATTTTATTTTTTTTGTCAATTGATATATATTGGACAGCTTTTACATGGCAGGGACTGCTCAAGGCTCTAGAACACAGCACTGAATAAAACAGCTAAAATTTTCCACCCTCATGTAATTTCACTTAAGTGGGAGAATCATAATGAGCAAGATAAAGTAGTGAAATAGGTATCTTATTAAATGGTGGTGAGTGCTAAGAAGAAAAAGCATGGAAATAGGAGGAAGTAGGACTACAATGTCAGATAGGGCAACAGAGAAGGCCTCTCTTGAAAGGTGACTGTTGAATGAATATCCCAAAGTGACAGATCAAGTTATATGGATAACTGAAGTATTCCAGATACTTTAACAGCAAATACAAATATCATGAATGGTCTAGAAGGCCAAGTTGATTGAACAAAGTGAATAAGGAAATGATAGAAAGGTAATAGGACATTGTATGGCTGTTGTACTTTTACTCTGGGCTTCCCTGGGGGATCAGACAATAAAGAACCTGCCTGCAATGCAGGAGACCTGGGTTCAATCCCTGGGCCTATAAGATCCTCTGCTGAAGGGAATGGCTACCCACTCTGGTATTCTTGCCTGGAGAATTCCATGGACAGAGGAGCCTGGTGGGCTCACAAAGAGTCAGACAAGACTGAGAGACTAACACCTGCACTTTTTCACTTGTGCTTTTACTCTTAAATGAGAAAGGAAGCCACTGATGGCATTTTAAAAGGCTTGAAATAAAATAAAATTAAAAAAAAAAAAAAAAAGGCTTGCTCTTGCTGCAGTGTTCAGCAAGGGAGAAAAGGACAGGCAGGGAGACCAGGTAGGAGGCTATTACAACAGCACAGACAGGCAATGCTTATGGCTCAGATTAGAGTAGTAGCAGATGAGGTGGTAAAAAGTGGGTGAACTCTGGATACATTTGAAGATGGGGCCAAGTGTAAGATATCAGTTATGAAAGGGATATTTTGATGCCCATCTCTCTGACTATGGCACATAACTCTCAGTTCTTTCTAAAGAAGCCAAAAGACAGATATTAAATTTCAACTCCACCAGTTCCCTCAAATTACCTTCTGTTCATTTCTGACATTTGACATTATAATTTTCACAAGTTTCAAGAACTGAGATATTACTGTTTAGACTTCCTCTATCACGGCTTAAAATGTTTTTTGAGTAATTTATTATGGGGTAAATGTTCTGAGTTTAGTCAAACAATAACATTGAATACTTTGACCTTATGTAAATCAGAACCTCTCTTAATCTCAATTTCTCCAGTGATAGAATATTAATTTCTGCCTTTCCAAATTCATTCACAAGAGTATTCCAGTCAAAACTGATAATGTATGCTGTAGAAAATGTCATTTGTTATTTGTATCATTCCCCATGTACAAGTGTCTTCCAAAAGGAACTTTGCCTTTTACTGTTTTCCAGTCCTCCACAGTGATAACCGAGCTTTTAATTTTTATTGACCTTTGTGTCTCTATATGACAAAGCAATTAGTAGAAACTAGAAAGAGTTGATTCTTCCCAAATTACAAGTAATGAGATTGACCTTAGCTCTGTTACAAATAAACTTGTTTTGAAACAAAATCACAACCAATATAATTTTTTAGGTTTCTTCATCTTTAAAAATAATGTTTGTCTTTCTTACTTGTTCCATTTAGTCCTCCTGCATAATTTTAATGCATAAACATCCAAATATTATATGCTAAAACTGAAAGACATATTATTAACAATTGACATTTTGTTGGAATGCCCATACACTCATTATGAAGTGGAAGAAAACCAATTTATTAATTCATAGTCATGTGATTCTGTCTGCTGTAGTCAAGCAAATTATTACAGATATTTCTTTGTTTAGGTACTTTAGATTTGGGGAGAAAAATAAAGCTATGCAAGTAAAATCATATGGAAAACTGTCTTTGGTATCAACATTAAACCCACTTCATTTTTTAAAATATTTATTTTCATAATGAGATGAATGTGTAAATTATAGAAAGCCACTTGTTTTAATGCATTATTAGTTATCCAAAATTTTAAGCTGTTGCAGGAAGGTTATCACTAGGCTTTCAGTTTAAGTAAATAAGTAGTGCTATTGAACAATTTGACCTTCAAGTGAAATAAATGAAAATTCATCTACTAAGGTTTTTAAGTAAATTCAACTACAAAATGTTTCAGTTTCAGTTCAGTCACTCAGTTGAGTCTGACTCTTTGCAACCCCATGAATCGCAGCACGCCAGGCCTCCCTGTCCATCACAAACTCCCAGAGTTCACTCAAACTCACGTCCATCGAGTCGGTGATACCATCCAGCCATCTCATCCTCTGTCGTCCCCTTCTCCTCCTGCCCCCAATCCCTCCCAGCATCAGAATCTTTTCCAGTGAGTCAACTCTTCACATAAGGTGGCCAAAGTATTGGAGTTTCAACTTTAGCATCATTCCTTCCAAAGAATACCCAGGACTGATCTCCTTCAGAATGGACTGATTGGATCTCCTTGCAGTCCAAGGGACTCTCAAGAGTCTTCTCCAACACCACAGTTCAAAAGCATCAATTCTTTGGCACTCAGCTTTCTTCACAGTCCAACTCTTACATCCATACATGACTGCTGGAAAAACCATAGCCTTGACTAGATGGACCTTTGTTGGCAAAGTAATGTCTCTGCTTTTGAATATGCTATCTCGGTTGGTCATAACTTTCTTTCCAAGGAGGAAGCGTCTTTTAATTTCATGGCTGCAATCACCATCTGCAGTGATTTTGGAGCCCCAAAAAATAAAGTCTGACACTGTTTTCACTGTTTCCCCATCTATTTCCTATGAAGTGATGGGACCAGATGCCATGATCTTAGTTTACTGAATGTTAAGCTTTAAGCCAACTTTGTCACTCTCCTCTTTCATTTTCATCAAGAAGCTTTTTAGTTCCTCTTCACTTGCTGCCATATGGGTAGTATCATCTGCATTATCTGAGGTTATTGATATTTCTCCCGGCAATCTTGATTCCAGCTTGTGCTTCTTCCAGCCCAGCGTTTCTCATGATGTACTCTGCAGAGAAGTTAAATAAGCAGGGTGACAATATACAGCCTTGACGTACTCCTTTTCTTATTTGGAACCAGTCTGTTGTTCCATGTAGAGTTCTAACTGTTGCTTCCTGACCAGCATATAGGTTTCTCAAGAGGCAGGTCAGGTGGTCTAGTATTCCCATCTCTTTCAGAATTTTCCACAGTTTATTGTGATCCACACAGTCAAAGGCTTTGGCATAGTCAAGAAAGCAGAAATAGATGTTTTTCTGGAACTCTCCTGCTTTTTCAGTGATCTAGCAGATGTTGGCAATTTGATCTCTGGTTCCTCTGCCTTTTCTAAAACCAGCTTGAACATCTGGAGGTTCACAGTTCACGTATTGCTGAAGCCTGGCTTGGAGAATTTTGAGCATTACTTAGATTTAATATAATTTTCCCATTTTTTTGACATCTTAAAAATACAAATTTGTCTTTCTTTTACTAGTTCTAGTAATATATATTATTTATGTCCTCCTGAACCATATACTTGATAGAGAGTATTAAATCAGATGATACCTCAAGACAATGGGAAGCCACAGAAATAACTTGCATTATCAAAAATTTACTTATGAAATGAGAACTTGGTTGTTTTATTATTATTCATCTCTTTAAAACACATTCAGCAAATACATGTGTCTACTTAAAGGAAAATCTATATATAACAAGATATTTCTTATTCAACAATATTGGGTTTCTTGTCTAAGCACTGTGTCAAGAAGTTTCAGCTGGTCCTTCATCTCTTACAGGTTGAGTGACTAAATACTGACAACTCCGGTACATTTGAAGGCTGTGTATCGTTCAGTGTGGATAGGATAGGATTGGAAAGCAGATACTCTCATTCAGTCAACAAATGCTCTGAGGGCCACTATGGGCTGGGCACTGCCCCAACATTGGAAAGTGTAGCAGATGTTTAAGAGCCTTAATGCTGTATTTGGAAGATGCACTTTTCCCCCTCACACTTTAGTATCTCTGACATTGCAGTACCTCTTACAGCAAACAAATGGCACCTTAGCTTCAACAAAACATGGTCATTCTAATTCCCTTTACTAAAATAGCATTTTTTAAAGAATAGCATTTTTTTAAACTCCCTCGAATGAAGAGCATGGAGTTTAAATATACAAGTAAATCTTGATCCCTTCTCTTATACCACTGTGTGAGAGATCTAATATTGACATTTAAATAGCATGCTTTTAATAATGTATACGCGTGCAAGCACCATTAATTTCTCAAGTTGTGAACTACTTGAAGCCAAGGATGACATCATATTCTTTTCTTTCTTCAAACATGTGAAGAATCAGTTCAGTTCAGTCACTCAGTCATGTCCAACTCTTTGCGACCCCATGAATCATAGCACGGCAGGCCTCCCTGTCCATCACCAACTCCCGGAGTTCACTCAGACTCACGTCCATCAAGTGGATGATGCCATCCAGCCATCTCATCCTCTGTCGTCCCCTTCTCCTCCTGCCCCCAATCCCTCTAAGCATCAGGGTCTTTTCCAATGAGTCAACTCTTCACATGAGGTGGCCAAAGTATTGGAATTTCAGCTTCAGCATCAGTCCTTCCAAAGAACACCCAGGACTGATCTCCTTTAGGATGGACTGATTGGACCTCCTTGCAGTCCAAGGGACTCTCAAGAGTCTTCTCCAACACCACAGTTCAAAAGCATCAATTCTTCGGTGCTCAGCTTTCTTCACAGTCCCACTCTCACATCCACACATGACCACTGGAATAGGCACTCATTATATATGTATGAATGGAGACATGATCACTGAGACTTGAGCCAAGAAAGGAAGAATTTTCCTCTTTCTCCCATTTAATTTACCTTTGTATTCTACAAATAACAACAGATACTTGGTAAGAAGTCATTTCCTTTGTTTATTAACTATATAGGTATTACAAAGAGTATATGTGTGTGTGCCTTTGTGTGTATTCTTTATTACGGTTAAAATCTGAGTTCAATAATATTGTGAATATTTTGACCTGACCCTGTATTTGTATTTTGAAAAATACCAGACTGCAGGGTATATTTAGGATAATTTTAGACATTTGCCTTTTGCTTTGTACAAAATTGTAAGTGAGTTGCCAGAATATTGTGAAATTTTAGTTTTTCCCTTTAGATTAAGGAAAATTATTATAAAGCACAGAATAAAAAAAATTATAAAGCACATAAGCCACAACTAAATATTTGGACATGGACTAAAGCTATGTTCCCAGCTAGCTAGATTTTTTTTTCCTTATGAACCAGGGTTTTGTGTGTCTCCGTGTAGCCTCTGCCATGGATCTCTGCACAATACCAGACTTGTTCTCCCCTGTTGTCAAATAGAATCCCACAGATATAGCTTGTGTTATTTCTCAAAAAAAAAAAAAAAAACCCTCTCTCTTGCTTTCAGAAACTTAACTTGGCTCAAAGGAATTTAAACTACAAGAGCAAGCAAGCATCTTGTAAACAGATGCTTTTGTAAACAAAGGATCTTGATTTTTCAACCCACAAAATGCCCTAGCTTCCAGAACCACATGTAGTACTAGCTGTTCTAAAGACCAGCAGAGGCTATACACTTTCTCCTCTTCTTCCCACACACCCTCCTGTTCAGTCTTCTCAGACTTTGCCAACCCTTTCATCTAGTTTTTACTTTGTGGGTCTAGCTGTCTCCTAGTTTCACAAAAATTGATTTGTTAATTTTGTGTTTGGTATTTCTTGTTGCTTTGGGGTAATAGGAAGGAATAGAAATGCCAGCTTTACCCCATCATCCTTAAATCAGATATTCTCTGGAAATGTTTCTATCAAAGCAGGAACCATCGAATGTATTTTTGCTACAGGTAAAATAATTTTCTGAGGATCTGCTCTCAGAGTTATTTGATGAATACCTAGCTGTTCTCCACCTATTTATTCCACCGTCCATTGAGTTATTGCTACTTCCTTACTCTGGCTCCAGAGAAGTCACATTTTAAATGTGACTGGTGAATCCCAATGGATTCTGCCCCGCCATGAATTACATAAAATCCCCATTGCTGTCTGCTCCTAAGATGAAGCAAACAGATTAGTTATCATTAAGGAAGGTCATGTCTCTATTGGTTCATTCTCCCCCAACCACCCTGTAAACACAGAGCATTTATCTATCTATCTTTGAACAGTATTATTCTAAATATTTGACTTTCTGCCTGGTAGCTATATTTGTGATCTTCATCATCAATAGTGTATCTGGACTCAGGATTGTTGTTATTATAGTTTTATTTGGGTTTATTTTAAGTATTCTACTAACTTGATTGAATTTCTACTCTAACTTCACATACAGGCATGTGCACTCAGTCACTCAGTGGTGTCTGACTCTTTGTGACCCCATGGGTGATAGCCCTCCAGGCTCCTCTGTCCATGGGACTTTTCCAGGCAAGAATACAGGAATGAGTTATCATTTCCTCTTCCAGTGGATCTTCCTGACCCAGGAATTGAACCCATGAGTCTCCTGTGTTGGCAGGTGGATTCTTTACCATTGAGCCATCTGAGAAACCCGTTCTAACCTTAGGTGCTTAAATGTTAAGCTTTTCCAGTCTTTGGAGGATTTATAGCCTAATGTTTTCTCAACCTTCTTGCAGATGCTCTAGTGCTGTTTGATTTCTCTGTTATGATACTAAACCTTACTGAACTTCAAGACCTGGAAATACATTCACTCAGCACTGCTCACTTGGTTCTAAAACACAGCTCTCAATTCATTACCACACCCTGAAATCCTAATCTCTGCCTCAGCCAACCAAATGTGAGCATCTTATCAATGTAAACAGAATCCATTGCTACTAATTCTCTGCTATGTCAACCAACTTTTAGTGAGCTCCGAATATCCTCAGATACACTAATTTTTTTAAATATGCAGAAAATAACATTCTCCATAGTCTTTAGAAGTTAAGTAGAAGTTTTAGTTAAGTACTTGATGGTTAGCACCAACTGTGTCAGCTTAAAGCAGATAATGTTTGAAGAATCCGAAGAAGCACAACATGAAAAGTGAAGGAAGAGTGCCAGATTGTAGCTGAGAGAACAGCTGTGGCCGAGATCTAGAAGAGCGGTAACCGTGGTGCTTTCAGTTTAAAATGAACCTTGTGAAAGTTCGGAAGGGCAGATCTCAGAGAGACTATATTTAAATTTTCTTTTTTAAAATATAAATTTAATGGTGAAAGTGGGCACCCTTGTCTTGTTCCTGACTTTAGAGGAAATGCTTTCAATTTTTCACCATTGAGGATAATGTTTGCTGTGGGTTTGTCATATATAGCTTTTATTATGTTGAGGTATGTTCCTTCTATTCCTGCTTTCTGGAGAGTTTTTATCATAAATGGATGTTGAATTTTGTCAAAGGCTTTCTCTGCATCTATTGAGATAATCATATGGTTTTTATTTTTCAATTTGTTAATGTGGTGTATTACATTGATTGATTTGCGGATATTGAAGAATCCTTGCATCCCTGGGATAAAGCCCACTTGATCATGGTGTATGGTCTTTTTAATGTGTTGTTGGATTCTGATTGCTAGAATTTTGTTAAGGATTTTTGCATCTATGTTCATCAGTGATATTGGCCTGTAGTTTTCTTTTTTTGTGGGATCTTTGTCAGGTTTTGGTATTAGGGTGATGGTGGCCTCATAGAATGAGTTTGGAAGTAAAACTCTCACTATTTGCAGATGACATGATCCTCTACATAGAAAACCCTAAAGAGTCCACCAGAAAATTACTAGAAATAATCAATGACTACAGTAAAGTTGCAGGATATAAAATCAACACACAGAAATCCCTTGCATTCCTATACACTAATAATGAGAAAGCAGAAAGAGAAATTAAGGAAACAATTCCATTCACCATTGCAACGAAAAGAATAAAATACTTAGGAATATATCTACCTAAAGAAACTAAAGACCTATATATAGAAAACTATAAAACACTGGTGAAAGAAATCAAAGAGGACACTAATAGATGGAGAAATATACCATGTTCATGGATTGGAAGAATCAATATAGTGAAAATGAGTATACTACCCAAAGCAATTTATAGATTCAACGCAATCCCTATCAAGCTACCAACAGTATTCTTCACAGAGCTAGAACAAATAATTTCACAATTTGTATGGAAATACAAAAAACCTCGAATAGCCAAAGCGATCTTGAGAAAGAAGAATGGAACTGGAGGAATCAACCTACCTGACTTCAGGCTCTACTACAAAGCCACAGTTATCAAGACAGTATGGTACTGGCACAAAGACAGAAATATTGATCAATGGAATAAAATAGAAAGCCCAGAGATAAATCCACGCACATATGGACACCTTATCTTCGACAAAGGAGGCAAGAATATACAATGGATTAAAGACAATCTCTTTAACAAGTGGTGCTGGGAAATCTGGTCAACCACTTGTAAAAGAATGAAACTGGACCACTTTCTAACACCATACACAAAAATAAACTCAAAATGGATTAAAGATCTAAACATAAGACCAGAAACTATAAAACTCCTAGAGGAGAACATAGGCAAAACACTCTCCGACATACATCACAGCAGGATCCTCTATGACCCACCTCCCAGAATATTGGAAATAAAAGCAAAAATAAACAAATGGGACCTAATTAACCTTAAAAGCTTCTGCACATCAAAGGAAACTATTAGCAAGGTGAAAAGACAGCCTTCAGAATGGGAGAAAATAATAGCAAATGAAGCAGCCGACAAACAACTAATCTCAAAAATATACAAGCAACTCCTACAGCTCAACTTCAGAAAAATAAACGACCCAATCAAAAAATGGGCCAAAGAACTAAATAGACATTTCTCCAAAAAAGACATACAGATGGCTAACAAACACATGAAAAGATGCTCAACATCACTCATTATCAGAGAAATGCAAATCAAAACCACTATGAGGTACCATTTCACACCAGTCAGAATGGCTGCAATCCAAAAGTCTACAAATAATAAATGCTGGGGAGGGTGCGGAGAAAAGGGAACCCTCTTACACTGTTGGTGGGAATGCAAACTAGTACAGCCACTATGGAGAACAGTGTGGAGATTCCTTAAAAAACTGGAAATAGAACTGCCTTATGATCCAGCAACCCCACTGCTGGGCATACACACTGAGGAAACCAGAAGGGAAAGAGACACGTGTACCCCAATGTTCATCGCAGCACTGTTTATAATAGCCAAGACATGGAAGCAACCTAGATGTCCATCAGCAGATGAATGGATAAGAAAGCTGTGGTACATATACACAATGGAGTATTACTCAGCCATTAAAAAGAATCCATTTGAATGAGTTCTAATGAGGTGGATGAAACTGGAGCCTATTATACAGAGTGAAGTAAGCCAGAAGGAAAAACATAAATACAGTATACTAACGCATATATATGGAATTTAGAAAGATGGTAACAATAACCCTGTGTACGAGACAGCAAAAGAGACACTGATGTATAGAACAGTCTTATGGACTCTGTGGGAGAGGGAGAGGGTGGGAAGATTTGGGAGATTGACAATGAAACATGTAAAATATCATGTAGGAAACGAGTTGCCAGTCCAGGTTCGATGCATGATGCTGGATGCTTGGGGCTGGTGCACTGGGACGGCCCAGAGGGATGGTATAGGGAGGGAGGAGGGAGGAGGGTTCGGGATGGGGAACACATGTATACCTGTGGCGGATTCATTTTGATATTTGGCAAAACTAATACAATTATGTAAAGTTTAAAAATAAAGTAAAATTAGAGAAAAAAAAAAAGATATAATTCAGGAAGTTTTTCATGCTAAAAAAATATATATATATATAAATTTATTTATTTTAATTGGAGGCTAATTACTTTACAATATTAGAACTTTCTTTTCTATACACAACAGTAGGTGATAGGAAATCGAAGCTTGGTCTTCTAAACAAATTCCCACAAGCTCTTCTGTAACACATTTATTTGCACTTCTCTGTTTATCTCCCTATAAATTAATTGTGGACATTTATGTATTAGCATTTGAGAATTGATCTACTTAATAATCTTCCTGGGTTAGGAAGATTCCCTGGAGAAGGAAATGGCAAACCACTCCAGTCTTCTTGCCTGGAGAATTCCATGGGCAGAGGAGCCTGCCTAGCTACAGTCCATGGTGTAGCAAGAGTCAGACACGACTTAGTGACTAAACCACCACCAATAATTTAATAGAATGGTAGAAAGTCTGAACATTATTGAAGTCATTTTTTAGTAAACTTAAAGAAAAAGATGCTATTTTGTTTTGGGGAATTGTTATAAACAGTTATCAGGAATCAAATATATAATATCCTTATTAAAGATGCTTTACAATATACACATATATTAAAATTAAGACAAATTGAATTTAATTTATTAAATTCAATTTATTTATTGAATAAATACTTTTATGAAATTTTAATTATTAAATTATTAAATTCAATTTATTTATTGAGTAAATACTTTTATGAAATGTGTATCCTAATTTATTAATTAAATTCAATTTGTCCTAATTTTAATGTATTTGATTAGTTTGTTGCTGATGTTGCTTTAACTGAAGGAGAAAATTATTTAAATGCTGAGGCAATCATTTGTTTTGCTGAGGTCTTCTGTGTTAGAAGAAAAGGTAGGAGATTATCAGTGTAAATTTGGAATGAAGAAAATCATACTACAAAGGTTATAAACCCAAAATGTATAAAGACAAAATGTAGACACAATTGACTGTATACAAAGGAATAAAAAAGTGTTTGATAAATATATTACAAACAAAGTCCAAAGGCATGTGATAGATTAAGAAAACTATTGGCAAAATATGGGGCAGATAGTCAATAGGGCTTCCCTGGTGGCTCAGTGGTAAACGAACCCACCTGCCAATTCAGGAGGTATAGGTTTGATCCCTGGGTCGAGAAGATCCCCTGGACAAGGAAATGGCAACCCACTCCAATATTCTTGCCTAGGAAATCCCATGGACAGAGGAGCCTTGCAGCCTACAGTCTACGGGATCACAAAAGAGTCGGACACGACTTAGTGTCTAAACAACAACTAAGAGTCATCAATCCAACAACCATTAAATACCTATACACTGAGAAGAAAAGGCAAACAACATGAAGAAAAATCAACAAATGATTTAAGAGTTTCATAGAAGTCCAAATATTAAATGAATGTATGAATTCCCCAATTTATTCATAGCCTGCTGAAGCTGCTGCGTCGCTTTAGTTGTGTCCGACTCTGTGCAACCCCATAGACGGCAGCCCACCAGGCTTTTCTGTCCCTGGGATTCTCCAGGCAAGAACACTGGAGTGGGTTGCCATCTCCTCCTCCAATGCATGAAAGTGAAAAGTGAAAGTGAAGTCACTCAGTCGTGTCCGACTCTAGCGACCCCATGGACTACAGCTTACCAGGCTCCTCCGTCCATGGGATTTTCTAGGCAAAAGTACTGGAGTGGGTTGCCATTGCCTTCTCCGATCCATAGCCTAGGGAGTGCAAATAAAAGAACAAGGTACTGTTTTTAAACTAGCAGCTTGGCAGAAATTTAAGATATACCATCCCATGCTAGCAAGAACATCAGTAAGTGCAGTACTAGTCAAAGTGTCAATTGCTGCAAACATTTCGAAATTAGTCTGGGAACCCACCAAACACACTTTAGTGACTGAAAACATGATTAGCTTGTTGGAGGTGGTCCTTAATCCAAAATGCAGTCCCTGTCCATACAATTCACAAACAATGTTTTAATCTAAGCTTGTTTTTTTTTAGTCTTATTCTTTAACTTGACTCATGCTAATAATTTTTCAATATATATGAGGGAAAAGAATGTGAAACTGAAGTCAATATAATTTTTTTTGTCTTTTGGAAAATTTCTAAATAGAATATAGTACATTTCTCAATTTATTGCTTATTGAATTTAGTATTACATATAATAAGCATTTTAAAATATCTTTGTATTTGAGATGCCAAGATAAGCATCTGTAACATAAAAGTATTTCAAATCTAAAAGCAAAGAAGGCAATTGTATTATAACCAGCATAGTACTACATCCCGAACCAATAAATTAGTCTGAAGTTTCTCTCTTTTTTTTTTTTTTGCTGTGTAGCAAAATTTACTTAACACTTATTCAATCGTTTATTTAAGAGCAGTTTCAAATACTTAATATGTATTGGGAAATGTACTAGATTCTGAAGATATAAAAATGAATTATCAGTGGACTACACAGAAAGTAAATCAGCAGTTACAAGACAAGATATAATATTTACTATTTATTTAATAGTAAATTATTTAATCCATTATATTTACTATTGATACTTTAGTTATAAGCCTAGAGTACATGACAGGCTCCTTGTTGTTCAAGCTTTTGGCAAGACAGGGAACATGATGTTTCAGGCAAGTCTTCTGAGAAGTAATGTTTAAACTGAGAGTTAAAGAGGAATAGAAGCTGTGTGCAGAAGAGGGAAAGAAAAAAAGATTTCTAGGTAGCTTCCTCAGTGTGAGTGTTGTAGGTTCAGGTATCTGTAAGTGCTGGACCAAAGAAAATACATACTTGACTCTGCTGTGTTTTGTTCCTTTCTTTTAAACCCAATTTTTAAAATTTAAACCCAATATTTAGCACTTATTAAAATGTTTAATATGCAGAGCTACATAAAAGTAAAAAGTCAAGATTTCAAAAGGGGAGTCAGGAAGTGCAAACAAAATAGTCTTTTTGGCACAAGAAATACTACCTAATTCAAATAATATCAATAATATTAAGTACACTTGTGTTCTCTGTAGCAAGCTATAGGAAATGCTAAAGAAAACCCAATAATACTTACACTGCACACAAAACACTTGCAAATGTTAAAAAAATAATTGGTCTTCAGTATCCACTGCTGGAACACCTGTTGACAGAAGAGATATAACTAGTTAAACATTCTTAGCATACCAAAGGCTTTAACTTCTGTTATATGAACTGTGAAACATCTTTGGTTTATAATTTCCTCTATTTGGTCTTTTTTAAATTTATTTTTTAATTGAAGGATAATTGCTTCAAAATTTTGTTGCTTTCTGTCAAACCTCAATATGAATCAGCCATAGGTATATATTTGGTCTTTTTTAATTCTTAAAGCATTAAAAGATACCAAAGAAATGTTATATTTTCCCAAGTTTTTAAGAATTCACCTAAAAACAAGTGGATATAACCTCTATTGAATAACTGAGTAAGTTAGGTTTCAGTGAGGAACATTTTCTTCCCAATGAGACAAGCTGAAATAGAACTGATATACTTATACCTTGAGCATGTACTAAAATGTTTAATATGCAGAGCTTGCAGAAAAGTAAAAAGTCAAGATTTCAAAAGGGGAGTCAGAAAGAGCAAACAAAATAGTCTTTTTGGCACAAGAAACACTACCTAATTCAAATAATATCAATAATATTAAGTACATTTGTGTTCTCTGTAGCAAGCGCTTATGTTCTCAACATAAACAATTTATTCCCATAATGCTGTGTCCTCTGTGTCCGTCCTGCAAATAGCCAGGCTCATGCTGCCTCCTTTCCTTTATTTATATGGATTCAGGGGTTAAAGTATTGACCCACTTCCTTCAAGGGCTACCTCAAGCTCTTCTTCTTCATGAAGCTTTCTGTTAGCATTCAAACCCATATCAATCTTCCTATGCTCTGAAACACCAATATTATCAATACCATATATCTTAGCATCATTCTTCAAACAGTGATTGAGTAGTTGCCTACATTGTGCTTGGTGCCAGGGAAGCGAAAATAAATTAAGCTTGATGCCTTCTTTCACTGCTCAGAGTCCGATCAGGGAGACAGATGTAGAAACAAATACAATGGAAATTACATATTCAAGAAATGTCATTAAGGGAACAGAGGCTAGAGTAGTTTTTGTTTTTGTTTTTGTTTTTAGAGTAGTTTGTTTAGTCATGTTCTATCTTTATTTAGTTGTTTCATGTATAATTTAATATATCTGTTCTTTGCCTCCTAGCTTACAGAAGACACTTTAACACTGAATATCTAGTGGTCTATTGAGTAGAATGTTTGGATACATTTTTGTGAAAAAATAACAGTGTCTTTGTAATTTTTCTGTAGATCTAGAACAGTTCCAAAAATTTAAAACTTATTTTAAAAAATAACACTAAAGACTATGCCCATCGAGAGAGAAGTAATATTTGTGAATTACTTAAGTTTCCATTCATTTCATATGTATTCCCCACCTTCTTAGTAGTTTTGTTCTCAGAGCCTATTACCTCTTTCCCACATCCAATTTTCTTATCTAGAATTCCCCTACATTCCTCTATATTAGTTAAAACCTGCAAGATGATACAAATTGATTAACATTGCAGTACTTTGAACAGAAACATGAATTCCAATTTTGAAAAAGATGTGTATAGCCAGTTTTAGCATCATAACTTGGAAATATCAGTTGGCCTCATGTGCAGATGGAGCCTAAACGCTGAATGTCTGGCTGCTAGGCCAGTTTTGACACATTAGGAAAAAAAAAGAGAGAGAGAGAGAGATTTGTAGTTGTCTGTGGAGGCGACCTAAGATAACAGGATACTCCCCTGTTTTTATTATAACATTTTTCTTGCATCTTCTAGAATGTGATCATATCAGTTTCCTATTGCTGCTATAACAAATCACCTCAAACTTAGTGGCTTGAAACAAAACAAACTTACTGTCTTTTTGTTTGAGGAGTCAGAGCCAAAAGGAGAGACCTGAGTTTCTGCTGGTAGTTCTGGGAGATTTGTTCTCTTACCTTTCTCAGCTCCTAGAGACCACTCACATTCTTTGGCTTGTGGCCCCATTCCTCTATCTTCAAAGTCAGGAACATCGAACTGACCCCTTCTCACACTGCCAACTCTCTGGTTCCCTCTCTTCTACCTCCCTCCTCTACTCTTCCACCTCCCTCCTCTGCTCTTCCCTTGTGATTACACTGAGCCCACCTGGATGATCCAGGCTAATCTCCCCATCCCAGAGTTAGTCTCTTAGCAAACAATTACATCTGCTACATTAATTCCCTTGCCATGTAACCTTTAAAACCTGGAGATTAGGACATGGATATCTTTGGAAGATGCTTATTGTCTCTAGCATGATTCTGCCAAAATATCTGCCCTCCTCCAATCAGACATGCCAGAACCAGCTTGGATACCCTCTCTGTCCTTAGAAATCAAGACTGGTTACCCTCTCTGTCCTTAGAAAACACAGCCCTATAAATTGCAACTCACGGTGCATACTGAAAATCTTTACTTTCTCTTGAGTTAGGAATTCTGCCATTTTCAGGAGGTACATCTTCTGACTCTATCTTGTGTGTACTAAAAGTGTGTTGGTCACTCATTTGTGTCTAACTCTTTCTGACCCCACACACAGTAGTCCATCAGGCTGGCTCCTCTGTCTGTGGAATTCTCCAGGCAAGAATACTGGAGTGGGTTGCCATTCCCTTCTCCAGGGGATCTTCCCAACCCAGGGATGGAAGTTGGGTCTCTTGCATTGTAGGCAGATTCTTTACCATTAGAGCCACCAGGGAAGCCCTGGTGTGTGATAAAGCTCACTGGATTAAAAGCAAAATAACTTGTTTTCAGTTTTCTCTTTGAAAGTCAATTTTAACAATTTTAATGATAGAGTATTGGTCAAGATTCTACTCTTTGGTCATCAAATTAAAACTGACCCTGACTAGACATTGCTATTGAGATAATTCAAGTGCCACATCTGTACAGAGGACTGGATAGCTTTAGCACATTTTATGCTGATTATGAATTTAAGCCTCATTAACAATAGACAGGGATTCATCTAGCCATTCAGCATAAATTTTTCGAATACTACTTTTTTCAAGGCCACTGGCTAACAAGTGGGAAATCAGGAGAAATACAGACCGATGTAGTGCTAACTATATAAACTTAACATTTGACCAGGAGACAGAGGTGTAAAACTACTAAATATATAATGAATTATTTAATTACAGTTGTGGCCAATGTAGCAAAGAGCAAAGCTTTATATATCCAGTAATTCTCCAGCTATCAACTAGGTTAGAAGGAAAGGGCTCACAAAAAGGGAAAGAAAGCACTAATGGAGTGAAAATTTTACCTGTTTAGTTCACCACTGTGTATGTGTCACTTTGCATAGTGCAGGGGACTTACTAGAAACTTATTAAATATTTACTACATGAAAGAAGATGCTAGAATGGAAAAACCAGAGTGTTTTTATTAAGAACTGTATTATTAAAAATGTATAATATTTGGACAGCAGAGCAGCCTTGCATAAACCACGTTTCCCATAGGTTTATGCAGAGGAAAGATGTGATCTGTATTGAAGAAGACCCTTCCTGTTCTGTCCCAGGTCTTTGATTGAGCTTCCTCACAATTTTCTGAGCCCACACTGCAGTAGTAGAGTCAAAAACAGTTTGGCATGGCTCAGATCCTGGAGTAAATGGGGCCTGTATGCTCAAGTATAGGGTTTCGAGTAAAAGCTAAGATGTAGACACATAGAAATCGTGCTCTCAGCAACAAGTCTGAGAAGGGATCAACAGACTCAGAGGAGCAAAGAGACAACGGAGCTAGCAAGTGCTGATGAGAAGGCAAACATGGAAAATAGGAATAAGCTTGCTAACATTTGTCTAATTGCATTTGTCCAGACTACCCTCTTATGTCTCAGAGCGTCTCATGAAAGTAGTAGAACTCACATCCCATGCTGAGCTTCAAGATTTTCACAATACTCATAATCTGATAACTGCCAGCATTTACCTTCTAAATGAGGTGTGGAATTAATAACAGTCTTCTCTTCTACATCAATATGAGCTAAAACTAAAAGTAAGCCTGTAAGAGCGAGATAAGAAAAAAAGTTTTATTCCTCTTATTGTCAGAATATGTGTAATTTGCTAATACAGTTAAGAAAATTAATCCTATAATCTTCTCACATTACATATTAAAGAAGAAATCATTTGTAGTTTATTCTTACCTTATTTTTTTCTTCCTCTTCCATGTTTTTTTTTTTTTTTTTTAAACTCTGGTCTAGAAACAGTAAAAAAGGCAAAGTAGTCTCACAGTTCTTTCAGTCAAAGAGAAAATAACCTTGAAGTCAAACAAAGAATGTCTATCATTTAAAGTAGAGATGAAGAAGATCTGATTAAAATCAGAATTCCCATCACTACATCTCTACTCACCACACCAAAATCAGTGGCTATTGATTCTTTTAATTAAAAAAGACCTGTTATAGAAATACTACACTGAGACCAATCCCATATGGGCATGTCTGCCTGGATTTCTATTTTTTTGGCTCATACCTCAGAGATAGACATGCGTAAATTTGCAATTAAACATTACAGGACCATGATGCATGCTCATCCACTGAAAAATCCCAGGGGGAAAGAGTATAAAACCAAGGGAAGAGAAATATGAGTAGACTCTCATAAGAGAAGGAGAAAAGATAATAAGAGCCCAAGACACAGAATAATGGATCAAAGAGTCAAAATAGAAAATGAAAAAAAAATTAATGAAAGCAAATCACTAAAATCAAGATGAATTATTCATTAATCACTCAAATCTCCATTAAGTGTATAACAAAAATATTATTAAATGAAGTTTAGACTGGGTGTTATATCCAACATTAAAATGTTACTTATACATTATCTCTAAAAATGTGAATCAACATTTATTCTCATTCTGTGTCTCTCTAATACTGTCATTATGTGAAGTTATTGGTGATGAACAGGGAGGCCTGGCGTGCTGCAATTCCTGGGGTCGCAAAGAGTCAGACACAACTGAGTGAATGAACTGAACTGAACTGAATGTAGACTTCAGCTAAGAAATAGGAGACAAGGTAAAGCTTATATATATATATATATATATATACATATATAGTGGTAGTTTAGTCACTAAATCATGTCCATCTCTTGTGACCACATAGACTGTAGCCTGCCAGGCTCCTCTGTGCATGGGATTTCCCAGGCAAGAATACTGGAGTGGGTTGCCATTTCCTTCTCCAGGGGATCTTCCCAACCCAGGGATCAAATCCAGGTCTCCTGCATTGCAGGTGGTTTCTTTACTGACTGGAACCACCAGGGAAGCATATATATATATATGCTTATATGTATATGTATATATGTATGTGTGTATATATATATATGTATATATACATACACACACACATACATACACACATATGTATATGTATATATATTTTTTTTATTTTTTACTAATAACAAGTAATAGCTATAAATCAAAGGAAACTTCAGCTTTCTGGCACCAATTAATGCAAATTGGCACCAATTAATGACTTTCTATGGTTGTTTTCTCCTTTCTCATATATTTGGAGTAGGAAATGGCAACCCACTCCAGTGTTCTTGCCTGGAGAATCCGACAGACAGAGGAGCCTGGAGGGCTACAGTCCTTGGAGTTGCAAAGAGTCCGAAACGACTGAAGAGACTCGGCACACATAGCACATATATTAGTATTTGCAACATATACATAGAAGCAAAATAAGAGAAAAGGGAATAGAAAATGATAGGAGAAAAACAGGGAAAAAGAAAAAATGAGAAAGTGTATCATTTCATAAATGGACCTGATCATTAAATTTGCATTGCAGGTTATTTCAGTTTTGCATTTCGAATACTTGAAGTATTTTAAAATACTTACCTTTCTTCTGTTTATTAAATGCAAACTAGTTTAATGTTCTTAGGTCTGGGACCATGATGTTGGTGTCTGGAGCAAAGCCAGTTCTCCACATTTATAAAAATGTTCTAAATATATATTTCCTCTGTATATTATTAAATTATTAATAGTGAATTTTTCTCTTTCTGAGATAGATTCTTTTATAAAGCATAAGGGATGGTGTTTAAATGTAAAATGCAGCATTCAAGGAATAAAACCACTGTAGCAACTTACAAAATTCTAAACAGAAAATGAGGAAGGCATAAAATAAAGCTACAAGAAATGATAAAAAGAAAGCAGAAGTAAACAATGAAACTGTAAAATAGGAAAAAACACTGAGAAAACAAGGTGTGGTCCAGTTGGGGAAAAAACTGATTAAAAGTCTTTGAGACATTACATCTGATTACCCTAATTGTTCCCTTTGGAAAGACTAATTCCTACAGGCTTTTGTCAATGAATCCTGTTGCTTATTGTTGTTGTTATTCATTTGCTAGGTCTTGTCCAACTCTGAGACCCCATGAACTGCAGCAAGCCAGGCTTCTCTGTCCTTCCCTGTCTACAGGAGTTTGCTCAAACTCATCTGCATTGAATCGATGGTGCCAACTCCCTGAAGGCTGTTAAAGAGAAAAACCACAAGCCCAAAAAGGTGTCACTTGTGCTGCTGCCCATGATACCAAATCTAGATTTAATACCTAACCTAATGGCTGTTTTGGCCTTCCTCAGAAATACAATAATAATTGATTAGTTTGGAATTCTGCTCAGAACCAACGAGATAATCTGTCATCTGGGGCCTCTCCATTCCCCAGTCCCCACACCCACCAGGTACAGAGGAAGAAGAGGCAATCTGCATGATAAAACCCTTAACATTCCCTTTTCCCCCAAAAAAGATGTCCTAGCCTAAATAATCCTTGCTTTCATTTTGCTAATAGCTCCTTTGCCCCACCCTTCTTCCTATAAAATCTTTTCCATTTTATATAACTTCTCTGAGCATCCCCCGCTTTACTAGAAGTATTGCTGCCTGATTCATGAATCACTGAATAAAACAATCAGCTCTTCAGATAGACTAGGTTGAATTTTGATTTTTAATAAGGACCACGGCTGATTAATCTGTCATTTAAGTTGTAAACATTTCAAAGACATTTCTTCTATTGTGTTTATGGCACCTTGGAGCTCAAAAACATTCAGTCAATTCAAATTTTCTTAGATTATTTTATCAAAATTGTAAAGAAGGAAGGTATCACCATATATTGCCATCCAGTAGGAAAAAAGGAAAAATATTTAAATCATTAATTTTTAAGGGCGTGGTTTATATATTAAGAATTGGTGATCATATACAGGTCACAATGGTCACCACAATAGAGAATGAATACTCCATAAAAAAGGGGGAAAAAAGTTCAATCACAAAATTGTATGTTTCCTATCTTAGTAATGATCCTTGAAGATCTGGAGAAACCAGTCCCAATTAGGATGGCTGTGAGCAAAAGATTATGTTCTCCTTTGCTTTGCCAACAACGAACAAGATCTTTTAAATATTCAAGATCTGATTCACAGAAGAGTTTAAGAAAAACAAAAAGATTAAAGTAAGGAGCAGAGTCTCCTGGTGGTCTTGTACACTGTTGCAAGAAGGGTGAGTTTTACGGTCCTTGAAGCTGATCAAAATTTTTCTTGGGAAAGACCTAGTGACCAGATGGTAAAGTAGGAAGGCCCTTGCTTATCTCACCTCATGGGCATACCAAAATGACAACCATTCACAGGGCAACTACCTATGAGAAAGACCTGAGGACTAGCAGAAAAGATTCTCCACAAAGAAATACACAAAGAAGGAACCACAGTAAGATAGGAGCAGGGGCAGAGACACAGTATAGTCCAGGTAGGCAATCCACCTGGGATGTGATTTGGGGAGGATAATCACAATTGCAGACATTCTCTCCAAGGAGCAAGGGCTCTAAGCCCCATATTGGGGTCCCCTACCTGGGGGTCCTGCACTGGGAAGACAAGAATCCAGAACATCTGGCTTTGGAAGGCTTTGGAGCTTGCATATAGGAGAGCCAAAGGACTGTAGGAGCCAGAGGTGCCAATCTTTATTTTTAAAATAACAATTGTAATTCAATACACAAAGCACAAAACATATACAATGTGTATAATTCAATACACAAAGCACAAAATGCCATACTAAACTGATGGCAACAAAATATGGTATTTCATTTGCATTGCATGACAAATGACTAGCATCTTTACTCATAATTGAGTTCCTGGAAATCAGTAACAAAGACATTGATATACCAAGGGAAATGAAGGGAAAAAAAGTGAAATAACACAAGTGACTAGTAAGGATTAAGCATATACGAAGATGACTGAGCTGAAAAATGACGGAAGAAAAGCACTTTCTTTGTAATATCATATCGCCAAAGATTAAAAATGTAACATATGTACAGTTTTAGGAAGCATAAGCATATAAACAATGGGGGAAAAGATTGATGAAGTCCTATCTGAATAGTAGGAGAAAGTCTATTATAGTTTGAACTCAAGCTATAAATTTAGAGTATCTTTAGTCCTAGCATTTCCAATTCATTGGAATTATTTCAATAAATTACTTGGATAAATTTACAATTTACCACAAAATAAATTGTATTTATTATAAAATAATTTGTATTTATTATGAAATAAACCTTTTTCTTTTGCTTAAAAATTTTGTAGTTAAAAACTGACTTGCATATTAATTTATCAATAAGCCCAAAACGATGTGTTCATGTTCATGAACATGAGATTTCATGTTCATATAGTTAATAACATAGAGGTGGCAGAATTAGAGGAGGAAAAAGGCATTTAAGAAGTAAAATAATATACAAATTTCCATATCCTTTGATATTTTGAAAAAAATGATTCCAACCTTAAAAGGCTCATGCCACTTCTCATAAGCTCTGAGTCCCAGTGTAGAGGCTGTAATTTGGAAAGTCGTTGTTACTCAGTTGCTAAGTTGTGTCCGACTCGTTCGGCCCCCTTGGACTGCAGCACGCCAGGATTCCCTGTCCTTCACCATCTCCCAGAGTTTGCTCAAACTCATGTCCATTGAGTCAGTGGTGTGATCCAACCATCTCATCCTCTGTTACTCCCTTCTCCTCCTGCCTTCAATCTTTCCCAGCATTAGGATCTTTTCCAAAGATTTGGCTCTTCACATCAGGTGGCCAAAGTGTTAGAACTTGAGCTTTAACATCAGTGCTTCCAATGAATATGCAGGGTTGATTTCCTTTAGGACTGATTGGAAATTGGGTCAAATCCACTTGCTGATATTGGAAAGCTTCCCTCCAGGAAACTGGGACTTCCCCTGGGATCATATGCTGGTGGCAGCCACTTTGGGAAACGTTATACCATGAAGAGACTTATGCTGGCAAGCACCATTTTGGTGTCTTCCCACTCGGCTATTAGTGGCAGGGGCTTACCTGCTTGCTAGCAGGCCAGTACAAGTCCTGGTACCCATGGGTCAAGCAGCCCACTTCATAGGACCTGGCCCCACCCACCAGTGGGCTGGCACCAGCCCCAGCCTGCTAGTCAGCCCAGGACACACCCTCACTTGCCACCGGGCTGTCCTGCAGCCAGCCACCCTGGGACCCGGCCCTGCCCACCAGCAGGCCAGCAACCACCACATGAGACAGGGTCTGGCAGCCAGTTGGACCAGGGGCTGACTTATTTCCTGCCTTAGGCAGACAGAGGAGAAAGTTAAAGTGTCCCTCTTATTTGGCTGTTTCTTACTTAATTTTCATTCAAAATAGTCAATATGCTACTGGGGCATGTTTGGGGGTGACCTTGCCCTGGGTCCTGAGTCCAGTTTGTGCCCTGGTCTCTCACTTGGGCCAAAGTCATTCCCCTAATGATTGGATGTCTTGAATATTTTTACTGAGTGGTTTGAAAAGTGACCCCCCCACCACCACCATACTTGAATAAACATCTGCTTCAATTGATACATGTTAGAACATTCTTCTCACCTGCAGCGGAGACAACAAATACTCTACCCCCACCCCACCGCACCTCCCAATTAGCTCTCTTTTTCACTTGCAGCTAATAGGGGATCTGGTGCCCGCATTTCTTACTGGTCATATGCCTGAAGTAGTCACCGATATATTAAAACGTTGAAATACAAACACAAAATTATACAAAGTTTGGCAGAAGACTATAGTAAAATATTTTTCAGATCTGGAAACTAGTGATAATTTCTCAGCTTTAGAAAAATTTTAAAAGCCATGGAGAAAAGATAGGCAGTTTCAAACTTTCAGAAACATCTTTACAATGGAAATCAGCAAAACTGAGACATATAGGAAATCAAACTCCTGCTATATGTAAGTGTTCATGTTCATATTATGTTCATGTTCATATCAAAAAATTCATGTTCATATTATGCAGAGATTGCCTTTGTATTTACAATAAAAATATCAAGACCCCCAAGAGATACACAGGCAAGTGAAGTGAAAGTTGCTCAGTCGTACCCAACTCTTTGTGACTGCATGGACTATGCAGTCCATGGAATTCTCCAAGGCAGACTACTGGAGTGGTTAGCCATTCCCTTCTCCAGGGATCTTCCCAATCCTGGAATCGAACCCAGGTCTCCCACATTGCAGGTGGATTCTTTACCAGCTGAGCCATCCGAGAAGCCAACATAGGAATCAAACTGGCGTCTCCTACATTGCAAGCGGATTCTTTACCAGCTGAGCTACCAGGGAAGACTATATAGGCAAGGATCATGAATAGATCGTTAGCAACCAAAGAAAAGCAAATATTCTAAACATTAAAATAGTTCATCCTCACTGCTAAACTTAGAAATCCATATAAAAAACAATTTAAATATCATTTTAACCCTACTAAGTTGCAGGGAAAGGAGTTCTACTTAGCATTTATACTGGAGATAAACAAATATGCTTATACAAAACTTGCTGAATTTTGAGCTGCAAAAACCCTAAAGGCAAGCAATATAACAAGTGGCACAGTGGTAAAGAACCCGCTGCCAATGTAGGAGAAACAAGAGATGCAGGTTCAATCTCTGGGTCAGGAGGATCCCCTGGAGTAGGAACTGGCAACCCACTCCAGTATTCTTGCCTGGAAAATTCCATGGACAGAGAAGCCTGGTGGGCTATAGTCCATGGGGTCGCAAAGAGTCAGATATGACTGAGCATGCACCCATAACAATATATAGCAAGAACCAAAAATGTTCATTTTGTCTCAGGAATGTCACCTCTGTAAATTCATCATAAAGATAACTGAATGGAAGGAAAAAATCAATAGATAAAAAGAAGCTCATGGCAGGGCTGTCAAATGCTAGCTACATATCTAAACACACACAGACATGCTCCCTGTATTCTCTGAGTAGCACATAACATAAATTCTGTAAGAAATATGCCATGCGTTAGAATCATAATTTTGAAGACTGTGGAGAAATACAGAGTTTCTGGTATTAATGGGAAAAGAATAAAAATAAAAATGAACAAAGAGAGGAATTGACACTGTGACTTGTAGTTACAGAAAACATAAAGTTCAGAAGTTAATCTGTAAAACTAAAATTCATGTTAAATGGTTGGGATTAGAAATAGGCTATTTTTCTAACATTTTAATAATCTTATATAGCGCTTAAGAGCAAAAAAAAAAAAAAGAAGAAGCTACTTTGTTCTTTCAAAGGTTTGTTTCTGAAAGGTAAATCGTTTGTCATTATCAGCACTGTCAAAAGAAAATGGTAAGAATTTCATTTGGTATGGAAATAAATTAAGTTTTGGTTCATACAAAACCCTGTTAAAATCTAGATCTATAGAGAAGGAAAATTCTTGCAGAGAGCTAGAAAAGAAGGTGAGATTTCTTTCCATTTAAGGGAAACCCAAACTTTCATCAGCACCTTAAAATACTGCCGATTCTGGTCACTTAACTATACAGAAGGAAAAATAAAGTCAAAGGCAAGAGAGCTGGAATTAGAGCATCCACATGTCAAAGAAAATAGTAACGAGCTATTCTTCAAGCTGAAGTAGGTATGGGTCCAGCTACAAGAAACGGCAAAACCTTCTGACACTTCATACCTAAAGTTCCAGAGACCTCTTTAAACTCTGAGAAAGATTTTGACAATAAATTGCAAGAAATAGCTACATTAATTGCAAGAAATAGCTATATTAATTCCAAGAAAACAGACAAGTCACCGAATAGCAGATATACCTAGGTATTTCTTATTGTTATAAACTGATGATGAAAATACTCAAACATTCTCATCTTTTAGGCATCACAGCATGAAAATAGAGCTTTTTAATTAATTTGGTTAGTATTTTTATCAAAGATAAATATACTTACCATATGAGGCAACAAGTAATTCTACAAGGATTAAAAAAAAAAAAAAAGCAATATTTTGTGCACCATTTCCTCTCTCCAAAGGATTCACTTTTAGCTAAAACTTTTCGTATTTATTTCCTTATCCCTAATAGTTTCTCATAGTGATACTTGTAAATTTTATTTCCATTTTAAGGCACTATGAAGTAAGTAGATAATGCCCTCCTGGTGCCTACTACACATGCACATTCACATGTCTTAATCCTCTAACCTCTGAATTTGGTTAAGATAAATATTCTGTTTTTCTTTACTAGATGCATGGTTGTCACTGCTGAACTATGTCCTTTACCATAATTATTTTTGCTTTTCTGGACAATGTTTTGTTTTCCCTGTAATTATTTTTTTCTGCTCGTCTGATTAGCTTTCTATGTAGTCACCACTGATTTAATTCCTTAAATCTAATGTGATGTGTGGGGCTTCCCAGTGGCACTAGTGGTAAAGAACCCTCCTGCCAGTGCAGGAGAGGTGAGAAACACGGGTCCAGTCACTGGGTGGGGAAGATCCCCTGGAGGAGGGCATGACAACCTACTCTAGTATTCTTGCCTGGAGTATCACATGGATAGAGGAACTTGATGGGCTACAGTCCGTGGTGTCTGTAGAGTTGGACACGACTAGGATGCACACAATGGCACCCCACTCCAGTACTCTTGCCTGGAAAATCCCATGGATGGAGGAGCCTGGTGGGCTACAGTGCATGGGGTCGTGAAGAGTCGGACATGACTGAGAGACTTCACTTTCACTTTTCACTTTCACTCATTGGAGAAGGAAATGGCAACCCACTCCAGCGTTCTTTCCTGGAGAATCCCAGGGACGGGGGAGCCTGGTGGGCTGCCGTCTATGGGGTCGCACAGAGTTGGACACGACTGAAGCGACTTAGCAGCAGCAGCAGCATGCACACAGTGAGATGTGCAAGCCTCACCTCAACACACTGAAACAATTTGTTATCGCATTACTTTCATTTTTCTTAAAGAAATCTTTCCTGGAATCATTTGCCCTGCATTAGCCTGATTGTCCTTGAATCTGATACACTGTTGTTTTCTTGGGAATGTCTCTCTGATTTATTGGCATTTGTTTCACTTTTATTCTTTTTGGAGCCTTGTGTTTTTCATTTCATATTTTCCTCTATCTGGAAATAAAGATTCTAGATAGGAAATATTTTTCAATCAGAATTATTAAGCCATTGCTCTATTACCTTCCAATTTCCAGTGTGTCTATAAAGATTATCTAGTACCATTCTGATTGTGAAAATATCAGGTCATCTTCTTTGTACCATTTGGAAATTTCAGAGTGATAGGTGGCACAGTATGACTTTTTCATCCACTATGCTATATACTTGGAGGGGGGACTCTCAGTCTTGGAAATGATATTCATTTCTATGTATTTTTCTTAAGTTGCTTCTTTGATGATTTTCTGTTGTTTGTTTTCTATTTCATTCTGGCAGTCACGCTGTTGTGATCTTGGATCACCTGGACTGGTTCATTAATTATGTTATCTTTTCTCTCTGGCTTTATATATCTTTATCTCTTTGATAAATCTCCAAAAAATCACTTAGAAAATAGGGAAAGGAGATTTTCCTAATCTTATCTTCTTATTCTTGTTTTTTTTTTTATTTTTATAATATTTCAATAACTAAGAATTCACTTTACAACTAGATGTTCCTTTTTGTGGCATGTTTTTCTTATTTAATTAGTGTAGTACATTTTCTTGTTGCTTTACAAATATCAGAGACATTATAAATATTTTCTTCTGCCTTAAAAGCCCATATTTACTCTAAATCAAGAGGTCATATAGTGATTATTAGCACAGACTCCAGTAACTAAGTGCCTGCATTCAAGTCAAGACCCCACTGCTTATTAGTTAATGTGACCTTGGGAAAGTTAGTTAACCCTTTAATATCAGTTTCTTTATCTATCAATATTATAAATGATAGAGTTGTTCCAAATATTAAATAAATAATACTTACAATACACAGAAGAACTATACAAAAAAGATCTTCATGACCCAGATAACCACATGGTGTGATCACTCACCTAGAGCCAGACATCCTGGAATGGGAAGTCAAGTGGGCCTTAGGAAACATAACTACGAACAAAGCTAGTGGAGATGATCGAATTCCAGTTGAGCTCTTTCAAATCCTAAAAGATGATACTATGAAAGTGCTGCATTCAATATGCCAGCAAATCTGGAAAAATCAGCAGTGGCCACAGTACTGGAAAATTTCAGTTTTCATTCTAATCCCAAAGAAAGGCAATGCCAAAGAATGCTCATTACCACACAATTGCACTCATCTCACATGCTAGCAAAGTAATGCTCAAAACTCTCCAACCCAGGCTTCAGTAGTACAGGAACTGTGAACTTCCATATGTTCAAACTATATTTAGAAAAGGCAGAGGAACCAGAGATTAAATTGCCAACATCTGTTGGATCATTGAAAAAGCAAGAGAAACATCTATTTCTGCTCTATTGACTATGCCAAAGCATTTGACTGTGTGGATCACAATAAACTGTGGAAAATTCTTCAAGAGATGGGAATACCAGGCCACCTGATCTGCCTCCTGAGAAATCTGTATTCAGGTCAAGAAGCAAAAGTTAGAACTGGACATGGAACCACAGACTGGTTCAAAATTGGGAAAGGAGTACTTCAAGGCTATATATTGTCACCCTGCATATTTAACTTATATGCAGAGTACATCATGGTAAATGCTGGACTGGATGAAGCACAAGCTGGAATCCAGATTGCCAGGAAAAATATTAATAACCTCAGATATGCAGATGATACCACCCTTATGGCAGAAAGCAAAGAAGAACTAAAAAGCCTCTTGATGAAATTGAAAGAGAATGAAAAAGTTGGCATAAAATTCAACATTCAAAAAACTAAGATCATGACATCTGGTCCCATCACTTCATTGCAAATAGATGGGAAAACAGTGGAAATGGTGACAGACTTTATTTTGGGGGGCTCCAAAATCACTGCAGATGGTGACTGAAGCTATGAAATTAAAAGACGTTTACTCCTTGGAGGAAATTATGACCAACCTAGACAACATATTAAAAAGCAGAAACATCATTTTGCCAACAAACGTCCGTCTAGTCAAAGCTGTGGTTTTTCCAGTAGTCATGTATGGACATGAGAGTTGGACTTTGAAGAAAGCTGAGCACTGAAGAATTGATGCTTTTAAACTGTAGTGTTGGAGAAGACTGTTGAGAGTTCCTTGGACTGCAAGGAGATTCAGCCAGTCCATCCTCAAGGAAATAAGTCCTGAATACTCATTGGAAGGACTGATGCTAAAGCTGAAAGTCCAATACTTTGGCCACCTGATGCAAAGAACTGACTCATTTGAAAAGACCCTGATGCTGGGAAAGATTGAAGGGTGGAGGAGAAGGGGATGACAGAGGATGAGATGGTTGGATGGCATCACCGGCTCAATGGAAATGAGTTTGAGTAAGCTCTGGGAATTGATGATGGACAGGGAAGCCTGGCATGCTGTAGTCCATGAGGTTGCAAAGAGTTGGACATGACTGAGTGACTGAACTGAACTGAACTGAATAGTTATAAAGTACTCATAACAATGGTTGACATAAAGTGAACGCTATAAATGCCATGTTAAATGAGAAGCTGATCATTTTTTCCCCATTTGTTAGTTTTGGACTTTGCTATTCATACATTACTTTAGATATTTTGTGATGTCCAATGTATGCACAGATCTATTTCTAGAGTACCAAAGAGATGACAGCAGATAAAGAATCTGCCTGCGGTGCAGGAGACACAGAAGACACGAGTTCGATTCCTGGATCAAGAAGATCCCCTGGAGAAGGAACTGGCAACCCACTCCAGTATTCTTGCCTGAAAAATCCCATAGACAGAGGAGCCTTGTGGGCTACAGTCCAAAGGGTTGCAAAGAGTCAGATACGACAAAGAACACATACACACACACACACACACACACACACACACACACACACCCCACACACACAGAGATGACTGAAAACTCTATGCCTGCTAAGGGTCTTTCCATTTGCAATCTTCACCATAGGCCATTTGATGGGGGAGCCCTGGATATCACTATGTTCATATCTTGGGCTTGTCAGATCCCCTGTCTGAAGAGTACATACCTGCTTGTAAGATAAGAAAAGATGATGATGTCTTTCAACCTTCAGTGTAAATGTTTACTTAAGCTTTTCTTTAAGGTATTTCTACCCATCACTCTGTTTTGTGGTTTCTGGAGAATGAACTCCAGTGTTCGGTCTGTTAGGGATGAACTAAATTAGGGAAGACCTGGGTAACCAACTTTCTCTTAAAGCAAATTTCATCATTTAAGTCCTTTCTTAGATTTTATTGTCACAGGCTTACAAATCACATTCTCTGAGCTGGTCAGTTAATAATCACTTACCCTCAATTTTCCAGGTTCCAGTGCTCTCAGCAAAAGTGGTTTATTATCTCGTTTATAAATCCTTTTGCTATTTTGCTATTTATATCTTGTTATAAATCCTTTTGCTATTTTGAAAGGGATTTTTTACAGAGAATAAAGGTGAATGTGAATGTTCACTTTACTATCTCTACCAAGAATGTGAAATGCCTATTTAAGACAACGAAAGGCAATTATTAGTGAAAAAAAAAGTTGTCTAGTTGTACCTAGGCATTTATCTCTATAAATTTCTTTTTCTTCAGAAAGCATTGATATTTTTGGAATAGCACTGTGGAATAATTGCATCCATTTAACAATTCTCTTCTCAATAATAAAGCAGAAAGAATACCTTAGTTCTGAATCCAACCAAGATATTCACTCCTCTGCTCAGCCAGCCTCGGTCTCTCTGCAAAGGAATTGCCAGTGGTGCTAGTACTCAACACCAACCACCACACGTTGCCTTCTTTACGTTATGCTTAAGCATGTAAACATACATGAGGTTGTCTGTCTGTGAGGTGCTATATCTCAATTTTTTTCCCCATCTTCCATGAAAATTGTTTCAAAAGAGATTTTAGAAAAGCGAAAGTGCTTCGGAGAGAGCTCAGAGAAGCATCATCTTCAGAAGTAATTCAGAAAAGGTCAGCAAAAAGAGAGTGAGAAAGTAAGAAAGAGCAGTGGCCAGAATATTCACTTTCTCTGTATCTGATATGGTGAGGGAAGGCTTGCTTTTCAGGTCTGAATTTTGCTATAAACAGCGCTGTACTTTTCAACAGAATGTGCTTTATGGTAAGAGTTATTTCAAGAAAAGCCTTTTTTGCCTTACACTCTGTTGGGGGAAAACAAATTAAGGGCATTAAATTGGGAGTAGGTGTATTTTTTTTAACAGGGTTTCAGCAGTGCTAATTAATATTGCTAAGTTTAGCTATTCATCTATTCTGTATTTTAATTAAATAAAATTATAAGTGAATGGAAAGACATTACTAATCCATGGTTAGTACTATGGGTCTTAAAAGCAATGACTGTCACTAAAATATTACATCAGTGGCACTGTGATGGCAGCACAATCTTTACTGCAGACAAGTATCTAGGGGAAATCTGCAGCCTATCAGTACTGTACCCTCAAACCTACTAGAGATAAATACGACAGCAGAATTGGAGCATAACATCTCAACCCTGAGTCAACTGAGTTTATCTTCTTTTGAAACACTCTGTCTCTTTTCATCCCATGTTACACCCCATCCAAATGTTCTGACAAGTATAAATATCAAAGAAGCATAGTGAATGATTTAAACATATAACAGCTAATGCTGCTGCTGCTGCTGCTAAGTTGCTTCAGTCATGTCCGACTCTGTGTGACCCCATAGACGGCAGCCCATCAGACTCCTCCATCCCTGGGATTCTCCAGGCAAGAATACTGGAGTGGGTTGCAATTTCCTTCTCCAATGCATGAAAGTAAAAGTGAAAGTGAAGTCGCTCAGTCATGTCCAACTCTTAGTGACCTCATGGACTGCAGGCTCCTCTGTCCATGGGATTTTCCAGGCAAGAGTACTGGAGTAGATCACCAGTGCCTTCTCCGAACTGTTAATGAGTGAAAGATTTCTCTTTCTGCCTACATGCCATCTTTCTGTAAAGTTAGTTCCTGGAATTATCAATACCTATTAACAGAACACTTGCCCTATAAATTTCTCCAGACTAAACAGAGTTATTGTATTATCTTACTAACTTTTTAAAAGTATATTCAATTATTAAACTTCACCTCAGGTTGTTCCATTTTGATCCCAAATTCAAGATAGTCATCCTGAAAAGCATTTATTGATGTGCAAAATGATTTATATTTTACTCCTAAAAGGTGTTTTGCTTGGTGCTCTTTAAAATTAGACCACTGAGACTTAATTATTTTCTTTTTTTAAAAATTAAACAGCTATATTTGTAAATACAAATATATGTGTTCTGTATTATTATATTTTATATAAAAATATATTTTTGAGCAAGATAATGAATCCCCTGAGACCCCATGTAAATTTACCAGCCCCACAAAAGTATATTTTTCCATCATGTAAAATACTCCACACCTCTGACTATATAGTGGGCTTTGATTTGGAGAGGAATAGAGAATAAGATTGTGACATCATGTGGAAAAGTGAATTTAAATTGTCGTAGATAGGCAGCAATATTCAAAAATATCAGAAATTTAAATCACTGATTCCCCATTATTTTCTTTTCTTAAAACATATACAAGCTGTGAGACAGAAACGTGCCCTGGTTACCTAGCTGAGTGATGAGAACATGTGTCACTCTCTGCCTATTCATTCACATACTGCCTGATAAAGAATTGAAATTGTAGGGAATGTTAATAGAAAGACAGACTGTGAAGTTCTTCTGTAGAGGCTATTACTTGATGCAAATGAAAAATGCAGAACACAGTGCTCTGGGCTCTTTGGCCCATTCTGCTGAATTGAAAGGGAAAATTGAAAAGGCTCCAATTATTCCATTTATTATTTTGATGAGTTTTTATAACATGAAACACATATGTGATTAATGAGGATTTTATGTAGACTATGCATAAAAAACTTCATCTACAAAAAGCAAATAGTGTTATTTTCTGGCTAGTGAAGGTGAAAATGAAATGCAAAATAAAGTTGATTGACTTAAATTTAATATATAAAAGGTAACACTAGTTAATAGAGTATTGATTAAAGATATAAAAAGAGATGGTGACAATTCATCAAATATCCTTGTTTTAGATCCTCAGCATGACTGCTTAATAAACATCTTTTCTTGTAAGTAATTTATATTTTCATATTACTCCTTTCATATCTTGTTTCTTTTTCCTATAGAAATATCAAAATCACATGCTACCATTACCAGCAGCACATACTTATGCAAAAACTATTATTAAAAAAAACTCCGAGTTTAACATCTTAAATGGGATTGATCTTAAAATAGAAGCAGATGCCAAAGGGTTAGAAGTAAATATAATTAAAACACATCAGCTATAATCAGTCAATTAATTCAGGCTCAAAGCTATAATTGAAAAATAAATATATCTGTAATTTTTATGTTCTTAATCCATATAATATTAATTTTCAAGTAATTTAAATATGATTCATTCATATATTTTATATGAATTTATAGTTTATTTTGTATAAATTTATAACATAATTTACTTCTAAAAAATACTTGTATCTTGACCACTTTATAATATATCAAATATTTAAAATAATTTTTAAATCTTAAGAAAATTCAGTTTTTTTATTGAATTTATCTTCTCTTCCTTGTTACCAGGTGTTGTACTCCCCATATATAGACAACTGACATCCTCAAACCACACACACTTATAAGCTTCCATTCAATATTTAGCTCTGTGAAAGAGAAGGAATCCACACAGCCTCTCCCCAGGGTTATGCAAAAACAATTCTGAATCCTAATTCAAGAAAAAAATTAAACCGCTCTCTATGCAACAACTTCATCCTTTGTTTTCCTCTAAGTCTTGACATGTAGACTGATGGGCAGGTCCCTAAGCACAGCACTTCAGCCCTCCTGAGAATACCTCATGGAGTACATATCATTCTGTGACGTCTGTGATTGTTTCTTTATCTGTTAAAGGAACAAAAATAATAAAGGAACAACCACCCTACTTATCGTATTGCATTTTAAACATTTTCTTCTTTTTCTTGAACCACTGGTTAATATTAAGCTACACTTGACAATTGGAACTTTAGCAAGAAATCTGCAACTCTGTCAAAACAAGTATTACTTGTTTTACTATTACTGTATGTTCATATATGGCCAAATAAATGGACTGTGATCCAGCGTAGGATGAATAGCCAGAATGGCCAGTTTATCAATCCAGTTGGCAATCTGGTCAGTTGGTCCAAGAAATATCTAGCTAGAACCAATGGATAGTTCACAGGAAAATATATTGAATATTTCTATTATGTCCTACTTAAGTTTCATAAGTATCTTTCAACATATAAGAACATAAAAATACAGTAATGTGTTACATTTACTGATGATAGAAAAACAGGATTAAGAGCTGCATTATTTCTGCTCACAAATAGGATCCTGCAAAGTTGAGAACACCCTAGGGTAGAACTATTCTCTCCTCCTTGAAATGATGTAATAAAAGAGTAAAAATATTTGCTGGACTAGTATTTTAAAAGGAAGCACAGATTTTAGACTTGAACTAAAAAAGAAACAAAACCTTAGCATATGTTTTTGCTCCAAATTTCTCATATATGGTTAAAAAAATGTACAGCACATCTCTGCATGTCTACCTTCTATGCTATGCTATGCTAAGTCACTTCAGTCGTGTCCGACTCTGTGCGACCCCATAGACGGCCTCCCACCAGGCTCCTCTGTCCCTGGGATTCTCCAGGCAAGAACACTGGAGAGGGTTGCCATTTCCTTCTCCAATGCATGAAAGTGAAAAGTGAAAGTGAAGTCCCTCAGTCGTGTCCAACTCTTAGCAACCCCATGGACTGCAGCCCACCAGGTTTCTCCGTCCATGGGATTTTCCAGGCAAGAGTACTGGAATGGGGTGCCATTGCCTTCTCCGCTACCTTATATAGTCAAGTGTAATCATTCTTGCCATATACCACCAAGATAATAGAAACTAATAGCATTTTGCTGGAATAATTTTGAACCTTCAAAAAGAGCTGCTGAATATGGTTAAGTATTATTATTAATCACTAGCTATGCTCAGGATCAATATAGATGCATAATAAATTTAGCTTTGCCTGAATTATGCCTGAAGATATATTTAAACAATTATGTGATGCTTCTACATAGTTATGTAGACCATACAACCCAAATTTTCCAGCTCAATTGCAGAGTTAAATATTATATTTCATTGTCAGCACATGTGTCCTGGTTTTTATTTTGAAAAATTTAGTCACTTTATATACCAGTGATATTCCAAGATTCATGATATTTATGTGGTGTATTCTCATTAAAATTTCTTCTTGCTGCTTTACCAAATACGACTCTCCATGGAAATAATATTGAAATGCCATATTATTTCCAAAATTTCATGAGCATGTATTTTTTTCCTTTTACCTAATTAGGCCAAAAGTTGGTGTAAACAGTAAAAGATAACATTACATTGTTTGCCATTCTTCCTTCTCCTCTATAGTCATTAAATTACTAAATCAACATTAGTTGCAATATGCACAAAATCAATCACTGTTCAGCCTAAAAAGTAACAGAGATTTTCCCACAATTGATATAAACCATATCTTCACAGAGGATATATTAGGAACACAGTTTGCAAAAATACCTGGCTACTCATAATAACAAGTTTGTAATATTCCTTTTGCTTTACAAAGTAACTGTGCATTTATTTTTTTTTTTTTTTAGATTTTATTAGAACTAACTCTGTAAGGTTGGAGAAGGCAATGGCACCCCACTCTAGTACTCTTGCCTGGAAAATCCCATGGACGGGGAGCCTGGTAGGCTGCAATCCATGGGGTCACTAAGAGTCGACATGACTGAGCGACTTCACTTTCACTTTCATGCATTGGAGAAAGAAATGGCAACCCACTCCAGTGTTCTTGCCTGGAGAATCCCAGGCACGGGGGAGCCTGGTGGGCTGCCGTCTATGGGGTCGAACAGAGTTGGACACGACTGAAGCGACTTAGCAGCAGCAGCAGCAACTCTGTAAGGTTACCATTTCAAAGAGGCAAAGGCGCTAGAGCAAAACCCTAAATGATGGGGTTTTGTCAGTTCAGCCACGTCTGGCTGGATCCATAGGAAAGATATAAGAACTGAACTAGTGTGGCAGACAACCAGGAGCATATTTCTTCAAGCTGCTGCTTAAAGATCTTCCTTTTAATATTCTAAGTAGTAGAGAGGGAGATGAAGTCAAGAAACTCAAAGTTGACTCAAAGAAAATTGGATGGAAGTTGACAGAATAGATGATTCTGAACAAAATTTAATGTGGGTGTTTTTTGACTTACATTCATGCCTTGCCTGGTTGCTAGGAAGAGGTGAGCCGATCTGAACAAAGAAGAACAGCCAAAAGAAATAAATATACCCTTACAAGTAAGAGTATAGTAGTTTTAGAATATGAACAAAAAGTCTTCAGTACTGTGACCATCAAGAAATAGAGGTCTGCCCCTTTCTTTTAAATCTGGGTGGAGTTGTGACTGCTATAACCACAGAATATGATGGACACAGCACCATATGACTTCTGAGGATAGTTCATATAAAATCATGCAGAGTTTTCCTTATTTTTATTGGAACAATTGCTTTTGGAATCTCAAGCTCCGTATCTGACTATCTTGAAGTCTTTATGCCATGAAGAAATCCCAGGCACCAGAAGAATCTTCCAGACACATATTAGTGAAGAACTCTCTAGATAATTCCAGCCTCCAGTTATTCAAGTCATTCAAGTCATTCACAGCCACTTGGGTCTTCCCAGTTGTGACCCAAATATCATAGGGACAAACTAGCCCCACTATGACCTTTCTAAACTGATTCACAGAACCTGTGAGCATAAGAAAACTGTTTGTTTTGTGTCTTTAAGCTGTGGGGTAGTTTGTTACACAGTAATAGACAGCAGATACAATGGATAAATGTAATACTGAATACATGTCAGGACAGGGTTTTTCTCCAGTTCTTTCTAGGAGCAAGGCTTTGGTAAGAGAAGAGACTGAGAGAGAGAGAAAAACCCATACCCATTTACTCAGACACATCCAATTCTTTGCAATCCCAGGGACTGTAGCCTGCCGGTCTCATCTGTCCATGGGATTCTCCAGGCAATAAAACTGGAGTGGGTAGCCATTCCCTTCTCCAGGGGATCTTCCTGACCCAGGGATCAAACCCATGTCTCCCACAGATTCTTTACTGTCTGAGCTAGAAAAGGTCCTCATTTAGCTTATGGCAGAAAGTGAAGAGGAACTAAAAAGACTCTTGATGAAAGTGAAAGAGGAGAGTGAAAAAGTTGGCTTAAAGCTCAACATTCAGAAAACTAAGATCATGGCATCCGATCCCATCACTTCATGGGAAATAGATGGGGAAACAGTGGAAACAGTGTCAGACTTTATTTTGGGGGGCTCCAAAATCAATGCAGATGGTGACTACAGCCATGAAATTAAAAGATGCTTACTCCTTGGAAGGAAAGTTATGACCAACCTAGATAGCATATTCAAAAGCAGAGACATTACTTTGCCAACGAAGGTCCAGTGTAGTCAAGTCAAGGCTATGGTTTTTCCAGTGGTCTTGTATGGATGTGAGAGTTGGACTGTGAAGAAAGCTGAGCGCCAAAGAATTGATGCTTTTGAACTGTGGTACTGGAGAAGATTCTTGAGAGTCCCTTGGACTGCAAGGAGATCCAACCAGTCCATTCTAAAGGAGATCGGTCCTGGGTGTTCTTTGGAAGGAATGATGCTAAAGATGAAACTCCAGTACTTTGGCCACCTCATGCAAAGAATTGATTCATTGGAAAAGACTCTGATGCTGGGAGGGATTGGGGGCAGGAGGAGAAGGAGACGACAGAGGACGTGAGTTTGAGTGAACTCCGGGAGTTGGTAATGGACAGGGAGGCCTGGCGTGCTGCAATTCATAGGGTTGCAAAGAGTCAGACATGACTGAGTGACTGAACTGACTGACTAGCTTTAGACTGGATATAAAGTAACTAAGAGAGGCAGACAAAAGTAACAAGACAAAGTTTTGTTGTTTTTATAGCAATTTCCTTCTGGAAAATGTGAAGCATCTAAATTTCCCAGTGACATTCAGTGTAAGGACTGAAATGATCTATTGTCTTTTCAACTTCAGTAACAAAGAGAAACTGAAGAACCTTGCCTATCCCTTAAAGAATGCAGTCTGGATCTTTTAATGAGAGCGTGGGAGAAAATGCAAAGAGAAACGTGGAAGGAAAGGGGGAGGGAGGGAGAGGAAGAGGAGGGGAGAAGGGAGGAAGAGAAAATACCCATCTGAGATGGATGCTGTAGGCAGGAAATTAATGTTAGCTCCTTACATCAAGGCAGTTGTACAATCAGCAAAGAAAAGTTTCTCTTCTTCATTTAATTTTGGAGAGTTGAGATCGACTAAAATACAGAAAGAAATCACCTCAAAGCCTAATCCAACAGCGTGCGTACTATCTGATTCTCAGAGGAAGCTACTATTTCAGGCTTCAGAGGCTTCCCTTCTTTCTCCCTCATCAGTTTATATTTCTTCTAGGAATCTCTTCTATGTATTTGTAGTTTTAAAAAATCAGTTTTTAAGTTTTATCTGACCAATTTCCTGCACAAATAACAAAAGAAAGATGGTAGTTTAATAATTTGTTGTTGTTGTTGCCAAACCGCATGATTTGTGGGATTTTAGTTCTCCAACCAGGGGTTGAACCCAGGCCCTCAGAAATGAGACCATAGAGTCCTAACCACTGGGCTTCCAGGGAATTTACAATAATTTGTTATTAAAATTTAGCACAAGAAGTTCATGTGCCAACAATGAAAAGACAGTGTATTTCAAAGGTATTTTATAACTAGTCTGAAAAGTCTGGAAGGAAGGCAGAAAAAAAGACATTGTTTATTTGCATTTTAATAGAGTAAGAATTCCATTTTGAAAACTGCCGCAGTTTTATTTTAAACCAAACCATGTTTGAATATGCCCATTTCAGCATTTTTAAACACCTCTGCTTCCCATTAAGCCGCTACATACGTTTAATTTCCTCAGTTGGAACTCCACTGAGATAACAATATACAGAAAAAAGCATGAGCACTTTGGGCAATCCACAATCCACAATTACAAGACAGTTGTAATAGTACCTGTATAGTGTGTTCCATCTCAGTGGCTAGAAAAGTACTGAATCTGACAAAATAAATTCTTGCTCTCCTGAGTGGACAGACTCCACTACACTAGCTCAAAGATGACTATATCATATATTGCCACTTTTAGGGAAAATTTTATATACATATGCTTCCTTTCTACTTGACACTAAGCTAAATGAATTGAGTGAGCTCAAATATTTTATTTTGTCCAGTGATGTTGTAAATCATGTTGAACATCTAAAGAATCTCTCTTGTGAGGTAGTTTATTACCAAATATTTACACAAGAAATGTGAAGGGATGTGGTATTCATTCACATAGGAAAGAAACTAGAAAATTGCAACTGTTGAACTACTGTTTATGTAATGAGGTCTATAACTTCTAATTTTAAGTTAGTGCCACTTACTCCTCTATTGGAGAAATTAACTTTCACGAGTTAATTAGAAATAAGTGCATTACACTGAGAGATTATTCTACCCGTCAATAAAACTGATTCTAGGATGTTTTGATGCCTGTCACTCTACAAGTCATAAATCTTGAAAATAACACTGTCAATTCTTAATAATCTATAAATTAATCTCTCTTTCCCTCATTCTCCCCTGTTTCAGAGGAGGAATTACCCTAGTCTTTTTCATGACTCCTAAGTTTATGTCTGTTCTGCTTTCAGTTATTGCTGCCTTTTACAGAGAAATCCTTTGCTACTGGAAGACACTCTAAGAGTTGAAAGAGATTGACTTGTAGGAGTAAATAGACCTTAGTTCTGCTGTTGCTGCTGCTAAGTCACTTCAATCATGCCCATAGACGGCAGCCCACCAGGCTCTGCTGTCCACAGGATTCTCTAGGCAAGAATACTGGAGTGGGTTGCCATTTCCTTCTCCAAGACCTCAGTTCAGACCTTGATAACTCACTGTTTCCTAATTCCCAGAGGTGTGGCCTTAGAGGAATTACTCAATCACCTTCTACCTTTAGGTAAAGAGTTTGTAAAACTCTTTCCTCTATGGTGTGAAAACATTGGCCTTTGGTTAACTTTAGCAAAATGACTCCTGCATGGTAAATTGGATTTGGATGAGAGGAACTAGAAATGTACTATGAATACATTATAGGAAAGCCTTAGGTATTGACTTCCCTAAATGTAAAGACTCATAACTAGCAACTTCCTCACTGTTTCCATTGTTTCCCCATCTATTTGCCATGAGGTGATGGGACCAGATGCCATGATCTTAGTTTTTTTGAATGCTGAGTTATAAGCCAGCATTTCACTCTCCTTTTTCACCTTCATCAAGAGGCTCTTTAGTTCCTCTTCATTTTCTGCCATAAGGGTGGTGTCATCTGTATATCTGAGGTTATTGATATTTCTCCCAGCAACCTTGATTTCAGCTTGCGCTTCATCCAGCCCGGCATTTCGCATGATGTACTCTGCATATAAATTAAATAAGTATGTTGACAGTATAGAGCCTTGACATACTTCTTTCCCAATTATGAACCAGTGCATTGTTGCTTGTCCAGTTCTAACTGTTGCTTCTTAACATGCGTACAGATTTCTCAGGAGGCAGGTAAGGTGGTCTAGTATTCCCATCTCTTTAAGAAGTTTCCACAGTTTGTTGTGATTCACATAGTCAAAGGCTTTAGCATAATGAAGAAGCAGAAGTAGATGTTTTTTTTCTGGAATCCTCTTGCTTTTTCCTATGATCCAACTGATAAACAAACTTTGTTTTTATTACCGTCCTTTTTGCAACTCTCCAAAATGCAGTGGAATGAGAAAAGGACATATGCTTCCTGCTTGTGCAATTCCATCCCTCTGTTTTTTAGGGCCAGATTTTGAGATGGGTTTTGTGCAAGAAATACTGCCAGAAATTGAAAGATAAGTCCTCTTGGAGCTAAGTGTCCTTGAATATAAACAGAGGCAACTAATTCTTTTATGGACCTGTGAGGGGAATGAGAGCAGAAACATTTAGTAACTTAACAAAAATCCCAGAGCAAGTATTACTTCTCTTTACAGGCCACCTTATCATTGATTGAAATGGTTCAAAAACTTGCCACAGTTGTCTGATTATACAACACCCCCCACACACACACATAGACATACTAAATCATTCCAAATGATAAGAAAATAAGATAAAGTAGAAAACTAAACATAAGTCCAAGAACCAGAGGAATTCTGAGGTACTGGGTCGGTGGGAGTGATCTCACCTTGTCTTCATGCAGGTAACTATTGGAACATTTGCTCTCTACAAAGCAAGATGAAGTTTTACATTTGTTGCATCTGTTTTTCCCAGTCTTCCTTTGATCCTTGACCCTCAGCTCAACAACAACAAAGTATTGCCTCCCCTTCTTCTTCTAAAGCTCTCTATAATTTTTAAATCTTTCAAAGAACCTGTATTTAATTATCTCTAGCACCTGTTTCCTTGTTTGCCTGCCCAGTTCAATCATAAATTCCACAGTGAGAGCAACTGTAAATCACTCATAGGATAACCCCCAGGATTCAGTACATAGTATGTCCTTACCAAATATTTTAAAAATTAATAGATGAGCTAATACAATGAGGAGAATTTATTTGTTTGCTTTGTTATTTATTATATATATATATAGTATATTGTATCTATTATATAATATATTTATTATATACTGGAGTATACTTGCTTTACACTGCTGTGTCTGTTTCTGCTATGCAACAATGCAAATCAGCTATATGTATGTATGTGTATGTGTATATGCATAAATATACCATCTCTCTTGAGCTTCCTACCCTTCTCGGTCATCACAGGCTACTGAATGGAGCTCCCTGGACTGTATGGCAGCATTCCACTAGCTAGCTGCTTCACACTCGGTAGTGTGTATGTGTCAATACTACTCTCAATTCGTTCCACCTTCTCCTCTGCTCACCCATGTCCGCAGTACTGTTCTCTGTGCTTGCGCCTCGTTCCTACCCTGCAAATAGGTTCTTCTAAGTGAGTCAGTGGAGACAGTGATATTTGTCCACATAATAATGCAAATTTCTGTTTCTGCAGGCGGGGGGAAGCATATGTTTAAAACTTATGTCACTAAATATCATATACATATAAGCATTTAAGGCCATCTGATGATTCCTGATGTATTTCACTGGGCTTAATAAAGACTTTATGGGGTCCAGAGCATGTATGCCAGGCTGTTGCTGCTGCTGCTGCTAAGTCGCTTCAGTCATGTCCGACTCTCTGCGACCCCAGAGAGACGGCAGCCCACCAGGCTCCGCCGTCCCTGTGATTCTCCAGGCAAGAACACTGGAGTGGGTTGCCATTTCCTTCTCCTTTGCATGAAAGTAAAAAGTGAAAGTGAAGTCGTTCAGTTGTTTCCGACTCTTAGCGACCCCATGGACTGCAGCCCGCCAGGCTCCTCCATCCATGGGATTTTCCAGGCAAGAGTACGGAGTGGGGTGCCATTGCCTTCTCCGCAGGCTGTTGCTAGTTTAAGGTAAATAAATATATAATATTTTAAAAATAATACTCAAAGAAACTAAATCTCCTTTTACTCAGAATAGAACAATTTTCTTCTATCTTGTTATAAAATAAGCTATATAATCACCAAGGCTCAGAAATCTTTAAGAAGAGAGAATTGGGAAAAGGAATCTATTTTACCTCTGAAGAGATTTTGGGGAAGAAGAGAAGCAATAAATTCATGACTAGATCCTAAAAAACAAGAACCTTATTAATGTGCTATATGTGTATTAATCCATCAAAGTTTACTCACAAAAGGAAAGAAAAGATCTTCATGAAACATTTAAGGAAATTTGTCCTGTATTTGTACTGGAAAGACAGAAGCAAAGATCTAGGGGTCATAGGGTTAGACTGCAAGAAAGAATTCTTATTTTTACCCTTAGCAAAAGCAAATTAGAAATGTGTACACAGATATCTGATTTTTTTGACTAAAAAGAAATCTCTTCAGTGACTCTTCATCATCTTACAAGCAAGCCCCTCCTGCATTCTAAAAGACCTCACTTACTCAAGCTCCTGAATTAATAAGGAATATGTAGATTACAAAGAAACTCAACTCAAAATAAGCTAAACAGAAAGGGGGATTTGGTTGGATAGAAAATCTAGTTCCTCATGAAAGAGTTGATCAACCAAATTAATAAATGAGCTTGCATGGTAATGCAGGCTGACCTCAGAAAGCAAAGGAACAAGAGTGCGAGCAGTACAGGATGACCCCCAGGCCTCAACTCAGCTTCCTTCTCTTGTTTGTTGCTGCTGTTGTTGTTGTTTTTGGCCATACCATGTGGCTTGTGTGATCTTCGTTCCCCAACCAGGGATCCAACCAAGGCCCTTGGCAGTGTAAGAATGGAGTCCTAAACACCTAATCAGCCTCCTTCTGCTCAAAAACCTCTTATTCCAAACTAACAAACTGCACATGTGGCAAAAATATGGCCCCTGATAAAACTCAGGTTTATGTCTGACTGCTTCAGCATTGAAAGACTCATTGGACTTTCTAGATGCCAAGGGAGTGTCTCAGCTTGGATAGAGTACCCAATATGTATCAAAGAACAGTAATGGAGGAACAAGGTCACATAAGAACATGAGAGTCCCCTTAGTGTCCATGTGAATGGACTGAAAAGAGAGCTATTTCCAGAGGAAGGAGAGCTGTTCCTGAGAGAGTTGTCACCAGATCAAAAAAAAAAAAAAAAAAATCAGACTTTTATAAGTAGAGTAATAGCCCCCAATGATGTCCATGTTTTAATCATCCTAATGCTGGGAATCTGTGAATATATTACCTTGGATGGTAAAAAGGACTTTGTGATGAAGTTAAGGTTTTTGAAATGGGGAGATTATAATGGATTACTTGTGTAGACTGTGTACACCCAATATAATCACATCCTTGTAAAAGAAAGAAGCAAGAAGGAAAGTCAGATAGGAAGATGCTATGCTTCTGGTTTTGAAGATGAAAGAAGGAACCATAAGCCAAGAAATACGGTCTGCCTTCAGAAAGTGGAAAAGGCAAGGAAACATTCTCTCTGAAATTCCAAAAGAACACAACCATGCTAACACTTTAATTGTAGCCTAGCCAATCCCATTTTGGACTCCTGACCTCCAGAACTGTAATGTAACAGTACCAAGTTTGCAGTACTTTGTTACAGCAGCAGCAGGAAACTAATTCCCAGTCTGTCTATTGTAACCTCACTCCTTTAAGCAGCAGGCTTATACATGTCATCTTCCAACATACACAGTTTTCTGTTATTTTGAAAGAGTAATATAAAATTAAAACTTTACTCTCGCCAGTTACGTTTAGTGTATGTTTTTGCAGCATGTCTTCTAATACCAGCCCTCTGACTGATCTCTAAGAGATTGTAAGTGGATAAGTCATGTCTCTACTTCTTTGAAATACAGCCCCATCAGGAGAATCCACTGACCAATATTCCTTCTTGACAAGTCTCTCCTCCATATCTTTGGGTTAGTGTTCTCTCTTGCTATTTTTGTATTGAGGTGTATCTGACAATTAAGAATTATGTATATTTAAAGTGTACAATTTGATGATTGGATAAATATATTATAAAAATAATCAGCACATTCAATATTAACATATCTAGGTTAGTGGTCCCTTCTAATTATTGTTGGTTTATTTCCTCTTCTACTGATCCCTTAAACATACACATCTTTTCCTCCAGTCTATGATCTGCTCCTCTGTATACTTTCTCCAAAGACCACTAGCATGGCACTTGGAGACACCCAGATTTCAGTATTATGTCTGACAATCAAATGTGGGTCAGATTATTCAGTATGACTGTGTTTGCCAAATGATCATAATACCTGCTTGTATTGTTATTGGATGATCAGAGACATCTAGAAAATGCCTTCATGTAGTATAGATAGTAAATCATGCCTTTATTATTTTGCTTTCTATATTTCCTCTTCATTTTTTCACAGTTGTTTTTCTCTAACCCTGCTGTTTCGTATGTAGTTCTAAAACTGCCTACTGGACATCTGCCTATGCATGCATTCCCTTATGGCCACAAGTCTAAAACCATTGCATTTTTCATGTAGTCCACAACTTCTGAGTTTTATATTATCATAACAGAACCACTAGCAATCACACGTCACAGTATATCACCTGACTGGAAAGTTAATAAATTACCTTCCAACTAGCTGTTTCTTAAAGCCAATTAGTGTAGTCAATCAATTGTGTCTGACTCTTTGTGACCCCATGGATGGGAGCCCTCCAGCCTCCTCTGTTCATGGAATTTTCTAGGCAAGAATACAGGAGTGGATTGCTATTTCCTTCTCCAAGGGATCTTCCCGACCCAGGGATCAAAACTGTGTCTCCCACAATACAGGCAGTTATCATGAAATATCTCACTTAACTTCTTCATAATATCCACACTTCAGTTTCCAAACGTTTTCCAGTTTCTTTGACGATTGATTCCCAATCCTACCATCTTCAATTTCTATGATGATACTATTTTATAATTGGATGAAAATGAGTTCCAATGAACTACCCCATCTTGCTACCTCGTCACCTCAAATTTTCTGAACATCTTAATTAACTCCTTACTTTTATCCTTCTATCAGGGAAAAAGAATTACTCTTCCTCTCCATCTAACTTTGAAAGAAGGAAAACCTCACAGCAATTTAAAAATCAGTTTTAAGTGTCAAAAAGAGCTGGATTCAATACCAAGCTTTTTTATTTTATAGCTATTTTATTAGCTATGTGATCTGTAACAGCTTAGCTTTTATTTTGTCTTATTCAATATGAAAAATACCTCAAAAGATTGAGATGATGATTGAAAATGGAAGAGCACTGCATGGTACCTTTACACTCTTCTTGACCACATTGCCTTTTGGTGGCATCCCCCTACTCTCTACCATATGTATTCCCTCTCATCACTACACTTCTAATCTGGATCTCATTAAACTGAAAGTATTTGAGACTAAATGTCCTTCCTCCAAACTCGATTTTCTGAAAAATATTTAATCACCATACAGAGAGTTGCCAGATTCAGAAAATAAAAATACAGGACACAGTTAAATTTGAATTTCAGGTAACAATTAATATATTTCATGATTTTTTTTAGCATAAGTATGTTGCAGGCAATATTTGGGATATAATCATACTAAAAATATTCATCGTTTTTCTGAAATTGAAACTTAACTAGTTATCCCCATATTTTATCTGGCAACCTTAACAATATATCATTTTAAAGATAGATAGGGAAAATCTCTGGGAAAATCTCTGCTTTAATTTTTTCAAGATACTTAAATGGAGAGAGTGTTCTGAGAGTTAAATGAGTTCATGTATGCAAAATATCCAGAAAATGCAGGGCATGTGGTAAGCATTTGTTAAATAGTTGCTATTTACTAAAACTTTTGAAAACCTTATAGGTGCTTCTGTTAATACATACAAATATTACTATTTTATAGATGATAAAACTTAGACTCAGAAAGTAACATTAAGGTCTTGTGGGTATATAATGATAGATGTTTACCTCCTCTAACTGCTAAGCTGATGCTTTTCATAGTCTTATAGGTCACCTGCCATGAATTGTAAGGTTCCAATTTATACACAATATGTGGGATTACTGCAGAGTACTAATGTCTTGGGCAAACTGACAATGTAGTTTAAAAAGATAAACCTGCTCTTTAAAAAAAGGAAGAATAAAAGAGGCAAGAAAATAGGCAAGAAAGGAGAGAGAGAAGGCAGTGAGAGGATGTATTATACTGAAAGTGGATCACCCATTATCACTCCGGGTTTTGTGGTTTAATAAAGATAAGTTTATCGTAGGGAAAGCATTAACACATTTTTACTACTGCTGAGTGATTCATGCTATGGAAAATTTCTGTTTCTCTGTACTCCTCTCCTGCTTTGGATAATGCACTCTCTTATTAATAGTCATTTTCATTAGACTTGGTGAAAACATATTTAAAATGAGCCATTTTTACTCCCTCCATCATTGAGAGAACTCAATTTTGAGGACAATAAATTTCTGTCTCTCTTGTTTACAATGGACCAGCATGTGCCTCATGCCATTTCCTGTCTTCAGCTGTGAGATATTACCAGCCTAACAGGGACAAACCAGTAATGTACACAGAGAGACAATACTCTGAAGGCATCTCATATTTTAAAGACACACTGGAATAAGTCTATTTGGTATGACCTATAACCTCACACGGTATTAAAAAGCACACACACGGTATTAAAAAGCACACACTGTGCTGAAGAAACAAAGTATAAGGTCTAGTAATAAATAGCTGCAGAAGGAACTAGATGAAATTAGTATTTGATTTCAAACATTCAAAGATATATTAAGGATCTAAATCTATTTTATTTTGAATTGGCTATATTAAGTCTACGGATCATCTAAATGGACTCAAAAGAAATCTAGTTAGATCATTCAACTCTTAAAGAGTCAATGTTCATTTGGTTTTGAAACTAAGTGTGTATACCTATTGATCACAGCATAACAAACTCTCCCCAAATACAAGTTGACTTGAACCCAGATCCATTGGATAAGTATTATGGAGAAGAATAGCACATATTTGAATTTTTAATATTATGTATTAATTTAAGAGCCAATACTTAGTTTTCCTATTGCATTTAATTTGTCACCTGAATTATCTTGATTGAAAATCAGTAGCAAATAAGTGTCTAGACTTCTGTTTTTGACTACATTTTTTGAGTAATTCCTAGACTGCTGGAATTACTCAGTGTCATCAGTAAAAAAGGCCATGAAAGAAAAGTACAACATTTTCACTAACCTTTCTAAAAAAGTCATTTCTAAATAGCTGCTTCAATCATTTCTTCTTCTTGGCAAGCAGTAGGGGTTTTCTAAAACTTTTTAGGGCTCACAGTGGCCCACACACTTGGGCAAGTTTACCTTCTTATCCTTTGGGGTCCACTTGCAAGAGTGAAAAGAATTAGAGGAGCAAATATACTTTACCTCAATCAAAATTCTAGGTGCAATCTGCAGGTGACTTTTTAACAACCAATTTACTGTAGCCAAATCAGTCACAAGCATTACATAGAGGACATTTTGCAAGATGGGTTCACCATAGGTGGGACAATTTCTGATGAGACACCATTAGGGTAACTAGCATGTAGTCAGCATCACTGGGGATCTGACAGATTCAGGTAAGGATAGTACCTTCCCAAGCAAACATACTGTAATCAGTGGGCAATTGTGTCCAAACTATAAGGTGTTTCAACTTAAAATCACTGAATATAGTTTATATCAAAGAACACAAGTAAGACCAAACACCACAATTGATGAACTACATATAAAGCAGTAGATAGTTAATAAAGAGCCTCTTAATTATGTTGTAAACTTGAAATTTTTGTAAAAAATATGTCAAAAATAGTCATCAAAGATACACAAGCAACCAATTACCATTGGTATAGCAATAATAACATCATGATTCAAATTTAATAATTCTTAGACTCCTGTCTTAATTTATCTAGCCACAAATGCTGTTACAACTTTTATTTATTTATTATAATACATACCTATAACTATAGACTTAATAAAGGAAGACCTATTCTAAATGTATAAAATCTTTAAACAAAACAAAAATATTATTAAAATTATTAAAAATGATAAAACTATCAAACCAACAATATCAAATTTTCCATCAGTAATTTAATAGGGTGTGCTATTTTACTCAAACTGAACAATTATTTTCAATGTACATATGATACATATTTGGCTTCACTCACATATCAGTTGGGAGAGAATCTGCCTGCAATGTAGGAGACCCAGGTTTGATTCCTGGGTTGGGAAGATCCCCTGGAGAAGAAAATGTCAACCCATTTCAGTATTCTTGCCTGGAGAATATCATGGACAGCCTGATGGGCTACAGTCCATGGGGTCCCAAGAGTCGGACATGACTTAGCAACTAAACTACCACCACCATGATATATATTGCTGTGATAAAGGTTCTAAATTTAAAATAAATATATATATATATATATATACTTTTTTATTGTGGGAAAATACACATAACAAAATTTTGCCATTGTAGCCAATAAGTGTACTGTTCTGTGAACATTAAGTATGTTCACATTTTTGTGCAACCATCACCACCATCCATCTTCAGAACTTTTTCATATTCCCAAGTTGAAAGTCTCTGTCCGTTAAATATCAGTTCCCCATCTCATCTTCCACTCAGCCCCTGGCAACCACAGTTCAGCTTTCCAACTCTAGGAATTCTACTACTCTAGGTACTGTATATTAGTGAAATCATATAATATTTGTCCTTTAGTGACTGGATTATTTTTTTCAGCAAAATGTCCTCAAAGTAAATCTATGTTGTATCATGTGTCAGAATTTTCTTCCTTCTTGCGTGCAAACTGTCACTTCACCATGTCTGACTCTTTGCAACCCTGTGGACTGTAGCCCACCAGGCTCCTCTCTCTGTCCATGGGATTCTCCAGGCAAGAATACTGGAGTGGGTTGCCATGCCCTCCTCCAGGGGACCTTTCAGACCCAGGGATCGAACCTGTGCCTCCTCCATTTCCTGCATTGGCAAGCGGGTTCTTTACCACTAGCGCCATCTGGGAAGTCTGAATAATATTCCATTGTCTCTATGTTTCACATTTTACTTACCCATTAATCTGTGAATGGACACTTGTATTGTGTCTACCTTTTGTCTCTTGTGAATGATGCTTCTGTGAATACAGGTGTACAATTGTGTGTTTGAATCCCAGTTCTAATTTATTTGGTGTATGTACCCACAAGTGAAATTGCTAGATTATATGGTAATTCTATATTGATTTTTCAAGTAATTTCCATGTTTTCCACAGAAGCTGCACCATTTACATTCTTACATTCTGGTAATCAATTTATATTTTTGATTCTACTCCTTTTTAATAGTGCCTTGATCATAACACCCAACTATCTAATTGGACTAAACATCTTTGCTGCTAATAAAAATAATCTCAAAAATTATGCTGATAATGGTAGTTCGTGTGAGTACTTGATTTTAATGGATGAAGATATCTCCTCAAAGCGCTGTTAGCATTTTGTTACTGTTCCTTCTAACTTCTTCCTATTTTGGATTCTTCATATTAGCATATATGTGTACTAATGTACGGAGAAGGCAATGGCACCCCACTCCAGTACTCTTGCCTGGAAAATCCCATGGATGGAGGAACCTGGTAGGCTGCAGTCCATGGGGTCGCTAAGAGTCAGGCACAACTGAGCGACTTCACTTTCACTTTTCACTTTCAGGCATTGGAGAAGGAAATGGCAACCCACTCCAGTGTTCTTGCCTGGAGAATCCCAAGGACGGGGGAGCCTGGTGGGCTGCCGTCTACGGGATCGCTCAGAGTCGGACATGACTGAAGCGACTTAGCAGCAGCAGCAGTACTAATGTAACAAAAAGAGAAGATATTTCTCTATGCCTACTCAGGAAAACAAGTCTTATTTTTTTATCATCCATCCAGCATTCATTTGCAAAAGGTCCAGTATCTCTCTTCTTTAGTGACCAATCCTTGTGTGATTCTTGTTCTGTTTCCCAGGACTAAGTTTTCTTTGAGGGCAGTCTCAGATTTGCTGGGCCTCTAAGGGCTGTAAGTGATATGCCAGGTCACACTCCTGAGAAAAGGGGGATTCCTCCCTGGCCCTGTACCAATAAGCTTACTGCTCCTGCCTTCTTCTCCTGGACTCTGCAGGTGGCCGTTAACTCCTCTACCATTAGTACCTCATCTTCACCATGACATCTTCCCAAACACCCTTGACACAGGTTCACCTGGTTTCTAGACTCTCATGCCCTCCATTGTTTGAGGCAGAAAGAAATAACTCCTGAGCACCATTCTACTAAGAAAAATATTATCCATCCAATTCATTCTGATCTTTTCTAATCCACTCCTTAAAAAAAAAAAGAGAGAGAGAGAATAGTTCAGGATATATCCAGAATAAAATCTAGCAGAAAATAGATGTAGTTAATAATTTTTATGAGATTTCTATTCTTAAATATAATGGAAGAAGTGAAAGAAAAATCTGCTTAAACTAACTCTACAAATGCTGCAACTTGTATAGATCTGGACACATTATACTAAGTGAAATAAGCCAGAAACATAAAGACAAATACTGTATTATCTCACTTATATGTGCAATATAAAATATTTAAACTCAAAGAAGCAGAGAGTTGAATGCTGGTTGCCAGGGACTGGGAAAATGAAGAAAGGATGGTCAAAGAATACAAGGTTTAAGTTATGCAAGAGAAATACTTCTGGATGTCCACTATGTAACATGCCTATAGCTAATTTTATTATATACTTAAAATTTGCTAAGAGGGTAGGTCTGTAGTAACTCATCTCACCACTAAATAAGTAAATAGTATAATAATAAAGGGAATAAGTGGAAATTTGGGGAAGTGGTGAATTTGTTTATGGCACTGATAGTAGCAATAGTTTCATATATATATGCTTATCCTGAGACTCATGGAGTTGCATACATTAAGCATGTACAGCTTTCTACAACTCAGTGAATTTTTTTTTTTTAAAGAAAGCACGTGACCTGGAAGTAATGCCTCAAGAGGCTCCAATACTTTAGCCATCTGATGCTAAGAACTGACTTACCAGCAAAGACCCTGATGCTGGGAAAGACTGAAGGTGAGAGGAGAAGGGGACGACAGAGGATGAGATGGTTGGATGGCATCACTGACTCAATGGACATGAGTTTTAGCAAACTTCAGGAGATGGTGAAGGACAGGGAAAGAGTTGAACATGACTTAGCAACTGAACAACAACAAAACTGAGTATTGGGGTGATCAAGTGATTTGTTTTTTGCAGATAATTTTGTGTTTCCTCATCTGTAAAAATAGTTAATTTTAAAATAATTGATGATTTAAACAAAATGTATAGTAGTGGAAAGATATAGTGCATTGGAAGAAGACCATCTGGAGCATGGATCTTGTGTTCCACACAGACTAGCCACATGGACTCAGTAAATTATGTAAGTTCTCCGAATCTCAGTTTATTCACCTGCAATTTAGGTATGAAACTTTTACCTTGAAGCACTGATATAAGGACTATTAGTCAATATACATAATGCATCAGATCACCTAAATGTGATAGACAGGAAATGCTTAACACATGAGAGCCAGTATTACATTTTGGAAATTTTTTACATTTTCACCATCTTTTTCCCAACCTCTGGAGAGCAAGAGACACCATGTTTAATACACTAAAGTTACAGCTGGCATTATCCAACTCAGCAGGAAATCCATTTAAACACCCTTAACGCTTCAAAATTTCCCAGCCCTACCTGTCTGCCTGCACTAATAATCCCCAGCAGTGGGGAACCTGCCTTTTATTCCTCCTATGAGGCTCTGGCACCAGCACAATGACAGGTTATGTTTCTCATATTCTGTCCTCCACTTGCACCGCTTTGTTCAGGGTCCTGTAATAACATCTCAGAAAGTAAATTTGTGCTAGCCCAGGTAAACTTTGTTATCCTGTGGCACATTATCCCTGAGTCATTAAATGCTCCAGAGTAAATCCTCCTGCTCTGCAGTTTAATAGGGAGTCACTCAGAGTTCTGGAATCAATTACGTTCCTGCTCCCTGCTTCCCTCCACAGAAAAGGGTTGACAAATGACACACAGAGGCCTGGTTAGTGAAATGAGTCACTTTTCCCTTAACTGCAACTTAATCAGCATGGTAGTCTTAGTGCTAATGAACATGAGTCCAACCAAATTTCTGCTGGAAGCAACCCAGAGAACTTCTCCAAGGCAATCATTTTATCGATGAGAAAATTAAAGTCCAAAGAGTAAATGATCCACCAGGACATAGTAGGCTCTGATTACAAGCTTGGTGAATGAATTAACTTTTATGTCAGAGAGCTGGCTTTTAGTACAAAAAGTAATAGCTTATGTATTTTAAGGGATGACTGTTGTTCCATACTATACTAAGTGCTTCACGTGTGTTAGCTTAGGGGACCCTTGCCACAACATGTTTTACAAACTGAGGAAACTGAGGTTTAGAACACTTGGTGATTCAACCAAGGCCACAAAGCTTTTAAGAGGTGAAAGTGGATTTTGGTCCTTGAAAATCTGTCCCCAGATCACATACTCTTAATAAATAGTCTATGCTCTTCTTCAGATTAGGGTTCCAATCCTGCATTTCTGTTTTTAAAATACCTCTTAACTCTCTCCATTTCTCTCCACGGTTATGGGTTTCCCTAGTGGCTCAGTGGTAAAGAATCTGCCTGCAGTGCAGGAGACTTGCAGGAGATGTAGGTTCAATCCCTGGGTCAAGAAGGTCCCCCTGGGGAAGGAAATGGCAACCCACTCCAGTATTCTTGCTTGGAAAATTCCATGGACAGAGGAGCCTGGCGGGCTCCAGTTCATGGGGTCATAACGAGTCAGACGTGACTGAGTGACTTACCAACAACAATATTAATCAAGTTCAGCCACCATCCCCTCACATTTCTATTTCTGAAGCTGCCTCCTAACTGACCTTACCTCCAATCTTCTCCCTCTGCTATTCACCCTCTACTATTCTTTTCAGAACTATTAGACTAATCCTTCAGAAAGACAATTTAATCATACTGTGGCCCATGGTTTAAGCTCTGAAAAGTTTCCTCATTATCCTTGGTATGTAATTCGGCTTATCAATGGCTCATAGGACCCTTCATATTCATTCCCCCCTTGAAACTCATAGCCCTATTATATTTTTTTTTCCTATTATATTTTTAAAATTTCTTTTACTTCCTAAAAACAATACTCTCTTTAACCTTGAATCTACCCTTTGTCCTTGCTGCCTAACATCTACTGATTGATTCCAGGATCCAGGTTACTTACTTGGGAAAGCATCCACTCAACCTCTCCCAAGTCTTGCTTAGATGCCCCTTCTTTGTATGTGTTTCTCTAGCAAACACACACACACACACACACACACACACAAACAAGCAAAAAACCTAATCACGTCATAGTGAATATTATTGTTGAGTTGCCTGTTCCTCCCATTAAATGACTTACCAAAATAAAACTCAAATTAAATTTACCTGTTCATCATTGGATCCCATTTGCCTTGGAAATCGGTTAACCTGTCTGTCGTTCTGTTTCCTCAGGATGGTGATGAATGATGCCTGCTGCTGCTGCTGCTAAGTTGCTTCAGTCATGTCTAACTCTGTGCAACCCCATAGATGGCAGCCCACCAGGCTCCCCCATCCCTGGAATTCTCCAGGCAAGAACACTGAAATGATGCCTACTTCATTGAATTAAGGGGCTTCCCTGGTAGCTCAGATGGTAAAGTATCTGCCTGCAGTGCAGGAGACCTGGGTTTGATCCCTGAGTTGGGAAGATCCCCTGGAGAAGGAAATGGCAACCCACTCCAGTAGTACTCTTACCTGGAAAATCCCATGGATAGAGGAGCCTGGTAGGCTACAATCCATGGGGTTGCAAAGAGTCGGACACAACTGAGTGATTTCACTTTCTTTTTTTTTTTTTTTTCTTTCATTTAATTAAATAAGAAAATACACATAAAGTATGTATTGCCTGACATAATAATTCCTTAGCAAATGACAATAAAGATAATTTTCAATATAGAGATACTTTGTGATATTTCATCAGGAAGGCAGGACAATTATATTAAATACCAGCTTAAAATGGTGTCTGATATGTTTAATATGAAATACAAATTTCATTTTGAACAGCGACAAATTTAAGAAATACAGAGAAAGGATGACACTGAGAGAGAGCAAAGGGGAGAGGTAAAGTAGAAAGAATAAAAGCATAAATTTGAAGAAGTTGGCCTTCTTATTAGCCTGCAGGACCCACTATCATCCTATGCAAAGGTCCTGTGGCCAGGGAAGCCCAATTCAGCTTTCTGAGGGAAGGAGGAATCTACCAGGGTAGAATAAGAGTTTCATAGGGCTTATTATTCCAGTATGGAATATTCTATATTATTTAGGGAATTCCCATTTAAATCCTGGGGAAAAAATCAATGTATTTGCTTACTAAATCTTACATTTTTCTTAAAAAGATAAAAGACATGTATTTCACAACAGATGAAAGATAAACTTTACCAAAAATGTCTAGGCTGACCATTTGAAACTCATTCACACTAAAGTAGAACTAGTCAGTCAGCAAGATGTTTGGCTATTGTTAGATTTTTCCCATTTTCCTTTCTAGAGGCAGATAGAGAACAGGACAATTTTAGTTACATCAGAAGTTGAAGTATGCAGCTAAGTCTCTGTGTCTACCTTGAGGGTAGGCAGGGTGGCAACAACAATCAATACAAGGTATAATTCAAAGGGGCCTCCCAGTTGGCTCAGTGCTAAAGAATCTACCAGCTTTGCACGAGATGCTGGTTTGATCCCTTTGTAAGGAAGATCCTCTGGAGAAGGAAATGGCAACTCACTCCAATATTCTTGCCTGGGAAATCCCATGGACAGAGGAGCCTGGTGGATTACAGTCCATGGGGTCACAAAAGAGTCAGACATGATAGCATGATTTAGCAACTAAACAGCAACATAATCCAAAGACTTCCTAAATTTAGTTTAGGGCAGCAGATAGAGTGAATATTTTGTATAAAGGTGTTTTTGTCTTAAAAAACTTTGAATTCATAAAGTTCTGCTTCACATATTAATATTTTAATGAACATATATCATTGTTTAGTGTAGAATCTCAATTCCTATGGGAGTTCTTAATCTTGAAGTTGTGTACATAGGAAGCTGCCCTCCAAGAAGCTGGCAACTTAACAGCAGAAACTACAGTGGGCTAAGTGAAGGAGGGGTTCCATCCATCCAAAAATCCATGCTTTTGTGGGGGCTAGACAACCTCCCCTCCAGAAGAAATTGTGGATAAGAATGTGAAAAGCTGAGCCAAGCCACAGTGAGGTTCTCCAGTGTGATAAGCCAGACACTTAGAAGGCTTTCACTGTATATACATATATTCTTTATGGATGGATGTTTGCGTATGCGTGTGTGTGTGTGTGTATACACTTACATTATATATATATTTAAAATGATATCAATTACAGATTTTTTCTTACGTGACAAGCAAAATAGGGGGGAAAAGTTCTTATTGTAAGATAATTTGGCTTGTGAGTACTAACCATTTGACAGACAGAATGCTAAGCACTGCTTTCATGTCCCTTTGCATCTGCATAACAACCTTGAGAGATAGTCATTGTTATTCTTATCTTACTACGTAGAAATTGAGGATCATAGAGGTTAACTAAATAGCCCAAGGTGACACAGCCTACATGGCAGAACCAAAAGCCCTGCCCAAATTTCTTAGGCTTAAAGATGAGATTATAGCCCCCAACCACAGCACAGGGGACCCTCATTTAGTCTCCAGGTGAATGACCACCGTTACAGAAGTACGGCTTAGAACATACACAAACACAAGCAAAGGCAAGAAAAGGTCCTGGATGATGATACCTCTTCACCTCCAAAGGAATAAACAAAGTCAAGGTTTGACTATCCAGAAAACACTCCCAAACTGTAAAGAATGCTTTTCCCTTTTAAAGCTCCCCTCGTGGTATCAGGCTGCCAAGCATTTCCTTGCAGGAAGACATTACATAACCTTGCAGACCATCCCAGTGCTTCCTACTCCCCTTACACTCAACAACCCCCAAGACTTCAGCCTTCTATTTGCTTTCTCTTTAAGAAAATACTCTCCAGATGCAAAGATAATATCAAACAAAAATAGCTTTTTAGTTCATTAAAAGATCACTTCAGGCCAGAACAGGATTCTTACCTCTTCATCTTGTTTTCATGTCAAACATATTAGTAGAAAAACAATTTGCCGTCATTGATTTCCCCAAATTCCCACTCCCAAAACATATCCCAAGTATTCATCTCCCATGAAATTCTGTATTAGCAGATTAAGTTATTTCAGGTACATTGAATGATGATCTCTCAGGCATTTAAAATAATGTAAGCAAAACTAAAAGTACAACCTTCAAATTGCCCAAAGAGCACTTTATAGCTCTATTTTCCCTATATTTTATAACACTGAATGAAAGGAAACAAATATATGACTATTGAATCAAGACAATATTCTTCAGAGACAAATGTGAAAACAGGAAGTTGATCTCCATAAAATTAAGAAGTTACATAACATACTGTGGTACAGCTTAGACTTTAAAGTGCATGTGAGTTACTGGAGGATCTTGTTACATTTGAGATTCCATTTCAGTAGGTCTGGAGCAGGACTGAGATTCTGCATATCTAACAAACTCACAGTGGATACTGCTGCTGCTGGTCTAGGTACCAAACTTTGAAGAGCAAGAGCCTGGTTATGTAAGGAGTAGCTCTTGAATTAAATAGCCTGAGTTTGTAGCTGGCTTGCAACTTAACTATGTTGTGATCTTAGGTGCATTATTTAACCCTCTCCCTGTTCAAAATTGTCTGTAAGGCAGGGCTAATCAGAATGTTGTTTCATAAGACAGTGTATGTGAAACATTTATCATAGTGTTTGGTAAATAAGAGATAATTAGAAGAAGGAGCAGGAGGAGGAATGAGTGAAGAATTAATGTATTTTCTTTTAATGTGGCTGTTTAACAGGTGCAAACGGACAAGTTTTCAGCCTTATGGAAATAATGGAATTGTGTGTGTGTTCACTGTTTCACAACTATCTCATTATATATGCATATATATTCACTGTTTCACAATTACATAATTATATATGTATATATATATGTGTGTGTGTGTGTGTGTGTATATATATATATATGTAGGAAATGGCAACCCACTCCAGTAGTCCTGCCTGGAAAATTCCATGGACAGGGGAGCTTGGTGGGCTATAGTCCATGGGGCCACAAAGAGTTGCACACAACTGAGCACATGCACACACACACACAGTTTTAGTGTTGATTCACATATTTACTTAGGCTTTCTCCAAAATGAATGAGAATACATGATAAAATGATGAGCATGCCTCAGGATCTAAAGAGCAGATATAAATTGGTCACTGAGTGTGAGCTTCTTGACCAAGCTCACAACCATAAGTTCGAAGTTGAAGTTGAGTCACTCAGTTGTGTCCCACTCTTTGCAACCCCATGGACTGCAGTACACCAGGCTTCCCTGTCCATCACCAGCTCCCGAAACTTACTCAAACTCATGTTCATCGAGTCAGTGATGCCGTCCAACCATCTCATCCGTCAGCCCCTTCTCCCACCTTCAATCTTTCCCAACGTCAGGGTCTTTTCTAGTGAGTTAGTTCTTTGCATCAGGTGGCCAAAGTATTGGAGTTTCAGCTTCAGCATCACCCTAAAACTGGCTCAAAATCCAGGAGATTCAGGGAAGCCCTGAGCTCATGAAACAGCTAACACAGGACTAATTTGACTACTGAAAAGCTACTGAGAAATTTTGATGGCCACTTGGAACTAATTTTCCAGCCGGAGGAACTTCTGGTCAGCTAGTGACGATAAAAGGTTTTTCCAGGGGAGTAAAAGTTAGCTTGACTAGTAGGAAGAGAAAACCGCATGTTCAAAGGTCGGACATGGTGGAGCATGGTGGGAAAGAATTGTTGAAAGAAGATAAACATTCTGGGAGAGCAAATGGCAAGAGGCTACATGGCAAGAAATGAGGGTAGATACTGGGGCAATGCCAGATCATGGCTGACCTGGAGTCCATAGAAAGAGATTTATCTTGCTCTTAAGAGCAAGCATTGACATGATCAGATTTCAAAATATCACACTATCTTTAGTATGATATAAGGTCTGGAATGAGGCCAGAGCTGATACTGATCAGTTGGAAGACTATTAACAATCATTGAAAACAATGATAGTAGAATGAGAGAGGGGGAGGTGATTCACTGAGGTGAATCAAGAAGGTAAGGTTGTCATTTTAGAAATATATATGATAAATTAACCATTCAGCAGCTTAATGTATGTCTTCCTTCAATCCTGCCACCCTCTTGCTAATAAAATTTCAGAGTTGTCATAGTTCTGAGAATAACACTGTAAGTCAAATAATATCATCCAAGTATAATTTCCCAAATATTTTCATAAGAGGGAATTGTGTTCTGACCAAGAGGTTGATATGCAGTGATTTAAAAGCCAGACCGCACATGTCACATTTAATCAACTGTAACTTGGTGTGTGAGTACGCTGTATGAATGAAAACCATTTTGTCAAGAGGCAATGTCTGAGTCTGCAAACCGGATTGAACCTCCACAGTAACGTGAGTCATCACAGGGTTTAGCCATCTGAAACCTGAAACCCAAGAATCAAATCTTATGAACTGAAACATATTGGGAGTCAATAGGTCAATGTAGTGTTGCGCTATTTGCTGTAACGACACTAAGCAATCACACGGATGGATTGGCAGAGCAACCTTCGTGTGAATCACCGTTGTAGCATCACCCTGAGTTCATTTTTAGTTTGAACTATCTATGAAAGAGCTGGAAGAGACACATGGCAGTACCCCTAAAGGAGATGCTGTGACTCAGGAGCGGACAATGCCAAGATGAGTGTGTATTTACTTTTATCGCAGAGAGCTGGATGGCAGTGCAGCCTGGAAAAGTTCCAGCGACATAACTCACCCTCGATGATGAAGAGATCAGTGCTTTAAAGAAAAGAACGTAGGCTTTGAAGCTGGACTAGATAAACGTGTCTTTGCATTGAAGTACTTACACTTTCTGGCTTTGCGAGCGTGGGAGAGAAAGACGAACCACATTTTCTCCCTGTGAAATAATAATGACTGATTTATACCACATGTGAAGACTGAACAGCCAATATACAAAAAGCACATAGAAAAGTGACACATTTGTCACATAGAAGTGTTCATAAACATGTGTTCTTTTTGTTCATTTTTCAGTGAGTGCTTCAGGACTTTAGTGTACATAAGAAACCCCTAGAGGGTTTGTAATAATGTAGGTTCATAGTTTCCACTTCCCAGTATTTCTAACTTACAGATCTAGAGTAGTTCTCAGAAATGTATATCCCAAAGCACACCAGTGCCTGATGCAGCTGATACACGGACTAGTGATTTCATGTTGAGAGTATTATAAGAGAGCTGAGACAGTTTTTCTGGGCCACAAAGGGGCAATCCTGGAACCACTACAAAAAAAAAAAGGATGGAGTTCTGACTCAAAGAACGCTACAAAAAAAATGACTCAAGTTTCCTGGAGTGGTTCAAAATCTCCATAGGAAAGAAGGTGTCCTTACCTGAGGCCAAATGCAGGATATTTCTCAGAAGCAAATGTCAGTGACTGGAGATCATTCTGCCAAGTAACCTAAAATTTAAGGCAAAACCATAAGATCATCCTATGACTAAGAATGTTTGATTTTCAAAGGTTAACTCTTATTTTAGCTCAGTGAGTGAGTTTTTAGGGGAAAATGAATCCAGTATTTAAATGTTAGGACATATATTTCTATATGCAAATTCATTTTCTATGTTTTATTTCCCCTGCTTTGCTATCTCAGAATCTCTAAGAAGCAAAGTCAGTTTCTTCTTATTATCCCCTCACTTAACATTTCCTTTGCTCAGTTCTGTGCACAGAACTCTCTCATTAAGAACAACGAGTCAATCAACCTTCTGCATACAGGATGTAGTATTTTATACTGTGTTCAAACACAGCAGCAAGTACAACAACATTTTACCTGATTTCCAAAAACTGTTCATCTCCCTAAGCAAGCTCAATTCATTTACCTTGGCAGCCAGCTCCCCCCTCCAGCTGAGGTGAGTGAACCAGCTAGTCTCATTCCCAAGTAGCTGTCCATTCATCTACTAGCCTTGTTCTTCTAGATGTGTGAATGCATTAAATCACGTGGGGCTCGGTGGCGATAAATCACAGCTCTGCATGCCTGACTTCCACTGAAGCTGCTGACAAGAAAACCTCATAAAAGAAGATCACTCAAGATAATAATCTTGTTCCAGATATGATCTGGGGGGAGCCAGAAGCCATAAAAGGGAGAAAAAAAGGAGAGGAAGAAGATGTGACCAGTCAGCATGAATTCAAAATTAAAAAAAAGGAAAACGAAACAATTTAGGCTCCTTCTTTTAAAATAGCTTTAGTATATGAGAGAATGAGAAAAGAATTCCCCCAATCACAATTCTTTGGGAACAAAACTAACCTGGGCTTTGTAAATAGGAATTTAAGACTTAGGAGAAAAATAGTTTTAAAGTTGCTAATCATTGCTTTCACATTCGAGGACCCTTTCAAACGCAAAAAAAAAAAAAACAAAAAACAAAAAAAACCTCTCTATATTTAGGTCTTTTTAGAGCCCCAGGGAGAAATCAAGGAACTGGTAATCAGCACTTTTAAGATTAAATTCTAAGTGACCCCAGACAATCAGAAAATGGAACTTTCTTCTCTTCAAAGGTTCATGTAGTATGTGACTTGACTGAATGCAATCAGGTAGAGAACGTAAAAGAAAAGACCTGATTCTGAGTTAAGACAAAATTTCAGAGGTACAGGGAGAAAGGCAGACCCCAGAAAACGGGAGAGACGAAATCATCAATCTATCTCTCACAAGATTTTAAGACACAGTGTATTTTTCCATGTCTACAGTCTTTGTAGCTGCAAGAAAAGCAAATCAATTAAGGGATAGTTTGTTTTAGGAAAAGTATTAATGAAGGGTTTCTTAGGGTCTCTTGTAAATAAGTAGTTCTTATATAGTACTCTGTATGCTAAAATATGTTTCTAAACAGGTTTCCCTAGTCACATCTAACGCCTAAAGTAAGATTTGCCCGTCTTCTGGTTTCCATAGAAAACCCTCTAATGTGCCCAAATTTTAATCATTAAGAAACTCGTCTTGTGAAGGAGGAAAGAAAGTTCTTGAAAGTTTTTCATGCACTTCTCCTGAAAATATTTCTGAAAGACTTTGAATGAAATATAATATTCATTCAGCAAAAAGTCATGAATTAGCAACTCTCCCAGCCTCTCTACTTTCTCGGTTTGAGGCGGCTTCCGTGTGAAGACTGACTGCACTTCTGACACCATCAACACATCCAGCTGTGCTCCCTAAAGCTGAGACAGCCTCCCCATAGCAGGCCTTTTCTTGGCACCCTTGGGGATGGATACAGGTGGAATGCACATGTTGGATTCAGCTTCCACTTATCACTGACCTAAGCACCACATCCACCCCTCATCACTAGGGTTATCAGGCCATTTGGTGCACACTCTGTGTTTATTTCATCACCAACCCTAGGAGAATGTATCATGTGTCTAAATTTTGTGCTCTCACATGCCCAACTCTCCAGGTTCAGTAGCAACTACTTTGCTACTTAGTTCACTGCAATTTTGTGAACTAGGTATGGTAACAAGGCCAACTAGGTATATGCCCACCTAGCCGTGTCCATTCTATGTCTAATAGTATGACTTCTACTATCCCTATGCCAAAGACCCACATGGTCCTAAATGTTCACTTTAAATACCAGCTTAAGCCACAAGGATACCCAGAACCTGTAATACCCTCTTGCTCAGCCTCTTCTGCCCTTCCAACAACAACAACAAAATGTCTATATCAGTTGCTGCAGTATTATTCTACCAATTAGAGTTTTGCAAATGAGGCATGTGGTTCCGTATCTCTGTTCCTTTGAAAGTTTTTCTGTTTATAAAGCTAACTCCAGCATGTCCCTCAAAACTCTATTCAGGCATAGAATTTCATGCAAGCTTTCCTAGGTCCCTCCTTCCCAAATCTCTCTCACCTCTGTGCCCCAAAGCTGTGTGCACAAGTCTATAGTAACCTTTTCACTGTTTGTTTACTGGTCTGTCACCCTCAAACAATTTGAGTTATTGATTTATCAGCATGTTGCCATTTTAGAAAAGTTCTTTCTGCATCTGCTTCCATGCTAAGTACCCAGATCTCTGTTGTAGCATTTAATTCTTTAAAGTCAGAGATAAAATTTTCTCTATTTTTTTCAAATGGGAAAGCACACTCAGACTGAAAACAAATGATTTGCTCAAGGCCAAACAGCTAGTAAATAGAGGAGCAAAGATTTGAACCTCCAAAGTTTTCAGTCTTTGCCAATTTCCAATACTGGTTCTCTGTTGTCGACAGTGGCAATGCTTAACACTTGTTAACTTACTGATACGAATGAGTGAATGCCATTATTGATTCAATGCAATTGTTTAGATTAGGAAAGGTGCTTGACCAGAGCTATGCCAATCAGATTCTCTCTCCCAAGATTTTACAATTTGACTAAATTCTTGTTATGTTCCTCTACAGTACTAACCTGGAGAACTTATTCATTCAGTGACAAACTGGGCAACTAGCTCACAATCTCTCCTTCAAAACCTGCCATCCTCCTGGGGAAATCTGGATATCTCACCCAATATGCTGACATCTCACTTCCCTGAAGCCTCAACAGACATCTCCTTGTATCTTGACACCCTTTCCCTGAGAACTGACCCTAATCTGCAAGGCTGACCCAAGGAAGTTAGGTTACAAGTATCTAACACATTTCACAGGCACAAGTTGTTTGAATTAGAAGCCTAAACAGACATCTCCACAAACCTCTACTTGTATCTTGACGCCCTTTCCCTGAGAACTAACCCTAATTTGCAAGACTGACCCCGGGAAGTCAGGTTAAGAGTATATAACACATTTCACAGACATAGTTGATTGAATTAGGAAACATACTAGACCAAAGTTGCACCAGTTAGATTCTCTGTCCCAAGAATTTAGAATTGGGCTGGTCAAGTGAATAAAGAAAACATTTAAACTCTGGACATGAGAAGTGGCCTGGTTTGTTCATGTACATGTCAAGCAGTGAAATCTAGTGTAGAAAGAGAATACTGAAGTAGATACATAAAGAGGAAGCAAAAAAGATACAGAATATCACTTGAATAAATGAGATGGTTGGATGGCATCACCCACTGAATGGACATGAGTTTGGGTAAGCTCTGGGAGTTGGTGATGGACAGGCAGGCCTGATGTGCTACAATCAATGAGCTGCAAACAGTCGGTCATGACTGAGTGCCTGAACTGAACTGACTGATCACTTGAATTATTTACATTTTATGCTTACTTTTACAGCATGGCTTATTTCCAGGCTGCCTTTTGGTTTGTTCCACGTATATGTATATGTATATATGTGTGTGTGTGTATATATATATATATATATATATATATATATATATATACATGCCAGAAAATTTGAAAAACTCAGCAGTGGCCACAGGACTGGAAAAAGTCAGTTTTCATTCCAGTTACAAAGAAAAGCAATGTCAAAGAAAGCTCAAACTACCGCACAATTGCACTCATCTCACACACTAGCAAAGTAGTGCTCAAAGTTCTCCAAGCAAGGCTTCAACAGTACGTGAACAATGAACTTCCAGGTGTTTAAGCTGGATTTAGAAAAGGCAGAGAAACCATAGATTAAATTGCCAACATCCGTTAGATCATCGAAAAAGCAAGAGTTCCAGAATAACATCTACTTCTGTTTTATTGACTATGCCAAAGCCTTTGATTGTGTGGATCACAACAAACTGTGGAAAATTCTGAAAGAGATGGGAATACCAGACCACCTGACTTGCCTCCTGAGAAATCTTTATGCAGGTCAAGAAGCAACAGTTAGAACTGGACATGGAACAATAGACTGGCTCCAAATTGGGAAAGGAGCACATCAAGGCTATAGATTGTCACCCTGATTATTTAACTTATATGCAGAGTACATCATGAGAAATGCTGGATTGGATGAAGCACAAGCTGGAATCAAGATTTCCAAGAGAAAAATCAATAACCTCAGATGTGCAGATGACACCACCTTTATGGCAGAAAGTGAAGAAGAACTAAAGAGCCTCTTGATGAATGTGAAAGAGGAGAGTGAAAAAGTTGGCTTAAAACTCAGCATTCAGAAAACTAAGATCATGGCAACTGGTGCCATCACTTCATGGCAAATAGATGGGGAAACAATGGAAACACTGACAGACTTTATTTTGGGGGCTCCAAAATCACTGCAGATGGTGGTTGCAGCCATGAAATTAAAAGATGCTTGCTCCTTGGAAGAGAAGTTATGACCACCCTAGACAGCATATTGAAAAGCAGAGACATTACTTTGCCAACAAATGTCCATCTAGTCAAGGCTATGGTTTTTCCAGGAATCATGTATGGATGTGAGAGTTGGAATATAAAGAAAGCTGAGCGCCAAAGAATTGATGCTTTGAACTGTGGTGTTGGAGAAGACTCTTGAGAGTCCCTTGGACAGCAAGGAGATCCAACCAATCCATCCTAAAGGAAATCAGTCCTGAATATTCATTGGAAGGACTGATGCTGAAGCTGAAACTCCAATACTTTGGCCACCTGAGGCAAAGAACCGACTCATTTGAAAAGACCCTGATGCTGGGAAAGATTGAAGGCGGGAAGAGAAGGGGACAACAGAGCATGAGATGGTTGCATCACTGATTCAATGGACATGAGTTTTAGTAAGCTCCAAGAGTTGGTGATAGACAGGGAAGCCTGGCATGCTGCAGTCCATGGGATTGCAAAGAGTCAGACAAAACTGAGAGACACAACTGAACTGATATTTATCAGTTCAGTATATATATGTATATATATATACTACATTTCACAAATTTTCTTTATTGTTTTGAGTTATTTGGAGAGTTTTAAGATAATTCTTCATTCCAGGTACCTTCTCCATCACTTTTATTCAATCGCAGGACTTCGGGAGCACCTCAAATAGCTCTACTGTTACAGAACCAAACTTGGGCCCATGCACCTGTATGTAGTAAAGCTCACCTACTGACACTTGTAGCTATTGTTTAGTCAGTTGTGTTCAACTCTTCTCCAAACCCATGGACTGCAGACCTCCAGTCTTCTCTGTCCATGGGATTTCCCAGCCAAGAATACTAGAATAGGTTGCCATTTCCTTTTCCAGTGGATCTTCCTGACCCAGGGATCAAACCCACATCCCCTGCATTGCAGGTGAATTCTTTACCACTGAGCCACAAGGGAAGCCTCTAGCAAACTAATACCACACCTCTAAATGTGCTTCAGGAGAGTGTGTTTGTGGCTTCTGCCATTTAAGGAGCAGGGTGATAAATAACAATTGGGATGCCACTTTTCAGTATATAAACTTTCAATTTCTCTGCTTCTAGTCCTGTACTTCACCATCAACACACCCAAAAGCGCACACGCGCATACAGACACACACACATCTTATTGTGTCAGGTGTCCTGACATTTTTATTTAATTTCCTCAGAGAAAAAGCCCCCTGGATAGCTGTGGGAGACTCTCCTGATTTTGATAACTGAGGCCATGGATCATCAACTTCAAGTCCTCCATTCAGAGATCTTCAAGAGCCCTCTCTTTTCTTCCTATGCCTGCTCTTTACTTTCTATGGTACATGGTTTGTCTAAGACCTGAAACTCTATGAAGGGTCTTGAGTCTTTTAGATGTACTGAAAATTCAGCAAGCGACGTTAATATCTCCTTCTGCAATAGCCTAGTTTCTAAATTTCTATGCTTCTTCAAAAGTGTATGGCATACTCATTGTCACCATTGTGGATATACATATATATGTATATTTCTTAATTTTTAAATTCTCATCATAACTGGCTTTCTGAAAGTGTGGAGGTAAGTATACATGAACAATTTATTTCTCTCTCAACAAAACTCAATCAGCTTTTAAATATGTTCCTAAATTTGTATCTCTCTAATTCCACATTTCCTTTTAACTACTGTTCTGTCAGCCTCCTCCACAGACTTCAAATTATTTATACTCCTTATCTCTATTTCATTACCTCTCCATTCATCTTCACTCATCTCATCTAGCTCCTCCCCCTACCCAGGCTCCATTAAAAGTCCCTGAATAATGTCCCCTAATATTTCAACATCATTGTATCCTGTAGACACTACACAGTTGACAGCTCATCATCACTGTTTAGATGCCCATCCTCAATTTCTTGTTGCATTCTCTCCTGTTGCTTCTCATGACACTTCCTCCTCATAACTTGTCTTCTACCTTTAAGGTTATGCATTCCCGGCCTTCTTCATTGGCTTAATCTCCTCTGTTGTTGTTGTGTTAGTCACTCAGTCGTGTCCGACTCTTTTCAACCCCATGGACTGTGGCCTGCCAGGCTCCTCTGTCCATGGGGATTCTCCAGGCAAGAATACTGGAATGAGTAGCCATTCCCTTCTCCAGGGGCTCTTCCTGACCCAGGGATTGAACCCAGGTATCCTACATGGCAGGCAGATTTTTTACTGTTAGGAGCCACCAGAGAAGCCTCCTGTTCCTGAAATTTAAATGTTGGGCTTTCCCAAGGTAGTCTCCTCTACCTGAACATTACCTCTGAGGCAAATTTCTCTTCAGAGGCTACTCTTTACATGATGATTCATTCTACTCCCTTGGTTCCAGTTACTGCATGTTCCCTTATGATTCTTAGATGTTCTTCTCTAGATCACACTAGGCCTGGGACCCAAGGGTTCATATAGTCTATTACCTATTTAGCATCTCCTTACAGATTTATTATAGGCATTTCAAACCAAATATTTAAGTCTAAAAATGGTAATGTATCAATACCACGATATGAGAGAAAAGCTGGAGTATATAAAGGAAATAAAATAATAACCAGAAATACAGAGGCAGAGGAGTATGTGTTGTCAAGGAAAGCAGAATAGACCACTAGAACGATGGATTTGTAAATCAAGGTATTATGAAGATCTTGTAAGAATCCACACTTGGAAAAAATAGGTATTAGGTTAGATAAATTTTGAAAGAAGAGTGAGAGGTGCAGCACAACTGTGGTTTTGGTAGTGTAGAGGCATTTAATGAGAGTCTTTGGGGAGTAGGGAGGTCAAAGTGATGGCACATGGAATGAAAAAGTCAGACATTAACCTTTTTCTATCCTCATGTTCTGTCCTGATATCCCTTCTGAGTACAGATTTAATTCTGGTATGCTATTCATGTATAAAAATGTATATTTTCAAATCATTCATTCAGCATTACCAACCATCTCTCAAGCTATAGTCATGTAGGGGTACAGACAAGACTCAGTTTGACTTTACATTGTTATATTTCTTAGTTTAGCCCCACCAGCTAGATCCTCAAAACTCCTGAATGAAAGCTCCTACCTCTATATGACATGAAGATAGAGAGGAAGGTCACTGGAAGGTGTGACCTTGTGGTGCCTGAGGAACTGTTTCTTGTTCCTCTAAGGGACTCTTAGTTTTCCTCACCAGTTATTGTTCAGTTGCTCAGTCATGTCCACTCTGTGACCCATAAACTGAAGCACACCAGGCTTCCCTGTCCTTCACTGTCTCCTGGAATTTGCTCAAACTCATGCCCATCGAGTCAATGATGCCATCAACCATCTTATGCTCTGTCACCCCCTTCTTCTCATGCCCTCAATCTTTACCAGCATCAGGGCCTTTTACAATGAGTTGATTCTTCACATCAGATGGCCAAAATATTGGAGCTTTAGCATCAGTCCGTTCAATGAATATTGAGAGTTGGCTTCCTTTAGGATTCACTGGTTTGATCTTCTTGAGAGTCCATGGAACTTTCAAGACTCTTCTCCAGCACCACAATTTGAAAGCATCAGTTCTTTGGCTCTTAGCCTTCTTTATGATCCAACTCTCACATCTGTACATGACTACTGGAAAAACCATAACTTTGACTATACCTTTGTTGGCAAAGTGATGTCACTGCTTTTTAATATGCTGTCTAGGTTTGTTTGGAGAAGGAAATGGCAATCCACTCCAGTATTCATGCCTAGAGAATTCCAAGGAGAGAGGAGCCTGGCAAGCTACAATCCACAGGGTCACAAAAAGTCAGACACGACTGAGTGAATATCCACACAGGTTTTTCAAAGCTTTAATTCCAAGGAGCAGGCATCTTTTAATTTCATGGCTGCAGTCACTTTCACAGTGACTTTGGAGCCCAAAAAAATGTCTAACGCTGTTTCCATTTTTTCCCCATTGAAGTAGGTGAGACTGTGCAAAGTTTCCAGAAAAAATATTGTTAATGAACCGCACTTGAGTCTGCTTGACTGACTGTCAGCAACATCAATCTATTGACCACAGATTGTGATGAGCAAAATGTACAGTGTTTATTGAAAGATGCACAACAGGGAGCCGAGCAAGGAGAACAGGCCACTCATGCTCAAAAGATCTGAACTTCTCGTGCCTTTTGGGGAAGGATTTTTAAAGGCAAGGCAAAGGAGAGGGTTGCAGGGTACCTGATCAGCTTGTGTATATTCTTCTGATTGGTTGGTGGTGAGGTAACTGGGTGGTATTTTGGGAATCTCAATCATCAACCTTCCGGTTCCAAGTGGTTTGAGATCTACATCCAGGTGGTTAGCATACAATTATTTCTTGCATCTGCAGACAGCTCAAGGATATGGTTCAGGATTCTATCACAACCCTTGAGGAGGAACTAATGTCCCTTGACTTTGTTTTATGGCTAACTACTATTATTTTGCCCTGTTTGACTGTTTTCCTTTGTTTTTGAATTTTCTTATTTCTCTGATTAAATTTGCTCCTTGGAACTCAGGAAAGGCCTAGGAAGCTAAAGCTTTTCTATGAACAAGAGGAAGTGACACAGGGAGGTCTGTCCTACAGCATTTCAGTATGAGCGCCAACATGACTCTTTTATCAGTGTTGTTGTGAAATGAACTATGCTGGTTTGATACAACAACCAATATGCTCTTTCTTCTGCAAGAAGTCTCATACCAGAGGTATATACTGAGCCTTTTGTTTTCTTTCTCCTATAATTCTGATCACAAAAGGGTATAAATGTGCTTCTCCAGGGCAACTAGTGTTGCTTCCACAACCACTTTAGGAACTTTCCAGGCGTAATCTGAAATTGGCCCCTGTCCTTGGTGAGGGAGACCAAGAAAAAGCTGTTGGTGTGTGTGTTAGTCACTCAGCCATGTCTGACTCTTTGCAACTCCATGGACTAGGCTCCTCTGTCCATGAAATTCTCCATGCAAGAATACTGGAGTGGGTCCTCATTCCCTTCTCTGGGGAGATCTTCCCAACTCAGGGATCAAACCCAGATATCCTGCATTGCAGACAGATTGTTTACTAGCTGAGCCACCAGGGAAGCCCAAGTAAAAGGTAGATTACTCTATTTGATAGGTGGCAGGTTCAGTACGCAAAGGACTTACATAGGATGCTTGTCTTGGGCAGCTACAGGACCAATAGATCTCTGTATATACCTGCCAGAATCTTAAAATTTTACAGTGTAGGCCTTACCAGGGATCAGCCAGAAGCCGAGTCCATAGCCTCATCATCACATATCTATTTCAAGGCTGTTTCCTTGGAGCAGCTCCTGGGAGTGAGGAAGGCAAGCTGAATACACATTCCAAGAACAGAGGAGGGGTCGGGGAGCCTCCAGTTGCCTGGTTCCAGTGTGTGCATCAATTGACCTTCACATTTTGATTAACTCCTCCAGTAACCAGTCGGCTTACATTGTTCCACACTTTGTCATTCTGATTGTTTTTTATATATTTTTCCCCTGCATCTCATCTTGGAACTGAGTTTTCAGATTGCTCCTCTTTATTTTACATGGACGTTCAGTTTTGCAGGGCAAAATGGGATCTTACAAAACTCTAACTTTCAGCTCTATCTTTTTTCAAAGAACTGATCTTTTCCCTATGCCATCCATCTTGACTCATTCTCATAGTTTAGTCGGCTACAACTTGATCATGTGTCTCTTTGGAGCTGTAACTATCCATCCTTAAGCTAATATTGAGAGATAGAACCCATTTCATATTCCCATCTTAAAGATGACTATACTGACACTTAGTCTGCTTATTTCAGAAAATTCTTAAAAGCTAGTTAAATAAAGTACTGTCTATAAAATGTTTAGCAGATAATAACACTTCTCACTACTTCCACACCATACCACATGGTCAAATCATAATCTCTCATGCAGATTATTCCAACAGGCTCTTCATTGAGCAACCCACAGTTTATTTTTCATTCTCCCACAACAACTCATGATATTTGTAAACATAAATTTGTCATTCCACAGTCACTCCATTCAAATTCTCCAATGGTACCCCATCTCAGAGTCAAAACCAAAGTTCTGATGTTGCTCTATAAAGCTCCATTTGACCTAGTCCTCTATCATGTCTCTTACTTGATCTGAAATGACTTTTCCTTTCATTACCTGCCCCTTTAACATTCAGTTCAGTTCAGTTCAGTCACTCAGTCGTGTCCAACTCTTTGCGACCCCGTGAATCGCAGCATGCCAGGCCTCCCTGTCCATCACCAGCTCCCGGAGTTCATCCAAACTCATGTCCATCAAGTCAGTGATGCCATCCAGCCATCTCATCCTCTGTCGTTGGCCTTCTTGTTTTCATAGAGTGCAGCAAATATGCAGCCACCTCAGGGCCTTTCTTCTCTGCCTACACAGCCCCTCCCCTACCATCCCAGGTATTTGCATGCCTGTATTCATTATCTCCAGCATCACCTTTGCAGCTTGCCTAGCAACCTGATTTTAAATTATAACCTTCCCGTGACTCCCTGAGAGCTTTCCAGGCAATGCTAGTGGTAAAGAACCTGCTGCCAATGCAGGAGACCTAAGAGACACGGGTTTGATCCCTGGGTCAGGAAGATCCCCTGGAGGAGAGCCAGGCAACCCACTCCAGTATTCTTGCCTGGAGAACCCAATGGACAGGAAAGCCTGATGGGCTACAGGCTGTAGTGTCACAAAAATTTGGATATGCCTGAAGCGACAGCTCTCATGCACGCATGACTCCCTGAACTCCCTAACTTCCTCCCTATTTAATTTTACTCCATAATATTTTTCATTATCTGATATATTCTGTGTTTTAGTTATTTTGTTTACTGTCTATATCCTAAACTCACACACATACACACACACACACACACACACACACACACACACACACCCATTGTAAGCCACAACATCAGGAATTTGTTTCTGTTTTGTTTTTGGTTACATCCCCAACAGATAGAAAATTGCCTGGATACCTAGTGGGTGCTCAATAAATATTTATTGAATTAACAGTGAACAGTCTTTCCCATAGTAATAATTTCCATAGTAATATTTTCATATTAATGAAAATAATATTAATATGCAATATTAATTTATATTTCCATAGTAATATTTCCCAAATAAATATTAATAAACATTTGGTGCATTTGGTATTGCTATTTTTCTCTTGACATTGTTCTATTGCCATTAGTATTAGCCAGAATGAGAACCCAGTTCTTCTGATGTCACATCTCAGTGATCTTCTTGCTCATCCAAAAATAGTGTGGGTTAGAAGATAAAGAGAGAATAAATTATACCAGCAAACATAAATAAATAGAAATAAAAAGCATTCCAACATAAGAACTAATAAGTTTTCATCAAATGCACACTGAAAATATGAAGGATGCAGCAAAATTGTTAAAATACGTTCCATATCCTCCCACATTATCTTTCAAAGTAGCATGGAGGCCAGTGATGCAAATAATGATTCAGGTGTTGTTATCAAAGAATAAGAATTACATGGTTCAAGGTGCATGAATGTGTACGTGCTGAGAGTATTTGGCAAAGGCATTTCATAAATTGACAAAAGGTACAGGGAGGAAAAGTGTGTAACTTCTTTCCTTAAAAGAAAATATTGAACTTTTTCCTAACTTGGGACTGGAGGTACTAAATACATTTTCACAGCAGTCAAAAATTGGGAATAACTCCCAAATCCCCTTTCTTTAATTTTGAAAGTTATTAGATCATTCCCATAAAGATGGTTGCATTAGAGTTTCCCCTAAAGATATCTCCTACCTACTAAAAGAAGTATTATTGGCCACATATCTATTGTATTTATGGTTTATGGACTAGGTCAGACAATTGCTAACTTCCTGTCCATGTCACCACATGCCTAGCATGTGGAGACCACAAGGTTGCAATCAATGTCTTACAGTAGATGAAGGAGCTTTGCAATGTTATTCAGCCCCCATGAGCCTTCCTTTTCTCACCTGTAAATGGCTCTCATTGCATCCTTTACTTATAATGCTGTAAGGATTAAAGAGATGATTATGTAAAGTTCTTGGCTTAGACTCTAGAAAATAGCAAGTAATGATAAATGTTAATTTCCTTTCAGTTCCCCCAGATACTCAAACCCTGGGGCTCTTGCTCAAACTAGTTCATCTAATCACCTAACGTTAAGTATATTCCCCGTCACTGATAATAGAAAACTTTCTTTCTGAAAAATGTTCTATGCCAAAATAAGTGACAGAATTGATTGTAAAATGGCATCTAAAATGCATAATAGAAGAGAAATTTTGAAGCAGCTAAGACTCAAGTAGCTGACTGACAAGTTTAGCTAGGGAGGCCCAGATCAGGATAAACAGACTCTGTATAAATGCTGTTATGAGATGATTAAACAAGGCTATAATAAATGACTTGGTCTAGATCATGGTATACATTCCACCCACTTGGAGCCTCCAAATTTTTTCCCCAGACCTCCATATTGTTTTATATTCCTACCAACAGTGTAAAAGTGTTCCAATTTGTCCACATCCTCACCAACATGTTATCTTTACTTATTTCGGTTCAGTTCAGTTCATTTTAGTCACTCAGTTGTGTCCGACTCTTTGTGACCCCATGAACCGCAGCACACCAGGCCTCCCTGTTCATCACCAGCTCCCGGAGTTTATCCAAACTCGTGTGCATTGAGTCGATGATGCCATCTAACCATCTCATCCTCTGTCGTCCCCTTCTCCTCCTGCCTTCAATCTTTCCCAGCATCAGGGTCTTTTATAATGAGTCAGTTCTTCGCATCAGGTGGCCAAAGTATTGGAGTTTCAGCTTCAACATCAGTCCTTCCAATGAACACGAAGGACTGATCTCCTTTAGGATGGACTGGTTGGATCTCCTTGCAGTCCAAGGGACTCTCAAGAGTCTTCTCCAACACCACAGTTCAAAAGCATCAGTTCTTCAGTGCTCAGCTTTATAGTCCAACTCTCACATCCATTCATGACCACTGGAAAATCCATAGCCTTGACTAGATGGACTTTTGTGGACAAAGTAATGTCTCCGCTTTTTAATATGCTGTCTAGATTGGTCATAACTTTCCTTCCAAGGAGTAAGCGTCTTATAATTTCATGGCTGCAATCACCATCTGCAGTGATTTTGGAGCCCAAAAAAATAAAGTCAGCCACTGTTTCCACTGTTTCCCCATCGATTTGCCATGAAGTGATGGGACCGGATGCCGTGATCTTAGCTTTCTGAATGTTGGGTTTTAAGCCACCTTTTTCACTCTCCTCTTTCACGTTCATCAAGAGGCTCTTTTGTTCCTCTTCACTTTCTGCCATAAGGGTGGTGTCATCTGCATATCTGAGGTTATTGATATTTCTCCTGGCAATCTTGATTCCAGCTTCTGCTTCCTCCAACCCAGCATTTTCCATGATGTACTTTGCATAGACGTTAAATAAGCAGGGTGACAATATATAGCCTTGATGTACTCCTTTTCCTAGTTGGACCCAGTCTGTTGTTCCATGTTCAGTCCTAACTGTTGCTTCCTGAACTACATACAGGTTTCTCAAGAAGCAGGTCAGGTTGTCTGGTTATTTCTTTTCTAACCACAATTTCCTATTTTTCTAATTCAACATTTTAAGAGTTAGCATTCTCTAGGTTTTTGCCTTTTATTTTTTTTCATATTCTTCATTATTTAAAAAGAGACCTCATTTATCTCTCTTATATCCTATGGTTTCAACTTTGATCTTCTTATTTCTTATACCTGTTTACCACACTAAATGCCCACAAACAACTTGTGTGCTGAGTCTCAGTACCCTAAATTAACTTCACTTCAGCTAATCATTCACCATTTCCATCTGTCCCATACCAGAACTTGTTAACTTGTCACTTCTAAATAAGTGATTTTACCAATCATGGAAGGTTCAGCACTAGAAATGAGCTCTCTCTGCCCTTCTCTTTCTCCCTTTATCTCCTCCTTTCCTTATTTCCCCTTTTCTTCTGCTCCCTCTCTCACTTTCTTCATTATTCATTTGACAACTAAACATGACTTTTCACCTGTTGCCAAAATTACATTCATAAAGCCAAAGAGGAAAGTCATAGGGCCAAACAAAACATTTTGGTTTAATTTACCCATTAGGAATGGCTGCATAAATTAAACCTGACCATTTAAGGCTGATGAGAATCAATTCAGAAATTAATATATAAAGGAGTTATGTAAGTATCAAAAGTGGCTCCTCCTACCCCACCTTGTTCGTTGTATCTAATTAGTCAAATCATGTAAATTGTGACACTTAAATAGTTCTCATTCCACTTGACTCTGTTCTCTCTTGACCATTTTTATGGGCCTTCTTAGGGCTCATCAGTCCTGCCTAGGTTACTACAGCCCAAGGGCTCCATTCTCTCTATCCCAGCTCTGCACTGTTGCTGGAATGATCTTTCTGAAAATCCAAGTTGACTTTCTTTCTTCCTTTTCAAAGCCTTTGGGGTTATGGTGGTCTTAAATGTGAAATTCAGTCTCCTGACCATATAAAGCCCTTCATGAGCTGATACTCTATTCTCCCCAGGCTCAAGTCCAGTAGCTCACAATGCACCAATTCCCCCATCTCATGTGACTCCTCTGTATCAACTTAAATATCACCTCCTCTTTGAAGTCTTCCCCGACTCCCCAAAGCTGACTTAGTTAAGTGCTCTTACTTCTATCCCCATAAACATTTTGTGCAGATCCATTATGGCAAATATCTCACTATATTTTATATAGAGAGAGTCCTGACACTAAAGTCCTGGGGGCAGACTTTGTGGCTTATTTAATTTGACATTAAAGTCCTAAGGGCACACTTGCACTAAAATCCTGAGGGGCAACCTTTGTGGCTTGTGTGCGTGTGTGTGTACAGTCGCTTCAGTCATGTCTGATTCTTTGAGAACCTATGGACTGTATCCCACCAGGCTCCTTGTGGGTTGCTGTGCCCTCCTTCAGGGAAACTTCCCATCCCAGGGATTGAACACTACTTATTTCTTACGTCTCTGTCATTGGCGGTGGGTTCTTTATCACAAGCACCACCAGGTTTTGTCACATCCAATGTTAATTTCTTAATGCTAAGCAAAGTGCCTGGTATGCAATGAGCTTTCAATAATTGCTTATTGAAAAACCCAATGAGCAGGTAGGTTGAATCACATGTGGCATACCTTCTCTACATAATATTGAGGGTCTATAGTAAAAATCCTAAATATCTGTTTGCTTTCTCAAAGGGTTCTTAAAGATGTTTCTCAGGGTCTCAGAAACACAACTCCTCTGGGTATAAAGGATTAATAGGGCCACTCTAGTCATCTAACGAAGTCTGAGCAATGAAAGGTCATCTATAGACCAATCTAATATACTTCTTTGGAGCAAAGCCTTGTGGCATATTTTCAATGACTTAGCAATGCATTATGTATTGTCAATAATATCCAGACTGTAGCCAAGTAGTTACATGAGACTAGAGCACAAGGTCACAGGAGAGTTTATGGTGCTTGTAACTGAACAGCATAAAGTCAATCTTCAATTCAATGAAGGAAATAACACCACTGACAGCATCACTTTCCAATATGAGACAAATAAATTGCTTTTATGATTAGAGACATGTAACACAAGTGTCCAATCTCCAATTCACTTCCAACAATGAGTTCAGCTGTCAACTAACCCTGGCCTTCATGGTCAAGCAGGTTATCATAAGACAGCATAATGCCATCAGAAGCCTCTCTCTACAACCTCTCCACTGCAATTAGTTCAATCCAAATACATGGGAGTACACATATATGTGCATGTACACACACACGCATGAGCTGTGTATTATTTTCTGTCCCTGTCTGACCAAGGCTCAAGGTATGTTTTTAACAGAAGTCTCCCTGCCTTTGAATTCATAGACTTTTGCGCTGTCTTCTTTTGTAACACTTTCTCAACCTCAAATATCACTTCCTTTTTGGAGACATTCAGTTCATCTTCTTCAAAATGAGTCACTCCTCCCTCCTTTCCCCATGGCCCTTTGAACAAAACTTATTGTAATACATATTTCAAAGTTATTCTAATTATTTGTTTATCTATTTCATTTTTTCTACTTGCTGGTTAACTCCTTGAGGACAGAGAATATGGTTTGCTGGGCCTTATGTCTCAGTACACAGCAGGCTACCTGTCACATCTAATGTGCTCATTATGTTGTTGAATGAATCATTGTATTTCAGTTATAGGTTTGCCATTATTCTTCTAAGAACACAACTTTAAAAACAAAAAATAGTCCTTTTTGGATGGTCTATGTCTTTATAATTCTAGTCTCACTCATATCTGCAAACAAAGCTCATATGTTCTGTCCAAGAGCTTTATGTCCCAAGTGGGAGTCCTCCTTTCCAGCCGGGCTGGCTCACCACTGCCCAACATACATTAAACGCTAATCCCTACCTTGATTCATTCAATTTAAAGGGCCTTTTCTCCTCTTCTACAAGTATTTGACACTTACCTATCATGAACAATTCTCCAGTGTTCTTGCCTGGAGAATCCCAGGGAGGGGGGAGCCTGGTAGGTTGCAGTCTATGAGGTCGCACAGAGTCGGACATGACTAAAGCGACTTAGCAGCAGCAGCAGCAGCATCATGAAAGATCCTATTGAACTCTCACTTCCTCCATAAAGCTTTCCCAACATGTCCAGTCCTGACTTATCTTTTCATTCAAGGACTGGGGCCAAGGTTATGCCTATGCCTCTCTTATGTGCACAACTCCTTCATTTGTATTCTTCACAAGATTCAGCACTTATGCATTCGTTCCTAATTACTTTTCACTTATTTTTCCCATTTTATCACCTAGGCCCCCTAAAAGGTGTAGGGCATTCCAATGTTTCCCTTTTATAGCATTAAGTATATACAGATCATTTATACTGTAACCATAAACTTTGTCCAGTGTCATACTATCTCATGAGAAACTGATTAATTTCCTGCTGCTGCTAAGTCGCTTCAGTCATGTCCGACTCTGTGCAAACCCATAGACGGCAGCCCACCAGGCTCCCCCGTCCCTGGGATTCTCCAGGCAAGAACACTGGAGTGGGTTGCCATTTCCTTCTCCAATGTATAAAAGTGAGAAGTGAAAGTGAAGTTGCTCAGTCATGTCTGACTCTTAGCGACCCCATGGACTGCAGCCCACCAGGCTCCTCCATCCATGGGATTTTCCAGGCAAGAGTACTGGAGTGGGGTGCCATTGCCTTCTCTGGATTAATTTCCTACATATGGCTAAATCTGGAAACCTTTAAAACAAAGATGAGATTAAAATAATTATGAAGAACTTATTTATTATGGAATAAAAAATTTAAGAAAGGGATTATTAGACCTTTGACTACTTAACAAATTAGGGAAAGGAACTCTCTTTCCTGAAATCCAAAATAATTTTCACAGATGGGAAATTAATATCAGTTCAGTTTTGTTAAGTCACTCAGCCAGGTCTAACTCTTTGTGACCCCATGGACTACAGCATACCAGGCTTCCCTGTCCATCACCAACTCCTGGAGCTTGCAAAACTCATGTTCATTGAGTCCATGATGCTATCCAACCATCTCATCCTCTGTCGTCCCCTTCTCCTCCTGCCTTCAATCTTTCCCAGCATCAGGGTCTTTTCCAATCAGTCAGTTTTTCACATCAACTGGCCTAAGTATAAGGGTTTCAGCTTCACCATCAGTCCTTCAGGACTGATTTCCTTTGGGTTTGACTGGTTTGATCTGCTTATAGTCCAAGGGACTCTCAAGAGTCTTCTCCAACACCACAGTTCAAAGAATCAATTCTTTGGTGCTCAGCTTTCTTTATGATCCAACTCTCACATCCATACATGACTACTGGAAAAACCATAGCTTTAACTAGACAGATCATTGTTGGCAAAGTAATGTCTCTGCTTTTTAATATGCTGTCTAGGTTGGTCATAGCTTTTCTTCCAAGGAGCAAGCGTCTTTTAATTTCATGGCTGCAGTCACCATCTGCAGTGATTTTTGGAGCCCAAGAAAATATGTCTGTCACTGTTTCCTTTGTTTCCCCATCTATTTGCCATAAAGTGATGGAAACGGATGACATGATCTTTGTTTTTTGAAAGTTGAGTTTTAAGCTAGGTTTTCCACTCTCCTCTTTCACTTTTATCAAGAGGCTCTTTAGTTCCTCTTTGCTTTCTGCCATAAGGATGGTGTCATCTGCATATCTGAGGTTATTGATTTTTCTCCTGGCAATCTTGATTCCAGCTTGTGCTTTTTCCAGCCCAGCCTTTTGCATGATGTACACTGCATATAAGTTAAATAAGCAGGGTGACAATATACAGCCTTGACATACTTCTTTCCCAATTTTGAACCAGTCTGTTGTTCAATGTCCAGTTCTAACTGTTGCTTCTTGACCTGCATCCAGAGTTCTCAGGAGGTAGGTAAGGTGGTCTGGTATTGAGAGGGTAACAGTCAGGAAGGCCGGGGGTCTGCAAATGGAGGAAATAGGCTGCAAGTGTCAGACATTTTTTATCTTTCTTAAGCCACAGGAGGAAACAAACTAGTGAGAGATATATATATATATATTCCCTTCTCTATACAAATTTTAAAAGGTTTCTCTTAAAATACTGTGTTGCCATAATTACACCTGGTTCCATCTGAAGTTAACTGTTCTCAAACCTTGAGTTAACCAATGCATTTTTCTTATCGAAATGTTTGTCTTAAGCTACGTTAATGTACTATGCATTTACCCCAGACTCTGTCTTCAAGTCAGTTCTGCCTAATGGCTCAGAACCTACTTGACAAACCATTATGTTATACTCAGACATTGTTACCCTAATCAATGTAAATGAAACTATTTGTATGGTAATCTGCCCTTCTACAAGATTCAAGTAAATCATTTTATGGCCAGGGATGAATTGTCTGGTGCCAATATTATCCCAAAATACATGTTAAGGATGAGGGGCCTGGTGCTATTTTGAGTTTTAAGCCATTCCTTTCTTTCATTAACAAACTGCTAGTGACTATATAACATCCAGCTGAAGACTAGCAGGGAGGTATTCTTTCTGCCCCCTTCTGATGCCAATGTCACAAGCTTTCTCTATCTCCTTTATACTTTAATAAAACTTTATCACACAAAAGCTCTGAGCAATCAGGCCTTGTCTCTGGCCCTGGATTGAATTCTTCGCCTCTGGAGGCCAAGAATCCCGGAATCTTTTCATGGTTCAGCAACAACCTTTCAGTATCCCAACCTCTGTAAGGATATTCCACAGTTTGTTGTGATTCACACAGTCAAAGGCTTTGGCATAGTCAATAAAGCAGAAGTAGATGTTTTTCTGAAACTCTCTTGCTTTTTCTATGATACAACGGATGCTGGCAATTTGATCTCTGGTTCCTCTGCCTTTTCTAAATACAACTTGAACATCTGAAAGTTCTCAGTTCATGTACTGTTGAAGCCTGGCTTGGAGAATTTTGAGCATTACTTTGCTGGTGTGTGAGATGCGTGCAATTGTGCGGTAGTTTCAGCATTCTTTGGCATTGCCTTTCTTTGGTTTTGGAATGAAAACTGACCTTGTCCAGTCCTGTGGCCATTGCTGAGTTTTCCAAATTTGCTGGTATATTGAGTTCAGCACTTGCACAGCATCATCTTTTAGGATTTGAAATAGTTCAAGTGGAATTCCGTCACCTCCACTAGCTTTTTGGTAGTGATGCTTCCTAAGGCCCACTTGACTTTGCACTCCAGGATATTTGGCTCTAGGCGAGTGATCACACCATTGTGGTTATCTGGGTCATTAAGATCTTTTATGTATAGTTCTTCTGTATATACTCTTGCCACCTCTTCTTCATATCTCTGCTTCTGTTAGGTACATACCGTTCTTTTTCTGTCCTTCATTGTGCCCATCTTAGAATGAAACGTTTCTTTGGTGTCTCTAATTTTTATGAAGAGATCTCTAGTTTCCCTTTCTATTGTTTTCCTCTATTTCTTTGCATTGATCACTTAGGAACGTTTTCTTATCTCTCCTTGCTATTCTTTGGAACTCTGCATTCAGATTGGTATATTTTTCCTTTTCTCCTTTGCCTTTAGCTTCTCTTCTTTTCTCAGCTATTTGTAAAGCCTCCTTAGACAACCATTTTGCCTTTTTGCCTTTCTTTTTTTTGGAGATGGTCTTGATCACTGCCTCTTGTATAAAACTAAACACTATAATTTTATAGCAATATTTATGTAGTTAGTATTAAAGAATTGTATATTCAGGAACACTGAGAAATAAAAAAAAAAAAAACTTTCTATAGCAATGTGACAGAAGGATAACAAGTAAATTTCTACAACACTTGTGTTTATCTAAAAAAAACTACCTCTCAGTTAATAAGGGTTATTTCTTATACTATCTTGTTGATAAACCTCTGTACAGGCTGATTCAATCAAAATTTCTGTATCTCGCAGAATTCCTATAACAATTGAATATGTGTTCTAGCCTCAATTTCTAACATATAACTGCATTAGTAAAAGCATAAAACTACATGGGATTTATCATACCTGGTACCATACAGTTTATTATACTAATTTTTTTAGAGAGGTAGCTTACATAATTTACTTTCTCTTTCAGAAAGAAGGTGGAAAGCACAGGAAAAATTATTATAAGTGTATGTAGTTGGGGCTTTCAAAGTATAGCATTTATAGAAAAATCTTTTATTTAAAAAAGAGAGCTTAATATCCCAATTGTTTCCCAATTTGTTTGCTATTATATAAACTTGGACAATTTGTTTTTATATCATATTAAGATATATCAAGTTGGTGGGGAAAAGCTGGGCCATTCTGCTCAGTAATGTTTTTGTGAAATGTTTGTAGTCTTCAGGACGTGAAAGGAAGAAAATTGCATGTATTTATCACCCATTATGATCCAGGAACTGTGCTTGTTACTTAACCATTATCTCTCCTACTATCTTGTTGACAAACTTGTGTACAGGCTGATCTAATTACAACATTCACTTTGAGGCCATTAATATTTTCAGTGCTGCAGCGTGCAGTGTACGTAGTTTACAGCAGTACAGCAAACTCTGGAGTGAGAGAAAGTGAAAGTGTGACAGTGTTCGTTGCTCATTCATTTCTGACTCCATTGACGGTAGCTTGCCAGGCTCCTCCGTCCATGGAATTCTCAGGCGAGAATACTAGAGTGGGTTGCAATTTCCTTCTCCTGAGGATCTTCCCAGCGCATGGATCGAACCCACGTCTCCCTCTTTGCAGGCGGATTCTTTCCCATCTGATCCACCTAGAGTGACAGCCTCATTCAAATCACAACTGTGTCATTGACTGTCTGTAGAGACCTCTCTGGACCTTAACTTTATAATCAAGAAAATAATAGCATTAAAACTTCTACCACATAGTTTTACTGATAAAGATTAAATTGAGTCTGGTATTTGTACATCTCTTAGAATAATACATTGGCAATTAGAAGTGTTCTCTACATGTTAACTGATATTACTTAAAATTAAACATGTAATTAATTATTCCCTACTCAGGATGCAATTTTTGCAATAGTTGCTTCTCAGATGTTAGTCTTGAAATCATGCTTGCTGGGTCACCAACATGGAAATGAAATGATAACCTGAGCTCACCTGAACATAAACTCCTTAATAGATTTATTCAATTAGTTCTTCAGAGACAGATACATTCCTGGGAGTAACCAAATCATATTATAAAAAATGATAAATACATTTAAGTGGTTTTGTTTAGTAAATAAACATTTTCAAAAGATACAGGCACTGAAGTGCTGGTAAACCAACTCTCTGGGGAAACATAAATCTCTTATTAGTGTTTGCAGATTTCTTTGATATAAATTCTCCCACAAGCTAACTACTCTTTAACGTCAAGGAACACAATTCTTGGATATTTGACATTTTGATTCTCATAAACTGACGTGAGCCAGCCTCAGAGACCATGGGAATAGGGGTATTATCTGCCTTCATTCCTCTTCTAACTAGAATCCCTCCAGTGATGTGGCAGTGTTATCTTTGCCTTGTACTTGCTTTTCTATTTATTACCTGTTTTGATTCTATGTGACTAGAGCTTTTTGACTGTTCATGTATTTACACAAACTCCAGCCATTATGTCACAAAAGGTTTTAATGTGCTAACTGCCAAGTGAGCCCCAATCAGCAGGATGTAACATAAAGGTCACTACCCTGCAGTCATCAACTGGATTTAGCTTTCAGAGGAGTTTCTTTTGATCAGTCAACAGCTTTCTGAAATACTGAATTAATTAGCAGCCTCTACAAATTAAGAGCTTTCACATAAAAACATGAATTCTCAGTTTGTCTTATGAAGTTTGAAGATCTGACAACACCAAGCCCACATCCCCATGAGGAAGTATCTTCCAGGAGCTAATTGGGCACTGCCTCCTTTAAGAGCATACCATATGCTCTCTGGCTTGCCCATGCATCCTCCACTCTTAATGCTTCACACCCTGGTCAGTTTTGCTCATTTCTATTACCTATCTTGCCCCTGAAAGATTTTGAGTTGGGATTAATCTGAGGCATAATGTGGTTTTAAAATAAGAAGAAGAAAAAAAAAAAAAAAACTTTGGAGTTAGACAAACCTGGGAACGAGTCCAGCCTCTGCCATTGACACATGTGTGAACATAAGCAAGTGATGAAACTCTGCTAAGTCTGTTTCATTCTCCAAGAAATGAAAATAGAAAGTCACCTCAAAGGATTATAAGGAGGCCTAAACATGACAGCACTTGACAACACCTTGCCCAGCTAGCTCCATCCTAGTGATCACTCTCCCATTTCTCAAGGGGACCTCTTGCATCCCTTCCAATTTTGTTCATTTCACTTTGCTAGAACTCAGTTTCTCTTATGTTGGACTCACTGAATTGGGTGTCTTTATTTCTTTTCCTTTACCATTTCTTTTGTTTCAAGTTATATTTTCTTTGTGCAAATGCTGCTTACCTCAGAAATGTCAATTGCCTCACTGGTCTCATTTTTGCTCTCTGGTCTTGCCAATCATTTTAACTGTGTAGGACACATGTACATCTACTGGATCTGACTTGTCATCTCCTCTGTCCACACCCAGTGAAAGAAATATGGAGATATCCCAGTGGTTGAGATTGGAAACAACCCTTTACTAACCAACCCTACAATCCCCTCCCTGCTCCATAGAAAACAAAGTACAGACTTTCAGTTATGAGATGAATAAGGTCTGAGGCTCAAAAGTATAACATGATGACTGTAGTTGATAACAACTGTGTTGTATAATTAAAATTTGCTAAGAGCAGAGAACTTCAATGTTCTCACCAAATAATAAATAAAAGGTAAATATGTGAGGTGATGGATGTGTTAATTAATTGAGGAGAATCTTTTCAGTGTATACATACAGCACATCACCATGTTACACACTTTAAACATCTTAAAATTTTATTTGTCAATTATACTTCTGTACAGCTAAGGGTGGTAAACAAGGTAATATTGCCCTCAATATATGCCCTGCACTTTCAGTGTGAAGCTTTTTCCACTGTTGTAGGATAGGTAAAAACTGCCAAATACATACTTTACAAATTAGCTGCTGATTCTATTAATGTTTTTACTCTATACAGAGGAGTATTTTATCACTTTATCAGTTTCATTTTGATAACCCCTTCCTTCTGAGCACATATATGCCACCAACCATCTAACCTAATGAAAGTACTTGTGCTTATTATTACAGCAGATAACAATAGCAGATTTATCTCCCTTCTTCACTTACTGTCACCGAATAAGTCCTTAGCCTCTGTTGATTCTACTTCCATAACAAGCCTTGAGTCTGTATCTCTGATCTCTGCTATCATCCACCCTAGTCTGAGCCATCCAATTTCTTGCACAGAAAACTGCAACAGCCTCAGAGCTGCTCTGTCTACATACAATTGGACATACATGAACCTTGTCTCCTTCTATTAACTAGAGTGATCTTCTACACTATCAAATCTGATATGTCACTCCACTGCTTGAAATACTTCAAGGATTTCATTGGCCTTAGGAGAAATCTCAAATTCCATGCTTTAGCACTGTGGGATGAACTGGTAGTACAGCATGGAATAAGCCAGACATGGCCCTGTCTTCAAGGAGTTTAAAATGTACTGGCAAACAGAGACAATAAATTGCAAAAATGTAAGTAACTCTACAATTATAATTTTGGTAGGTTCTATGAAGGAATCTTTGTATCTATTTAAATTAATTTATAATATATATTTATAGAAATGATAGTGTTATTATTTTAATTTTGAAGGTAGCCGTGACAAAATTCTGGTGAGCAAAAGGATGGTGCAAAGTTTTAGTTAATAGAAGCTTCTTACAGTGATAAAACAGTGTTTTTTTAGGTGTTCTGTGGGCATTTTCTCATTGAATTTTTGTAGAAGACCTTTGTATATTCTTTCACAAATATTTATTGACCACTATGTGCCAGGCATGGTGTGATGAAACAATGTTATAGAAAAGATTAAGACAGAAAACAGACGGGGAGATTAAGAAATATAATGGCATAAGAAAAAACAGTAAAATTACAATTAAAGTAATTACTGTATATGAACAGAAGCTACAATTCAAAGATTTGAACTCAAGGCTATCTTAATCCCAAGTCTATTCTCTGGATCACAATATTATGCCACCTCCTTGAGCTCTCTCCACAAGACAGAAGCATATATTTTAGTCAAGAATCCTACATTTATTCTATTACACACTTAAAAGAGCCTGTCCTTATTATTTTTAATAACTAAATATAGAATTTTAATTATAAAACAGTTTCACACATTAAAAGCTACATAATAATTGGAAAACAATGATCCACACAATATAGTATGAGCATTTGTTAATTCATAGTTAATTTTATTGATCTCAAAATCCAAATCATTACTTACTTAAATCTTACAGTTTAGCAGTCTCTAATGGCCAAAATTTGCTTCACTGGTGATCAGCAGTAAAGAATCTGCCTACCAATGCAGTAGTTGCCTCCTTGATCCCTGGGTCTGGAAGATCCCCTGGAGAAGGAAATAGCAACCCAGTCCAGTATTCTTGCCTGGGAAATCCTGTGGACAGAGGAAACTGGCAGGCTATAGCCCATAAGGTAACAAAGAGTCTGACAAAACTTAGCAACTAAACAGCAACAACAATATTGACCAAAATAGTTGCAAGACTGCCAAATTCTCACTCCCTTTTGATCTCCAGGTAGTGAGTTTTTCTTGTTTTTGTTTCACTTTGATTTTTGTCAGTCATTTCAATACAAAAAAAAAAAATTCTTATGACAATATTTCTATGAGGGCCATGTCCCCATATCTTAGCACATATCAACAGAGAGATGCAAAATAGAGTTAACTGAATGCCTCCATCATAAGAAATGCTGTACTATATGAAGCACAAGCTGGGATCAAGATTGATGGGAGAAACATCAATCACCTCAGATATGCAGATGACAACACCACTATGGCAGAACGTGAAGAAGAACTAAAGAAACTCTTGATGAAAGTGAAAGAGGAGAGTGAAAAAGTTGGCTTAAAACTCAATATTCAGAAAACTAAGATCATGGTATCTGGTCCCATCACTCCATAGCAAATAGATGGGGAACCAGTGGAAACAGTGACAGACTTTATTTTTGGAGGCTCCAAAATCACTGCAGATGGTGATTGTAGCCGTGAAATTAAAAGATGCTTGCTCCTTGGAAAAAAAGTTATGATCAACCTAGACAGCACATTCAAAAGCAGAGACATTACTTTGCTAACAAAGGTCCCTCTAGTCAAGGCTATGGTTTTTCCAGAAGTCATGTATGAATGTGAGAACTGAACTATAAAGAAAGCTGAGCACTGAAGAATTGATGCTTTTGGACTGTGGTGTTGGAGAAGACTCTTGAGAGTCCCTTGGACAGCAAGGAGATCCAACCAGCCCATCCTAAAGGAAATCAGTCCTGAATATTCATTGGAAGGACTGATGCTGAAGCTGAACCTCCAGTACTTTGGCCACCTGATGCGAAGAACTGACTCATTTGAAAAGACCCTGATGCTGGGAAAGATTGAAGGCGGTAGGAGAAGGGGATATCAGAGAATGAGATGGTTGGATGGCATCACCGACTCAGTAGACATGAGTTTGAGTAAACTCCAGGAGTTGGTGAGAGACAGGGAGGCCTGTTGTGCTGCAGTCCATGGGGTCTCAAAGAGTCGGACGGGACTGAGTGACTGAACTGAATTCCTCCTTCCAGAAAGAATGAAGTGTTACAACAATCTAGGTAGAATAACTGCCCAGTCTGGCAGAATTACCGTTTGCATTGAGCCATCTCATCTCAGAATTGGACAAGATAGGAAAGGGACTCATTTCCAGCCTACTTTTATGTGCTTAAGCGCCTATCAACGTTGACACCTGGTGGTTATCTGGCACATAAAGGAAACACTCTACTGATGAGATACTTCTCAGAAGAGTACCGCAGTCTCTTTCCTGGAGCAAAAACTTATGTATCCCGACTGTCCTATTTGAGACATTCAGAGCCAGTCTGTTTCCTCTTCAATATAACTATCCCGTTGAACATTATTATGCATCTGTTGAAATATCACATTAACTATTAAAAACAGAATAACTACTATGTTACATTTGAGGTTTTACTTCCTAATGGTCAGTGTAACTAAGGCTGTCTTTTTGATTCTACATCTGGGAAAATGAGTAATGGTTCTTATAGTGTTCTGCAGGCCATTCAAAGATGTTTATTCCAGTTATCTTGTCAGCTCCCTCTTCATCTTCCTTTTCAGGCTGACCCATTTAGTTCCTATAAGCAACTTGCAGGAAATAGTTGTAACTTCTCTGAGTTTGTTCCCAGTTTATTGTGTTCTAGAGAAAATGGCTAGATATGAATTCAACTGTTACTATGTATATTTTTCTAAGCTGTTTAGATCACAACATTTAAAAAGAAAACTTACTTAGAAGGTGTATTGGTTTAAATAAGTGAAAAGTTCAAGGAAAAATCTTTCTTTAGGACCGGCTGGATACAAGGCTGCTAGCAATGAAGTCAGGGATGTGTAATTTCAACTTGACTCTTTACTGGTTTCATTCTCTGGCAGTGGCTCACTCACATTGCTCTGGCATAGCAAAACTATGGAAAGAGCACACTCATTTTCCAGTTCTAGCAAAATGCTTGGATTGATATTGAGTTCCTGGCTTGCTCACATGTCTACTTTTAGTCCAAAAGCTGAGTGGGTTATTCTGTTCCCTTTGGCCAGGCCTGAGTCATGTGACCATTCCAGGAGGCAGCATCAGTTCAGTTCAGTTCAGTTGCTCAGTCGTGTCTGACTCTTTGCGACCCCATGAATTGCAGCATGCCAGGGCTCCCTGTCCATCACCAACTCCCGGAGTTCACTCAAACTCATGTTCATCGAGTCAGTGATGCCATCCAGCCATCTCATCCTCTGTCATCCCCTTCTCCTCCTGCCCCCAATCCCTCCCAGTATCAGGGTCTTTTCCAGTGAGTCAACTCTTTGCATGAGGTGGCCAAAGTATTGGAGTTTCAGCTTCAGCCTCAGTCCTTCCAATCAGTTCCACTCAAATCACATGAACTGAAAAAGAAAAATAATGAGTTCTCTTATACCAAAAAAAGGAAGACTGGGCGGCTGAAAATACTGATATTCATTATACTGCAAAAAGAGCCATAGTGACAGCTTTTGTATGCCCTGTGATCCAACAGGGACATAAAATAAATTACCCTTTGGAGCACCTGAAAGTGGTGATAAGTGACTTTAAGTTAGAAGGCTAGTTTGAATTTGTCTAAAATTTGAATCTTTAAATTCACCAGCATATGTCCTGTACCTAGCACAGTGCTTTGGCCATAATGGAGGCTCAGAAAATGTTTGTAAAATTGTTATTTAAGTTTTAAGCTAACATGATACCACAAAAGGTGAATTTATTTTCAAATATTATAATCAAGACCCAAATATAAACTATGAATGAGTCAGATATCCATCAACAAAGTATAGACCTTCTTTGCATTCAATGTGCAAAGAAATTTACATAGATTTGTTTATTTAAAGTAGGTGAGGGAGATATAAGGAAGTTTGGGGAAAAATAAAAGGAAAACTCTATGTGGTATCATGGAAAAACAGAGAAGGAAGGTGTATATCAGTAAAGCTCCTTAACTGTGAATAATACATTTAATTATTAAAACTGAAAGCAGAGTAAACATTCTGTTTACTTTGATTTAACACTCTTCCCCCTTTTGTCTCAAACTGGAAGATGAAAATAGACAGGTTCGTTGTAATTTTCTGAGCAGTCAGTTTTACTTCTTGATCACAGCATAGATTTTTCATGGGTTCACAAGGCAGAGAATTTGTTGATCCAATAAAAACAATTTCCATGGGTTTAATTTAAATTAATTTTAAAATTAATTTAATAATAGCTTTCTCACCAACATTAAAGTGTATGAAATTCATTTGCAAAATGAAACTAAAAGCTATACTCTTCCTTTTAACTTTTGAAAAAGTAGTAAAATATAAAAGAAAATTTATCAATAATCATTTGCAAATGTATAATTTAAAAGCAAACCAATAAAGTAATTTAACCTTGTAAGTCTCATGCAAGAAACAAAACAACAAAATACTGATTCGGCGAATGATAGATGCGGTGAGGATCAGTCTTTCTGAGAAGGTAATGTTTTAAGTAAGACAAAAGTGGTGAAAAGGAGTCTTCCATATAAAGGATGGAAGGAGATATGTATCCTGGCAGTGAGAATAACACATGCAAAGGCTCTAAGACCAAGTGACATTTGAAAATTTAATGAACTGTAAAAAGCCCAAAGGTGACAGATGTTTAGATGGTTTAATGTGCAAAATAGAAAGAGTTCAAATCATGCAGGATTTTAGAGGCTATGGTAAAAGAATTTAAGTTTAATCTTAAGGACAAAGAATAAGACGCATCACTGGTTTTAAAATAGGAGAATGTTATGATTTTATTTGTGTAATATATGTACATAAATAATAAATTGAAATCATCAAAATCTATGTGTTACAGGAACCCAATATTCCCATCATTAAATAAAAACCTTAGTTCTCCCACATCCTTTGCTCAGGATAGTGAAATACTTTAACTACTGGAGAAACTCTAGATGCCCTAGATAGAAAATAGGTAAGATCTACTTCTAAAAATGATAACGTAATCTCAGACTTGTTAAAGAGAGTTTAAATAAAGTTCTTGTACTAGTGATAAACAAAGGATATTTTCTTTATCATTCAAATCAATAATGAAAAGTTAAGCAACATATAAAAATAAACAAATGATAAGAGAAGTTCATAAAAAGAAACATGTAAATGGTAAACAGAATTTTGAAATAATTCTTGCTGCTGCTAAGCTGCTGCTGCTAAGTCGCTTCAGTCGTGTCCTACTCTGTGTGATCCCATAGACGGCAGCCCAGCAGGCTCCCCCATCCCTGGGTTTCTCCAGGCAAGAACACTGGAGTGGGTTACCATTTCCTTCTCCAATGCATGACAGTGAAAAGTGAAAGTGAAGTCACTCAGCCATATCCGACTCTTCGCGACCCCTTGGACTGCAGCCTCTGAGGCTCCTCCGTCTATGGGATTTTCCAGGCAAGAGTACTGGAGTGGAGTGCCATTGCCTTCTCCCGAAATAATTCTTAAGCTTACTTATTTTTTAGCTTTTTATATAGCCAATTAACAATGGTGTGATAGTTTTAGGTGGACAACAAAGGGATTCAACCATACCTATATATGTGTTCATTCTCTCCAAATACTCCCTCCCATCTAGGCTGCTGTTACATAATATTGAGCAGAGTTCCCTGTGTATACAGTAGGACCTTGTTGGTTATTGATTTTAAATATGAAAACAATGCTTAAGCCTATAGATGAATAAATGCAAATCAAAACACAAGATTGGCCTAGGTCTATTATACATAGATTTATATATTGTTTATTTAGCTATAACATATATTTAACAACTATTACTCCCCTTACATATGTAGACAAATCATTTAATGTTGAAAAAAACTAAAAACAATCACCCAACTAAATTTTTAATATGCCCAACTAAATTGTGACCCTTTTTTATTTGTATGTTTACAATTTATTTTGTGAAGATTGAGTTTGTATTTAGATGAAATTGCTTGCTTTCAATTCCAGGTTTTCTTGTGCACATACAGAAAGTGAAGCAATAGCTGTTATTATACTAGTTCCAGTAGCAGAAGAATTTCACAGACACTCAAAAAATATAAATTTTGTGTGTCATAAGATACTTTGGGCTTCCCTGGTGGCTCAGTAGTAAAGAATCTGCAATGCAGGAAATGCGGGTTTAATCCCTGAGTCAGGAAGATCCCCTGGAGAAGGAAATGCCGGGTCCCTTCATTATTCTTGCCTGGAAAATCCCAAGGACAGAGGACCCTGGTGGGCTACCCTTCCATCGGGTTGCAAAGCACTTGGACAATTTAGCAACTAAACAACAACAAAGATACTTCAAATAGAATGTCAAAAAATTAATTTTGATAAATATGATGTTTCATCCAATTCATGTAATCTAAGTAAAGTTTTAAGATATTCATTAATTCAGTGGTGATATATGACATTAGTTTGAATGCTAATATAAACTCAGTTAATTCTCAAAATTGAAAATGATTTTTCTTGGGATGACAGTGTGGATACAATTTTGGGTGGAGCACATTGTGAAGCAAAACCAAGTTCTCGTTAATTAAGAAAAATCTAAAAATAAAAATGTACTTAAAATTGGTGGTGATGAACACCTAATTTATAATTGTATAGAAATGAGCTGTAACATACCAGTCCAAAATGAAGCTGAAGTGTCAAAATATACAACTAGTTTTACATATACTAGTGAAAGTAACTTTGTTGAAGCGAAACTGATGTTGAACACAAAAGAATATTTCAGCTTTATAGCATATGTTCTCTGACTTAAAGTCCTTCCATCAATTTGATTTTAAACCTATATGACCTTTTGAAATCGACTTTGTAAATAAATAATAGATATTTTAAACTGCCTAAATATGTGGTCAGAAATGATAATTTTATATAGAAGAATAGAGGGGCCCATAATAGTTTAGGTAGTGTTATTTGCTCAGTCATGTTCAACTCTTTATGACCCTATGGACTGTAGCCTGCCAGGCTCCTCTGTCCATGAAATTCTCCAGGCAAGAATACTGGAGTGGGTTTCCACTTCCTTTTCCTGGTGATCTTCCCCACCCAGGGATCAAACCTGGGTCTCCTGCATTGCAGGCAGATTCTTTACTGTCTGAGCCACCAGGGAAGCTCCATAATAGGTTAACTTAGTTTAATTTTTTTTTTTTTTAATGTTCAGAACACTCATAAGGAATGTCAACATGTTCCTTCTTTTCCACAGTGTCACTCAGAAAAGTGAAGCATCTTCCTGGAACAGTATGGAAGTGCTCAAACCTTCTCTAGTTTCCTTATGAATTCCTGCTGTTTAAAAACACTTTATTCTGATTTCAAAAAGTTACTAATGGAGTAATTCACTGCAAATATTCAGACTATTATGAAAGATATAAAATATAAAGGGAACATCCTCCTTAATTGAATCTCACAGAATAACTACTGTTAACAGTATGTGCGTTATTATTCTTTTTCTCAATCTCTCTTCATTTATGTTTATATATATGTATGTGTGTATATTATACATATATATGCACATGTAAGTCAAATGCATATTTATGTGGAGCATGTTTTACAATTTTTTAAAATAACAACATAACAATATGTATTGGACATCTTTCCATGGCATACTGATCTCTCGCAATCTGTTTAAGAGCATAGAAATCTGCTTTTAAACTAGCAGCCATTCAGAAAATTGTATGTTCATTATACAAACTGAGTCTTTCTCAAGATTTCACTAAATTTCTGTTAATCTTTCTATTAATGAAAAAGTTATCAAGGATCCCAGAAAAAATAAATGACTATAATAATCAATTGAGGAAGGAGGGAAAAGCTCCATCTGGAGTCACTCACCACTGCTCAGGTCTTAGGATGAAGTGACAGCTTGAATTTAAAGAACTTTCATAAGGAAATACCCCAACAATCAAGCAGCTGTGGAGTATAAATGATTTTATAGCCAACAAAATATATATTTCTAATAATAGAGTAGTGTATTGGAGGCTGGTTTGGGGGCAGGCTATTGTTTAAGGAAAAGTCTGTCATCCCAGTGATGTCAGGGTTCTGAGGGTTATGGAAATCGACTCTATCAGGACTGTAGCTCAGGAAATGGAGTGTAACAGGTCAAGTACTGTATCAATTTGGGGCAAGCCACCGGGCAGAAGTGCCCCTGGCATGGGTCAGTGCCCCAGCCAAATGAAAAAGAATATAAATAGATCCAATTAAAAGCAACCCCCTTTTGGAAGTCACTTTGGCTCTTAAACAGGTGGGCATATCTGCGTATCTTTGGTTAACATTTTGAGGGGAGTAAAAAGCAATACAAACAAAATCTCCCTTACCTACCATGGCTGGAAGTGAAATGAGTAGCTAAAATGGAAGAAATAAAATTAAATTCCATGATCATAACTGGATTATCTAAAGAAAGTTGGAGGGTGCTACTTGGAGGGTGCGATTCAATTTCTGTTGCTGAAGTGTGACCTTAGGAAGTTAACTAGTGTAATATAACAACTCATCATGGCCAAATTTCCAGAGGCATTAAGACTCAGAGAGTTAAAAATAAGTTGCTTAGACAATGGGAGAAAAGACCATTTAAGGTGAATATTTTCTGTCTAAATTAGCTAGATTGGCAGAATATATTAAATGAATTCACAACATAGGTCCAAATTTCACATTTATTGAAAATGCTATGTTCAAAACATGGTACTGGGTGCATTCACATAACTTTTCATAATCAAATTGAGACAACAATTTTGAAAGAGGGTTATGATAAAGACTGCTACCAAAGTTAAGAAGCGACTCACTAGAAATCATTGTTAGCTAACAGAAGAGCCCTTTTTGAACCCAATCCCCCATACACCATAACTATAAAATTGCTAGATGTTCTACTTTTCTTAACAGAAGCACATTTGGCAACACGTGATGCCTGGTTGTACACAGTGACCCATGTCACTTTTCTTCCAGCAAGGTTCACGGGTAAAAAGCCCACAAGGCTGCTCATAGTAAACCAGAGTTTCAGCCCCAGGACTGCCCTTAGCTGTGTGATCCCAAGCAAATCAGTTCAGCTGGCTTTGATTTCCTACAAAGAGAGTGAATTGGTAGAAACCATCTAAGATCTATTCTAACTCCACAATGCAAACTTTAATGTTAATTTGTATTAATTCTGTGAATTGTGATCCAGATATAGCAAAATGCACATACCCTGAATAAAGGGTACTGTGCTAAATATTTTTTGAAAGATTAGATACTTTTTCCCTCCCAACAATCCTATGGGGTAGATATTATATTATTGTTCCTATTTCACATATTATTCATAAAAAACAACTGAGGGACTTCCCTGGTGGTCCAGTGGTTGAGACTTCTAATACCAGGGGGATGCATGTTCCAATGCAGGGGGCACATATCTGACCTAAAATCCCACATGCTGTGTGGTGCGGCCAAAAAAAACCCCAACCAAACAAAATTAAGCTTTCACTGACTATAAATGACACAAACCATAATTTATATCTATGCATTCTGACAAGTTCAGCATCTCTACCACAACCACCAAGACATCTCTTGATCATGGTGCCCTGCTGTGCTCAGTCGTGTCTGAATTTTTGTGACCCCTACCCCCCTCCCCCGGAGAAGGCAATGCCACTCCACTCCAGTACTCTTGCCTGAAAAATCCCATGGACGGAGGAGCCTGGTAGGCTGCAATCCATGGGGTCTCTAAGAGTCGGACACGACTGAGCGACTTCACTTTCACTTTTCACTTTCATGCATTTGAGAAGGAAATGGCAACCCACTCCAGTGTTCTTGCCTGGAGAATCCCAGCGACGAGGGAGCCTGGTGGGCTGCCGTCTATGGGGTCACACAGAGTCGGACACGACTGAAGTGACTTAGCACATAGCACCCCCCCCACCTCCCCGCCCACAGACTGTAGCCCACCAGGCTCCCCTGTCCATGGAATTTCCCAGTCAAGGATACTGGAGTGGGTTGCCATTTTCTCCTCCAGGGCATCTCTCTGGCCCAGGGATCAAACCCGCAGCCTCTGCATTGCAGGTGGATTCTTTACCACTGAGCCACCAGGGAAGCCCCTTGATCATAGTGGATAAATTTAATTTATATTGGCTCCATTACCTCAAAACTCCTTCTCACCATCACTTTAGAGGTTGGGGTTCCAAGAAAGCAATGTAGAAAAATTCAGAAACATCAAGATTTTTTTTAGAAAGTTGCAATAAAACTGAAATATATGGCACGATTGTATGTTGCTCACAACTTTAATCAACCTGAACCATTCACAGGAAGAAAGTCTGCGACTGTGTTTGCATTCCTAAAACCAAAATCCAGAAATGTAATCTGGCTAAGAGAAGGGAAGTGTGATGACAAGCACTTATGTCTCTAGTATTTGAGAGAGTTTCTAAAAGCAGCTTTTATATTTTATCCTTTATTCAGCTTTCAAAAGCTGTGGCACAAGATGCAGCCTGGGCTGGAAAACTGGGAGAGAATACACATCCCTGCTTTGTTTATTAATGTTTTTCTTCTTTGTAAACATCTGGATTTATACACTTTGGACTTCTCTCTTTTTGCTCCTTTGCAAGAGACTTAAATTATTTTTGTCTAGTTTTATTGAGATACAATTGACATATATCATTGTATTAGTCTAAGATGTACAACACAGTAATTTGATATACATCTATACTTCAAAATAATTACCCCAGTAAGTTTAGTTAACATAAAATTTCCTCACATAGTTGGGACTTTTTTCTTGTGACAAGAAACTTTTAAGATCTATTGATACTATTTAAGCAACTTTCAAATATATAATATTGACATTACATTGTCAATAGAAGTTTATACCTTTTGATTACCTTCATACATTTACTCCAGCTCCCAAGTCACACCTCTGGCAACCACTAATCTGATCTTTGTATCTATGAGTTCAAGTTTTTATTTTTTAGATTCCACAAAGATCATACAGTATTTGTCTTTTTCTGTCACATAATGCCTTCAAGGTCCATCTAGGTTTTTAAATGGCAGGATTTCCTTTTTATGACTGAATAATATTCCATTATATATTCCATTATATATATAAACCACATTTTATTCATTCATTCATCTGTCAAAGGACACTTATTTTTTTTTTTTTTCCAATTTGGCTATTGTAAATAATGCTGCAACGAACATGGGGTTGCAGATGTCTCCTTGAGAGGTCTATTTTGTTTCCTTTAGATACATATCCAGGATTGGGATTGCTAGATCTCACGGCAGTTCAATTTTAAATTTTTGAGCAACCTCTGCAGTGTTTTCCACAGTGGTTACACCAACTTACATTCCCACCTACAGTGCACAAGTGTTCCCTTTCTCTATAGCTTAGCCAGAATTTGTCATCTTCCAGGTGGAGCTAGTGGTAAAAAACCCACCTGCCAATGCAAGAGACATAAGAGATGTGGGTTCAATCCTTGAATCAGAAAGATTCCCTGGAGAAGGAAATAGCAACCCACTCCACTATTCCTGCCTGAAGAATCCCATGGACAGAGGAATCTGGCAGGTGACAATTCATGGGGTTGCAAAGAGTTGGACACAACTGAAGCAACTTAGCATGTCTTTTTGATAGAAGCCATTCAAACAGGTGTGAGGTGATATCTCATTATGATTTTTTAAAAGACTTAAATTAACTATAAAAAATATTTTTGAAGAGATAAGGGAAAGTTAGAATCATGAATGTCATTTCAGTAAATGATAGTACATATTCATAAGAACAGGCAAACATAACACACATGTACACTTCCTCTTTAAAAAACTACCTGCTGTTTAAATCCAACCATCTCTAGCAATCTTTCAGAATAGCAACAAAAGTGATAAGAAAATGTGTTTGTGACTATGCTCACTTTTCTGGGGAGCATATTCAAAGAACTGTGACCCCAGGAAATTGCAAACAGCTACTTATATATAGTGCTGAAAAGTTAAAATCTACCAAGACTACTTGTAACATAATCTAGAAAAGGCATTATTTTTTTTCATTGGGTTCGATATTAATGGGGACTATTAAACTATCTACATGGCAATTGGCATTCAGTGCTGTTGGGTAACTCTTGTCAGATAAATTGTATCACTCACCATTCACACTGAATCATATCTGGAACATGAAAAAATGTATATACATTGCTATCAAATCAAATGATACCTTTTTATTGACATATTTTGTTGTATCATAGATGGAAAAATTTTAACTGAATAGTATGTATTGAATAATTTATTCTACTCATAATAAAAAAAGTAATAGTCTAGGGAAAATGATGATTTTTTGGCCTTTCTATTGAGAATGTGACATATTGGTGGCACTTTAAACAAATTCTGTGCCTAAAGACTTAATGTGCATTTCCTGACCACCCTAGATATATAGTCTCCATATATTTCCTTCATTTTTATTCATTTATTTAAAATGTCCTTATTATAACAGTTATTTGTATGTATACACTCTTCTCAAATAGATGAAATTCTCTTAAACAGAAATTTTAAATATTGGTTTAGCTGCTGAATGGAAAATGAATTAGGAGATGAGATAGGAAGAAAAGCAGCCATATCATAGTAACAATTTAGGGCAGAGGCAGAGATAGGTCAAGTGAAGTAGATTTCAAGTTTATTTGAATTGAACAAATAAGGAACTATGAATAAACAAGAATGTGTGCTGATCCTTGTCAAGAATGACCCATATTCTTAACTTCAGAAATTGTGTCAATGGTGGTAGAACTTTCTTGTGGGTAATGGTAAGAAGAGCAGTTTGGGAGACAGGGTAAGGTATATCAAAAGTGTATCTGTGTAATATTAAGTTTGAGATGTCTGTTGGAAATGACAAATATTTGGCTATAGGATTGAGGAGTGTAGAACTCAGAATAGATGTTTGAGTTGGAGAAATCTTGGAGTTACCACCACAGAATGAATTGTAAGCCATGCTTTAAGAGACTCTAGAAGGAGAGTACACAAAGGAAATGTATGAGGATCTTTGGTCAGTTCCTTAAGAACTCTGCTATTGAGAAATCTGAAAAGGAGTCGAAGTCACCAAAGGAGGTGGATAAAAAGAGTCAAAGAGTAGAAAAAACACTAGAAGACAAGAGAAAAAAAGAAGAAAGTGAAAGTCACTCAGTCGCGTCCAACTCTTTGCGACCCCACACACTAGACAGTCCATGGAGTTCTGCAGGCCAGAATACTGGAGTGGGTAGCCTATCCCTTCTCCAGAGGATCTCCCAACCCAGGGATCAAACCTAGGTCTTCCGCATTGCAGGCATATTCTTTACATCTGAGCCACCAGGGAATCCCAGAAGACAAGAGAAAGGACTGTTTCAAAAAGTGATCAACAATATTATCTTCTGCTAGGTTTAATAAAATATATACAAAATAAAAAGTTCATTCCCTTTGTATTATGGGAGTCCTTAGTAATCTGAGTGGGAGAAAAGTAAAATATATAGAAGGGACATATATGTGAAGAAAATGAAAAAGTGTGAAGTCTTTACAGGAGTTTGACTGTGGGAAGGGGTGGAAGGACAGAGTGGTAGCTCTGTGTATCAGGATAATTTATGCCAGCTGCCTCTAACAGACAAACCCAAGGACTTCACATAGTCAGTATGTCTCACTCATGTGGTGTTTGGTGATGATCCTTCCTGCACTTCCCAATCCCATAATCATGATGTCTAGAACACGTGGCCTCTAAGTTCACTGTGACAAGACCTATGGAAAAGGTACACCAGCTTTTAGCATTACATAAACCTTTCACTCACACTCCAAGAGCCAGAACCAGTCTAATGACCAAGGAAAATTGGAAATTTTAAGGGAGCTCTTGAAATAGTCAGTGTACATATACTGCTATACCACCGAAATTGAAGCAGCAGGTAGGGCTCAAGGAATATTCTTTTATTTGTTGATTGGTGTGCTTGGTTTGTTTTTTATGATGGGAGATGTTGTAATCCATTTTTGTTATCTGATGAGAACAGTCTGGGAAGGAGAGAGGAATGAGATAGAAGCCGAAGAGAAAGGAAATCTCAGAAGACAGAATTTCATGGGAAGGGAAAAGGGAATAGAATCCAAAGCACACAAGCAAAAACTAGCCTCTGACACTTTATCTGTTGAGTCACTGTCATAAATGGAAGCCATAGAGATTGGTAGAATTATACTTTTAGATTTGGTGGTAGAAAGATTAAGTGCCCATTTGGTGACTTCTTTGTCCTCATAATGTGAAGCATGGTTATCAGCTGAAACTCAAGTACGTGGTGAGGTGCAAGCCCAAGAGATTGAGGAACATGGTAAGGATGTGAAAGTTTCCAAGAAGAAAACATCTTCCATTGGAAACCTGCTTGATTTATTTCCTGCCACTTTCCCTCAAATATTCAGTTTTCCAACTACCCTAAAATATTTAACATAACACAAATATGCCATGTGGGCTGCCCTGGTGGCTCAGATGGTAAAGAATCTGCCTAAAGGATGATGAGGGAGACTTGGGTTCAACCTGGGTCAGGAAGATCCCCTGGAGAAAGGAATGGCTACCCACTCCTATATTCTTGCCTGGAGAATTCCCATGGACAGAGGAGCCTGGCAGGCTATAGTCCATGGGGTTGCAAAGAGTCGGAATATGCCATGCAATTGCTCTGATTCCATATTTATCCTTGCTTTTTCTCTTCCTGGATTAATCTCTCCAACCCCATCTTGTCTGCCTTGTATATCTTCAGCTCTTGACTCAAGTAGGAGCCCTTTTATGAAAACTTTTCTTCTTCTAGGAAGAGTTGGTCCCTTCTCCTTCCTCTTTCAGTGAACTATGTCTCTCTCATTAAACTCTAAGTTTCCTGAGATCATGAAACCTTTATTCACAGAACCTAGTACACAGCATTGCACAAAATGTGGAGATACTCATAACTGCTGCTTGAAGTTACTGGCATTTAGTAGAGTATTAAGTATGTTAAAGATTGTGAATAAAGTTTGTCACTCTAAAGATCTGATAGAAATCTAAACTTCAAGTGTTTAAAATATAATTCAAAATAGCAAAACAGGATAGAAATCAGCCCATATTTACTAACAGAGAATGGGTGTTTTCTGCCACATAAGCAGCTAGTTCCAAGTCAGAAACACTGTAAATAACTAATTAAAATATCTTTCTGCTGTAATAAAAATAAAATGCCTTAAGCAGTCTAACCTGCTTTCCCCAACTCATTTAGCAACTTCCTTACTGTGTAAAGGCCCTTCACAAAATAGACACCAGCTTTGCAGAAGGTATTTTTGAATAATTGAAATATGAAAGCAAAAATTTTAAGACATGCCATCTGTTTTGTTTTTCTTGGAACCCAATGATTTTATCTTTCCTGAGTTTCAAACTACCTCACCCTTTATAGAAATTCATTAAAACTTCACAGCAGGGGGAAGGTGAACAGGAGAAGCACAGCCATAGGATATGAAAAATAGCTGTTTCTGCTCTGATTTCTGTATTCAGACCTCCCAATTAATCCAGGGCATTTCTATCACTTTGGGTTGTTTCTCTCAACTCTACAAACCCTACAGGCAGGAAAACTTGGAGCTAATTTTCAATCTGGCAACTCAATTTTTAACCAATCTAACCTGACATGGTTACATCTTCCATACCACTGTGCAAACCTAATTAAAATCACCACTGTTTAGGTAATAAAAGTATTGCCATATTTCTCAAAATCAAATTAAAATCCAGGATTCCAAAGTTGCCATCACTACATGCACCCCTGCACGTTATTAGGAAGCAACATATAATTACTGGAGGCAGAGTTTATGGGGAGCACAAATTTATTTGGCTAGATTTTGGAGCATATTCCTTTATCCTCTATTAAGTTGCAAAATTAAATGTTCCCTCAAAAGTAGAGGCAACCCCCTTTGCATGGGAAACACTGAAATTAAACTGGTACAATGGAAAGAACACTGGTCTCATATATGAGAGCCTCAACTTCCACAGCTCCTACTACTACCTAATGTGCAACACAATACCTCTGAGTCTAGGTTTTCTCACCTGTGAAATGGGGGATTTGGCCCTCTTGATCCCTAAGATCAATTTCAGTCCTACAATCTGCCTACAATCTAACTTACAATCTAGCCTTAGCAATGCAAAGGCTACAGAGAGCATTCATGTCTCATTGTGAAACCTATCTGTATTCTTTTCATATTGCCCAGTGCTGTGAAACTCAATAGGTGTTTAATAAATGGTGGATAAACATATGTATAAGTCAGCAGAATGCATGGAATTAGAAGAGAGAATCAGGGAGAATGATTGATTAAAAAGAAGGAAAAAAAAAATAAGACAAATGAAACATTTATTTAGCATACTTTCCCACTCCTTCTTTACTCACCTGCTATTTAATTTTTTTTAAGTACTGTTTGCTCCTAAACCAGTTGTGAAATAAATTGTTATGTATTAAAGTACCTGTTTTAATTAATATTTATCTTAGCAACAAGCATCAAAAAACCCCAAATAATAGTGGCTTAATTAAGAAAGATGATTAGCTCTCCCTCATGTAAATTAGGCACTTCAGAGCTGGTGGTATTGTTCTATGACCATCAGTACTATAGTCTCCCTCTGTTTTTTGTTCTCATTTTTCTTTTTTGAAAACTTTTTAATTTTATACTGGGGTATAGCCGATTAACAATGTTGTAATAGTTTTAGATGAACAGCAAAGGGGCTCAGCCATACATATATATGTGTCCATTCTCCCCCAGATTCCCCTCACATCCCAGCTGTCGCATAACATTGCTTTGCTCTCATTTTTAAAAGGAAGATTCCACCCTGCAGCCAAAAAGGCTGATCATCTGTAGCATAACTGCATGTCAGAACTAGGAGGATAAAAAGGAAGAAAAAGGCTTGTCTTTGAGGAAACATCACATCATTTTACATGCAAAGAGCATAGTCATGGCCACACAAAGGAGGCCAAAAGTTCATTGTCTTTTGGTGTTTTTCTGGGAAAATATTACCACTAACATTTGGGGTGTATCTATTACTTTGAAAGAAGAGGAGAATGGATTTGGAGAGATGATACTTCCCATTGGGCTTCTGGCCTATGTACAAAATCTTGCGCTGGACTCAGGAAAAACTGTGAAGTAGCTTTTAGGGACATCTGGCTTCCATTTTCTGTGTCACTCTCATTTTTGTATAATAACAATTGCTTGTTTCCTCCCAATCTCTCTTAACCTGGAGGAAACTAGACAAACTCCTTCATTTTAATCTATTAGATGCTCATTGTGGTATCTCCTCAAAGAACATTTGCATTTTCAAAGAAATCTTAAGATTCAAAACTTAAGCCTAGAAATGAAATAAATGTCTCATTGAATAAAGGCCACAATGAAGGAAAAGGGGTTTTAGGAGGCACTCTCCCATGAGCAGCTCAAATGTTACAGCTGAGCACTGTGTTGGCTTCACTGGTGGCTCAGACAGTAAAGAATCTGCCTGCAATGCAGGAGACCTGGGTTCGATCCCTGGGTTGGGAAGATACACTGGAAAAGGGAATAGCAACCCACTCCAGTATTTTTGCCTGGAAAATTTCATGGACATGGACAAACGAGCCTTCAGGCTACAGTCCATGGGTCACAAAGAGTCAGACACAACTGAACAACTAATACATGTAACACGTCCAGCAATAAGGCCAACCTGATATCACCTTCATTATTGTTTTTTCTCCAATAATTCTTGTCTCCATCCTTCTGCTGAGTCATGATTTTCTTCTTTCTATGCACTTATTAACTGTTATAGAACTACATGGTATATAGAAGAGTTTTATTTTATGCTATAACTAAACTTGATCTTCTAAATCTAAATGAAGATTACAGCTTGACATCATTGAAAACTTTAGGCTACAAATCTGCCAAATATTGAACTACCAAAATCTTAGTAGATACTAATTTATGGACACTAATATACTCAAATGCCATTAATGATATTAAATTTTAATGAACGATAGTTACGCTTATGAAAGCAACAATAATGAGGTAAGTAGCATCTATCACTATCAGTTCAGTTCAGTCACTCAGTCGTGTCTGACTCTTTGTGAACCCATGAACTGAAGCACGCCAGGCCTCCCTGTTGATCACCAACTCCCAGAGTCCACCCAAACCCATGTCCGTTGTGTCAGTGATACCATCAAACAATCTCATCCTCTGTCATCCCCTTCTCCTCCTGCCCTCAGTCTTTCCCAGCATCAGTTCAGTTCAGTTCACTTCAGTCACTCAGTCATGTCCGACTGTTTGCAATCCCATGATTTGCACCACGTCAGGCCTCCCTGTCCATCACCAACTCCTGGAGTTCACTCAAACTCACATCCATTAAGTCAGTGATGCCATCCAGCCATCTCATCTTCAGTCATCCCCTTTTCCTCCTGCCCCCAATCCCTCCCAGCATCAGGGTCTTTTCCAATGAGTCAACTCTTCACATGAGATAGTCAAAGTAATGAAGTTTCAGCTTTAGCATCATTCCGTTCAAAGAACATCCAGGACTGATCTCCTTTAGAATGGACTAGTTGGATCTCCTTGCAGTCCATGGGACTCTCAAGAGTCTTCTCCAACACCACAGTTCAAAAGTATCAATTCTCTGTCACTCAGTTTTCTTCACAGTCCAACTCTCACATCCATAAATGACCACTGGAAAAACCATACCCTTGACTAGAGGGATCTTTGTTGGCAAAGTAATGTCTCTGCTTTTTAATATTCCCAGCATCAGGGTCTTTTATAATGAGTCAGCTCTCCGCATCAGGTGGCCAAAGTATTAGAGTTTCAGCTTCCACATTAGTCCTACCAATGAATACCCAGGACTGATCTGCTTTAGGATGGACTGGTTGGATCTCCTTGCAGTCCAAGAGACTCTTAAGAGTCGTCTCCAACACCACAGTTCAAAAGCATCAATTCTTCGGTGCTCAGCTTTCTTTATAGTTCAACTCTCACATCCATACATGACTACTGGAAAAACCATAGCCTTTCCTAGAGGCTATATTACTTTGTTGGCAAAGTAATGTCTCTGCTTTTTAATATGCTGTCTAGGTTGGTCATAACCTTCCTTCCAAGGAGCCAGCGTCTTTTAATTTCATGACTGCAATCACCGTCTGCAATGATTTTGGAGCCCAGAAAAATAAAGTCAGCCACTGTTTCCACTGTTTCCCCATCGATTTTTCATGAAGTGATGGGACCAGATGCCATGAACTTTGTTTTCTGAATGTTGAGCTTTAAGCCAACTTTTTCACTCTCCTCTTTCACTTTCATCAAAAGGATCTTTAGTTCTTCACTTTCTGCCATAAGGGTGGTGTCATCTGCATATCTGAGGTTATGGATATTTCTCCTGGCAATCTTGATTCCAGCTTCTGCTTCCTCCAGACCAGCGTTTCTCATGATGTACTCTGCATATAAGTTAAATATACAGCCTTGATGTACTCCTTTTCCTATTTGGAACCAGCTTGTTGTTCCATGTTTAGTTCTAACTGTTCTTCCTAACCTGCATACGGGTTTCTCAAGAGGCAGGTCAGGTGGTCTAGTATGCCCATCTCTTTCAGAATTTTCCACAGTTTATTGTGATCCACACAGTCAAAGGCTTTGGCATAGTCAATAAGGTAGAAATAGATGTTTTTCTGGAACTCTCTTGCTTTTTCCATGATCCAGTGAATGTTGGCAATTTGGTCTCTGATTCCCCTGTCTTTTCTAAAACCAGCTTGAATATCTGGAAGTTCACGGTTCACATATTGCTGAAGACTGGCTTGGAGAATTTTGAGCATTACTTTACTAGCGTGTGAGATGAGTGCAATTGTGTGGCAGTTTGAGCATTCTTTGGCATTACCTTTCTTTGGGATTGGAATGAAAACTGACCTTTTCCAGTCCGTTGGCCACTGCTTAGTTTTCCAAATTTGCCGGCATATTGAGTGCAGCACTTTCACAGCATCATCTTTTAGGGTTTGCAATAGCTCAACTGGAATTCCATCACCTCCACTAGCTTTGTTTATAGTGATGCTTCCTAAAGCCCACATGACTTCACATTCCATGATGTCCAGGTCTTAGGTGAGTGTGAGTGATCATCGTTATTATTTGGGTCGTGATGACCTTTTTTGTACAGTTCTTCTGTGTATTCTTGCCACCTCTTCTTAATATCTTCTGTTTCTTTTAAGTCCATACAATTTCTATCCTTTATTTTGCCTATCTTTGCATGAAATATTCCCTTGGTACCTCTAATTTTCTTGAAGAGATCTGTAATCTTTCCCATTCTGTTGTTTTCCTCTATTTCTTTGCACTGATCACTGAGGAAGGCTTTCTTATCTCTCCTTGCTATTCTTTGGAAATCTGCATTCAAATGGGTATATCTTTCCTTTTCGCTTTTGCTTTTCACTTCTCTTCTTTTTACAGCCATTTGTAAGGCCTCCTCAGACAGCCATTTTGCCTTTTTGTATTTCTTTTTCTTGGGGATGGTCTTGATCCCTATCTCCCGTACAATGTCACAAACCTCTGTCCATAGTTCATCAGGCACTCTGTCTATCAGATCTAGTCCCTTAAATCTATATCTCACTTCCACTGTAGTCATAAGGGACTTGATTTAGGTCATAGTTGAATGGTCTTGTAGTTTTCCCCACTTCTATTACTATAAGACATTCTAATTTATGGAATAAATTCAGCCCTTCATTTGCCCCATTGTGCCTAGCTATTAGAGCACAGGTATGGGTTTTTTTGTTTTTTTTTTTTTTGCCAGTTTATTTTTTTTTAATTGAAGGATAATTGCTTTACAGAATGTTGTGGTTTTCTGTTAAACATCAATAAGTATAAGCCATAGGTACACCCATGTCCCCTCCCTCCCAAACTTCCCTCCCATCTCCCTCCACATCCTACCCTTCTAGATTGTCACAAGCTACTGTTTGAGTTCCCTGAGTCATACAGCAAATTCCCACTGGCTATCTATTTTACCTGTGGTATTATAAGTTTCCATGTTACTCTCTCCATACATGTTACCCTCTCTCTCCTCCCCTCTCCCCATGTCCATAGGTCTGTTCTCTGTCTGGTTCTCCATTGAGTGAGTGAAATCCCTCAGTCATGTCCGACTCTTTGCAACCCCATGGACTATACAGTCCATGCAATTCTCCAGGCCAGAATACTGGAGTGGGTAGCCTTATCACTTCTCCAGGGGAATCTTCCCAACCCAGGCATCGAACCCAGGTCTCCCACACTGCAGGTGGATTCTTTACCAACTGAGCTATCAGGGAAGCCCCTGGTTCTCCTTTGCTGCCCTGAAAATAAGTTTATCAGTAGCATCTTTCTAGATTCCATACATATGCATCAGTATATGATATTTATATTTCTCTTTCTGATTTACTTTATTCTGTATAATAGGCTCTAGGTTTGTCCACCTCATTAGAACTGACTCAAATTTGATTCCACATTGTGAATCACTTATCATTCACATGGTTCACTTTATAGATATTGTGATCTACTGGGTGAATTCCAGATTCTAAATTAAACAGCACAGAGCATGACAGCTCTCCATATCTATAAACTTCTGTTTAGAACAATTGTAGACTGCTTAAAATTGGTCTAAAGCATCTGGTAGGTGTTATTTCACTTAAACATGGTACATTTTTATCTAAATTAAAATTTTGGAAGATTTTAGGAATCTTTTAAAGATATCACAGTTATGCTGAGGAGTTGAAAATAATTGGGACTCAGTTTCATGACCACCTACTGCACCAACATGCAAGTTCCTCAGACAGCATTTGTTCTGAGTCCCCAGGCCACTCAATTCTGACTAGGTCAAAGAATGGTACATAAAATGAGGAAGATATGTGCAATGAAATATCTGGGAAACTCTTAAAATGGCAAAGTCCTGAGTTTCAATCTTATATAGGCATAGAGTGCAGACAGAGTGCTAAAATCTTGATTTTTTTTTTTTTAATTACTAGAAAATCAAGTGATTCTGATAGAGGTTGCAGTAGTTGGAATACTCCCCTTTCCCCACCTCATAATCTCCTGAACCTGTGACTATTTACCTTACACAAGAAAGGAAATTTATATTTTGATATTGAACTCCATGAGCTGTTTGTTTATTTTGGATATTAAGCTTTTGTCCACTGCTTCATTTGCAAATATTTTCTCCCATTCTGAAGGTTGTCTTTTCCTCTTGTTTATGATTTCCTTTGCTGTTCAAAAGCTTTTAATTATGTGATTGTGGTAAATGACTTTGAGATGGGGAAGAAGAGCCTAGATTACCCAGGTGAGTCCGATCTAATCACCCAGTCCTTAAAAGTAGAGGACCCTTCCCAGCTGTGGTCAGAGGAGCAGGCTAGAGAGGTAGCTCAGAGACATTTAACGTTGCTGGCTTTAAAGATGGAGGTAGATCACCGTGAAACAAGAAATGTAGGTTGCCTCTGAAAGCTTTTATGAAAGGCTTGGAATTTTTTGTTTTTCTTTTTCTTTTTCTACAGGCTTCAGAAAGGAACACAGAACTGCTGACACAGTGGTTTTAGCCAATGAGATCTGTATTGGACTTCTAACCCACAGAACTATACTGTACTCAATTTATGTTGTTTTAAAACTGTGGTGTTGGAGAACACTCTTGAGAGTCCCTTGGATTGCCAGGAGATTCAACCAGTCCTGGGTGTTCATTTGGAAGGACTGATACTAAAGCTGAAACTCCAGTACTTCGGCCACCTCATGCCAAGAGTTGACTCATTGGAAAAGACTCTGATGCTTGGAGGGATTGGGGGCAGGAGAAGGGGACGACAGAGGATGAGACAGCTGGATGGCATCACCAACTCGATGCACATGAGTTTGAGTGAACTCCGGGAGTTGGTGATGGACAGGGAGGCCTGGCATGCTGCGATTCATGAGGTTGCCAAGAGTCGGACATGACTGAGCGACTGAACTGAACTGAACTGAACTGAGATTTTAAAATAGTCAAAAATACTTACCTGAACTGAAGCCTTTAAATTTGTGACAGTGTGTTAGAGAAACAGTAGAAAACGGATACATGGGTGGCCTAAAATTCTGCAAATTCCTGTTAAGTATTCAAAAATACTAAAGCACACAATCAAATGACATTCAAGTGGAATGAGTGTGATCTATTCCTCAAAAGGGAAAACCTTTTCTTCAATGTTCAATTACTTAAATTCAGTAGTGGGTATTGCTCTTATGATATGGTTATAAGATATGGTTTCAATTTCATCAAAAACTGAAAAAGAGTAAAGGATAAAAAGTATAATATCATATATGAAACGAGTCGCCAGTCCAGGTTCGATGCACGATACTGGATGCTTGGGGCTGGTGCACTGGGACGACCCAGAGGGATGGTATGGGGAGGGAAGAGGGAGGAGGGTTCAGGATGGGGAACACGTGTATGCCTCAGGTGGATTCATTTCAATATATGGCAGAACCAATACAATATTGTAAAGTTTAAAAATAAAATAAAATTTTAAAAAAAGATATAAAGGTAAGGAAGAAAAGAATGCAGGAAGTAGAAAGGGAATAAGGAGAAAACAAAAAAAAAAAATGAGAGAAAAACAGGAGACTTGTTTACTTATGTTGGGGAAGTAGCCTGATAAAAGATTTTAATGCTTTCTTATTACCAACAAAGGCCCAGCAAGTTAAAGTCATGAAGTGGCCTAATAAATAGCCAGGACCTCTCCATAATTGTAGAACTTTTTTTCTGAACATGCCAAAGCTATTATGCCCTGTGAAGCACATGTGCACCAGTAATTTTGATTCTGTTCTAAATTTGGCTCCTAATCACTATTCCACTTTCAATCAAAAACACTCTGCATCTCCTGTCTCCAAGCATTTTGACTTTTTAATTTCTGTAATAAAATCTCAATCTGCTGAATGCTATATATTTCCCAAATCCTGAACTCCAACTTGATACATTTTAAAACCCAACCGAGTTCTCTTGTCTCTTTTCCAGGGCCAACCAAAAGCAAACTGTAAATGGGGAGAAGTTTGGTTTTGAGTAAAGAGTTTTTCTCTTGCTAGAGGCTACAATCTACTCCATAGGTTGGAAACCCTAAGGCTATGTGGAAAGTTCCTAAAAGCTTGTGAGCCTCAGGCAGAGGTAATTTGGAGGGCATGTAGAAGGTTTGAGTTTCCATATTTTACAGCCAAATATCAGATTTAGAAAAAGTAATGGTTAAAGCATTTACGGGAGAAGGCAATGGCACCCCACTCCAGTACTCTTGCCTGGAAAATCCCATGGACGGAGGAGCCTGGTAGGCTGCAGTCCATGGGGTCGCTAGGAGTCGGACACGACTGAGCGACTTCGCTTTCACTTTTCACTTTCATGCATTGGAGGAGGAAATGGCAACCCACTCCAGTGTTCTTGCCTGGAGAGTCCCAGGGACACGGGAGCCTGTTGGGCTGCCGTCTATGGGGTCGCACAGAGTCGGACACGACTGAAGTGACTTAGCTTAGCAAAGCATTTACTAGTTAATATGAAGATCTACTAGAAAATATGTAGATGACATAACTCTTAGCTTGGTAAGAGCAAGGAGTCTTGGTAATTGGTCTCAGCCCTTATCTAGGTAAATAGTGCCATGAACCATCATGTTCATTGTCTTTTGGGAAAGTTAACTTTTTCCTCTGAATTTTTTTTTTCTGGATGAATACTCTGATTTACCAGAAATAAGACAGTGCTTACTATCATGTTTATAAAAGTTCCTTATTTCTGCTAACACACTGATCCAGAGAGATCTTGGTCTCCCTAAGCCTTTCTTCTCTGTGAATATCCTATCCACTTTCCATGTTTTATTTCTCCTCCATAGACTCACCCAGTGCTCCAGCTGTCCCAGTTGCCATGTCAGAGCATAATGGATAATTCACAGAGCTTCATTATCGTGAGTTAATCCTCTTGCAGTCTAAACTCCCAGTAGGTTCTAACTAAGGAAATAATGAGTAAGCCAGGATCCAAAGGCAACCTCTAGCCCAGTTACCTTTTACAATATGGCCCAGGAATTCAGTTTATGAAAAGCAGTCAGATTTGGATTAAAAGTATATTTTAAGACAATTGAGGCAATTACAGGGAAACTTTTTTTAATGTGCATTCTTTTGAATTGAACTAAGCATGAGCAGAAGAGATTTCTTCATGAGATGGACATTTTTCTTTGTTTTAATTGAAACTGAAACTCGAACACAAGGATCTGTAAGAATATGAATTATACTGCATGGTCAGAGCATGTGGCAGCCTCCCCTCAAAAAATAAAAAAAAATAAAAATGGGTGATGCTAACACTGCTGATAGCATGTGTCACCCTCCTTAGGTAGCCCATGTAAGGAGGAGAGAAATAAACAAAAAAGACTTGCATATAAAAATAAAACCACAAAATCTCTAAAAGGAGTATCATAGAATGTGGTGGTGGTTATTATTGATATTCTGTAGTGGAGAAGCATTTCTATGTTTTTTATATTTATTACAAAATTTTCAAATATATAGTATGGTAGGCATAATAGCTCCCCAAAGATACCTACAACATCATCCCTGAATCCTGTGACTATATTACTTTACAGGACAAAAGGGAGTTTGGAGGTATAATTGAGGAAATGAATTTTAAGATAAAGAGATGGTTACCCTGGATTATCCAGGTGAACCCAGTCTAATTAAAAGCAGAGAGCTGTCTCTGGCTGGAGTCAAAGTGATGTGACAGAAGTTGGAGGGAAGAAGGTTTGAAAGATGTTGATCCACCTTTGCTGAAGGGAGACCACCTGGAAAGAATGAGCCATGAGCCAGATTGTGGCAGCCTCTTGGAGAAGGCGATGGCACCCCACTCCAGTACTCTTGCCTGGAGAATCCCATGGATGGAGGAGCCTGGTAGGCTGCAGTCCATGCGGTCGCTAGGAGTCAGACATGACTGAGCAACTTCACTTTCACTTTTCACTTTTATGCACTGGAGAAGGAGATGGCAACCCACTCCAGTGTTCTTGCCTGGAGAATCCCAGGGACGGGGGAGCCTGGTGGGCTGCCATCTCTGGGGTCGCACAGAGTCAGACATGACTGAAGCAACTTAGCAGCAGCAGCAGCAGCAGGAGGATAGATGTACCTAGCTGACAGCCAGCAAGGAAACTGAGAGCTCAGTCCTATGACTGAAAGGAATTAATCTGCCCTTAGAAGCACATTAGTTCCCCAAGCCTTGAGAAAGGAACTCAGCCTTGCTGACTAGTTAAATTTGATTTTATTATATTGGAAGTAGAGGTCCCAATTGAACTATTCTGTACTTGCTCTTCTGATCTCCATTCAAGTTAACAAATTACAGAAGCAATAGAAAACTAATTCATATTTTAAAAATGAAATATGATAAACATCTATGCCCACTGCTTAAATTCAACAACCCTAAACATCGTCATATTACTCATTTATGTTGTATTTTGCTCAATTATTTCAAAGTGTGTTTTAGAAGACCTGACTTAATCACTAAGTACTTGATCATTCATCTCTTCAAAAAAATACTCTCCTACATAAGCACAGTATCATTATCACAATTAACAAATTGAAAATACAGTCAGTTCTGTTATAATGCTTCTCATGAAATGTGAATTTGTTCCAATGCAATTAATACATTAGGAACAATTTGAGCATAACAGGACTTTGAATTTGCTTATGACTATGATGTTTTCAGAAAGCTATAAATACTTTCAGCTTTTCTATTATTTGGAACAGGATCCAATCAAATATCAGATTGCATTTGGTTATGTCTCTTAAACACCTTTTTTTTTTTCTAATGACACTGATTTTTTGTTTTGTTTTGTTTTTTGATTGGGCCAACTGTCTTAATAGACTATCTTAGATTGTTTCTGGGCTTATCTAATTGTATCCTCAAAATTTAATTTGTTTCTCCCTTACATTTTCTGTAAAATGTTATTTAGAACCAAAGTTTTAATTACAGTCAGTTATATATTTGGGAAGAGCAACTCACAGGTGAAAACTAAATAACCCCTCCTCTCCTTTCTTTCATCAACTGGGTCTATTTGTTATTCTGTCTAAATTTCTACTGACAAGTCAAGAAAAATATTTAATTCTTCCCTTTACCAGTTTTAAGAATAAGGAGTAGGTGTAATAGAAATAGGGGATTTCTAGGTAAAACTCAGAAGTAATAAAAGAGAAGATTAGTATACAGTAGGTATAGGTATTTTTAAATGAATGTATCATAAAATTATGAAGTTAAAAGAGTAAACTAGAAAGATTTATTACTCATATTGTAGATAACTGCTAATTTCTCTAAAAGAAAAAAAATCTATTAATCAGTAAGAAAAATACCAGCACTTCTATAGAAAAATTAAGAAATGACTATCAATATAGAGAAATGTACATGGCTCAGAAGTATTAATATGCTCAACATTTATCTCACTTTTCTAGTATCAATGTATAACTTTTTTCAATGTGCAATAAAAATGATAAAATACATTGTGATTGAAATGTGGAGCAACTGGTGTTTTTACGTGTTGCAGCTAAAAGTCAAAGTATATAAAACCTTTATTAAAGGTTATTTGGCAATTTTTTTTTTAATGTTGGAACTGATATATGGATTTTTAATTTTTGTATATTGGAGTATATTTTGTATATTTTTCTTAAATTTTGCATATTTTGTATATTAATATTGGAGTATAGTTGATTAACAATGTTATGTTAGTTTCAGGTGTCCAGCAAAGTGATTCAGTGATACATACACATTTATTTATTATTTTTCAAGTTCTTTTCTCATTTAGTTTCAAGTTCTTTTCCTATTTAGGTTATTAGAGAATATTGAACACAGTTCCTGTGCTATACAATATATTTATATATACACCACATCTTCCTATTGGTTATCTATTTTAAATATAGCAGTGTGTATGTGTCAATCCCCAATTCCCACTCTCTCCTTCCCCTTCCCTCTTCTTCCCTGGTAACCATAAATTCATTCTCTAAGTCTGTGAGTCTATTTGTAACCGAAAATACGGGCCAGCTGCTTGCCACCCAAAAGCCAATAAAGAGATCAAATTGGTGGACAGGAAAGTTTGCTTTATTTTGGATGCTGGCAACTGGGAGGGTTGGGGGCAGACACCTGTCCAAAGCTCAACTCCCCCAACCCCTGACAATCAGTGGGCAAGAGCTTTTAGAGGCAGAGGGAGGGGGCTACATACAGAAACAGCACAGTCAGCTCTAACAGTGGCCTTGAAATTGGTCATTGGTGGTCTGACCATTATCATCTTGATTGTTTTCAGCACAGTTGATCTTCAGTTCCAGGTTTGGTTTGTTTCCATTCCTATGAGGCCAGTTCTCAGAATTATGGCAGTTTATGTCATGGCTACAGTCTGGTCATCATGTAGTTAACTTCTTCCATCTGGTAGATGTTTCAGTATCTGCAAAACAGCTCACAGGCTATGACTCAGTATATTATCTATAGTCCTTGAATATCCTTAATAATTGAACTATTATAATTTAGTCTCCTTTAACTCTTTTCTTTTGTTTCTGCATTTTGTCGCATCTCTGATTAAACTTATTCTTTGACTAAATCTTGTCCACAGACAAAAGGCAGGCAGAGGACATGGGAGGCAAGGACCATAGGGTCCTGCTCCATTTCATGTTTCTGTTTTGTGAATAAGTTCATTTTTATTATTAAAAAAAAAATTCCACATATAAGTGATATCATATGATGCTTATCTTTCTCTGTCTGACTTACTTCACTTAGTATGATAATCTCCAGACCCATCCATGTTGTTGCAAATGGCATTATTTCATTATTTTTAATGGTTGAGTACTTTTCCATTGTATATATACGTATGCATATATATATATATATATATATATATATATATATATCACATCTGTATCCATTCCTCTGTTGATGGACATTCTAGTTGCATCCACATTCTTATTATTATAAATAGTGGTGCAGTGAATATTGGGGTGCATGTATCTTTTCAAATTATGGTTTTCTCTGGATATAGGCCCAGGAGTGGGATTGCTAGATTACATGGTAGCTCTGTTTTCAGTTTTTTAAGGAAACTCCATACTATTCTCCATGATGGCTGCACCAACTTACATTCCCACCAACAGTTTAGAAGGGTTCCCTTTTCTCCACAACCTCTCCAGATTATTTGTAGACTTTTTGATCATGGCCGTTCTGATTGGTCTAAGGTGATAGTTCATTGTCATTTTAATTTGCATTTCTCTAATAATTAGTGATGTTGGGCATCTTTTTGTGTGTCTCTTGGCTATCTATGTGTCTTCTTTGGATAAACATCTATTTAAGTCTTCTGCCCACTTTTCGATTGGGATACTTTTTTTAAAAAATTGAGCCAAATGAGCTGTTTGTAAATTTTAGAAATTAATCTCTTGTCAATCACATCATCTGCAAATATTTTCTCCCATTCTGGGTTGTGAGTTTCATTTTGTTTATGGTTACCTTTGTCATGCAAAAGCTTTTGTTTTTAAATAAAACCCATTTGTTTATTTTTTCAATTTGTTTCCATTACTCTAGGAAAGAGAAAAGGTATGATTGTGATTTATTTCAGAGTGTTCTTCCTATATTTTTCTCTAAGAGTTCTATATTATCCAGTCTTAAATTTAGATCTTTAATTCATTTTTAGGTTGTGTGTGTGTGTGTGTGTGTGTGTGTGTGTGTATGGTGTTAAATTATGTTCTAATTTCATTGTTTTACATGAAGGTGTGCAGTTATCCAACCACCATTTATTGAAGGGACTGGCTTTTCTCCATTGTCTGGTCTTGCCTCCTTTGTCATAAATTAATTGACCATAGGTATGTGAGTTTATTCTGGGCTTTCTATCCTGTTCCATTGGTCTATATTTTTGTTTTTGTGCCAGTACTATACTGTTTTGATAACTGTAGCTTTGTAGTATTGTCTGAAGTCAGAGAGCCTTATTCCTCAAGCTCTGTTTTTCCTAAGATTGCTTTGGCTATTTAGGGTCTTTTGTGTCTCCATGCAACTTAAAAAAATTTTGTTCTGCTTCTATGAAAAAATGCCATTGGTAATTTGATAGGGCTTGCATTGAATACACAGAGCACTTGGTACTGATTATCAAAATTAATCCATATACTCTTTTAATCACTTCTCCTTAAGAATTTAGCCTATGGATATTCTTATAGATTAAAGACTAATGTAGACAGTATTTCCATTACATTTTCAATAATTTGGTAATGGTCTACATGTCCATTAGTTAGGATTGAGTAAAAAAATTTGTACAGGCTTTTCAGATGAAGGGCTTCCCTCATAGCTCAGTCAGTAAAGAATCTGCCTGCACTTCAGGAGACCGGGGTTCGATTCCTGGGTCAGGAAGATCCCCTGGAGAAGGAAATGGCAACTCACTCCATATTCTTGCCTGGAGAATCCCATGGACAGAGGAGCCTGGAAGCTCCCATATTAAGTGAAAACGCAACATGCAGAACAGTGAAAATAGGCCAGAACTGGCATCTATTGAAAATATAGGTATGTCTACAAGCATGTGTGCACAGATCATATACACATAGTCATTGCTGTCCAACTCTTTGCAACCCTATGAACTGCAGCCTGCCAAACTCCTGTGTCCATGGGGATTCTCCAGGCAAGAGTACTGGAGTAGATTGCCATGCCCTCCTCCAGAGGATCTTCCTGACCCAGGGACTGAATCCAGCTTCTGGTGGTCTCTTATGCCTCCTGCATTGGCAGGCGGGTTCTTTACTACAAGCTCCACCTGGGAAGCCCAGCACAAACATACATGTGCCTATCTGCAAAAGTAACTGATAGCAGTCCCATCTTGGAATGAGAACTATGTGGCTGGGAACAAGAACTGGAGAGAAATATTTTAATATACATTCTTTTGTACTTTGTGAAGGTTATGCTTCCTGGATGTATTACCTATCCAAAAATAAAATACATATGTATGACTGGAAGAGATCACTTAATGGGTGAATCTCATAGAAGGGGAAAATTCAAGAGCTTTGTTTTCATTTATGGAGGCTAGAATTTGGATATCAAGGTGACAGAGGATTATGATCCCACTGCGATATGAGGAAAGAATCCTTCCTCATATCTTCTAGCTTCTGATGGTCTCAGGTGTTTCCTGACCTGTGAGAAAATAACTCCAACCTCTGCCTCTGTCTTTACACTGCCCTCTTTTCTGTATGTTTTTACAAATCTCCTTCTCTTGAAGAACACCAGTCGCTGGATTTAGACCACCCCCTGCCCAACCTAGGATGACTTTATCACAAGATGCTTAATTATGTTTGCAAAGACCCTATTTCCAAATGAGATCACATTCTGAGGTTTCAGGTGATGTGAATTTTGGAGGGGACACTACTTAACACACAACATATTCCTACCAGGGGAGCTGAGAGGGTAACATTCTGAGCTGCCATGAATGTAGTGAAAAGTGAAAGTTCTGTTGCTGTGAGAGAGAGGGCTAAACTGATTTAGAGGGAACAAGCTGTCTCTGGCTCCCTGCACTAGCTTGGTTTTATTTTTACCTCACTGTTTGGTCCCTTTTTTAGTCATTATGGTTTTCTTTCCCTTTTCTTTTTCCCCTGAACTTTGTGTGTTGGAGAGCCTCAGATCCTAGTTCTTAAATTTCCTAACTCTGATTTCCCTGGATACTGAGTTTCATATCCAAAATCTTTAAGACCCTAGCTTCTCATCAGTGCCCTCACCATTGTGCCCAAGCCAGGACCACAGAGTGTGTCCAATTGTAGTCTCAAATATCGGTCACTCTCAGAGCCTTGCTGTTCAATCCGTGCATCCTATTTTGTGGCCCAAACACTGGCTACTACACACATCTTCTAACTCCCAGCAGTTTGGTTCTCATGTTTTTCCCTCTATCTGGAATTCTTTCAAATTCTTCTACCGTGTTCCAACTCATTCTTCAACTGTCAGATAAATACAGCTTCCTGAGAGAAGCTTTCCCCAACCTATCACAAATCAGTCCATGCCCCCTATTATATACTCTCACCTTTTACTCTCTACGCTTTTCCATCATAACACTTATTTCCATTAAATTGAATTCATCTATGCCATTGTGTACTGAATGAAAGGCAGCATGGCAGAGTGATGAAGAGCACAGGTTCTGGACCCAGTTCAACTGGGTTTAAATCCTATCTCATAACCTCCTAGCTTTCTGACCTTGGACAAATTGCTAGACTATCCTCAGCTTCCTCATGTGAAAAATAGGATGAACATAGTATATACCTGATGAGACAGCTGTGGGAATAAGGATATGAGCATGTCCATATGTAGAGACATGTGAATAAATACAGCTGATACATGTGACAGCCATGTATTCAGCCATGGAATAATAATATATTTCTATGAGTGATACAACTTGAATTTACGTATTATAAAAGCTGTAACCTAAAACTGCAGATGACTTGAGGCACGACTGCATATTTTGTTAAAGTATATGTTTTTTAGAAAGGCTCCTTATATGTGTGAAAGATAACACTGCTGCTGCTACTGCTGCTAAGTCGCTTCAGTCGTGTCCGACTCTGTCCGACCCCATAGAAGGCAGCCCACCAGACTCCCCTTTCCCTGGGATTCTCCAGGCAAGAACACTGTTGTGGGTTGCCATTTCCTTCTCCAATGCATGAAAGTGAAAAGTGAAAGTGAAGTTGCTCAGTTGTGTCCGACTTCGCAACCCCACGGACTGCAGCCTACCAGGCTCTTCCACCCATGGGATTTTCCAGGCAAGAGTACTGGAATGGGGTGCCACACAGATTGTCTCAAATTCCTATTTTCCCCCTTGTCTTGTTCAAAACATCGGCTTAGGTGCAGAATACTATGATTCTAAGCTTTCTATAAGCCAGAAATGAGTAGGAGATCAAGTTTTGACCAATGACAAGGATAGAGAAATACCTGGGAGGACTTTTCATGTCAAATCAAAAGACAGATCCTTCCAGGAGAAGACTTAAGTGGTGGTTACTGAACCCTTTGCTGAATTCCCCTGCCCAGAATTCATGAGATCCAAATATTGAAGAATGGTAGAACAAGTGAATGAAAAGAGCCAGGTGCTTGATGACTTTTTTTGTACAACTATATTAGCCCTGGATGCCTACACTGGACTTCTTATTATATGAGAAACATTAACCCTAAAAGGCTAAGTAGACATGCAATGGCCAGACTAAATACACACATCTGGTTCACAAATGAAGCCCAGGAAGCCAAACACCTGCAGCAATGAGCCTAGAAATGGTCAGAACTTTGTCAAGGGTTCCTGACAACTGTTTTTGCTTTCTCTCCTCATTCAAACTCAAGATCAACCAGCAAATGTCAGTGTTTCCCTCCAAACCAATCATATAAGATGCCCTATTCCTAGAGAACCTGCCTCCAGCTTCCCCAAGTCAATAACCTCTAATCAGAGCACATGTGAAACCTTGTCTTTTTTTTTTTTTTAACTATAAAATCTTCCCAATCCTCCAATTGCCTTTGAGTCTCTGCCAAATGCAAATGACAATGTCTGACTCACTTACTATAGAAAGTTCTGAATAAATAGTCTGCTTTTTCTCATTTGGGTGGTCTTCGTTTGTTTTCACAACCTTGTATGTGTTTAAACATCTGTTTGCCAGTTTTTCTGTTACTCAAGGCTAAGTGAAATCTTGATGTACCATTATTGTTGATGCTTTTAATGAGCTATTTTACTAATAAGACAAGGAAAACTATTCCTGAATGCAGTGTGTCTCAAACTTCAGTGTGCATATAAACTCCCTGGGTGTCTGATGTAGTTGGTGTGGGGTGAGGCCCAAGTCTCTGGTTCTAACAAGTTCCCAGGTTATATCAATGCTACTGATCTGAGTACATTTTGAATGGCAAGTCCACAGTGGATACCTTCCAGCAAGCATTTAGATCTCCAACAATTTTATAATTAAAAGTATCAATTTTCCTTTCTGATGGGGGAGAGTGATGCTAGGAGGGCATGGGTTCAGCCAAAGAAATGAACATGGTATTTCATGTTCTCCTTGCCTCCAGACTTGGTTCTTTGATGTCTGGGACCTCTCTAGGTTTCCCTTCTAGACATTCTGGGTAGGCAAAGTCAAAGAGTTTAATAAAAATGCACTAGAAAACCATGCATCCAATCTGAATCCCTCACTCAAACACTCTTCTTTGTGAAAAGCGATGAGAAGTCTGTGCCTGACATTCTAGTTGCTGCAGGGCTTGACCACCCATTGGTCATACAATCTGGTCTTCCAGTATCAAAATGATGACACAGCAGTGCTTCAGTAATGAGAGGAAAATGTTTCTAGAATGAGCCTGCAAAATGCTGAGTCTCCAACAGATAAATCTGAGAATGAGAGAGGGGGGAATTAATCAACAATTTCACTATAGCCACATTTTTTACTTTCAGAACAAATATACAGCTTTTCCCAAATCACTCCCTTATGCAAACACTATAAGAAAAAAGCACCCCACTACAATAAATAATGAGTCTGTTTATTAACATCACAGAAAAGAATACTCTGAATTTCTGAGGGAAGTTTTATGTTCTGAAGACTAAGCCTGAAATTTTATTCAAACAAAATCTTGATCAAAGGCCCTGTCAAGAGAAGAAATCTTAGAATCCGGTTCTTACCTTTTTTTTCCAGGTATTTTGAAATGCATGAAACTCAAATAGGAGTTTCCCACAACCCCTAAGCAGGCACAGAAGCTGTCTCCAGTCTCAAATTTGTGGCAACGTGGTAGATTATGAACAAATCTACCAAGAACACATCGTTTTGAGAATTATAAATCAGACTGGCTGCTCCACTCACAGAAAATAAAGCCATTATCATAACTTTCTCACCAGGATCTGAAAGTCACCAAAACATGAAAGCCTGTTATACCTCCTGATATGCAGTAAATGGATATTAAAGCATATGGACTAGCAATTATATCTTAGAGTGATAATCTGGCAATCTTTGTGCTCTCTGAGAGCATAGTAAAAGTAAATATAATCTTAAATGTGGTAGATGACCAAGACAGTCTACTAGATTTACTTGACTAAAAGCTTGATGGTCTTCTCTATGCCCTAACATCCCTTTTCTTACAGAATTTACATTAGAAAACTTGTGATTGTGAACCCTTTCCTTGCCCCTTTGATATGTAAATCTTCCTAAAAGTTTCTTACCAGTTTCACCACCCAGAAATGTCTGTCTGAAGGACTTGGGTGTCATCTCTTTGAAATAAAGTCAAGGAAACAACCATAGGTGTGAACAGGTACACAGGGTATTTGGGGCCTCAAGGCTCTTTCTTTTGGAGGAGCTTCTACTTCCCTGAAGGGTGAAGTTCCTCATCACTCATTTAGCTCCTGCTTCTGGGAGAGGTCCAGGAATACCTGAAAGGGGGAGAAGAAATAAACACAGGGATGTTATGCTGCCTCCTGTAGTGAATGCAAAGGATTATACATTCATATTCCATGAATGATATAAAATTACTAAAGCTGACCCATGTGCTCCAAGGTAGACCATGGGATGCTGTCCTAATACAGGCTGAAGCTCTGGACCCACTTCCCATTCTCTGAGGACTTGTAGGAGCCTAACTCCTATGAGTTCCTTGATCCAGGTTGCAAAACAGCCTACCTCCTGTTAGGATAATAGGGGAAAGTTGACTCTTCTTTCAGGTAAGGCCAACTAGGAAACACAAATGACCTAAGACTCTTCTCATTTCAGCTCTTAAAAAACTCCCCAGCCCTTTGCTTCAACTGAGTTGAGCTCAGACTGTGTTCTGGCCTCTCCTCTGTTGCAATAATCTTGAAATTTTTCCTTGCCTGTTTAACTTTATCCTGTGCAATATTTCCTTTGATGTAGGCAAACATTTAATTATGTAACCTACTAAAGGAATGCACCCATGTTCTCTAACATGTTCACCATTTAAGAGAAGTAATGAAAGGGGGCAGTTTTCCAAATACTGCTTACAGTCCCCACCACAGCAAAATTGTTAGCATTCTGGATTAGAAGCTGACACCAATGAACTGATGTAAGCTTCACAACAAACATGTTAGGTTTATACCATATCGGAGGTAAAATGTAAAGAAATAGAGGTATAGAGGGGAAAGGCATACTTCCTGTTGACTATCTGTCCCACACTTTGCAGTGAGGAGAGTCTGGAATTAAGTATGGTAATTGATTTTCGAGGAGTACATGCACTGAGTCTTTAGAAGGTCAAAGAGAAGTATCTAATTTAGATCGGGGAGGTGTTAGAGAGCAAGTGACCTTTTAATTACAACTTGAAGGATCAGTGGGTATTAACCAGGCAGAAAGTTAGAGAATAGTTTACCTAGGTGGCGGGAACAACATGCACAAGCCATGGAAACATGAGAAGGCAGAGCATACCCTGCTGTTGGGAAAGACTGAAGACAGGAGGAGAAGGGATGACAGAGGATGAGGTGATTGGATGGCATCACTGACTCAAAGGACATGAGTTTGAGCAAGCTCCAGGAGTTGGTGATGGACAGGGAAGCCTGACATGCTGTAGTCCATGGGGTTGCAAAGAGTTGGCCATGACTGAGCCACTAAACTGAAACAGACCTGAGACCATGTGTTGTTGATTGGTAACTGGTTCATAGTGTGTATGCAGAACCCTTAATTCTTGTTCCCTCACCCCATAACATATACATTAGCTAGTGCATTCAATTTAACTTCCAAAACAAGATCTATCCCCTTCCCACCATCTCTATTCTACTTAAGTTTGAAAACAAGAGTAAATTTAAAGCTTTGATTTCAGAATCGAGCCTCTGTGGCTTGAGCAAGGTCATAACACTAGTAAAATGGTTAGCATAGAATTCAACCACTTCTTATCTCCCCTATCATGACTTCCCTAGCCAGCTACCATAGTTTTTCCCTGGGTCATTGCACAGCTTCCCAACTAGTCTGCCTGCTATCACTTTTCACTCTCCTACAATCTCATCCTTGGACTACAACCAGAATGCTCCCTTAAACCTGTAAATCAGGGTCATGCTTTTGGTTAAATTCTTAGAGTTGCTTCACATTGTCCTTAGAATAAAATCTAGATTTTTTTTTTCTTGGAGGGGAGCATAAATATGTTTGTTCTACTCCTCTGGTTTCATGAAAGGTTTTTAGGAAGGTACTTTTAGACTTTTGCCTCATTTTAAAACCCTAATCATGAAGGTATCTTTAATCACTGCATCAATAAACTGGAAAGAGAACTGACAACAGATGGCTTAACCTCCCCCTTCTTCTTGGGATCTATAGGCTTGTGCAGAACTTGCCCACAGGCCTGCTCTCTGTCAACCAAAGAAAGGGTCTTGGCCCCAGTGGATATTTTTGGATGACTCTCTCCTTATTTAGGAACACATCTAAAATGTCACCTGACCAACCTGTCTAAGGTAAGACTTTCACCCCCATTACTCCTGTAGAAATCAGTTATTTTACTTATAACATCACTCACTACATGAGATTTCCTTCATCATTTGTTTTGTTTTGGTTTTGGATCTTTCCACACTGGAAAGCAAATCCATAAGAGCAGGAATCTTTTCCTTCTGTATCTCCAAAGGCTAGACCCATACCTAGCACAGGTGGACAAATAATTGTTATGTAGATTCAATCTACAGAAGTAAAGAATGGTTCAGATGAGATGAGATCAGATCAGTTGCTCAGTCGTGTCCGACTCTTTGCGACCCCATGAATTGCAGCACGCCAGGCCTCCCTGTCCATCACCAACTCCCACAGTTCACTCAGACTCACATCCATTGAGTCAGTGATGCCATCCAGCCATCTCATCCTCTGTCGTCCCCTTCTCCTCTTGCCCCCACTCCCTCCCAGCATCAGAGTCTTTTCCAATGAGTCAACTCTTCGCATGAGGTGGCCAAAGTACTGGAGTTTCAGCTTTAGCATCATTCCTTCCAAAGAAATCCCAGGGCTGATCTCCTTCAGAATGGACTGGTTGGATCTCCTTGCAGTCCAAGGGACTCTCAAGAGTCTTCTCCAACACCACAGTTCAAAGGCATCAATTCTTCAGCACTCAGCCTTCTTCACAGTCCAACACTCACATCCATACATGACCATAGGAAAAACCATAGCCTTGACTAGATGCACATTTGTTGGCAAAGTAATGTCTCTGCTTTTGAATATGCTATCTAGGTTGGTCATAACTTTCCTTCCAAGGAGTAAGTGTCTTTTAATTTCATGGCTGCAGTCACCATCTGCAGTGATTTTGGAGCCCAGAAAAATAAAGCCTGACACTGTTTCCACTGTTTCCCCATCTATTTGCCATGAAGTGATGGGACCGGATGCCATGATCTTCGTTTTCTGAATGTTGAGCTTTAAGCCAACTTTTTCACTCTTCACTTTCATTTTCATCAAGAGGCTTTTGTGTTCTTCTTCACTTTCTGCCATTAAGGTGGTGTCATCTGCATATCTGAAGTTATTAATATTTCTCCCGGCGATCTTGATTCCAGCTTGTGCTTCTCCCAGTCCAGCGTTTCTCATGATGTACTCTGCATATAAGTTAAATAAACAGGGTGACAATATACAGCCTTGACGTACTCCTTAGATAATTAAAAATAGTTCTGTTAGCTAAGGGCCTCAAATTTCATAGCATAAAATCTTTGCCCTCTTCAAATAGAGGAATTTTAAAAGTTAAAACTTTAAAGCATTGTTCAAAGTTTTGAAAACTGAAAAATAAAAATAAAAGGAATTTAACTCTCAAATAATAATTTTTATAAATTATAAATTATTAGAAAATAATTAAAATTTAGCCATGAAGCTATGCAGAATATGTGAGTTTTACTTTCTAGTTGAAAGAGATACATCAATAGACAAAGTAGAATTTGGTTATATAAAAAATGGTCACCTTTTGATTCATTGCCTAATATCCTTAATAATGTAAATTTACTGCTTACCTATACTTAAGAGCCTGAGAAATGTAATTGGGTTCTCTATCCCATGTGAGTAATCTCTAATTTTCATATTCATTAAATCACTTTTAATCTCACACACGAAAATACGCTACTGCTCCTAGTTGTCTAAGTAGGAAGATTCATTTTGTAAATGAAAGCAGCTGTAAAATGACTCATTAATCTCTATAACATCATAGGTGATTCAAAGGACATGATTTTAAAACAACTGTCTACCTTGTACTATGTAAAGACAGTTTTTAATTTATTGTCAATATCTCCTGGTCATTTTCTAGTGGTTTTAAGATAAGTCTCAGCTAATATGTCTAGCTTGACTTAGAAAATCTAAGTCATCATATATCTGAGGCAAAGATATTGATCTTCCTGAATGAATGTTTGAATTCCCACAGTCCATATTCTCCAAAAGAAATATATTAATAGATTTGAAGATGTTTGGGAATTACAAAGACAAGAGATAATTTCTTCTTTTAACACTTTATTCCACTGATCCCCTGTAATTTCTCCTCTCTCAGATGAAGTTTGGGTAAGGCATTTGGGTAACAAGACTATCATTGCTGCTTTCAAAGTGACATTTGATTAAGCCAAGCACCTAGGGCATTTATTTAGAAGGACTGGATTCTTGTGCTAAGAAGTTAATCCTTGTGTTTCTGATTCAATTACATTTGCAGATTCAACCAGGACTTTTAATTCTATCTCTTCTTCCACAGGTGATTACTTTGAGGGAATTCTGATAGTCTAAGTTACATTTGCTGTTTATTTTTGGAGATCTTCAAATAAAGTAATGGAGGTAGACTTAGAAACCATCTTTCTCTATTTAAATAAGGTAAGGAGGTTATTGCATTCTTTTAGCTATTATTATCCATCCATTTTGTCAATGTTTCTAAAACTTAAAATGTACAAACCACTTTGAAAAAACAATGTCTTAAAGACTATTGATATTAAAATAAATTTTTTGTAAAATGACTTCAAAGTTAAACAAACACAAAACCAGATGTAAAATCATTTCATTTATATAATTTAACTACCATAACCCTGAAATTAATTTAAATATTTAAACACTAAAAAAAAAAAATAGTTACAGCTTATTTATTGTGATGGATGAGGTTGTGTCCTGGAATTAAATTGACAAGGTTGGGGTTTAACAGTTAAAAGATGGAGCCTCAAGACTAGTTCTGTATGTCATAATTCTTCAGTTTTAATTTTTAATTCAGAACATGGATTTTTGCAAAAATATGGTAAGAATACATTAATAGATCCCAATTTCAGAAAACTCAAGACAACTACCACTTACAAGTCATGGCTATTAAGCATATTCTCAAATGTCAGTTTCAAAAGTCAGTCTGAAAACTTTCTCATTCAAATTAGTATTAAACTGAATGAAAACTTAATCATTGATAGATGTTGGAAAATATTTATAATTTAATACTTTTACCATAGTCCATGCTAATGAAATGCTATAAATGATCTATACAAATTAGGTTTACTATAACTCTGGTCACAATGTTTATAGACAGTGCAATTTCAGCACAGCTTCCTCACACTTGCTGTACCTATACTACTTTGAATCTCAATTTTCCACTGATGTTCTCTAAGCTACATCAATACCCTCCTTTACACAACCTTGATGCTGGGAAAGATTGAGGGCAAGAGGAGAAGTGGGCAGCAGAGAATGAGATGGTTGGCATCACTGACTCAATGGACATGAGTTTGAGCAAACTCTGAGAGATACTGAAAGACAGGAAGCCTGGCATGCTGCAGTTCATGGGTCACAAAGAGTTGGATATGACTTAGCAACTAAACAACAACACAGTACCTTATGGGGCTTTCGGTCTTCATCTGGACAAACAAGATCTTAAACACAAATATAAATGTTGGCACTGTGATTATGTGAAAATCCCAACAGTAACTCTTGAATGCCTAAGAATTTACCCCCAGGCCCATGGAAGTTTTGATGAGGTATTTATTTAACCACAAAAAACATAGGTTAAATTGGCGGGTATAGTATGTGTTTCAAAGAAAAAAATACATTATTTTCTTCTCCTTTTTAACCTCCTACTTCCAATGTACTCCTGACCTTGACTGAAGGAGGATAGATGAGGGCTCAGCAAGGTTAACATTTTTAGCTGTCTTCTATGTGCCTGGTGGCCCTAGAGCAGTGGCTGCATGGTGGCTGAGTGGCTGTGAGGAGATACCCCATGTCTGCTGCTCAGTGCTGGAGCAACTGTGAGGAGATACCCCACATCCAGGGACAGAGAAGCTCCAGCAAAACAACAGGCACTGGAGCAGCAGCTGCGCAGCACTGGAGTGACTTTGAGAAGATACCCAATGTCCAAGGGCAAAGGAGAAGGCCCAGCAGGATGGTAGAAAGGGTGAAATCACATTTAGAATCAAACCCCAAACCCACCAGAGATAGGGCTCATACCTTGTGTGCACCAGGACCCAGAGACCCCACAGACACTGAGACAGAACTGTGTTTGTGTGTCTTCTGAGGAGGTATGGGTCAGCAGTGAATTGCTGCAGGGGCAGGGGCTCTGGGTGCAGTAGACCTGGGTATGGCATAAACCTTGTTCGAGGAGGTCGCCATTAACCAACCATAGAGCTGCCAGAACTTACACAGGATTAGGGAAACAGACTCTTGGAGGGCACAAACAAAACCTTGTACACACCAGAACCCAGGAGAAAAGAGCATTGACCCCACAGGAGATTGACCCAGACTTGCTGTGAGGGTCCAGGAGTCTCTGGCAGAGACATGGGTTCATGGTGGCTTGCTGCAGGGTTGTGGACACTGAGTGTAGCAGCATGACTCTTTTGAAGAAGGACACCATTATCTTCATTCAGTTCAGTTCAGTGGCTCAGTCGTGTCCGACTCTGTGAGACCCCATGAATCGCAGCATGCCAGGCCTCCCAGTCGAACACCAACTCCTGGAGTTCACCCAAACTCATGTGAATTGAGTCCGTGATGCCATCCAGCCATCTCATCCTCTGTCGTCCATTTCTCCTCCTGTCCCCAATCCCTCCCAGCATCAGGGTCTTTTCCAATGAGTCAACTCTTTACATGAGGTGGTCAAAGTAATGGAGTTTCAGCCTCAGCATCAGTCCTTCCAATGAACACCCAGGACTGATCTCCTTTAGGAAGGACTGGTTGGACCTCCTCGCAGTCCAAGGGACTCTCAAGACTCTTCTCCAACACCACAGTTCGAAAGTATCAATTCTTTGGCGCTCAGCTTTCTTCACAGTCCAACTCTCACATCCATACATGACCACTGGAAAAACCATAGCCTTGACTAGATGGACCTTTGTTGGCAAAGTAATATCTCTGCTTTTCGTATGCTACTAGGCAGCTGCGATGGCTGCGATGACCGGCGCACTAAGCGCAGGCGGCTGCGACGACCGGCGCACTAAGCACGGCCGAGAGGAGCTACCCCATGTCTGAGGTCAGGGGCAGAAGCCAGGAGGACCCCATGCCTGAAGGGCAGCAGCCAAGAGGAGTTACCCCATGCCCGAGGTCAAGGGCAGCAGCCGAGAGTGCCAGGCTGCTAAGGTGCAGGAATGGCTGAAAGGAGCTACCCTGCGTCCAAGGTCAGGGGGGGCGGCTGAGAGGGCTACCGCGCGTCCGAGGTCAGGGGCTGTGACGAGAGGAGTTACCCCATGCCCCCACCCACAAGTCCAGGGGCGGTGGCGGGGAGGAGCAACCCCACGCCCAAGGCCAGGGGCGGCGGCTGGGAGGACCAATCCCACGTCCAAGGAGCCATGGCTGCACGGGCGCAGGAGGGCCTAGAGGAGCTATCCTACGTTGAAGGTCAGAAAGGGCTGCAGTGAGGAGATACCCCTCGTCCAAGGTAAGGAGCAGCAGCTGCACTTTGCTGGACTAGCCGTGAAGAGACACCCAACACCCAAGGTAACAGAAACCCAAGTAAGACGGTAAGTGTTGCAAGAGGGCATCAGAGGGCAGGCACACCAAAACCATACTCACAGAAAACTAGTCAATTTAATCACACTAGGACCTCAGCCTTGTCTAACTCAATGAAACTAAGACATGCCTCTGGGGCAACCCAAGATGGGTGGGTCATGGTGGAGAGATCTGACAGAATGTGGTCCACGGGAGAAGGGAATGGCAAAACACTTTAGTATTCTTGCCTTGAGAACCCTGTGAACAGTATGAAAAGGCAAAATGATAGAATACTGAAAGAGGAACTCCCCAGGTCAGTAGGTGCCCAATATGCAACTGGAGATTAGTGGAGAAATAACTCCAGAAAGAATGAAGGGATGGAGCCAAAGCAAAAAGAATACCAAGCTGTGGATGTGACTGGTGATAGGAGCAAGGTCTGATGCTGTAAAGAGCAATATTGCATAGGAACCTGGAATGTCTGGTCCATGAATCAAGGCAAATTGGAAGTGGTCAAACAAGAGTTGGCAAGAGTGAATGTCGACATTCTAGGAATCAGCGAACTAAAATGGACTGGAATGGGTGAATTTAACTCAGATAACCATTATGTCTACTACTGCAGGCAGGAATCCCTCAGAAAATGGAGTAGCCATCATGGTCAACAAGAGTCCGAAATGCAGTACTTGGATGCAATCTCAAAAACGACAGAATGATCTCTGTTTGTTTCCAGTAAACCATTCAATATCACAGTAATCCAAGTCTATGCCCCAACCAGTAACACTGAAGAAGCTGAAGTTGGACGGTTCTATGAAGACCTACAAGACCTTTTAGAACTACACCCAAAAAAGATGTCCTTTTCTTATAGGGGACTGGAATGCAAAAGTAGGAAGTCAAGAAACACCTGGAGTAACAGGCAAATTTGGCCTTGGAATACGGAATGAAGCAGGCCAAAGACTAATAGAGTTTTGCCAAGAAAATGCACTGGTCATAAAAAACCCTCTTCCAACAACACAAGAGAAGACTCTATACATGGACATCACCAGATGGTCAACACTGAAATCAGATTGATTATATTCTTTGCAGCCAAAGATGGAGAAGCTCTATACAGTCAGCAAAAACAAGAACGGGAGCTGACTGTGGCTCAGATCATGAACTCCTTATTACCAAATTCAGACTTAAATTGAAGAAAGTAGGGAAAACCACTACACCATTCAGATACGACCTAAATCACATCTGTTACAGCTATACAGTGGAAGTGAGAAATAGATTCAAGGGATTAGATCTGATAGACAGAGTGCCTGATGAACTATGGATGGAGGTTCATGACACTGTATGGGAGACAGTGATCAAGACTATCCCCAAGAAAACTAAATGTAAAAAGGCAAAATGCTTGTCTGAGGAGGCCTTACAAATAGGTATGAAAAGAAGAGAAGTGAAAGGCAAAGGAGAAAAGGAAAGATATACCTATCTGAATGCAGAGTTCCAAAGAATAGCAAGGAGAGATAAGGAAGCCTTCCTCAGTGATCAATGAAAATAGAAGAAATCAATAGAATTGGAAAGACTACAGATCTCTTCAAGAAAATGAGAGATACCAAGGAAACATTTCATGCAAAGATAGGCATAATAAAGGACAGAAATTGTACAGACCAAACAGAAGCAGAAGATGTTAAGAAGAGGTGGGAAGAATACACAGAAGAACTATACGAAAAACAGCTTTACAACCCAGATAATCACGATGGTGTGATCACTCACCTAGAACCAGACATCCTGAAATGTGAAGTCAAGTGGGCCTTAGAAAGCATCACTACAAACAAAGCTAGTGAGGGGATGGAATTCCAGTTGAGCTATTTCAAATCCTAAAAGATGACGCTGTGAAAGTGCTGCATCAATATGCCAGCAAATTTGGAAAACTCAGCAGTGGCCACAGGACTGGAAAAGGTCAGTTTTCATTCCAGTTCCAAAGAAAGGCAATGCCAAAAAATGTCCAAACTACTGCACAATTGCACTCATCTCACATGCTAGCAAAGTAATGCTCAAAATTCTCCAAGCCAGGCTTCAGCAATATTTGAATCGTGAACTTCCAGATGTTGGTCCCATCACTTTATGGCAAATAGATGCGGAAGCAGTGGAAACAGTGACAGACTTTATTTTTCGGGGCTCCAAAATCACTGCAGATGATAACTGAAGCCATGGAATTAAAAGACGCTCGCTCCTTGGAAGAAAAGCTATGACCGACCTAGACAGCATATTAAAAAACAGAGACATTACTTTGCCAACAACAGTCCATCTAATCAAAGCTGTGGTTTTTCCAGTAGTCGTGTATGGATGTGAGAGTTGGAATATAAAGAAAGCTGAGTGCCGAAGAATTGATGCTTTTGACCTGTGATGTTGGGGAAGACTCTTGCGAGTCCCTTGGACTGCAAGGAGATCCAGCCAGTCCATCCTAAAGGAGACCAGTCCTGGGTGTTCATTGGAAGGACTGATGCTGAAACTGAAACTCCAATACTTTGGCCACCTGTTGCAAAGAACTGACTCACCAGAACATACCCTGCTGCTGGGAAATATTGAAGGTGGGAGGAGATGGGGACAACAGAGGATGAGATGGTTGGATGGCATCACTGACTCAATGGACATGAGTTTGAGTAGACTCCGGGAGTTGGTGATGGACAGGGAGGCCTGGCGTGCTGCAGTCCATTGGGTCTCATAGAGTTGGACACGACTGCACGACTGAACTGAACTGAACTGGTGTGCCTGGTGATTTTCATACTTAATCTCATTTAATCCTCACACCATCCTTGGCCAATCCGGACAGAGGAGTCCAGATAAATTACATAACGTGCTCGATCCCACAAACTAATAATTACTTCAATCACCTTCTAAACCTAGTTTTTTCTTTCCAAAGTGGAGGTTCTTTCTCCTAAAGACTTAAAAAACCCATACTATCAAACTTCAGGGATCACCGTCAATTGTGAGTTTGTTTTTCCCCCCAAAGACAGCAAACTTTTAGGAGTTCCCCGGCATTGGTTAGGATTGGTGGTTAGGACTCAGGTCTTTCACTGCTATGGAGGAATTATAGTGTCATAGTGACTGTAGTGAAAGGCGTCCACCCTAGTGTGGTGATATTTATTTGTCCATGGCTACTTTTCTATCAATGAATGGATAAATGAAAGAATGAATGCAAAAATAAAAGTTAATATATTCCTGGACATAAAATTTATATCTTTAGGTCAATCCAAGTTTAGATCATTCTCTTTGCAACTGGAGTAAGATAGTATTACACTGACTAACTTCTATAAGCTTTCTTTGAAAAGTTCAGAAAACAGGGAGCAGAGACCTGGACTATGTGCCTTACAGAGCTAACCCTCGAAAATGTATAGCTGGTTACAGCTAATGTTATTAAGTACGGAACTTTGAGCATCATGAGCTACAATGCAAGGCCAGGCCCTGAGTGATATGATATACAAATAAAAAGTCCAGTAAAAAAAGTTCTATTTATTCTACTTGCCAGCTTTTTTTTTTTTTTTTTTTAAGGTGGAGGAGGAAAATTCACAATCAAATTTGTGGGCAGTGATTTTCCTTATGGGCTACTAAAGATGATGCTTATACTGTCTTTTATACCTCACTCTCATTTATTCACTAAGCTAATTATTATCACCACCTACTGTTTTTAACATTGTCATGGGTTTTAGAGAGTATGCCAAGAATTCTTCTTTATTCTTTGCATGTTGTCCTGAGGAATAATGAATATCAGTAGAGATAAGAAAATGGGAAATCATACAATAAAAGCAAAAATTCAAAGGAATATAGAGACAAATGCTAAATTAATTGCCCCTCAGCTTAAATATAATTAGGAGTAATGGCTGTCACACCCCTTGTAATATACAATGCAGTGAGAAGCCACCCAAATTCTATTTTCTCCAATTATTCTTCATTTATATCTTTGACAAGAGGAATAATAATTCTTGTCAAAAAGTCTTACCAAAAGGAAGCAAGAGAGGGCTATGCAAGTGTTCTCAGGTTGCAACAAAATGTCAGAACCCTGAAACTTCAAAGTGACAGTGAGTGTCCCAAAATGGTTCCCCAGGTATGTTTCTATTTAGTCTTAAGATGGTAGGTGCTGCAATAGGGCATCAGAGGGCAAACACACTGAAACCATACTCACAGAAAACTAGTCAATCTAATCACATTAGGACCACAGCCTTGTCTAACTCAATGAAACTAAGACATGCCCGTGGTGCAACCCAAGATGGGTGGGTCATGGTGGAGAGATCTGACAGAATGTGGTCCACTGGAGAAAGGAATGGCAAACCACTTCAGTATTCTTGCCTTGAGAACCCCATGAACAGTATGAAAAGGCAAAATGATAGAATACTGAAAGAGAAACTCCCCAGGTCAGTAGGTGCCCAATATGCAACTGGAGATCAGTGGAGAAATAACTCCAGAAAGAATGAAGGGATGGAGCCAAAGCAAAAACAATACCCAGCTGTGGATGTGACTGGTGATAGAAGCAAGGTCTGATGCTGTAAAGAGCAATATTGCATAGGAACCTGGAATGTCAGGTCCATGAATCAAGGCAAATTGGAAGTGGTCAAACAAGAGATGGCAAGAGTGAATGTCGACATTCTAGGAATCAGTGAACTGAAATGGACTCGAATGGGTGAATTTAACTCAGATGACCATTATATCTACTACTGCAGGCAGGAATCCCTCAGAAGAAATGGAGTAGCCATCATGGTCAACAAAAGAGTCCAAAATGCAGTACTTGGATGCAATCTCAAAAATGACAGAATGATCTCTGTTCGTTTCCAAGGCAAACCATTCAATATCACAGTAATCCAAGTCTATGCCACAACCAGTAACGCTGAAGAAGCTGAAGTTGAACGGTTCTATGAAGACCTACAAGACCTTTTAGACCTAACACCCAAAAAAGATGTCCTTTTCATTATAGGGGACTGGAATACAAAAGTAGGAAGTCAAGAAACACCTGGAGCAACAGGCAAATTTGGCCTTGGAATACGGAATGAAGCAGGCCAAAGACTAATAGAGTTTTGCCAAGAAAATGCACTGGTCATAACAAACACCCTCTTCCAACAACACAAGAGAAGACTCTATACATGGACATCACCAGATGGTCAACACCGAAATCAGATTGATTATATTCTTTGCAGCCAAAGATGGAGAAGCTCTATACAGTCAGCAAAAACAAGACCAGGAGCTGACTGTGGCTCAGATCATGAACTCCTTATTGCCAAATTCAGACTTAAATTGAAGAAAGTAGGGAAAACCACTAGACCATTCAGGTATGACCTAAATCAAATCCCTTATGATTATACAGTGGAAGTGAGAAATAGATTTAAGGCCCTAGATCTGATAGATAGAGTGCCTGATGAACTACGGAATGAGGTTCGTGACATTGTACAGGAGACAGGGATCAAGACCATCCCCATGGAAAAGAAATGCAAGAAAGCAAAATGGCTGTCTGAGGAGGCCTTACAAATAGCTGTGAAAAGAAGAGAAATGAAAAGCAAAGGAGAAAAGGAAAGATATAAGCATCTGAATGCAGAGTTCCAAAGAATAGCAAGAAGAGATAAGAAAGCCTTCCTCAGCGATCAATGCAAAGAAATAGAGGAAAACAACAGAATGGGAAAGACTAGGGATCTCTTCAAGAAAATCAGAGATACCAAAGGAACATTTCATGCAAAGATGGGCTCGATAAAGGACAGAAATGGTATGGACCTAACAGAAGCAGAAGATATTAAGAAGAGATGGCAAGAATACACAGAAAAACTGTACAAAAAAGATCTTCATGACCCAGATAATCATGATGGTGTGATCCCTGACTTAGAGCCAGACATCCTGGAATGTGAAGTCAAGTGGGCCTTAGAAAGCTTCACTACGAAAAAAGCTAGTGGAAGTGATGGAATTCCAGTTGAGCTCTTTCAAATCGTGAAAGATGATGCTGTGAAAGTGCTACACTCAATATGCCAGCAAATTTGGAAAACTCAGCAGTGGCCACAGGACTGGAAAAGGTCAGTTTTCATTCCAATCCCAAAGAAAGGCAATGGCAAAGAATGCTCAAACTACCACACAATTGCACTCATCTCACACCTAGTAAAGTAATGCTCAAAATTCTCCAAGCCAGGCTTCAGAAATATGTGAACCGTGAACTTCCTGATGTTCAAGCTGGTTTTAGAAAAGGCAGAGGAACCAGAGATCAAATTGCCAACATCCGCTGGATCATAGAAAAAGCAAGAGAGTTCCAGCAAAGCATCTATTTCTGCTTTATTGACTATGCCAAAGCCTTTGACTGTGTGGATCACAATCAACTGTGGAAAATTCTGAAAGAGATGGGAATACCAGACCACCTGATCTGTCTCTTGAGAAATTTGTATGCAGGTCAGGAAGCAACAGTTAGAACTGGACATGGAACAACAGACTGGTTCCAAATAGGAAAAGGAGTTCGTCAAGGCTGTATATTGTCACCCTGTTTATTTAACTTATATGAAGAGTACATCATGAGAAACGCTGGACTGGAAGAAACACAAGCTGGAATCAAGATTGCTGGGAGAAATATCAATAACCTCAGATATGCAGATGACACCACCTTTATGGCAGAAAGTGAAGAGGAACTAAAAAGCCTCTTGATGAAAGTGAAAGTGGAGAGTGAAAAAGTTGGCTTAAAGCTCAACATTCAGAAAACGAAGATCATGGCATCCGGTCCCACCACTTCATGGGAAATAGATGGGAAAACAGTGGAAACAGTGTCAGACTTTATTTTTCTGGGCTCCAAAATCACTACAGATGGTGACTGCAGCCATGAAATGAAAAGATGCTTACTCCTTGGAAGGAAAGTTATGACCAACCTAGATAGCATATTCAAAAGCAGAGACATTACTTTGCCAACAAATGTGCATCTAGTCAAGGCTATGGTTTTTCCTGTGGTCATGTATGGATGTGAGAGTTGGACTGTGAAGAAGGCTGAGCACCGAAGAATTGATGCTTTTGAAATGTGGTGTTGGAGAAGACTCTTGAGCGTCCCTTGGACTGCAAGGAGATCCAACCAGTCCATTCTGAAGGAGATCAGCCCTGGGATTTCTTTGGAAGGAATGACGCTAAAGCTGAAACTCCAGTACTTTGGCCACCTCATGCGAAGAGTTGACTCATTGGAAAAGACTCTGATGCTGGGAGGGATTGGGGGCAGGAGGAGAAGGGGACGACAGAGAATGAGATGGCTGGATGGCATCACTGACTCGATGGATGCGAGTCTGAGTGAACTGCGGGAGTTGGTGATGGACAGGAAGGCCTGGCATGCTGCAATTCATGGGGTCGCAAAGAGTCGGACACGACTGAGAGACTGATCTGATCTGATCTGAAGACTATTGGAATAAAGTGATTCTACTCATAAACCTCTCATAACAGGAAAACAGAGGCTAAAGCTCTAACTAATAACTTCACAGTCACTCTTCATTCTTGTCAGAAAAGGCACAACACATTTTAAGGGTACTATATTTAAATGCTACTATAATTTTTTGCAAAAGGTTATGCAAAATGTTTTGCAAAAGGTAGTAAAATAAAATTTTAAGTTGATATTCTACCAAATAAATGCATGAAAATAAGCTGCAAAATAATTTTTTGTTGAGTCTCTTTACTCTTATTTCTGAAAGAAGCAGCATAAAACAAATTTATATCCATATGAAAAAGTTTCACTAAGATCGTTATATTTTCATTAACTATTAGATAAATACTATAATTTATAGTACAATTCTTTCTAATAATATGGCATTTATGAATGTTAAGTTTAATTTAGAACTCTTGGAAATGTATTAAGCAATTAAAAATTTATCCATTTTTTTTCAACAAGATGAGTGTTATAGGCGCCTACAGTTGTCCATTTATTTTTGCCCTGTTAGTAAATGTTAATGAATAAACAAAATCTGTGTGCATTAATATGCTATGAGGGGAAAAAACCTTGTTCTTTTTTTAACATTTCAATTTATTTTGAAATTGTCTACTAGCATTTCATACTTACAAGGATTTATTTTGTCAGTTGTAACTAAGTCATCGTTATTACAATGGCATAGAGGTCAATATTCTATCAGTTTTCCAGATAATTTTTGTTAGTTAGAAATATATGGACCATTTTCTTGTGCAATTCTTTTATCTTATTTCCTGTAACTTCAGAAAAAAAACTATACCTTAAAAGTTTACTGTAGAAAGGAGACAGTCAAAGAAGAGATATACAATCCACAACAGAGAAGTGTATTAGTAAAGGCCAGTATGCTAATTCATTTAGTGAACACCTCGTGTATTCCAGGGACTGCAGTAGTCACTGGGAATACAAGGGTGAGCAAGGCTGACCTTGTATAGATCATCACAGAACTTCAGACTGGTTGGAAATAGAGAAGAAAAAATTCCAGGATCCAAGACAGGGCACAACCAAAACCTTAAACCAGCAAGTCCTCTGACAGAAATGACATGAAAATAGGCTTGACCTAATGGAAGATATGATTAGAAAGCAGTGAGATAAGGTGATAGATAATGAAGAACAGATCATATATGTCTAGAATAACAGGACTAATGTCTTTGAATAAAATGGAAAGTTGAATTTTAGACATAGTCTAGTTTCTGATCTGCATCAAGCTATAAACAAATTAACTACTCAGTGAATTTACTAAAATCAGAAGTCTGTATATTAGCATTATTTGATCATGTTGCATTCCACTGTGATCATTTTTTATTTTAGTTTCGGACATTTTGAATATAGCATTTCAAAATGTAGATGTCATGCTTTTCTTTTTTATTTTGGAGGAAGAGTTTGAAAAATGTAGTTTGTCAGCTGATAAGAAATAAATTCCAAAAACATAAAAGCATTGTAGAAAATGTAACATTCATTCATTTAAATAGTTTTTTTTACATTCGCTTGTACTAGGCAGCACTTCTATATCTCATGGTTAAGATGAGGAACCAAAAAGAAAATGTCTCCACCTTCACAGAGTTTGCACTGAAGTGGGAGAGACACGTAGAAAGAGAATAAGCAGATTATTATATGATACAATGGCAGAAGATGTGTGCAAGAAAGAAGAAAGTAGGACAAGTATAAAAAGGGATGAAGATGGTAAGTGGGAAGCATAGATATTTTGGATTCAGTGAGCAGATGGGAATGTCAGAGGAAGTGACATTTGACCAAAGACCTGAAGGGAATGAGAAATGATCCACATGAGGATCCGGGTGTGCGAGGATACAAGAGAGCTTCCAGGAAGAGAGAAGAGAGTGAGTGGAAATTTGCTGAGGTGGGGACTTGACATGTTTGAGGAATGACAGGGAGGACAATGGGACTCTGAGCAAAAACAGAAGTGAGAGAAGGATTGAAAGGTAGTCATGTAGGGCTTTGTGTGCGTGTGTGCTCAGTCGTGTCTGACTCTTTGTGATCTCATGGACTGTAGCCTGCCAGTCTCCTCTGTCCATGGAATTCTCCAGGTAAGAACACTAGATTGGGTTGCCTCTCCTTCTCTAGGGGATCTAGGGGATTGAATCCACATCTCTTACATCTCCTGCATTGGCGGGTGGATTGTTTTACCACTAGCACCATCCCAGGCCTTTGTAGACCACAGTAAAACAATTGAATTTATTATAAATATCATGGAAACCAACTGCACAGTTCAGAGAAAAAAAGTGATACAGTCTGATTTGTGTCTTGAAAGGCTATCACTCCTGTTTGGTGAAGAAACTATAGAATATGCTGATAGAAATAGGTTAAGTAATTAAAAGGCATTTAATAGTAATCTTGGTAAGAGACTAGGTACATGGAAGTGGGTATATGGAAGTGTGAAGGTGGTTCTAATTGGCTACACTCATAATATAATTTGAAAAAGGATGGACAGAATTGTTAGTGGATATGATTGGTGAAAGGAGAGAATAAGCAGAGTTCTTGTTTGGGGTATACACAAGTGGGTGTTAAGAGAGGGATAGATTCTATGGGAAACAAAAAATAATGAGATTGAGAATTGAACAAAATATAGGAAAGATGTTCTTATTCAGAGCAAAAATAGAAAGTAAAATCAGGAAAAATAAAAAAGGGGAAGACAGAAGTCTTAAATGAGAATTTAAATGCAGTGATTATATTTGAGAGAAATTACAACTTTTAAAAACTTTTAAAAAGCACAGTTACTTGACTTTGTAACTGAATAGTTCTGTTGTCACAGACCAGGAAATATCTTCACTACTTTGGCAGACTTTACATTGAATAGATATTATATTATCATTATAGTATACTCCCCTGGAAAATTGCTTTAATAGTATATGAATATGTCATTTGCTTGACAATGATAGTAGGTCTGTGCATTTGTGTCATTGTTGAGCCTGAAAGAAAAGGGACAATAATCTAAGTGCCTTTCATCACAAGTAAGGTGATGCCAGCCTAGAAGATAATGAACTTCCACGGGGTGGACAAACAGCCAACACGCTGTTATATGCTACCGACGTGTCCTCCCAGAGCAATTTATTACTCAGAAGTTTTGAATTTCCCAAAGGGGAAAGAAAGCCTTTCGTGGGCATAGGTTTTTTTAGTGAATGCTTATGACAGAGCATTTCCTCTTCATTCTATGTCACAAAGCTGCTTATCTATTAGGAATGGGAAAAGTCAGCTTTGATAAGTTGGAAGCCTATTTAAAATTCTCTAGCTCAGAGCCATTATCTCAGTGCCTTTTAGAGTTTCACATTCCCTGTTTTCAAGCTAAAGGGAAAATGCGGAGAAAGTTATGCCTTCTAACATAATACAGGGCTTTGATTGCTAGAGTTTGGTTGCAAAACAATTTATAAGTCACATATATTGATCACATTAATTTCCAATTGCAGGTTTTTAAGCTATAAAATAAATAGAGTTGGTCTTAAAAGGAAACACAGAAAGACCACCAGGTGCACATCAACCCCTAACCCATTTTCACAATATTACAGCTGCTCAGACTTTTGCTTTCCAGCAGCACCACCCCTCATTTGGAAGGATATAGCTTATTAGGTGTTTGATCTTTTATCAGTATCCTATGGAGGCTAATGACAGTTCAAACAGAGCTATAATGATCTTACCATTAAGTCTGGGGGAAAAGCCAAAAAGAGAATCTAGAATCCTGGAAAACAGTAGAGCTAAAATCAAACCTAACTGCTTTCCAACATTGTCTAGCTTAGAACATCATAAGAGGCATGAAAATACAATTGGGAAATTTTCCTAGAGCTAGCAGGTGAGTCATTATGTGACTTAACATAAAAGCAAATTTTGAATAATTGCAAGCTTCAGTTCAGTTCAGTCACTCAGTCGTGTCCAACTCTTTGCAACCCCATGAATCACAGCACACCAGGCCTCCCTGTTCATCGCCAACTCCTGTAGTCTACTCAAACTGATGTCCATCAAGTCAGTGATGCCATCCAGCCATTTCATCCTCTGTCATCCTCTTCTCCTCCTACCCCCAATCCCTCCAAGCATCAGGGTCTTTTCCAATGAGTCAACTCTTCGCATGAGGTGGCCAAAGTATTGGAGTTTCAGCCTCAGCATCAGTCCTTCCAATGAACACCCAGGACTGATCTCCTTTAGGATGGACTGGTTGGACCTCCTCGCAGTCCAAGGGACTCTCAAGAGTCTTCTCCAACATCACAGTTTAAAAGCATCAATTCTTTGGTGCTCAGCTTTCTTCACAGTCCAATTCTGACATCCATAAATGACCATTGGAAAAACCATAACTTTGACTAGATGGACCTTTGTTGGCAAAGTAATGTCTCTGCTTTTGAATATGCTATCTAGGTTGGTCATAACTTTTCTTCCAAGGAGTAAGCATCCTTTAATTTCATGGCTGCAGTCACCATCTGCAGTGATTTTGGAGCCCAAAAAAATAAAGTCTGACACTGTTTCCACTGTTTTCCCATCTATTTCCCATGAAGCTTAGGCAACTCCTAAACTTTATGAAGTTTACCCATCCACAAAACTGTTGCTTAAGACCTTTCTATTGTTGTTTACCCCAAATTACCCCTCCTCATCAGCAAGCTGAGTTTGATATATTTAAACCTAGCTTATGGACCTTACGGAGCTGTTTCACATTTGTGTGCCTGCATGTGTGGTTGCCAAAGTCATGTCTGACTCTTTGCGACCCCATGGACTGTAGCCTGCCAGGCTTCTCTGTCCAAAGGATTTTCCAGGCAAGAATACTGGAATGGGTTGCCATCTCCTTCTCAAGGGTATCTACTGGACCCAGGGATTGAACCCACATCTCCTTCATTGGCAGGTGGGTTCTTTACCACTGAGCCAAAAGGGAAGCCCCCAAAATTTTGAAATATAGGTCACTGCAGAGACCTCTCAGTGACTCCACTCTGAAGAACAGATGATTTCTCAAATCCTGTTTTCATTCTTTTTGTTCATACTAATTTCTGGACCATCTGGGCTGGCCCCTCTGCTGTATATGGCTCTTTCCACAAGATTGAGCTTTTGCTTCTGTTTGTACCTATGCTATTTCTTTGTCTTGAAGGAGGAAACAGAACAGGCTCTGTCTTGAAAGCAGGACTCCATCTTGGGCCAGACTGTGGACTTTGAGCTATATGCCCAGTATCTATGGAAACAACATACCAACTGGAAAGCTAGGCCCCCTGAAGGAAGAGCCCCAGGGCTCATACTTAGATTCTCCATCGCCTAAAATAATACCCTAACTACCTGAGTAACCGAATAGAATCATATATTCTATTATGCTTATTGGGGTATGACCACAGGCCTATTGATAATTGTCCACTGTTAACTACCTAGGTAAGGCATATAAATCACCAGGTAACTTTGACTGTATCTTTATTTTTCCTTTGTTCAGACTAGTTTCAGGGAATTTGGGGAGGCAGCTTTGTGCACAGCTTTGCGCACATGCACTTAGGGTATAAAAGTTTTTCACAAAAACTGGTCAGGTTTCCTTGGCTAAGAGGAGACTCTGCCTTGGGCCCGCCAGTGTAATAAACTGCACTCCACTACCTGCATTGTCCTTCTGAGTGAGTTTGTTTCCTGGAACGCATGGCTACAACAGTCTCAGTCCCCTTCATGTTGAATGGAATAGTAATAGCTGACATTCAATATTACCTAGAACAAAGTAGCCATTGAATAAACGTGAGCTAGATTTGCAAGATAATTCTATTGTAGTAATACAACATCTAGGAAGACATACCACTTCTGCCTTGGAAAAGTTCTAAATTTAAATAGCTAGAGGGAGTGGGGTTTGCTAAGGAGATAATGACTAAGTATCTCAGCAGAACTGGGGAGAAGCTGGGCACAAGCCCTGCTGGTCATCACCCTTGATTCCTGAAAATTCTCACAATTGAAAGAGCTAGTGATTAGGCTTTAAGATCTGAATTTACATATTATCTAATATTTGAGGAAACCTTCTCTGTTAGCTCCAAATTTATTTGTTTAAAAAGAAATCACCTTTCCTTAAAATACAAAGTTACTATTATTACTGCTACTACTAGAATCATATCCTGCTGACCAAAGTTATATGACTGAATCATTATATAAATGGACTATGTACTTCCATTTGTGATGTTCATGGAGGAACATAGGAGACAGACTTAGAGACTTTTTTTTTTGACTTAGAGACTTTTATGTCAGGACTTTGAGGGAGAACGGCGATGGTGGGGTCTTGGGTTGTAACTTTGGGCAAATGAGATCTTAGCAAGTCCAATAACCTTTGACCAGCACAGTTCCCTCCCTTGGCTTGACTAAACTTTAGACCAGTTTTGTTCTGACTATAGGCTCCTGACTTCCCTTTTCTTACAGCATTTACTTTAGACTACTTGTAATTGGATGGTGGAAGGGCATCATCAATTCAATGGATACGAGTCTGAGCAAACTCCAGGAGATAGTGAAGGACAGGGAAGCTTGGTGTGCTTCAGTCCATGGGGTTGCAAAGAGTTGAACACGACTGAGCGACTGAACAAAAACAACTTGTAACTGTACATTCATTTCCTTCATTTTTAAATGTAATCTTTTAAAAAGCCTCTTACCAGTTTCACAAGCCAGGGATATCTTTCTCAAGAAACTGGGAGCCATCCTTTTGAAATATTAGCAAGGAAAATAGAGCCTCTTATCTCCCAGTCTCTGTGGGAGGGTAGGAGCCTAACTCCTGTGGGTGTCTTTGTCCGAGTTTAAAACTACCTTCTCTCAACTTTACCTTTCTTTTGGGTAAGAGCAATTAGCAAACACAAGTGGCCTAAGATTCCCCCCAACACACATCCTCCCACCACAACATGCACACACACACTATCTCTTAAAAATTCTCCCACCCTTCCTCTCCTCCTAGTTAAGTATCCAGACTCTATGTGTTCCTCACCCGCCTATCTCTGGCAATAGTATCAGACTAAAATCAAATTGTTTGCCGATTTTATCCAGTGAAAAAAATTTTAACACCCTACCACCCATACAGTGGCAACCCACTCTAGTACTCTTGTCTGGAAAATCCCATGGATGGAGGAGCCTGGTAGGCTGCAGTCCACGGGGTCGCTGGGAGTCGGACACGACTGAGCGACTTCACTTTCACTTTTCACTTTCATGCATTGGAGAAGGAAATGGCAACCCACTCCAGTGTTCTTGCCTGGAGAATCCCAGGGACAGGGGAGCCTAGTGGGCTGCCATCTGTGGGGTTGCACAGAGTCGGACATGACTAAAGTGACTTAGCAGCAGCAGCAGTAGCCCATACACCAAGAAAGGAACAGAGTTTAGTCTTAGACTCCTACTATCTCTGATCCTTTCTTGACAGGTTTATAGGCCTTTGTAGGTCTGCCACCTGCTTCGTTTCTGCCAAGAAATGAGGCAGAAGATGACCCGTTCATGTGGGCATTCGTCAAGCTCTGCACCTTCCTGGTTGGAGGCACCATCTTAGTTTTTTATTTTAATAACACTGTGTTTCTGCTGTCAATAAAGTGAATCAATTATATGTATAGATTATATATACATCCCTTCCTCCCACCTCCTATATCCCACCCCTCTAGGTCATACAGAGCACCAAGCTGAGTTCCCTGTATTATACAGAAGCTTCCCTCTAGCTACCTAGACACCCTCTTTTTCTTTCTTTCTCCTTCCTTCATTGTTCTGCCCCCTCCCTCTTCCCCTTCCCATTTTTTTCTCTTCTTTCCCTTTCTCTCCCTTACATTAGTGACAGTTATTCATTTTTCCTGAAGGATCCATCATCTCTTTAATGAGTTCAGTCTTTCAGAAGAAAATAAAATTGATTTTATTCTAATGTAAAGGAAATTGGCAACATGATTCTGTTTCTTATCATGAAAAAACCATTGAAGTGAGGAAGGCTAAAGGGCCAGGGGGAAGAGGTTGAGACAAAATAGGTACAGAAAATAAAATAGAAAACTGATAGCTCAACAAAGTATCTTGCTAGAATAACATGACCTGTAGCAACTCAAAGGCAATGGCAAAGAATGCTCAAACTACCACACAATTGCACTCATCTCACACGCTAGTAAAGTAATGCTCAAAATTCTCCAAGCCAGGCTTCAGCAATATGTGAACTGTGAACTTCCAGATGTTCAAGCTGGTTTTAGAAAAGGCATAGGAACCAGAGATCAAATTGCCGACATCCGCTGGATCATCGAAAAAGCAAGAGTTCCAGAAAAACATCTATTTCTGCTTTATTGACTATGCCAAAGCCTTTGACTGTGTGGATCACAGTAAACTGTGGAAAATTCTCAAAGAGATGGGGATACCAGACCACCTGACCTGCCTCCTGAAAAATCTATTTGCAGGTCAGGAAGCAACAGTTAGAACTGGACATGGAACAACAGACTGGTTCCAAATAGGAAAAGGAGTACATCAAGGCTGTATATTGTCACCCTGCTTATTTAACTTATATGCGGAGTACATCATGAGAAATGCTGGACTGGAAGAGGCACAAGATTGCTGGAAGAAATACCAATAACCTCAGATATGCAGATAACACCACCCTTATGGCAGAAAGTGAAGAGGAACTAAAAAGCCTCTTGATGAAAGTGAAAGAGGAGAGTGAAAAAGTTGGCTTAAAGCTCAACATTCAGAAAACTAAGATCATGGCATCTGGTCCCATCACTTCATGGGAAATAGATGGGGAAACAGTGGAAACAGTGTCAGACTGTATTTTGGGGGGGTTCCAAAATCACTGCAGATGGTGATTGCAGCCATGAAGTTAAAAGACACTTACTCCTTGGAACGAAAGTTATGACCAACATAGATAGCATATGCAAAAGCAGAGACATTGCTTTGCCAACAAAGGTCTTTCTAGTCCAGGCTATGGTTTTTCCAGTAGTCATGTATGGATGTGAGAGTTGGACTGTGAAGAAAGCTGAGTGCCGGAGAATTGATGCTTTTGAACTGTGGTGTTAGAGAAGACTCTTGTCCAACCTAAAGACCAGTCCTGGGTATTCATTGGAAGGACTGATGCTAAAGCTGAAACTCCAGTACTTTGGCCACCTCATGCGAAGAACTGACTCATTGGAAAAGACCCTGATGCTGGGAGGGATTGGGGGCAGGAGAAGAAGGGGACTACAGAGGATGAGATGGCTGGTTGGCATCACGACTCGATGGACATGAGTTTGGCTGAACTCGGGGAGTTGGTGATGGACAGGGAGGACTGGCATGCTTTGACTTTTGGGATCGCAAAGAGTTGGACATGACTGAGTGAATGAACTGACTGAACTGTGGCAACTCATCTTCCCAAAGGAGAAATGAAACTTTGGCCACCACTTCCCTATGAACAATTCAAGTGAAACTCTCTCTAAGTGAGAGTGTGGTAGGCAACCCTGCAGACTAGCAGCATCAGCATCCTGGGAGCTTTCAGAGACACCAAATCTCAGATCCTACCTAGAACTACTGGATCCAACCTACAGAGCCATGAGGATCCCAGGTGATTCCAGTGAACCCAAAGGTTTGAGAAACCCTGGCATGGAAAGCAAACTCTAGAGTCAGAATAATAATGGTGGCAATTCAGGATGGTGTGTCCAGTAGAGTCAAGCAAGCTATCAACAATGCTTTAACAGATAAGGAAACAAGGCAATGAGAAGTAACTTGTCTAAAGGCACAAAGTTAATGCAGACATACCTTGTTTTATTGTTCTTTACTTTATTGCACTTAAGATACTGCTTTTTTTTTTTTTTTACAAATAGGAGCTGTCTGGCAACTCTGCTTTGAGCAAGTCTATCGGTACTATTTTGCAACAATATTTGTCCACTTTATGTCTCTTTGTCACATTTTGCTAATTCTTGTAATATTTCAAACCCCCCCAGTGACAATAGTACTCTTTGATGAAGATTCAAATGATGGTTAGTATTTTTCAGCAAGAAAGTTTTAGTGTATGTATATTGTTTTTCATATAATGCTATTGCACACTTAATGGAGTACAATATAATGTAAACATAAATTTTATATGCAGTGGGAAGTCAAAACATTTGTGTGACTTCCTTTATTACAGTATTTGCTTTACTGTGGTTGTCTGAAAGCAAACCTTCACTGTAGCTGAGATATACCTATGAATGGAAAAGGAAGTTAAATAAGAGTTCAGTTCAGTTCAGTTGCTCAGTTGTGTCTGACTCTGTGACCCCATGGACTGCAGCACACCAGGCTTCCCTGTCCTTCTTCAACTCCTCGAGCTTGCTCAAACTCATGACCATCAAGTCGGTGATGCCATCCAACCATCTCATCCTCTGTTGTCCGCTTTCCCTCCTGCCCTCAGTCTTTCCCAGCATCATCCCAGGCCTTTTCCAATTAGTCACTTCTTCGCATAAGTATTGGAGTATTGGAATTTCAGCCTCAGCATCAGTCCTTCCAATGAATATTCAGGACAGATTTCCTTTCGGATTGACTGGTTTGATTTCCTTGCAATCCAGGGGACTCTTAAGAGTCTTCTCCAACACCATGGTTCAAAAGCATCAAAATAACACCTAAATTGAAGTCCTGAGTCTGCTACTTACTAGGAAACCTTGAACAAGTTACCCAAACTCTCTGAGGCTTTCTTATCTAAAAAATAGAGGTAGTGTATACACTCCACAGTTATTATGTAGATTAAATGAGATTACCTGTATAAAGAATCACATATGTTGATATTATTGTTTAGGTTTAATGTTTCTGATAATCTCTGGGGAAAAAGTAGTCATTCTGTTCAAGAATAAATATATTCAGTTATCCTTATGTTAGATGTGAGATGAGAGTGAAGGTAACCATAACAGGTATGCAAGACAATACTGAGAAGAATTTACTTAATTTTCAGATCTGTGGAAATACATGATATATTCCAGAGACAGAGTTTAGAGAAGAAATTAACAGGTCTGAGAATTCAAAGAGAAAATGAAAGAAGTCATGGGAGGAAATTTTAAACCAGCATCTTTTGTTGCCAATTAGCAGACAATTTTAACTTAATGTTTGTATTAAGCCCTGAGGTGTTTTAAGTTAGCATAATCAATCATTTTACCATGTGATTTGCCTTAGGTTTTCCCTTTTTTTTTTTTTTTTTTTTGCTTTGTTTCTTTTTTCTTTTTTTAGCAAGAGGTTTACTCAATAGGGTAGAAGATGAGAGACATAAAAAAGTGGAACCTGTTAAGAAGTTGTGAGGTTAAAATCGTGTTCCTAGAATCCTGGTTCTATACTAGGCCTGTCAAGCCACGAGGCAAACTGAGAAGTCTCCTGCAGTGTTTTCAAAGAAACCCAATACAAAAAGAAAAGGAACAGTCTAAAAGCAAGCAGTATGAGGTGCAAAAGAAATCATGCTGTTGCAAAACCCTCCCTTGTTTTAACCAGTGCACACACACTATGAGTGCACAATTCACCCTTATACACACACACACACACACACACCCTTATATCCATTCCCCATTTCTCTGCCTCCAATATTTTGCTTTGCTGGTAACCAAAGTAGAGGTTCTGAAATTACACGGAACATTTGAAAATAAAAAAAAAAAAGACTCAAATTTCCTTTAAAATATATTTTTGCTTTGAAATTTATCACCAGGCACATGTAACATGGGGCATGCTACAGTGTAGGCAGGGAACCTTGCTAGGGTTCCTCATGCCATTTAAACCTCCAATTTCTTAATTATCACCTACTTCCTACTCCCTAGAATGAACCCGTTAGTATATTTTATAGTATTAATAGATCTATTATTAGCAATTGTGTTTCAGAATTGCTTTTCATATAAAAGGCTTGCACTGACTGTGTCATCCCATTGATCTTACCTCAATGTGCTCCTTACAGTCATTTCAAATGGCTAATAACTTGCTAATATAACTTTACAGGTACATTTTGTCCCCTTCTCTCCGCTGATTGTAGACATACCAGCTCATTAAATGCTGTGAAAGAACACAGGTTAAGGTCCTTTCTTTTAACAAGCCAGCCATGTGAAACTGAAGTCTGAGCTCTTTTTCTTGTAATGATCTTGCTGCACCACCTCCATAATAGCAGGAGGTAGGGTGTGCGGCGAGAATATTTCACAGAGCTGCTTCTACAAGGGATAATTAATTTGGGAGTGGTATTTTCTAAAGTTTTCTTTCAGATCTTGCTTTAATCTTCTTTTTCCTCTCTCGTGTCATTGCCAAATCTCATCGGTACAGGTGGTGGGCCAACTGAGAAGCACGCCAAGGTCACACTGCAAAATGAAACATGTTGAGGCACACGTGGGCACTAACATTACTGGTCCTAGCCTGGAGCTACTTCTAACAACACATAAAAAGACAGCAAGTTGCGGTCACTTAGCAAAATAGCATCAGGGACAGTGTGAGTCTGCAGGAGTCCTCAAGCGTTGGTGGTTGCTAGCACAGTTGCTAACTATAAAACACAGGATTTTCTATTCCCGGAAGTCCTTGTGATTACATTTGATTTGGGGGTCAAGTTGGAATGAAAAGTGTTAGCGCTAGTCCAGACTGTTTAATAAACTGCTTACATATAAAGGTGAAATAGGCCTGAAATTATTTAAATACTCAATAACAATATAGAAGCCAGTTATAGTAGAACTATTAAGAAGTTAGTAGTGTTTCTTGCTGAGTTTACTGTAAAACAAATATTGCATACCTGCCAGAAAAAAAATCACAGATTTTAATTTTAATTCCATTACCGCAGTTAAATTAACACAAAATGACAAAGTTGCTCAGTAATTGTGTTCTTTTATTATACCCACTGCTTATGCTTTCAAATAAAATCAGTCAGCTCTTACAAACAGTGTTTTTCACAGGAGACCCTTTCAGTGAATGCCTGCTTCCAGAGTCTTCACTTAGAGTAACCCCCTGCTGACTCAATTCACTTACAGATATTTTCATAACCTCTCTCACACGAACATAAATGTTCATGGGCTACATCCAAGAAGTTAACAAGCCTAAGATAAGAGCTCTGCTGAGCAATGAACTCAATTCCTGCTCTACTTTGAGGGAGAACATGGGATGCTAGCAAAATAATGTAATGAGATACATCAACCTGTCTGCCTAGGGAACTCAACTTGCTCAGAATAAATTAATTTAAACCACCAATCCGGAGAGTTCAAATGCAAATGACCAACATAGCTACATTACCCATTCTGTCTAGTTTTCACCATTGCAGTACTTTTCAGTTATTCGAACACAAAGACAGAGGCTCTCACCACAGTGCTCCTGTAATGTTATGTACACACTGCCTTTCTAGCCTTTTCTTTCATATTTCACACTTCTTTGGATGACTTTTTTTCCCTAGGGATCTTGGGTGCCCTGAAGGTAGCACGTATATTTTGGTTTTAACAAATACTTGTCATATGAGTGAATGAATGAGTAGTAATGGATTGAATATTTTAAAATTTCCATTTTCTTTCAGATGACCTGAGCTCTTAATTTATAACTTCTGTGTTTAGTATTCATACTATATTATGTTTGCAGATATTTTAAATTTCAAATGTACCATCTTTATTTTGCTAATCATCTTCCAAAGACCTTTTCAAATGTAACCTGAGCCATGAAGCCTTTGCCACTTCTTCTAACAGCTAGATCTCTTCCTTCTTTGATTACCCATAGCTCTTGAAACATACTTCTGTTTTAGAGCCTTTCTTACTGCTTTTAATTTAGAGTTACTTATTTAATTTTTATTTCCCCAAACCCACAATTGTCTAAAATTTTCTCAAGGACAGGCAAGGACCACCTTTTCACAGTTGCCAAGTTCAGCATATATTCATGTATATATAATAGCGGTTTGATTCACCTTAACTAAAAGTATTGATCCAAAATATGGCTCAATATTATAAAAGATATCATAATGATTTTGTCAGGGGAATATGTAATTTCCTGGGTTCTGTCTCACTGCAGCAAAAATTTGAAATGGCAGACTGGTGTTACAGCTCAGTTTTATTTGGCAAGCAAAGGAAAATACATCCTTGAGGACTGAGAGCAGATGAACTCAAAAGAAGAGGCTCAATCTTAGCTCCTCTTTTTATATGTTCTGTCTCCTTCCCCTGAGTCTGCTCTATGTAAATTGGGCTAGCCAGGAGGGCTGTTTGCTTCATCTGAGGTTCTCACTCCAGTCCTTGGATTTTCTTTTGTTTCATTTTCATGGGCTTTTCCCTTTCTTTGCCTTTTAGCCACTGCCATTTTGGACTCCTGTTTCCTATTCTAGCTACCTAACAATTTTACAAAAATAAAACATGATCCCTGCTTATAAAAAGTTCTGGTCTTAAAATACATGAATTTTACCTAAATAACTCACCAAAATGATGAATGTGGGCTAAAATAGTTATAATTAACAGAATAGGGAAGAAGCAAAATTTTTAAAAGTAAAAAAGAACAAGAACTATAATCTATGAAAAACAAGTATCAGGAGTTATACTGTAATACAGTGGAATGAGCTCTGCCATTTGCTTTTTTAAGTGACCTTGGCAAATTTGCATTGCCTTCTAGGATCTCTATAAAATGGACAATCATACCCACTTTATTTATTGTGAGAAAGATGAGATTTCTGAAGCTTCTTTTAAACTTTAAGGTGCTACACAAATATAATTTAAACACAGGATGTGGCTTCAGGAATAGAAGGAAATGGAGACGGATGGAAAGCATTATGTCATATTGAAAACTCTCAGAGTAGCTTGAATTTGAGGAAGTAGAAAGGAGAACATGTGCATCTATCTTTAATGTGGAGAATGATATTATCAGCCCGTCAGTCAGTTCAGTCGCTCAGTCGTGTCTGACTCTTTGTGATCCCATGAATCGCAGCACGCCAGGCCTCCCTGTCCATCACCAGTTCATGGACAAGTAGCTTTAAGATGTATAATTGCAAAGTATTCAGAAGTAAGTCTGCCAGAGAAAGAGGAATACTGTATATTCTTACCTATATATAGAATCTGAAAGAACTGAACTCCTAGAAATAGAAAGTAGAATGATGGTTTCCAGGAGCTGAGGAAATGAGATGTTGGTGAAAGGGCACAATCTTCCAGTTACAACATGAATAAGTGTGGAGGGTCTAATGTACAGTGTACTGTCTGTAATTAACAACATTGTATGGTGTTAACATACTTGAAAGTTGCCAAGAGAGGAGTTCTTGAATGTTCTCACCACCAAAAAATGGTAATTATGTGAGATATTTTGTGGTGTCAACTAACCTTATTGTGGTAATCATTTTGTAATATATATGTATCACATTATCCCATTGTATACCTTAAGCTTATACAATGTTATCTCACTTATATCTTAGTAAACCTAAGAGGGATAGGAATACAATAAATTTGTATGTGTGGGACCAGACATTACCATTTTTTAAAAAAACATACCAGGTTATTCTAATGTGAACCAAATGGAGAATCAAACTGTATACAGTGGTTGTTTTACTTTAATATGCATAAGCTCCACTTGGGGACATTGTCAATATGCATGTTTTGATGCAGTGAGTCTGGGTTGTACCTGAGATTCTGTGTTTGTAATAAGTCAGTCATAGGTCCTAACAATATCCTCTTTACTCTCAAATAACTAAATTTTAATAAAAAAAATTTTAAATGATCTGAAATTCTTAGAAATAAAAATTGCTATACAGTATGTTGTATTTGGGAGAAATATTTTTAGGGTAGTTTTTTCCCCACAAGTTTTATTGAGACATAATGAACATGTAAGATTTCATTAGTTTAGCATATACAGAATAATGATTTAATATATGTATTTATTGCCAAATTATTACTACCATAAGTTTGGTAAACATCTGTCACTTCACATAGTTAAAAAAAGTTTTCCTCTGTGATGAGATCTTTTATGATCTACTATGTCAACATCTTTTAAATATATAATGATAGTATAGTATTAATATTAGTATTAGCATTAATACTAAATATAGTATTAATGATAGTCATCACACTATACATTACATCCCCAGAATTTATTTGTATTATAATGGGAAGTATGAACTTTTTGACCACATTTACAGATTTCCCAACTTTCCACTCCCTTGCCCTGATAGCCACAAACATGGTCTGTGTCCATGACTTTGGCTATTAGATTTCCCACATAAGTACTTATAAAGTGTTTTCCTCTCTGACTTATTTCTTAGAATAATGCCCCCAAGTTCCATCTATGTTGTTGCAAGTGGTAGAATTTCTGTATCTTTTATGGCTGAATACTATTCCATTGTACATATGTGTGTTTATGTACATAAACATATATAAATATATGAAAATATGTAAATATTGGGTATGCTAAAACATTCATTCAAATTTTTCCATAAGTTATTACAAAAAACTCAAAATTTTTGGCCAGCTCACATATATATTCCCCATTTTCTTTATCCATTCATCCCTCAATAGATACTTAGGTTGTTTCTATGTCTTGGCTATTTTAAATAAAGCTGCAATAAACAGGGTAGTGTGTTCTTTTCAGGATAGTGATTTCATTTTCTTCAGATATTTTCTAGAAGTAGAGTTGTTGGATCATATGGTAGTTGTATTTTTAACTTTTTGAGGAACCTCCTACTATTTCTTGTAGTGGCTATACCAATTTTCATTCTCACCAACAGCATTCAAGAGTTCCCTATTCTTCACATCCTTGCAAAACGTGTCTCTTAAAAAAAAATTGTTTATTTTTACAGTAGGTCCTTGTTAGTTATCTATTCTAAATATAGCACTATGTACATTTCAGTCCCAAACTCCCAATTTATCTCTCCCCTCTCACTTCCCCCCTGGTAACCATAAATTCATTCTCTAAGTCTGTGAAACTTTTCTGTTTTGTAAATAAGTTCATTTGTATCATTTTTAAGATTCTGCATATAAGCAATAGTATATGATATTTGTCTTTGTCTGACTTACTTCATTTAGTATGATAATCTTCGGGTCCTCTGTTTTGCTGCAAATGGCATTATTTCATTAGTTTTAATGCCTGAAATATTCCATTGTATATACGTACTGTATATTCTTCAGTTATTGATGGATATTTAGGTTTCTTTCATGTCTTGGCTATTGTAAACAGTGCTGCAATGAACATTGAGGTGGGCATGTAACTTTTTGAACCGTATCTCTTTTTTGATAATAGCTATTCTAACAGAAGCGAGGAGCTTTTGACTTGCATTTGCCTAATGATTATGATGTCAAACACCTTTGCATGTACCTGTTGGCCACTTGAATATCTTTTTTTGGAAAATGTCTATTCAGGTACTTTGCTCATTTTAAAAATTGAATTATTTATATTTTTGCTATGAGTTGTAGAATTTCCTTATATGTTAATATTTTGGATATTAACCCCTTATCAAATACATTATTTGCAAATATTTTCTCTTATGCAGTAGGTTTTCACTTAATTTTGTTTATTGTTCCCTTTGCTATGTAGAAGTTTTTTACCCTTTCCCTATTGTGTATTCTTGGATCCTTTGTTGTAAAGCGGTTGACCACATATGTGTGGGTTGATTCCTAGGCTCTCTATTCTGTTCTATTGATTTACATTTCTGGTTTTATGTCAGCACATACTCTTTTGACTACTATAGCTTTGAATATAGCTTGAAATCAGGAAGTGTAACACCTTGAGCTTTGATCTTCTTTCTCAGGATTGCTTTGGGTATTCAAGGTCTTGTTTGGTCCCATACAAGTTTTATAATTCATTTTCTATTTCTATAAAAAAAAAAAAAAAAACATTGAAATAATGATAGGAATTGCATTGACTCTATAGATGGCTCTGGGAAGCACAAGCACTTTACCAATACTAATTTTTCTAATCTATGAGCCCTGGATATCTTTCCATCAATGTGTTTTCAATTTCTTTCATCTATATATCTAGTTCTCAGTATTAAACCTTTCATCTCCTTGGTTAAATTTATTCCTAAGTGTTTTGCTTTTGGTACTATTTAAATGAGTTTTCTTTTTCAGATATTTTGTTGTTAGTGTGAGGAAACACTACTGACTTTTGTGTGTTCATTTGATATGCTGCCTCTTTACTGAATTCACTTATTAATGTAACAGGGTTTTACTGTTGGAGTCCTTAGGATTTTTATGTATAAAATCAAGTTATCTGTAAACAAGGATAATTTAAATTCCTTCCCAATTGTAATGCCTTATTTTTCTTCATTGCTCTGATTAGGACTTCCAGTACTATGCTCAATAGAAATGGTGAACAAAACCCTGTTTTGTTCCTAATATTTGTGCAGAGCTTTTGCTATTGAGTATGATTTTAGCTGTGGGCTTGGCAGATTGTTTTTAACTCTAAAATTTTAAAACACACGCAAAAAGCACTCGGTATGCCCTGGTGATTGAGAGACCAGAATTAGGAGACTAAGCTAGGAGATAGTTGTTGCCATTTGGTCACTAAATCATGTCTAGCTCTTTGCAACCACATGGGCTGCAGCATGCCAGGCTCGTCTATCCTCCACCATCTCCTGGAGTTTGCTCAAATTCATATCTACTGAGTCGGTGCTACTATCTAACCATTTCATCCTCTGCCACCCCCTTCTCCTCCCACCCTCAATCTTTTCCAATATCAGTGTCTTTTTCAGTGAGTTGGCTCTCCTCAACAGGGGGCCAAAGGATTGGCACTTCAGCTTCAGCATCAGTCCTTCCTATGAATATGCAGAGTTGGTTTCTTTAGGATTGACTGCTTTGATCTCCTTGCTGTCCAAGGGACTCTCGAGAGTTTTCGCCAATACCATAGTTGGTGTTGTGAAAAGCATCAATTCTTTGGCATTCTGCTTTCTTTATAGTCCAACTTTCACATCCATACATGACTACTGGAAAAATCATAGCTTTGACTATACAGACCCTTTTTGGCAAAGTGATGTCTCTGTTTTTTAATATGCTAAGTTTGTCATAGTTATTCTTCCAAGGATCCAGCGTTTTTTAATTTCATGGCTGCAGTCACCATCTGCAGTGATCTTGGAGTCCAAGAAAATAAAGTCTGTCACTGTTTCCATTATTTCCCCATCTATTTGCCATGAAGTGATGGGACCGGATGCCATGATCTTCATTTTTTGAAGTTGAGTTTTAAACCAGTTTCTTCACTCTTCTCTTTCACCTTCTACCTGCCATAGAATCTACCTGCCAATGCAGGAGACACAAGCAACTCAAGTTTGATCGCTGGGTTAGGGAGATCCCCTGGAGGAGGAAATGGCAACCCACTCCATTATTCCTGCCTGGAAACTCTGATAGATAGAGAAACCTGGTGGGCTACAGTCCATGGGGTCGCTAGGAGTTGGACATGACTGATCATGAGCAAGAGCACGAAACTTTCACCTTCATCAAGAGGCTCTTTAGTTCCTCTTTGCTTTCTGCCATTAGAGTGGTATCATCTGCAAGTCTGAGGTTGTTGAGCTCATATCTGAGCCAGGAGATAGCTATAGAAATTTAGGCACATAGGTGATTTAAGTCCAGCTAGAATAATGGTACATAGAATGCAGAAGAAAAGGGAGAAAGCTGTGAGACATCTTAATGGAATACTAAGTAGAACTTGAACAGATAAGGATAGGATGATGGAAAATGCAGAAGATTAATAAAGCAGAAACAAAGAAAATTAGTTGTGGCACAGTAATATATGAAACAAGTGAAAAGATAAACCAATGTAATATTTTATGTTGGTTGTAAATTTAGAAAACAATGGTCATAATCTACAATTTGGGATATAACTGAATTGTTGTAGTGTAGTCACATAGATTTGGAGGAACTAGATAACCTATTATCCTGAAATATTGATCCAACCCTCAACTTTTCTGGATGAGGCAGAGTGAAAGGGGTTCTTCATTATCTTAAGTGATAGTGCTCTCAGGAAGTATATCTGTCATTTAAACATGGTGTTAAATCCAGCACCTTTTAAACTAGAACTGTATCTTCTTGATGTTCATCCTACTTAGTACTTTTTAAAAATCTCATATAGAGTGAATCAACTTCTATGTTCAAAATATAACTAGTAAACTAAAATATGTTGGGTACTTAACACTATTATAAATATATGGAATGTAAAATGGAGAATCAAAGATTATTCCATGTTTACATGAGGTTTACAGGCTAAAAAGTAAGAAAGGTGCATTGTCCTTTCCAAATACTGTAAATGAGAGCTATTAATTTTAGACTAGCTGTATCTGAAGCTTGAGTTATTCCTGGCCAAAGCAGGCATGAATTAACAAGAAGAAAACTCATGTTTCTTTGACGATCTTAGAACTCCACTAAATTGAAATTTAACCTTACCTTTGCTTTGTGTACAATCCCTGTACTTCAGCCTTTGTTTCTCTTCTAGTCCTCCTGCTCTGCATTTTACTATTTTGATGGCCAACTAGGTCAGGTTGGATCTTTTCCCTTGGAGATAAATTTTGTACATATGTTGACCTGGCCATAAATACAATACAAGTGTACCTTGTCATCTGGACCCCTCTTTCTATAATCTGTTCATCAGATTCAGTCATTCTTTCAACAAATACATATTGAGCATCTAATATATTTCAGGTTGGCTCTTCATGCCTACCTTTACTAGCCTAAATCAAGTCTAACTCTTCTAACACTTTACATTGAACTTTTTGTAATGCCCTGATATGATTAAGACCTGTAGCCAATTCCGTTTGTTATTGTTTAGTTGCTAAGTCATGCCTGACTATTTTGAAACCCCATGGACTGTAGCCCTCAAGGATCTTCTGTCCATGGAATTTCCCAGGCAAGAATACTGGAGTCATTTGCCATTTCCTTTTCCAGGGGATCTTCCCAATCCCTGGATCGTACCTGTGTCTCTGGAATTGGCAGGTGGATTCTTTACCACTGAGACATCAGGGAAGCCTCTGTTACTCTCAAATCAAATCTTGTTTCTAACGCTTTTTCTTCCCATGGGTTCATGTTGCTAAAGTTTTAGCATGCATTGTGACTGGGGCTGTCTAAGACATTTAAAAAAACAAGGTACATTTATATAACAACATAGATATTAGTGAGTTCCAAATGTGAGAGTTCTTAATGAAATTCAAGTCAGTATGTACTGCCCTATGTGTAACAAACACTTTTTACAATTTTTTCTATGAACTTGCAGTCCATGCAGTTTTGCAGCTCAATAAGTTTTCTTATATTCTTTCATCTGCCACCTGGTTTGCAACTGCATACCAAAATCTATTCACTTACTTTTCTAATCTTTGATCACATGATAATGGATAAATTTTTTTCTGTACCAAGCTCTGGCACAGTTTGCTGTCTACAATATTTCTCTTTGTTTCTTTGAAGAGTAAATCAATTCTGCCTCTGTGGAAACTTGAAAAAAATCAAAAATTATAAAGGGGTTCCTAACCCCAAGTTTTTTCATTCTGGATACCATAATCTTAAATATAATTCTATGGGTCCCACTCATCTAGATATCAACCCAAGAGAATAACTGAGCAACTGAAGCTGTTTTATTCTTAACTTTGTAAAGATAGCAAAATATTTAGTTGAGAGTATCCCCCACTATGGAATAAGAATTATATACATATTACTTAGAATAATTATATGAAAACATTATACTTTTAAAAGCTATATATTCAGTAGAGCTATGATACTAATCCTGTTTATTCTTATTAAGCAATGGTGACAATCTTTAGCCTAATATGGCACTGGTTCAACTGGGATTCCTGTTCTTGTGTTGTCAAAATAGCTGATCTTTTTCTGTAGACTCCACACAATTTGTCTTCTAAAAGACAGTTCAGAGATATTACTTACTTATCACTGAATCTTTATCCTCTATTTTACCTTTTAAATTTGCTGAAGCTTTTTTCTAAGTACTTAGTCTAGGCCAGAGACAAGTTGGTTGCTCACCAAACCCATCTCCTCCTTCTCCTGAGACAGCAGTATATTATATTAGTCTACGGAGCCATGTGGCTGTGTGACTAAGCTCTGACCAGTGGACTGTGGATAGGGAGCCACACCATAAAAACCCTCCACAAGGGATTCAACACGCTTTGTTTCTCTGCTGACTAGCTGGAAGGAAGATGACCCTGAGGGCCCCTTTGTAAGCCATAGGTTGAAAATTCTTGAATAGTTAAGAGAAGAAAGGAGACTAGGTTTTCTGTCACTGAGAGAAGAGCCTTTCATCAATCAGGAACACCTGTTTGGGCATCATGGGAGAAAAAAATAGACTATACAATTTATTGAAATTTGAGATTTTATCTTTTATAGCAGCTAGTAATATCTTTGCTAATGTACTATTTAGGCCTGGAGATGACTGACATGATGCATTTCTGCTCATTGTCTTTACAAGTTCTGTATTTTGTGCTTGGCCATTCATTAGCTAAGTTTTGGGGCTTCCCAGGTGGCACTAGTGGTAAAGAATCTACCTGCCAATGCAGGAGACATAAGAGACAGGTTCAGTCCCTGGGTTGGGAAGAGCCCCTGGAGGAGAGCATGGCAATCCACTTCAGTAATTTTGCTTGGAGAATCCCATGGACAGAGGAGCCTGATGGGCTACTCTGAAAAGGGTTGTAAAGAGTCAGACATGACTGAAGTGACTTAGCATGCATGCACATCCATTTATATCTTGGGTTTGGATTTTCAAGTTCTAACTTTACTTTATTCCTCAATAGTAAACAATTTTACCCTAGATCTAGTTAAAATTCAAGAACAGAGATTATTTTATGCATCTATTCTCTTCCTACTCCTATTTCTGTGGTATAAAGGAAACAGGAAAAAGAAAACATAACTTCTCAACCAAGGTTATCCTGCATCAGTGAAGAATTTAGTTTGAAGACTGGTCCAAATTATCTCTGGATGTGTTGGCAGATAAGCAACAAAGTAGACTCTCAAAACCAAATTCCAGGTTGGGAGGTGGTCTGGGAAGCTGCTCCATCCTAGAGTAAGCAGCTCACATCAATATTGGCCCCCTGGTTGGACAGAATCATGACATGGGAAGTGATATCTAGAAACTTGTCTTAGCTATTGGGCCCCCTACCATATAGGTTTTTATTCCCTCCACCTGCCCATGGAGAGAGACCCTTACCTTCTCTGTGCTCTGGGGTCCCTGCTTTGGCTGACACAAGATATATATTTCCTCTGGGCCCTGTCTCAGTACTCAGAATTTAAGCAGGCATTATATGTTTTGTGACTCTCTGCGATGTCATGGACTATAGCTGCCAGGCTCCTCTGTCTATGGAATTCTCCAGGTAAGAATACTGGAGTAGGTGGCCATTGCCTTCTCCAGGGGATCTTCCCTACCCAGGGACTGAACCCAGGTCTCCTGTATTGCAGGCAGATTCTTTACCATGTCAGTCCCCAGGGAAGCCCTGTATATTTTACTAATTCCCTTCTTTTTATGTTAGGAAGTTTATACAGGTAAGCTTATATATTGGGTCAAGGATAAATAACTCTCTTACTCTATCTCCTCATACAAGTACTCATCTTCATATGCAGTAGCGTCACAGCACTCCTGACTGAAAAATAGAATCCTCAAAAAATGTTCTAAGTTGTAAAGGAGAAGCTCTTTAAACTGGGAATTAAACCCTTTCTTCTTCCTCAATAATACTACTCAACAAATAGTAAACATCTGCTGTGTGCAAGACACTATACTTGGCTCTCTCTGTGAAAGAAGAAAAGAAAAAAAGGCAGGTTCAGGCCCTGTACTTGTTGGAGCCTCGTGTGTATGTACTCAGCTCTGTCTAGCTCTGTTTGACCCTTTGGACTCTAGTCTGCCAGATTCCTTTATCCATTGGATTTTCCAGGCAAGAATACTTGAGTGGGTTGTTATTTTCTCCTCCAGGGAACCTTCCTGACCCAGGGACTGACCTTCATTTCCTGTGTCTCCTGCATTGCAGGAGGATTCTTTACCCACTGGGCCATCAGGGAAACCTGTTGGAGCTGTAACTCTAGTCAAATAGTCTAGAAAGGAGAAATAGGGAAACTGTGTTCTGTTGTTGTCAGAAATTATACTTTTCGGATGGTTATCTGGACTGAAAACACCTTCCTTTTTAATGTTTTTATCAGTTTGAAGGAGCTAAGCGATGTGATATTTAAAATGCTCATATTCTATGACCTGTGGGTCACAATAAGTGGCTTACTTTGTGTTTTCCCCAATTTTTTTTTCTAACAAGTTTGTACATTCTTCAGCATAGGAACCACATTTTTCTATCCTGTTCATTGCCAAGCACACTACCTGGCACCTGATAAGCCCTCAGTAAATAATTAAGTGATTTCTGCAAATATTTCTGTGACCAGAATGCCTGAGTACTGATTTTACTGGCCTGAAAAAAACGGCTGCCCTCTCTTGTTCCCTTTTGCTATTCATAGGAGAACCATGGGAATGTGACCCACTGACTGAAAAGAACTCAATCAGTGCTGGAGAAATCTCTTGATTAAACCTGTTTTCAGTTCAGACTCAGATCTCCTTGCACTGTTGCTAACATATCCATCACATTTCTAACTCACGGAAATTTTGTCTGGGTATATCCTTGTCCTCACAGTTGCGGGGGAGAGGGGGGTGGCGGGAACCAGCAGGGCACATTTGCACGCTTGCCCTTATTTCAAGAGAAAGGACTGGGAGGCACACTCATCAATCACTCTCTAGAAAGTAATGAGAGAAGGGAAATCTTGGGGAAAGCAATGATAAGGTGAGAGAGTGAACAGGAGACAGATGCAGAATCCTGAAAATCAGAGTAATTTCAATGACAGAATTTCCTTACTCCAGATACATGCAAATATTACAGGGAATGTTGAAAATATCAAATTCTGAAAAGAATACTGAGTGTAGTTACAAGAAAAGTCTTTGGAATTGACCTGACTATTCATTTACTTATATTGACAGTAACTTTCTCAAAATGCTTAATGAAAACTTAGTCATTAGGTATCATAAATTACCTATGGACAATTTCTTTAGAAAATATGCATTTTGTGAAAGAAAAGTTTGATTTGATTTAGACCTTTAATTTGTGGCTCCATGAGAAGTTATGTCTATCTTAGCATCAAATACTTTAAAAGCATATATGTATCAGAAGGTTACAAACATATATCACTTTCTGGTATAATTGGAGGTAACTGTAATATTTTTGCTAGTCTATAAAATTCTAATAAGTAGTTTAGGTAATAGTCCTATCAGATAAAAGGGACTTTCATTCCGTATGCCTCTTACTATTACCAGCTTAGAGCAAAGCAAACATCATAAGACCTGTACATTCTGGAATTTTTTTTGGTAATTAAACAACTTCAGTGAGGTCCAAAAGTTAATCAGATTATTTTGTTTCTTTTTCTGTCTCTGCAAACTTTTTGGAATAGGAATAGGTAATGCCATCAAGTCTGTTGGTTCTGTCATAGTTAAAAATTAACCAAAAGTCAGATACACTGATATCAAGATTCATTCCACTACACTACATGTCTTCCTGTAGATACTCCAGGGCACTGCTTCTATTAATTATTCAGTTATATTGTGCTATTTATAAGATTGTTCAGAGAATGAAGTTATTTATTCCATTTAAAAGGGGAAATAGTGTAAGATTCAAAACTGTTTGGGAAATAATATGCATTGAGAAATACCGGAAAATAATAATACATTAATATCATAGACATTTCAAATTTTTGTCAAGAAAGATATGGCCAACCAAGATTAAAATTTCCCATGGAAAATGAGCTAAGAATAGAAAGTCCATGTTCTCCATAGATATGTGTGTATTTATATGCATACATCATCAATCAAAAAAAGATGATAAGATGAAATCCACTTAGAAATCAACTTCTCTATTAAAATAGGATTGATCCTCCAAGGCAACACTATTAAAAGAACAACTGCATGGGCTGGGTCAATAATAAAGTGAGGGCATTCTCTAAGTCATTTAGAATCTATCAATAACTCCTATCTCCACCGTTCATATGTCCTAAAATGTAAATCTGAACATATGCCCCTACAAAAAATTTCTCACTTCACCCTCACATTTCAGGGTTATCTTATAAGAGATGATAGATAGAACCTTCAGTTGATCCTGAGAAGAAATTTAATTTGATTTTTCCTGAGGCAGCATCCTGCCACCCACACATTATCTCTCCCTTGAGTTGAAATAGCTCTTAGCATTCAAATGAACAAAAGTTCAAATATGCAGAAAAATACAGCTTTGGAACTACTGAATTGTAGTCCCAATCTGCCTACAAAATGTAGAGAGTTTGAATAAAACCTAAAGCTGAGTCACAATATTATGAACATATGGGTTCACATATACATTGTCAATAGCCCTATTGGGAAAAGTTAAGGGAATCCATGTGGAAACAGTCACTCAAACCCCGTGTTTCTATTTGGTCATCCTTTCTATCCTCACAGTCAGATTTAGTGTCTAAAGAGTGTGACAGGGCAATAACAGAGAAACAGTCATCTTAAGTACCCTTTCCCACATTATGGATTAAGTTCAGTTCACAGTGTAAGGGCGTTTTTATTTTTTCCCTCTTTGGGAAAATTTTTCTGTTTATAGTCTTTATTTTAAGCCTGGATTACCAAAATGGCATCTTAGTGTTTATAGTCCTTGAATTGGCATTAAACTCAAACATATTCAAAGCGAGTATTGTCATATCAGGCCAAGAACAGGCACTCAGCTGCTCTGGCTCAGCTTCTACATCTGACACTTCACTAAAATTATTTGATACCAAAGAAGTGAAAATGTGACCATGGTTTTTCTCACATCACAAATTGTATATAAAGCAAAGGGCAAATTACATTCCATTACAAATGGAAAAGAGGCATTAATTTCTTCTAAAAAAGAAATTCTGATTTTAAATATTATCTTTAAAAAAAAATGTGGTAAGTTCATGAGATAGCAAAAAAAAATACAAATTGTCATTATATCATCACCAGGAGAGAACCATCTGATAAAATTAAAGATCTAGTATTTTAGAATACTTTTCACATTTTCTTACAAATTCATGTGTGTTTTTCTGTATATGATAATATTTTTTATGTAGCTTACATTTTAACTTATCATATGTGCTGTGTAATTTAAAACACTTCATAGAAATTATCTTAATCGATATAAAATATTTAAACATGATTATATACTGCATTTCTTTTTAATTTTCCCTGTCCATCACCAACTACCAGAGCTTACTCAAACTCATGTCCATTGAGTCAGTGATGCTATCCAACCATCTTGTCCTCTGTTGTCCCCTTCTCCTCCTGCCTTCAACCTTTCCCAGCATCAGAGTCTTTTCCAATGACTCAGTTCTTCGCATCAGGTGGCCAAAATATTGGAGTTTCAGCTTCAACATCAGTCCTTCCAATGAATATTCAGGACTGATTTCCTTTAGGATGTACTGGTTGGATGTCCTTGCAGTCCAAGGGACTCTCAAGAGTCTTCTCCAACACCACAGTTCAAAAGCATCAGTTCTTCAGCACTCAGTTTTCTTTATAGTCCAACTCTCACATCCATACATGACTGCTGGAAAAACCATAGCCTTGACTAGACGGACCTCTGTTGGCAAAGTAATGTCTCTGTTTTTTAATATGCTGTCTAGGTTGGTCATAACTTTTCTTTCAAGGAGCAAGGGTCTTTTAATTCCATGGCCTCAGTCACCATCTACAGTGATTTTGAAGCCCAAAAAAATAAAGTCTGACACTGTTTCCACTGTTTCCCCATCTATTTCCCATGAAGTGATAGGACCAGATGCCATGATCTTAGTTTTCTGAATGTTGAGCTTTAAGCCAACTTTTTCACTCTCCTCTTTCACTTTCATCAAGAGGCTCTTTAGTTCCTCTTAACTTTCTGCCATAAGGATGGTGTCATCTGCATATCTGAGGTTATTGATATTTCTCTTGGAAATCTTGATTCCAGCTTGGGTTTCAGCCAGCCCAGTGTTTCTCATGATGAACTCTGCATATCAGTTAAATAAGCAGGATCTTTTAGGAACTTTCAGATATACAATACAGTGCTGTTAAGTATGATCACCATGATGCATATTACATCCCAGGACTTGTTTATTCTTATAACTGTAAGTTGGTACCTTTTGACCACCTTTATCCATTTTCCATGTCTCTACATCCTGCCTCTGGCAGCTATTATTATATTTGCTGCTTCTGTAAGTTTATTTTTTTTTAGATTCCACATATGAGATCATATAGTTTTTGTTCCTGGTTCTGACTAAATTCACTTAACATGATGCCCCCAAGGTTTGTCAGTGTTGTTGCAAATGGCATAATTTCTCTTTTTTTAATCACTGTGAATAATAGTCCACTGTAAGCAAGCAACACATTTTATCTATTTTATCTATTGATTCATTCATTAATAGGCATTTAGAATGTTTACATGTATTATTGGCTATTGTGACTAATACAGCAATGAACATGGACGTGCAGATATCTCTTTAAAATAGAGATTTGATTTCTTTTTGACAAACACTTAGAATTTGGGTTACTGGGTCACATGGTAGTTCTATTTTTAACTTTTCAGGAAACTCCATCCTGTTTTTCACAGGGACTGTACCGTTTTACATCCCTACAAACATGTGCAAAGGCTCCTTTTTTCCCACATCCGCACATTTCCTTCATTTAGGTTTCTGTCTTCCACCATACAGTCTTTATTATTCTTCCTTGTCCAGTTATAAAAATACATATACAGTATTTGATTCTATAGTGGTTACTTCAGATTTTTCAAAAAAATGCACAAACTCTGTGATTTTTTATGTTATTATTTTATAGAGTCATTCTGAGAACTAGTTTAGGATATGTTAATAAATAGTCCTTTTCTGTGATTTTTTATGTTATTATTTTATAGAGTCATTCTGAGAAGAACTAGTTTAGGATATGTTAATAAATAGTCCTTTTCTGAAAAGCTAGGGATGTAACAACCCTCCCCACAATCTTAGTGGCTTCTTACAACAGGTCACCATTTTCTCTCAATTCTTTAGGGTGAGCGGGTTCAGCTCAGGGTCTTGGAGTTTGTCAGGAGGGACAGGGTTCCAGTCATTAGAACTCAAAACTATGGTAGATGCCTAAGGATATTCACTATGACAGCTGGTAGCTGATCCTGGCTGTTGCTGAGTCTGAGCTGGGCTAACCAACTAGTATGTCCACACAGTTTTAACACGTGACTTTTTCTTCTCGCAACATGGTAGTGACTGGGTTCCAAGAAAAGTGTTGTGTTTTTTTTTAACGTTTTATTTTTTGTTGGCGTATAGCTGATTAACAATGTTGTGATAGTTTCAGGTGAGCAGTATAGGCACTCAGCCATACAGCCATGAATACACGTGTCCATTCTCTCCCAAACTCCCCTCCAATGCAAGCTGCCAAATAACACTGAGCAGAGCTCCATATGCTGTATAGTAGGTCCTTCTTGGTTATCCATTTTAAATATAGCAGTGTGTACATGTCCATCCCAAATTCCTTACTATTCTTTATCCTCAACCTTCCACCTGGCAACAAGCTCCTTCTGGAAGCCTGTGAGTCTGGTTCTGTTTTATAAGTTCTTTTGTATCATTTCTTTTTAGATTCCACATATAAAGGATGTCATATATTTCTTCATCTCTGTCTGACTTACTTCACTTGGTAGGATACTCTCTAGGTCCATCCATGTTGCTGCAAGTGGCATTATTTCATTCTTTTTAATGGCTGAGTAATATTTCATTCCATATATGTACCACATATTCTTTATCCATTCCTCTGTGGATGGACATCCAAGTTCCTTCCGTGTCTTGGCTATTGTAAACAATGTTGCAATGAACACTGGGGTGCATATATCTTTTCAGACCATTGTTCAAGGAAAGATTATTCTGATAATCCCAAACAGCACCTATAAAATGAATTTAGCATCAGAAATCCTAAGACAAGACAGCTTCTGATGCATTAAATTACTCAGGAAAAAGTTAAGACCTGCGTAGGTGCAAGAGGAGGAAAAAGTTCCACTTTTTTGTTGGAAAGAACAATATTCTCATACAAGGAGGGAAGGAATTGGTAGAGGCTGTATTTTAGATACTTAGAAAACTTTCTCATAGATATAATATTTTTGAACATACTGAAGAAAAATCTTGTGTAACAGCTAACCAAATTATTTTTTCAAGGCAAGTTTTTTTTTTTTTTCCCTCACACATAACTCATCATCCTTATAACAACAGTCCCTTAACAAGTAAGTTTCAGAAGCGTTACTTTAGGCCAGCATTGTCTAACAGAAATATACTACAAAACATGTGTAATTTTAAGTGTTCTAAGAATCCCATTAAAAAATAAAAAATAATAGCATCTTTTATTTAACCCATTATTTCTAAAATAATATCGTTAACAACATGTAATCAACATAAAAATTGATAAGATGCTTTACCTATGTTTGTACTTGTTTGAAATCCAGCTTTGCTGAAATCAGTTCTTTCTATATTAATTTTCTGTCTGACTAATATATCCACTGTTGATCATGGAATATTAAAATCTTCTACTATTATTGTGCTGCTGTTTATTTCTCCTTTTAGATCTGTTTGTATTTGCTTTATATAATTAGCTCATCTGACATTAGATGCTCAAAAATTTACAACTGTTGTATTTTCTTGATGAATTAACCTTTTTATCCTTACATAATAACCTTCTTTGTCTCTTGTAACCATTTTTAACTTAAATTTTATTTTGTCTGGTGTAAGTATGACAACACTTGGTCTCAATAAGCTTTTGCTTGGAATAGCTTTTCCATCCCTTCACTTTCAGTCTAGGCATGTCATGATGGCTAAAAGGAGTCTCTTATAGGAGCATTTTATGTACCTTGCCTTTTTATTCATTCAGTCACTCTTCCATTTGGCTTGTAAAATTTCCTCAAAGGACCTATTGATAGATGTGGACTCACTATTGCCATTTTGTTCATTATGTTCTGTTTTTCTTTTACCCTTTACCTCTCTTGTCTTCCTTTGTGATATGATGACTTTCTGTGGCAGTTTGCTTTGATTCCTTTAATTTACTCTTTTGTACTACAGGTTTTTCCTTGATGCTTACCATGCATCTACACGTAATTTATTTATTATGGCTGGGCTGGGTCTTTATTACTACACACAGATTTTTAAGGGCTGCTCTCTGACTGCGGTGTTCAGGCTTCTCTCTGTAGTGGCTTCTCTTATTGCAAACCCCAGGCTCTGGAGCACAAGGGCTTCAGTAGTTGTGGTGCGTGGTCTCAGTATTTGATCACATGGACTTAGTTGCTGCACAGCATGTGGAAGCTTTCCAGGCCAGGGATCAAACCCGTGTCCCCTGTATTGACAGGCGCATTCTTAACCATTGGATCACCAGTGAAGTTCTACATATGATATTTTGTAGTTAAACATCCTATTTTAAGCTGGAACATTTGGGCTCCACAGTCACCTCTGGTTGGGTGGGACCACAGGCTGTGTTCTGTGGCAGGGTGATGCCCCTGGTTGGAGTCTTTAATTAGTGCTGCAAGGTGAGTTCCTCAACTTTTCTTGGCCAGACGGGGCCTTAGGCTGTGCTCCCCAAATCGAGTTGTGTAGATTTTGCATTCAGGCAGGGCTGCAGGTAGAGCTTCATGATCAGACAGGGCCTCAGGCCGTGCTCCACAATCAAGAGAGTCATAGCCTGTGCCCTGAGGTGAGATCAGGCCGCAAGTGGGCTCCGCCACTGGACAGGTGTTGGTTGTGCTCTGCTGTTGGGCAAGGTCATTGGCCAACCTGCCTGGTCAGGTGGGCCTCCAGCTGAATCCTGCAGTTAGATATGGCAGGAGGCTGCTGTGCTTCTTGGTTGGGTGGGTCACTGTCCCGGGCCCCTGGTCAGGTGGTGTCATGGCGTGTACTCAGCAATAAGGCAGAGCCATAGGCTGCACTCTGTTGTTGGGCAGGGCTGCAAACCAGTCTCTGAGGCTGGGCAGTTCCATAGGATGGGTCTGAGCTGGAACCACTGCTTGGTCTTCCTGGTCAGACTGGGCAGGAGGGTTTGCTAAGGAACTGGACAGGTCTGCTGACTTATTTCCCTACCCAGCCATGCCTTAGAATGTGCTCTGCAGCTGCCTGGCATCTATGGCTGTGTTTCCTGGTGCGGCAGTATGGGAACCACACTCAGCAGTTGGACAGGGTTGGTAATTTGTTTTCTTGTCTGGGTAGGACTGACAAGAATGGGCTCCATGGCTTATATGGCTGCTGGCTGGGGACACAACCCAGGTATAATTGCTCACTGAGTTCTCTGGCCAAATGAAGCCACAGCTGGGATTCTCCTTGTACCACCACCAGCAGAAATGTGGTCTGCCAATATTCATGCACTGGTTGCTATGAACCCCTTCTCCATCCCTGTCTGATCCCTGGGTGTCCAGGCACAGCCAGTGATGCCTTAGAGGCAAGATCCAAGTGGCCCTTTTGGGGAGCATCTGACAATGGTGTGAAGAAGAATGTCTACGTAGGTTGGGCTTTCTTTTGCCCAGTGGAGAAACTGAAGGCCAAGGGAGGCTCCTCTCAGTTTGGTGCTGTGCCAGTGTGGGGAGAGGGGCAATGCAATCAAAGTGAAATCATTCCTTTTGCACTTCTAATGTGGTCCTTCTCAGTCTCTGTGGTCCAAGGGAGTGCTTCTGCCTAACCCATGGGTTCTGGGGTCTTCGTATAGGTGTCTTTTCTGTGGATAGTTGCTAGTCTTGTGAGTGGGATTGAAGTCAGGGAGCACCTATTCTGCCATCTTAATGATATCAGCTTGTTTCTTTTAATAAAGTAAAACTAACCTGGCTTCAGATTGTCAGTAGAAAGAAAACACAGATAATCTTTTATTCTGCTCCTTAGTCCTTAGGCTCTTATAAAACTGCTTCTGTCAGGTTTAAAGTAAACAAATATAAAAAGAAATGCATAGCTCACTTGTGTTTATCCATAGGAATTCATTTGGTATGACTTTGCTGAACAAAGGTAAATTGCTGCCCAACCTCCTTGACTCTCTGTCAGAGACAGAAATTGTTTCTGTGCACCAGTCTGTATTTCTTCCTTGTACAGGTTTATAATGTATAAAGGAAGACGAGAGATCACATCTTCAAACATGTATTGTATACACATCTTTCACTCTTCCTTTTCATCCACAGTATTTGGCATAAGAAAATTATATATATATCAGAATCCTGTATCCTACTGAGTATCATCTTCAACTTCTGTTCTACTGTTTCTTAGTAAATATAAGCCCCAAATGATGTAAGAATGTACTAATGGGACCTCAGGAAGGGGATGGGCTTGATTCTGCTTTAGAAACCAATACTTCACAGTAGGGGATTGATTGCCAATTTTCTTGTTGCTGCACAATCTGCATGAAAATGCAGGAAGTAAATAGCAAGAACTAAACTCACTTCATGGTAGATAGCTCCATTTCAAAATGGCAAAATTTATCACAATATTGTATCTTACTTCAGCTCCATATGATCTAAGGTTATTGTAATTTATTTTCTCATACATATGGTACTATTAAATACAGTTAATTTCAGATGTTAATCAGTTAATCAAAACATTAATTCAGTTTACCCAGTGTAACTAAAATGATGCTAATACATCAGTAGTGATAGAATCCAATGTGTGTGCTCTTAGTTGCTCAGTCATGTCCGACTCTTTGAGACGCCGTGAACTGTAGCCTGCCAGGCTCCTCTGTCCATGGGATTCTCCAGGCAAGAATATTGGAATGGGTTGCCATTTTCCCATCCAGGAGATCATTCCAACCTAGGGATTGAACCTGCGTCTCTTGCATCTCCTGTATTTGCAGGTGGATTCTTTACTCTTGGAGAAAGAAATGGCAACCCACTCCAGTATTCTTGCCTGGAAAATCCCATGGACAGGCTGTAGTCCATGGGATCGCAAAGAGTAGGACATGTCTAAGGGACTTCACTATCTTTACCTCTAGCGCCACCTGGGTAGCCCGGTAAAGTCCAGTACTAGGTACACAATGATCACCAGAGAGAGTTTGTGCTCCCTACTACTTTCTACCTTGAAGAAAAGTGCCAGGAGGCATAGGTGAAATATAAAGACATTGGTAATGATGCCGGGGTATATTTTTGACTAAAAGAGAAAAGAATGAACCCTGCTTCTCCATAGCATGTACTCTTTGCCTTTTTCTGGCAGGGAGGGCACCTCTTTGGAGTATCTCCACATTATCTTTTTGAGATCTTGATGCTTTGTAACTTATTAAGGCTTGTACAAAGTAACTATTAACTATCTCCCATTTGGTAATGAGTTCTTGTTCTGGAAAACCCTAGAGTAATAGTACTCAACAGAAGGCAATTTTGCTACAAGAAGACAGTTTGTGATGTCTAGAGTCATTCTACATGCTACAATGTATAGGACAGCCCTCCCCAACAAAGAATTATCCATTCCAAAATATCAATGTGCTATATTAAAAAACTTGGTATGTACTGCAATGACCAGAATGAAGGCCAGAGGGCGAGGGTGGGAAGCCAAAAGCAGATGACAGAGGTATTTACATTATTACATCAGTCTCTAATCTTCCCTATCACAATAAGCCTGTCATCTTGGTATTGTCTCCATTTTCCTCATGAAGAAGGCATTGCGTATGTGCACACACAGGTATACCTGCAGATAGATACGTAGATGCATAGAAATATTATAAATAACCCTCCAAAGTGAATTTTAATTACCTGGTTTTTTGTGTGTGTGTTCAGAAAATATTATGACAGTTCAAATGAGTTATTTTGCTCAATAGTTCACAGAGCCAAGATCTAAATTCAAGTCACACTGCAAACTCTTGGTTGTTCCATGGTACCACTCTATCAACAGAAGTGCATATTCATTCATCTGTGAGCCATTGAGTCATTCACTCATTGAACTACTATTTTTCTCTTAAGGGTGATTGGACCTAGAAAGTATCAGACTGCATGTGTTCACATCCATGTAGCTCTTTGCAGTTGTATAAAGTGCTTTTTTCACATATTATCTTATCCTCAAAATAGATCAGAAAACTGTAGCTCTACAGATTAGGGAAATCAAGACTCACCATTGAATCTTTCTGATTCTTTCCATTAACCTTCCCTAGAAGAGCCATTCTCACCTTAGCTCGTCTCATGTTCGCCATAAGTGTTATTTCAGTGCTTCCCAAATATTTGAACAAAGTGGTAATACTTGCTCAGTCACTTTAGACAAAGTATTATTTGTTCATTCTCCTGGCGTTTCAGCTGTGTCAAAATCTCCCAGGCCACAAGAGCTGAAAGAATCAAAGACCTGACACACCAACATGTTGTAGACACTGGTTGAGAGCATCTGGTTAGCCTCACATACAGGCTTTACAAGACCTCTCTGTTTACTCCCTTGCTCACTAAAATGTATTGGGTTCATTTGAACTATTTGGCCAGCCCAATAGTAAGCAATACTAACATTATGTCAATAAAAGCACAAATTTATAATCAAAATTGCAATGATTAGTGTCCACATCAGATGAACATCTCTATAAACATATCTTCATGTTTCCTAGAATTTTAAACATTGTAGAAGACTAACTCAAACATCATCCAAATTATTTCTGAAGGGATAAGATAAAGAAATAGTTGTCTCTTAAGAGTACACAAATGGTTAGTGTATTTCTCTCAGTGTTTTTTCTCATCATCAACACAAACCAGTAAGAAAAAAAGTAAATTATGATATAATTATGTGCTTTTCTAGTATACCATTTACCATTAATCCTTACCTTTACATGCTATTGTAATTCATTTTACCCAACAAAAACAACATTCCTAATGATGTATTAGCTCAAATTTAGTGTAATATTTCAGGAAGTAGAAATAGGAATCTCAGACATAATAACATGTCACTATGAGTGAATTTCCTTCTGTGCCTGTGTCACTTTTGAGTGTATTTTTCCCCTCACTGGAATTTGGTCTTTTCAGATAACACTTCTCAACTCCCATCACAGCATTATAAATAAGTTTTAAATCCTTTTGAATTAAATAATTTCACAGTTTCTTCTTGGCTAACCTTTTTCTCTAGCTAATCTAGAATATCTATGAAATGTGAACAGATCAAATAATCACATGCATCCTATTTCTTACTTGAATGTGTTAATTGCTAACAACTTCTTGCAGTATTTTCTGTTACCATGAATAAAATCACATCGATTCACTTCATCAAAGGTGCTGAAATAGTAACCATTTGAAAGAACAGAGTGTATTAAATAATCTAGTTTATTTGATGGGTTTTTAGGAAAATTGAATTGTGATTGTGAGAGAGTATAGAATGTTCAAATATGGTATATCATGTTAGAGGATATTTAGTAGCTTTGTGTGTGTGTGTGTGGTTATAAATTTTCAACCTGCTTTGTTAACAATTCTGAGTGAATCAGTAATTTAACCTCCTGGTGAAGAGAAGGCATATTCTTGTGGAATTCCAGAAAATGCCAGTCATCTGTGAATTAATTGTCCAGAATCTAATCCCAATAAATTATGCACCTGTGTTTTCAAAACACATATGTTATTTGTACTCTACATATAAATTGAACTGAATAAAGTTTTTTTGTGTGTGATTCATGTATTCATAACCCCAAAAGCTTAACTCTGTGAAAATTTGTCTTTTATCTAAAAACAATGTTTATAACTGCTATTCCTGCTTAGAGTTACACACACACACACACACACACAAATTCCTTCTTCCAAGCAGAGATTTATGAATGAGTAAAGTAATTCGAAAATAATGTATAGACAGTGACATAATTGGTATCATAGTAAAAAAAAATTTTAACAAATATAAATATGTTTAGGTCACTGTCCGCTCAAAGTCTTCGGTAATCCCCCCACTGACTTGAAGATAAATACTAGGCATTTTATTAGGTACCCAAGGTCCTTTAGCCTTTCCAGCCTCATGGTTCTCCCCTCTTCACCATGCCTTCTGTTCCAGGTTTGGCCTATCTGATATTCCTTGAACCTACACACCAGAAGTACTATTTTATGCCTTTGCCTAGATGTACTTTCCCCAGGCTTCTATCCTGATGAGTAAAATATTTTTTCCTGCTGAGGGTAATCAGCATTCCTGCCTTAGCTTGTGTGTGTAGCCCTAGTTAGCCACTCGGTCTGCTTATGCTACATTGTTCACACCTCTGCCTTGATTAAAAGATGAACTACTTCTACAGAACGGAAATGTTTATTCCTCCTCCAAGAAACATACAAGACCTTAGAATGTGAATTTTGTACAGAAAACTTACACTTGTTTCAGTCTAAACTTACTTCTCCTAGTCACCTCATTCCTTCACTTAATTTGTTTTGACCTTGTAGTTTTCTATGACTACATTTTCAAATAAGTAAATATACTTGTATTAACCTAGAAGTTGGCATTAGAGTTCTTTTTAGAGAAAATTATCTTTATTAGGTAACACATTTCTAAACCACAGTGAAAAGGTAAGCCCCTGTGGCACGTGTTGGCAGCCTTCAAGACTACAAAAGCTATCATGCTATTGCCCTGCATTGACAATGAACAGGAATTTGTTGGTGGGAAATGAAGAGGAAAGAGAGGAGGGGGAGAAAGGAGGACAATGAAGATTTCAGCTAGACTTTGAATACTGCAGAGAAACTTAGAAGCAGGGTTGTCCTAATGAGCTGATTTCATTGATGCAATATAGACCTGTCCATCATTCTAAATCTCAAATATATAATCTGCACCAGGAGACAGAATTCCACCTCTGGGATGTCTAGGTACATAGCAGGGACACTGGGAATGGTATCATAAGAGGATCCCTAAACTGAGATCATGAAGGTAGTAGCTGAAATCAGGTATATCCATGAGAACAGAACCTCCTGATATTTGCAGGCATATTTTTCTAGACAACAGTCTATGGAAAGTCAATTAAGTCAATCTGAGTAATACTTTAAGGATAGTGTGACTCCACTTGGTAGTAGTATGGAAGAAAATCAGTCATGGCACCATTAACATAAGACTTTGTTTTAAAAATGCCTAGCAAGAGAAGGCACAAAATGATCTTTCTAATTTGAGAAATAGGGGTGGTGACTTTATAGAGCTTTGGCAGGAGGCTTAACTATTTTCAGCTAATAAAAAGAACAGTGCAAGGGCAAATGTTAATTAAAAAATAAAATGCTTAATTTTCATTTTTGAAAATAGACTTTTACCCCTCCCTTTCCTTAGAAAATTTATTTTAAAAAAACATAAGTTTTTTCTTTGTCTCTTTGAAATACATGTATATCTTTTCAGAAGTTATGAAGCCTCTTGCCAGCTTTATGAGCCAATAATATCTTTCTCAAGGACCCAGGAGCCATCTATTTGAGATGCAAGCATTAAGGAAGACAGCACCCCTACCTTCCCAGTGTCTGCTGGGAGGACAGGAGCCTGCCTTCAGCAAGTGCCTGGCTCAAGTTGCAAAACTACCTCTTGTCATAAAGATATGATACATTTATTTTCCTTTGGTGTGAAAACTATTAACTACCACAGTCATCCCAATTACCAGGTGAATTTACGGTGAACTATGTGTAACAAATGGTGCTGCCAAGTACCCTGACTTGACTAGTTATTTATTTTTAGAACATGTATGCAATGAGCTGTATATGCTTGGCTTGCCTTTATAAAGGGGTGTGGTTTCTTATTGTTTTTGTAATCTCTTCACAAATTGCTTATGGTGCCTATAACATTCTGGTTTAATGCTCATTCAGTAGTAAAATGTTTCTCCATTATCATTGTGCTGAAGTGTTCTACATTGTGAGGAGATTTTGATTTTATTTATAATTCCAGGAACAATTGGTCAAAAGAAGTTTTCCCCAAAATGGAGCAATTTTGTTTGTAGATTAGCAACCATTGGGCAATTTGGATTTTACCTAAAGAGACTGGGTAGGAGGGTGTATTACAACAATATCTTGTGTATTAGACTAATATCTTGTGCAGAAGAGGGTGGGAAAAAAGCAGATGTGAAAAAGAAGGGGAACACAAGTACATGAAAGAATCACAGTGGGAAATTCTCATTCAATATCTATTACAATGGATTATAGAAGTAAAGTTATTGATTAGAATTCTCTTTCTCCCATAAACACACTGACATCAAAAGGATTGTATAACTCATTCTGCATCCTAGCTGTCCAGCATTTACTACAGTGAAAAATGTTCTTTTTTTTTGAGTTGATATATAATTGACATTACATTGTGTAAGTTTAAGGTTGTGTAATGTGTTGATTTGAAACTATTGCAATATAATTGCCACCATAGCTTGAGCTAACACCATTATCACATCCCACAATTATTTCTTTTGTTGCATGAGAATATTTAAGATCTAGCCTGTTAGCAATTGTGAAGTATATGCAGTATTGTTGATTGTAATTAACAGGTTACACCTTCAGTTCAGTTCAGTTGCTCAGTCGTGTCCGACTCTTTGTGACCCAATGAATTGCAACACGCCAGGCCTCCCTGTCCATCACCAACTCCTGGAGTTCACTCAAAGTCATGTCCATCAAGTCGGTGATGCCATCCAGCCATCTCATCTTCTATCATTCCCTTTTCCTCCTGCCCCCAATCCCTCCCAGCATCAGAGTCTTTTCCATTGAGTCAACTCTTCACATGAGGTGGCCAAAGTACTGGAGTTTCAGCTTTAGCATCATTACTTCCAAAGAAAACCCAGGACTGATCTTTAGAATGGACTGGTTGGATCTCCTTGCAGTCCAAGGGACTCTCAAGAGTATTCTCCAACACCACAGTTCAAAAGCATCAATTCTTCAGCACTCAGCTTTCTTCACAGTCCAACTCTCACATCCATACATGACCACTGGAAAAACCATAGCCTTGACTAGACGGACCTTTGTTGGCAAAGTAATGTCTCTGCTTTTTAATATGCTATCTAGGTTGGTCATAACTTTTCTTCCAAGGAGTAAGGGTCTTTTAATTTCCTGGCTGCAATCACCATCTGCAGTGATTTTGGAGCCCCCAAAAATAAAGTCTGACACTGTTTCCATTGTTTCCCCATCTATTTGCCATGAAGTGATGGGACCAGATGCCATGATCTTAGTTTTCTCAATGTTTAGCTTTAAGCCACACCTTAGGTCTCCAGAACTTTTTTATCTCCTTGTTGCAAGTTTGTACATTTCAATAACATTTCCCCAATGTCTCTCCCTAACAATCCATGATAACCACCACTATTCTACTCTGCTTCTTCAAGTTCAGCTTCTTAAACTTCCATTAAATAAGTGATATCATACAATATTTGTTTTTCTATATCTGACTTTCCTCATTAAGCATAATTCCCTCAGTGTTGTTCTTTCTCTTTCATGACTTGATAACATTTTATTGTATATAGCTAACACATCTTTATCCATTCATCCATTGATGGATACTTAGATTGTTTCTAGGTCTTGGCTATTGTTAATAATGGAGTGCAGATACCCTTTTGATATCCTGTTTTCGTTTCCTTTAGGTATATACCCAGAAGTGAGATTTCCCAATCATATGGTAGTTCTATTTTTAATTCTTTGAAGAAGCTTCATATCATTTCCCTTAGTAACTGTACCAATTTACATTCCCACCAACAGAGTACAAGTTGTCCCTTTTCTCAGCATCCTTGCCAAAGCCTATTATCTCTCTTCTTTTTGATAATAGCAGGTATTGAGGCGCTATCTCATTATGGTTTTGAGTTGGATTTCCCTGATGATTAGTGATGCTGAACATCTTTTCATGTGTCTGTTGTCATTTGTATGTCTTTTTTGGGAAAATCTCTATTCAGTTCCTCTGCACATTTTATATTGAATTGTTTTGTTTCTTACCATTCAGTTGTATGAGTTCCTCATATACTTTGGATATTAACCCCTTATCAGGTATATGATTTGCAAATATTTTTTTCCATTCTGTAGGCTGTTGTTTCATTTTGTTTCCCTCATTGTGCAGAAGCTTTTAGCTTGATGCAGTCACACTTACTGTTTTCTGCTTTTTGTCTTAGTTTTCAATGTCATATCCAAAAAATTATTGTCAGACCTCATGTCAAGGAGTTTGCCTCTTACATCTTATATTGATGTTTCATGATTTGAGGTCTTACATTCAAATCTTTAATTCCAGTAGATTTTTGTGTATGGTATAATATAGGGATTCAGTTCCTTCTTTTGCATGTGGTTCTCTTGTTTTCTCACCACCATTTATTGAAGAGACTATCCATATCCCATTATACATTGTTGGCTCCTTTATCAAAAATTAATTGATCATACACATGTGGGTTTATTCTTGGCTGTCTATTTTGCCCCATTGATCTATGTGTCTGGTATTATGCCAGTACATGCTGTTTTTATTACTACAGCTTTGTAATATAATATGAAGTCAAGAAGTGTGATGCCTCTGGCTTTGTTTCTTCTCATTGCTTTGGCTATTCAAAGTATTTTTTGGTTCCATGCAAAATTGAGGATTATTTTTTTTCTATTTTTGTCTAAAAATTACATTATAATTTTAAAAAGGATCGCATTGAATCTATAGATGGCTTTGAATATTATGGATGTTTTACAATATTAATTACTCTGATCCACAAACATGGGATACGTTTCCATTTGCATTTTCAACTTCTTTTATCAAAGTTGTGGTTTTCCTGGTATAGGTTTTCACTTCCTTGGTTAAATTTATCCCTAAGTATTTATTGCTTGTGATGCTGTTATAAATAGGATAGTATTATTTTAGCTCTTTTCCAGATATTTGTTATTATATATAAACAATTAATTTCTGTATATTGATTTTACATCCTGTACCTTTGCTTAGCTGATTGGTTTCAAATGATGTGGGGTTCAGTTTTTGTGAGTTTTTTTATATATAAGATCATATCATCTGTAAACTGAGACAATTTTACTTTTCTGATTAAAATGTCTCTTATTTCTTTTGCCTGGTTGCTTTGACTAGAACATGCAGTACTACAATGAATAAAAATGGCAAAAATGGACACACTTGTCTTGTTTCTAATATCTGAGGAAAAGTTTTCTATCTTGTATCATTGAGTATAATGTTAGCTGTGGGGTTACTATAACAACCTGTTTTATGTTGGGGTACGTTCCTTCTATGGGCTTCCCAGGTGGCGCTACTGGTATAAAACCTGCCTGCCAATGCAGGAGACAGAAGTGACATGGATTTGATTCCTGGGTTGGTAAGATCCCTGGGAATAGAGCCTGGCAACCCACTTCAGTACTCTTGACTGGAGAATCCCATGGACAGAGGAGCCTGGTGAGCTACAGTTCATATAGTCACAAAGAGTCAGACATAACTGAAGTGACAGTATGCATGCACGCATGTATCTTCTATACTCAATTTGTTGTGTGTTTTTATCACAAAAGGATGTTGTGTTTGTGACAAATGCTTTTTCTGTATGTATTAAGATGATCATGTGGTTTTTATCTTTCTGTTAATGTGGTGTATCACATTTATAGATTGATGTATATTGAACCCATCCATATATCCTAGGGATAAATTCCAATTGGTTATAGTATATGATTCCCTTAATGTATTGTTGAATTCAGTTATTGTTAATAATATTTTATTAAGAAGTTTTGCATCAGTATTCATCAGGTATATTGGCCTATAGTTTTCTTTTCTTGTAGTATACTTACCTGTCTTGGGAATCAGGGTAATACCACCTGGTAAAATGAGTTGGGGCGTGTTCCCTGCTCTTTGATTTTTTGGAAGAGTTTGAGAAAGGTTGGCATTAGTTACAGCATTAGTTATTTAAGTATTTGGTAGAATTCACCAATGAAACCATCTGATCCTGGGTTTTTCTGTGTTGGAAGGTTTTTGACTACCTATTTAGAAACCTTCCTAGTTACTGGTCTGTTTAGATTTTCTATTTCTTCATGATTCTGTCTTGGTAGTTGTATGGTATAGGAATTCATCCATTTTTTCTAAGTTATTCAATTTCTTGGCATGTAATAATTCACAGTAGTCTCATATGACCTTATGTATTTTTGTGGTATCAATTGTAATGCCTCTTCTTCATTTCTAACTTAATTCGTTTGTGTCTTTTTTTCTTAGTTACTCTAGCTAAAGGATTTTTTTTCTTATCTTTAAAAAATACAACAGTTCTTATTTTTGCTCTTGCTTTAGTGTTTCTGATCTTTTTTCATTTATTTGCATTCTGATCTTTATTTCCTTCCTTCTGCTAACTTTGGGATTAATTTGTTCTCTTTGAAACTAATAGCTGACAAACTTTTTCCAAGCTCTAGGCATCTATTACAAATTAACTTTAAAACAGGTCCAGGTATTGTGAAAAAGAGGTCTTTTGACATAAAGCTTGTCTTTTTTTGTTGTGGTTTTCACATGGCAATTATTATCAATTTGATTTATCATTAAACATAAGTGCAATACAAATCCAAGAATGCTTTTGTCTAGAAATTGATAAATTGATTCTAAAATTATATGGCAATGCAAAGCACATAGAATAACCAAAACAATTTAAAATCGATGAGCACAGTTTAGAAACAGATGACCCAGTTTAAGACATGCTGTAGCACAATGTTGACCAAGTGGTTCTGGCATAAGAACAGACAGAAATAAGTAACAGAGATCCAGAGGTGCTAGCTTCTAGTAACAAAATAAATGACCCATGGGGATGAAATGTACATCATAGGGAATATGGTCATTTATGTTGTAGTATCTTTGTATGATGATGGATGGTAACTAGATATAATACAGTCATTATTTCATAATGTATAGAAATAGTAACTCACTATGTTGTTCATCTGGAACTAATGTTGCAGTTGAATCAAACTTCAGTTAAAGAAATATGTAGACTGGCAGGAAATACATCCAAATGGTAATAACGGTTACCTCTGGGATAGTGAGGAATATGGGTGATTGTTCATCTTTAATTTATGATAAGGCTTTCTTTAATGACCTTATTTCTCTCTCCATTTGTTGGAAAGAGTATTTGTGCTCCCCAGAATCTACTCCCCAGATTGTGGGAGTAGATTCACTCCCACACTCCCCAGAATGTGCTCCCCAGATTCCATCAGAATCTTCAGTCATCTGAATCTGATTTTCAAATTTGGCTTCTTCATTATGGTGGTTTTGTTTGGTTGGTTTGGCTTTTAATCTCTGTTCTTAAAAACCTCTTTGTCACTATCCTAATGCCTTATCAGTTAAATAGCCCTTCAAAATTTACATGTTCCGTAGAAGAGGTTTCAAAAACTTTGGAATTGAAGGATACAGCTTTCTCATTCTTAGTAAAGTTTCCTCACAGCATTAGACATTCTCCTTATTACTTCCAACCAAGGATGAACATGCTGACACAGCCTCTGAAAATCCCACGCCCAGCCCTGAGGGCTGCTTTAATCAAATCTGTAATCTCAAGGGGCATAAATAAGCATTTCTTTCTCTGCCTCCTACACTGTATTGCTAATCACCCTACCATAATCATGTTAACTCCTCCACCACCTCTTCCATCAGACAGAAGCTCCCAGATCAGAAATATACTCTATTTGTATTTTAATCATTAGCATCCTGTACCTTTTCTGGTACTTAATAAGTGTTTGCTGACTCAATGAATGAATCACAATTTCTCCAAATACAAATAAAATTTGCTAAATTAAACAAGGAAAAGGAAGAAAGTTAAACTAGTGGACATCTCTGGATGATTGGTAGTGACCAACTGGGAGCTATGTTAAGAAGGACTATGACTATAAATGTAAATATGTAAGTAAATATGTATATACACCAACATACACTCCTTAGAAAGACTACTGAAATTAGTAATATTTTCTATGAACTAGTAGAATAACGCTGTCATGAGTGACACGTATTTACCATTTTGAGGTCAGATTTTCAATGTGTGTGTGTATGTTTGTATAATTTTATAGTTTACAAAGACCCTAATGTATTTTAAAGCATTTGATTTTTTACAACAAACTTATTTCCTGCTTTACAGATGTGTAAAAGGAGGTTAGAGCATTAAAGTCATTTTCCAAAGATTGTAATTTATAAAGTTACTCTGGGACTCAAACCTGACTTCTAACAACAATAACAAAATAACAGAGATATTCCCACTACACCACTATTGCTCACTTCTCTATCACCTGTAATTATACACAATTCATGTGCAGGCATGCCCAAGCAATATATGGGTGGCTACCATTTTAGCATAATTATAGCAAGGAAACAATCTGGAGAATATAAACTGAACAATTTTTACCAAAAGCGATCCATATGTCCCTTGCAAATGTCAGTTATTAACAGTTACTAATTATACATTCGTATTCAGTACAAATGATCAAGTGATCATTTGTTCAAGTGATTGGAGGTTATACAAGAGTTAGTTTAACAACAGAAATGTCCACATAGTGATTGAACTTTGATGGTAAAATTAAGTTGAAACCCTTCTTATTTGCTTTGTATTGCCTGGAAAAGTCAAATTAGCATAGATAAGCAAATAGTTCTAGCAACTATGATCCAAGTATAATGTAGCTCAAAAATATGTAAGGGAAAAGAATAAGACATGAGGGAAGAACTCAATGAGGCTGACTCAAGGCATTAGCCTTCTCATGTATTTGGTATTTTGTTTTATTCTACATATTCATTGTTTTTTCAAAGTCAGCCCCTCGGGGATTTAGAAATGGATGATGAACAGGGGAACAACTCTAGAATTCTACAATCCTCTATAAATTCTGCTAAAGCCCATGTAATATGTTCTGAATTGGGGGCTGAGGAATAAAGAAGTTAGGGGGACAGAGCCAGAAAGTTTGTACTCAGATGTGGAAAGACACCTTCTGGTCAGCATTGCTGTGTGACTGTGGGCAAATAGATTCCCCACAGGTTTCTGGCCTCAGCTGTGCACCAGATGGTTGGGATAATAACATGGTGTTGTGGGGCTTTCCTGGTGGTGCAGTGGTAAAGAGTCTGCCTGCCAATGAAGGAGACCTAAGACATGCGTTCGATCCCAGGGTCAGGAAGATCCCCTGGAGGAAGGCATGGCAACCCACTCCAGTATTCTTGCCTGGAGAATCCCATGGACAGAGGAGCCTGGTGGGCTATAGTCCATAGGTTCACAAAGAGTTGGGCACAACTGAAGCAACAGTTTGTATGCACATATGCTTGGAGTTGTGAGGAGCAAATGCGTAAATGTGCAAAATGCTTGAGAAAATGCCAGGGCAATGCCAACCACTCAGTAATTATAAGCTACTAGTAATAAAAGTAGGTACAGGGTCAAAATTATTGTTTTTTTTAAATAAGAATAATTGCAGGAGTACTGAAACTCCAATAGTTTGGCCACCTGATGCAAAGAACTAACTCATTTGAAAAGACCCTGATGCTGGGAAAGATTGAAGGTGGGAGGAGAAGGGGACGACAGAGGATGAATAGATTGGATGGCATCACTGACTCAATGGACATGAGTTTGAGTAAACTCTGGGAGTTGGTGATGGACAGGGAGGCCTGGTGTGCTGCAGTCCATGGGGTTGCAAAGAGTCAGTGTCTGACTGAGAGACTGAACTGAGCTGATAGTGGGAAGAGCACTCTGGAGTCTAAATACCTGGCTTTAAATACAACCCCTGCTGCTGATAAACAAACCTCTTAACCTCACTGATTCTTAGTACCATCATTAGCAAAATGGATCTAATAATATTTAATGCAAAGGGCTATTATGAAGATCAAGGCCTTGCACATTAAAAAAAAAAAAAAAGGTTTTATAAGTGAAAAGAAAAAATACTATGTAAACTTTAGTTACTCTATTCCCACAAATCCTCAGCACAGTTTGTGAGAAAGCTGTTATGTCAGTTATACCATAAGGTAGGCTCAAATTTGAAACAGACTTATGCTATTCATTACCACTCTGACAACCAGGTAAGAGAAGATCTGAATGGCAGGCTGGAGAAGAAGGGCAGGGTCAAAAGAGAGAACTGGAGCATAAAGCACTATTTTGGAAGGGTTGAAGTAATTGATTATAAGCAAAGAGCATTAGACCTCAGAGAAAGAAGACATTAGGAGGATCAAATACCCAAGAAAAGTTTCAGCCACAAACCACACAATTCAACTAAGTTAGACCTAGCATGAACTTTTTGTTATTTTCTTTTCAACTTAAAAATTATGAAGGATGTATTATTGAATTGGACAAAATATTTTGCTTAGTTTAAGTATGATGTGAAAGCCATTTTTTAAGAGTTCATTATGATTTTCCAGCTCACTAACTCACTCAAGTTAACTGTAAATACCCACATATAAATTACCTTTTTCTTTAACCTCTGATAGATTGCTGTGTTGTTGTGTTCAGTTTCTCAGTCGTGTCCAGCTCTTTGAGACCTCATGGACTATAGCCTGACAGACTCGTCTGTCCATGGGATTTTCCCAGCAAGAATACTGGAGCAGGTTGCCATTTCCCCCTCCAGGGGATCTTCTTGCCAAAAAAGCCTCCTTTATCTTAAATTATTTGGTGTTTTCTCTCCAAAGATTCTGTGATGAACAATGCACAATTCTAAAACGTTATAGTTTCTGAAACTCATTTTATAAAAGTGGAAAACAACGTTTGGCTACCAGAAATTTCTGTAATGACACTGGCATCCTGAGCAGAGACCTGTAAAAGAGCCCACCTGTCAGCAGATCTTGCTAAAACATTACATCTCCTTTCAGAGCAGACGGTAGCTATTAGCTCTTTAATATGAAAATGAGCAGTCTCAGCATAGTTTCAAAACTTGTGAAATGTCACCACACACATTTCACTGCACCTGCACGAACCACAGAAATTACAGCCATGTTCCCAGTCTCATTAAAAACGTCACTGACAGTTGCCTTAACTCACTTTTTTTGCTTTGAAACCATAAACTCTGTTTCCTGTCCTAAGCAAAAATATCTAGACTTTCCAGGGAAAAGCAACTTTTTTAGATACACTGGGTGGTAATGCTAATTCACACACAAGATTTTAAAATTGCCCTTGATTCTAAATTGTGCCCTGTGGCATTCTTAATTAATTCTCAAATGTGTTGTATTCCTTTCTAGGTATTCTCTACCTAGTTACAGCAAAGCCACAGTGAGGTCTTTGCAGACATTAAGAATTAATACTTTAAGTAGTAAGTGGACTGGAGACTGAGATATAAAGATAAGTGAAGATAAAAAATAAGGGATTTAAGTAAAACTGAGCCCATAAAAGTAGTTCTCCCAAGATTATGAGTGCTTTGGTTGGGTCTCTCATTCACTTCATATTGCCCTCAGCACATAGCCCGCTCAAATATGCATTTTATAAATACCTATTGGTGCTGACACACAGACACGACTTTTAATAACACCACAACAAGGAACCCAAAGTGCCAAGTTTTATTAAACCTCCTCCCTCCCACCCACCGAAAAAAAAAGTGCATTCTCTCCTAAGTTCTCAGTTATTGACAGTAGCAGAACATTTTAGCTTCCCATTTATGTTTTAGGTCTAAATGCTATTTTTTAACATTCTCATTGATCATCTCTGGACACTTTTTATTAGGATCTCAGATGTTAGTGGAGTTGAATGATGCTTTTCTTTGAAAGTTTGTATTTGCAAGTATTCCCTTCTTGAAAGGCAGACAAGTCTCCCAGAACAAAAGGGAACTGGAACCCTCTCTGAGGTTTTTAAATATAAAAATACTGCTGATGAGCTTGAATAAGTCCTTTGAATCCAGCCTTCATAACTAATACCAGTAGCTCCTGAAGGGGAAATTCACATAAAGGTAAACAGCCTGGATTAATGATCTGGGCGCAGCACCAAGACCCAGACATGTTTGGAGGAGATGTCTAGGCTCTAGCAGGGCTGGTACTGCTCATGCTGATCCGGTCTCCCTGGCATCTTCCACATGTGTAAGGGTAACACCAAAGAGCAAGACCCTTAAAAATAGATAACACCACTGTTGGCTCCAAAGATTGCTATAGGATGCATGGATTGAATGTGACATTGTGCTCTTGCCTTGCTAAACCTGGGCATGAAACTAACAGCAACTGCCTCACACTCTGGCTTCCCTGGAAGCATCACAGCCCTGGCTTCCCCAAGGGCACAGTGATTTCCCAAGCAAGTAAGGTCCACTTGATGGTAGCACATTTCCTCTGGCTACCTTGGGCATTGTTGAGTTCCATCTCATTGGTTCACAGGGTTCCATGGTCACCTATAGAAGTTCATTCAGAGGTTAATGACCATATCTGGGATTTGGAGAAAACATTCATGGAATTAACCAAGTAAAAGACTGAACTTTTTTCTAGTTAATAGGTAGAGTGTTAGTGTTCAGACACAGAGCAAAATGTAAACATGACCTTAATTTACTCAGATGCCCAACTGATGGACATAAATTTTTCCTCTCCATAATCAGCCTTCAAGAACTCTAGGGATTATCTGGCATAAAAACAAGCAAAGCTAAAGCATATTATAGTAAATCAATATGTCAGTTGAGTGGTACATATATAAATCTTGAAGTGTCATTTTTCACTGGAACCAGTTTTCCTGCACAGTGTCTGTGAGACAGTTTAATATGCTGCTGCTAAGTCACTTCAGTCGTGTCCAACTCTGTGCGACCACATAGACGGCAGCCCACCAGGCTCCGCTGTCCCTGGGATTCTCCAGGCAAAAACACTGGAATGGGTTGCCATTTCCTTCTCCAATACATGAAAATGAAAAGTGAAAGTGAAGTCACTCAGTCGTGTCCGACTCTTAGTGACCCCATGGACTGCAGCCTACCAGGCTCCTCCGTCCATGGGATCTTCCAGGCAAGAGTACTGGAGTGGGTGGCCATTGCCTTCTCCAAATATGGCTTATTAAGCCAGAGCTTTCCTGAGTAAGAGTCCTGCAATTGAGATACACCTCCCTCATACTGAATGCTGATCACCAAGGGATACTTAGGTTCATGGCTGGGTAGATGCCTTGCCTCTGTCTTTGTCAGCTGATGCCAAAGCCATGATTCACAAATTGAGCAGTCCTGACATGTCTAAGAAATTAACTCATCTCCTTGCTTTTAGTCACCATCTTTTTTCTCCTCTCCTTTTCATTCAGATGTCATGTTCCTTGACCACCTTGTAGAGCAGCACTTGGCATTTTTCATTTCAGTTCAGTTCAGTCGCTCAGTCGTGTCCGACTCTTTGTGACCCCATGAATCGCAGCACGCCAGGCCTCCCTGTCCATCACCAACTCCTGGAGTTCACCCAGACTCACGTCCATCGAGTTAGTGATGCCATCCAGCCATCTCATCCTCTGTCGTCCCCTTCTCCTCCTGCCCCCAATCCCTCCCAGCATCAGGGTCTTTTCCAATGAGTCAACTCTTCGCATGAGGTGGCCAAAGTACTGGAGTTTCAGCTTTAGCATCATTCCTTCCAAAGAAATCCTAAGGCTGATCTCCATCAGAATGGACTGGTTGGATCTCCTTGCAGTCCAAGGGACTCTCAAGAGTCTTCTCCAACACCACAGTTTAAAAGCATCAATTCTTTGGCGCTCAGCCTTCTTCACAGTCCAACTCTCACATCCATACATGACCACAGGAAAAACCATAGCCTTGACTAGCTGGACCTTTGTTGGCAAAGTAATGTCTCTGCTTTTGAATATGCTATCTAGGTTGGTCATAACTTTCCTTCCAAGGAGTAAGCATCTTTTAATTTCATGGCTGCAGTCACCATCTGCAGTGATTTTGGAGCCCCCCAAAATAAAGTCTGATACTGTTTCCACTGTTTCCCCATCTATTTCCCATCAAGTGGTGGGACCGGATGCCATGATCTTCGTTTTCTGAATGTTGAGCTTTAAGCCAACTTTTTCACTTTCCTCTTTCACTTTCATCAAGAGGCTTTTGAGTTCCTCTTCACTTTCTGCCATAAGGGTGGTATCATCTGCATATCTGAGGTTATTGATATTTCTCCCGGCAATCTTGATTCCAGCTTGTGTTTCTTCCAGTCCAGCGTTTCTCATGATGTACTCTGCATATAAGTTAAATAAGCAGGGTGATAATATACAGGCTTGACGAACTCCTTTTCCTATTTGGAACCAGTCTGTTGTTCCATGTCCAGTTCTAACTGTTGCTTCCTGACCTGCATACAGATTTCTCAAGAGGCAGGTCAGGTGGTCTGGTATTCCCATCTCTTTCAGAAGTGTCCACAGTTTATTGTGATCCACACAGTCAAAGGCTTTGGCACAGTCAATAAAGCAGAAGTAGATGTTTTTCTGGAACTCTCTTGCTTTTTCCATGATCCAGCTGATGTTGGCAATTTGATCTCTGGTTCCTTTGCCTTTTCTAAAACCAGCTTGAACATCAGGAAGTTCACAGTTCACATATTGCTGAAGCCTGGCTTGGAGAATTTTGAGCATTCCTTTACTAGCATGAGAGATGAGTGCAATTGTGCAATAGTTTGAGCATTCTTTGGCATTGCCTTTCTTTGGGATTGGAATGAAAACTGACCTTTTCCAGTCCTGTGACCACTGCTGAGTTTTCCAAATTTGCTGGCATATTGAGTGCAGCACTTTCACAGCATCATCTTTCAGGATTTGAAAGAGCTCAACTGGAATTCCATCACCTCCACTAGCTTTGTTCATAGTGACTTCACATTCCAGGATGTCTGGATCTAGGTCAGTGATCACACCATTGTGATTATCAGGGACATGAAGATCTTTTTTGTACAGTTCTTCTGTGTATTCTTGCCACCTCTTCTTGATATCTTCTGCCTCTGTTAGGTCCATACCATTTCTGTCCTTTATCGAGCCCATCTTTGCATGAAATGTTCCCTTGGTATCTCTAATTTTCTTGAAGAGATCCCTAGTCTTTCCCATTCTGTTGTTTTCCTCTATTTCTTTGCATTGATCGCTGAGGAAGGCTTTCTTATCTTTTCTTGCTATTCTTTGCAACTCTGCATTCAGATGCTTATATCTTTCTTTTTCTCCTTTGCTTTTTGCTTCTCTTCTTTTCACAACTATTTGTAAGGCCTCCCCAGAGAGCCATTTTGTTTTTTTGCATTTCTTTTCCATGAGGATGGTCTTGATCCCTGTCTCCTGTACAATGTCACGAACCTCAGTCCATAGTTCATCAGGCACTCTATCTATCAGATCTAGGCCCTTAAATCTATTTCTCACTTCCACTGAATAATCATAAGGGATTTAATATAGGTCATACCTGAATAGTCTAGTGGTTTTCCCTACTTTCTTCAATTTAAGTCTGAATTTGGTAATAAAGAGCTGATGATCTGAGCCACAGTCAGCTCCTGGTCTTGTTTTTGTTGACTGTATAGAGCTTCGCCATCTTTGGCTGCAAAGAATATAATCAATCTGATTTCGGTATTGACCATCTGGTGATGTCCATGTGTAGAGTCTTCTCTTGTGTTGTTGGAAGAGGGTGTTTGCTATGACCAGTCCATTTTCTTGGCAAAACTCTTTTAGTCTTTGCCCTGCTTCATTCCATATTCCAAGGCCAAATTTGCCTGTTACTCCAGGTGTTTCTTGACTTCCTACTTTTGCATTCCAGTCCCCTATAATGAAAAGGACATCTTTTTTGGGTGTTAGTTCTAAAAGGTCTTGTAGGTCTTCATAGAACAGTTCAACTTCAGCTTCTTCAGCGTTACTGGTTGTGGCATACACTTAGATTATTGTGATATTGAATGGTTTGCCTTGGAAATGAACAGAGATCATTCCGTCGTTTTTGAGATTGCATCCAAGTACTGCATTTCAGACTCTTTTGTTGACCATGATGGCTACGCCATTTCTTCTGAGGGATTCCTGCCTGCAGTAGTAGATATAATGGTCATCTGAGTTAAATTCACCCATTCCAGTCCATTTCAGTTCACTGATTCCTAGAATGTCGACATTCACCCTTGCCATCTCTTGTTTGACCACTTCCAATTTGCCTTGATTCATGGACCTGACATTCCAGGTTCCTATGCAATATTGCTCTTTATAGTATCAGGCCTTGCTTCTATCACCAGTCACACCTACAGCTGGGTATTGTTTTTGCTTTGGCTCCATCCCTTCTTTCTTTCTGGAGTTATTTCTCCACTGATCTCCAGTTGCATATTGGGCACCTACTGACCTGGAGAGTTCCTCTTTCAGTATCCTATCATTTTGCCTTTTCATACTGTTCATGGGGTTCTCAAGGCAAGAATACTGGAGTGGTTTGCCATTCCCTTCTCCAGTGGACCACATTCTGTCAGATCTCTCCACCATGACCCGCCCGTCTTGGTTTGCCCCATGGGCGTGGCTTAGTTTCATTGAGTTAGACAAGGCGGTGGTCCTAGTGTGATTAGATTGACTAGTTTTCTGTGAGTATGGTTTCAGTGTGTCTGCCCTTAGTATGATCTAATTGTTTCCAACACAGAGGAGACTTTAAACCTAAATTACCATAGCCTGGTGTTATCTATATAAATCCATCCCTTAATTGTGGGAGATTTTTTCCTCCTTTGCTGAAACTTTTCTTGTTGCTCTGACTGAGCTTGAGTAATAGAAAAAAAGCTCAAATTTATGGCCAGAGTCAAAGCAGCATAATTAATTGGCCCAGTGAGGGGATCCTATCTAGTAATATCACAGTTACCTGAATATGACTATAATTTTTGTTTTAAGTAAATTTTCTCAGAGCCAACCAGTTAGAGTCTTGTAGTAGAGAAATTTAACAAGGTAACCCAGAACTAGACACAGGTAATTGGCCACAAACCCAACAATTGAATTAATTTTTAAAACTAGCATAGAATCAGGCTTATGATAGAAAAGCATTTCATTTATATGCAGAGGTCTAAGAAGTTAAGAAAACATAAATGATCATACAAATCATGTCCAGCACCTTGGGCAAGCTGTCTACCTCTGATGTCATCATCTTTTCATCCTGGTGTAGTGTAGTTTCTCCTGCTTGAGCATCATTTTAAGGTGAGATCAGGTCAGCTGTCTTCTCTATAAACCAATCCACTGTAGGGCCTGGTCAGGGCACTCTGGCTGGTTGTCCACATCAGGAGGAGATCAGGGACAAAAGGGTCCCAGTTGTGGCTGCTGGGTCTGGTCCATTGGCAGGCAAGCTGACCCCTGAGTACCCCAAGTGGTCAGGATGTCAGTCTCAGCAAAGAAGAGTCCCCGTGGAGTCGCCATTTGTTGCAGGAAGGCAGACCCCTTCCAGGGCCTGAAACTGGGCTCTTGTCTAACACTCGGAAATGAATTGTCCGAGGAGACACATGTGCGGATAAAGCAAGAGACTTTATTGGGAAAGGGCACCCAGGTGGAAAGCAGTAGGGTAAGGGAACCCAGAACTGCATTTTTAGCTACCTTCAACTCACCTATTGACTTTTTGAACTGTGGCACTCCCACTAATTGCATGGTGGTCAGTGAATTTTCTCTTCCCAATTTTAAAGGTACATGAATTTAGAACAGTGAGATAAGATTATGATTTTGAAGTAAAGGATTTCTGACAATCTGCTGTTTGGATTTTTGAATCTTTATTTTTTCCAAATTTATCATCAGAATTTTTATTTAAGAATTTCCTGATTTTTCATTATTTTGGCAAAATATTCATATACTAATTGAAAGCATGTAAGATTTCAACAATTCTTCAGTACAATACTGTCATCTTCTTTTATTTATAGTGGAGTCTAGTTGCTTTACAATGTTGTGTTAATTTCTTCTGTACAGTAGAGTGAATAAATATATATCCCCTCTTGGATGCAGGGGAGGATTTCCTTGCCACTGAGGTCACCACAGGGCACTGAGTAGAGTTCCCTGAAGTACACAGTAGGTTCTCACTAGTTATGTATGTTATACAATAATAATTGTATATATGTCAATCCCAATCTCCCAATCCATCCCACCCCTCCATCTGCCTTGGTATCCGTATGTTCACTCTGTATGTCTGGTTTCTCTATTTCTGCTTTGCTATTTCGTCTATACCATTTTTCTAGATTCCACATATATGCACTAATATACAATATTTGTTTTTTCTCTTTCTGACTTACTTCATTCTGTATAACTCTCTCTAGGTACATCTATGTCTCTGCAAATGGCACAATTTCTTTCCTTTTGTATGGCTGAGTAGTATTCCACTGTATATGTGCACTGCATCTTTTTGATCCATTCCTCTGTTAATGGATATTTAGGTTGCTTCCATGTCCTGGCTATTGTAAACAGAGCTGCAGTGAACATTGGGGTGCATGTATTTTTTTGAATTATGCTTTTCTACAGTACTCCAAGAGGTAGGATTGTTGGATCATATGGTAGTCTTACTTTTAGTTTTCTAAGGAACCTCCATATTGTTCTCCATAGTGGCTGTATCAATTTACATTCCCACCAACTTTGTGTTAGGGTTCTCTTTCCTCCACACCCTCTCCAGCATTTATTGTATGTAGATTTTTTGATGATGACCATTATGATTGATGTAATACCTCTTTATAGTCTTGATTTCCATTTCTATAATAATTATTGATGTTGAGCATCTTTTCATGTGTTTGTTGGCCATCTATATATCTTTGCATAAATGTCTATTTAGACCTCTGCCAATGTTTTGATTGGGTTTTGGGGGGTTTTTTGGTTTTGAGCTGCATGAGCTATTTGTATATTTGGAAGGGGGGTTGTTTTTTAATTTATCTGTTTTTGGCTGATGGGTCTTTGTTGCTGCATATGGGCTTTCTCTAGTTGGAGTGAGTGTGCTTGTTGTGGTGGCTTTTCTTGTTTTGGAGAATAGGCTCTAGGGTGTATGGGCTTCAGCAGCTGTGGTACACAGGCTTTGTTGCCTCACAGCATGTAGAATCTTCCTGGACCAGGGATTGTACCTGTATCCCCTGCATTGGCAAGTGGATTCTTACCACTGGACCACCAGGGAAGTCCTGTTTGTATATTTTGGAGATTAATCCTAGTCAGTTGCTTCATTTGCAAATATTTTCTCCCATTCTGAGGATTGTCTATTTATTTTCTTTATAGTTTCCTTTGATGTTGGAGAAGGAAATGGCAACCCACTCCAGTATTCTTGCCCGGAGAATCCCGTGGATGGAAGAGCTTGGTGGGCTACAGTCCACGGGTCGCAAAGAGTTGGACACGACTGGGCAACTTCACTTTCACTTTCCTTTGATGTGCAAAAACGTAAGTACAATTAGTTAATTAAACAAAATCCCATTTGTTTATTTTTGTTTTTATTTTCATACTCTAGGAGGTGGGTCAAAAAAGATCTTGTAGGAATTTATGTCAAAGAGTGCTTTTCCTATGTTTTCCTTTAAGAGTTGTACAGTGTCCTGTCTTACATTTATGTCTTTAATTCATTTTGAGTTTATTTTTGTGCGTGGCATTAAGTAGCATTCTAATTTCTTTCTTTTTTTTTTTAACTTGTAGCAGTCCAGATTTCCCAGCACCACTTATTGAAGAGGTTGTCTTTTCTCCATTGTATATTCTTGTCTCCTTTGTCATAAATTAGGTGATCATAGCTGTGTGGGTTTATCTCTGGGCTTTCTACCCTGGTCAATTGTTCTATATTTGTTTTTGTGCCAGTTCAATACAGTCTTGATGACTGTAACTTTGTATTATAGTCTTAAGTCAGGGAGCCTGATTCCTCCAGCTCCATTTTTCTTAAGATTGCTTTGATTGTACAGGGTCTTTTGTGTTTCCATATAAATTGAACACTTTTTAGTCTAATTCTGTGAAAAATGCCAAAGTTAATGCCAATTTGATAGGGATTGCATTGAATCTTTAGATTGCTTTGCGTAATATAGTCATTTCTACAATATTAATACTTCCAATCCAAGAATATGGTGTATTTCTCAATCTGTTTGTATCATCCTTAATTTCTTTCATCAGTATCTTATAGTTTTCTGAGTATAGTTTTTTTTTTTTTCCATCTTAAGGTAGATTTATTTCCAAGTATTTTATTCTTTTAGTTGCAATGAAAAATGGGATTGTTTCTTTAATTTTGCTTTCTGATCTTTCACTGTTAGTATATGGGAATGCAGGAGATTTCTGTGCATTAATTTTGTATCTTTCAACATTACCAAATTCATTGATTAACTCTAGTAGTTTTCTGGTGGCATCTTTAGGATGTTCTATGCATAGTATCATGTCATCTGCAAACACTGACAGTTTTACTTCTTTTCAAATTTTGATTCTTTTAGTTAATATTTCTTTTTCTTCTCTGATAGTGGACACTCTTGTCTTGTTCTTGATTTAGGAGGAAATGCTTTCAGTTTTTCATCTTTGAGAATGATGATTGCTGTGGTTTTGTCATATGCAGCCATTATTATATTGAGGTAGGTTCCTCTTTGCTCACTTTCTGGAGAGTTTTAACATAAATGGGTGTTGAATTTTGTCATGCTTTTTCTGCATCTATTGAGATGATCATATAGTTTTTATCTTTCAATTTTTCAATATGGTATATCATATTGATTTGCATATATTGAAGAATTCTTGCATCCCTGGGATTAAACCCACTTTATCATGGTGTATGATCATTTTAATGTGCTGGTGATTTCTATAGGCTAGTATTTTGTTGAGGATTTTTCATCTGTGTTCTTTAGTGATGGTGGTGATTTAGTTGTTAAGTTGTGTCCAACTCTTGTGACCCCATGGACTGTAGCCTGCCAGGCTCCTCTCTCCATGGGATTCTCCAGGCAAGAATACTGGAGTGGGTTGCTATTTTCTTCTCTGGGGGATCTTCCTGACCCAGGAATGGAACCTGGTCTCCCGCATTGCAGGCTGATTCTTTACCAACTGAGCTATGAGAGAAGCCCACCTTTAGTGATATTGGCCTTTAATTTACTTTTGTGTGTGACATCTTTGTCTTGTTTTGGTATCAGGGTTTTGGTGGCCTTGTAGAATGAGCTTGGGCGTGTTTTTCCCTCTGCAATTTTTGGGATGAATTTAAGAAGGATAGCTCTTTGTTCTCTAAATGTTTGATAGAATTCACTTGTGAAGCCATTTGGTCCTGGACTTTTGTTTGTTGGAAGATTTTTTAATCATGGTTTCAATTTCATTACTTGTGATTGGTCTGTTTATATTTTCTATTTCTTTCTTGTTCAGTCTTGGAAAGCTGGACCTTTCTAAGAATTTGTCCACTTCTTCTTGGTTGTCTATTTTATTGACATGTATCTGTTTTTTAGTTTCTTATGCTTCTTTATTTTTCTGTGGTGTCAGTTGTAACGTTTTCATTTCTAATTTTATTGATTTGAGACATCTCCCTTTTTTCTTGCTGAGTCTAACTAAAGGTTTATCAATTTTATTCTTTTTCTCAAAGAACCAGCTTTTAGTTTTATTGTTCATTGCTGTTGTTTTCTTAGTTTCTATTTTATTTATTTCTGCTCTGGTCTTTATGATTTCTTTCCTTCTACTAATTTTGAGTTTTGTTTATTCTTCTTTCTCTAGTTGCTTTAGATGTATGTTTAGGTTGTTCATTTGAGATTTTTCATGTTTCTTGACAGAGGATTGTATTGCTTCCCTCTTAGAACTGCTTTTGCTGCATTCCGTAGGTTTTGAGTCATGGTGTTTTCATTGTCATTTGTTTCTAGGCATTTTTTTGGTTTTCTCTTTGATTTCTTCAGTGATCTCTTGGTTATTTAGTAGCATACTGTTTAGCCTCCAAGAGTTTATTTTTTACGGTATTTTTTTTTCCCTGTAGTTGACTTATAATCTCAGTGTTGTGGTTAGAAAAGATGCTTGATATGATTTCAGTTATCTTAAGTTTACTGAAGCATGATTTGTGACTGAACAGGTGAACTATACTGGAGAATGTTCCATGTGCACTTGAGGAAAAAGTATATTCTGCTGCTTTTTATGAAACATAAGTGAAGTCACTCAGTCATGTCTGATCCTTTGCAACTCTATGAACTGTAGCCCACCAGACTCCTCCATCCATGGAATTTCCCAGGCAAGAGTACTGGAGTAGCTTGCCATTTCCTTCTCCAGGAGGTCTTCCTGACCTAGGATCAAACCCAGGTCTCCCGCATTGTAGGTAGACATTTTACTATCTAAGCCACCAGGAAAATGTCTTATAAATATCAATTAATTCTATCTGGCCTAATGTGTCATTTAGAGCTTCTGTTTCCTTATTAATTTTCCATTTGGATGATCTGTACATTGGTATAAGTGGGGTATTAAAACCCCCCACTGTTGTGTTACTGCCGATTTCCCCTTTTATGGCTGTTAGCATTTGCCTTATATATTGAGGTGCTCCTATGTTGGGTGCAAAAATATTTATAATTGTTATACCTTCTTCTTGGATTGATCCCTTGATCATTATGTAGTGTCCTTCCTTGTCTCTTATAGCAGCCTTTATTTTAAAGTTTCTTTTGTCTGATAGGAGTATTGCTACTCTTTCTTTTGATTTCCTTTTGCATGGAATATCTTTTACTACTCCCTCACTTTCATTCTGTGTGTGTCCCTAGATCTGAAGTGAGTCTCTTGTAGACAGCATACTTGTGGGTCTTGGTTTTGGATCCATTCAGCCAGTCTTTATCTTTTGTTTGGAACAATTAATTCATTTACATTCAAGGTGATTATTGAAATGCATGTTCCTATTGCCATTTTCTTAATTGTTTTGGGTTTGTTTTTATGTCTTTTCCTTGTCTTGTGTTTCCAATCTAGCACTTGTTGTAAAGCTGGATTTGGTGGTGCTAAATTCTTTTAGCTTTTGCTTGTCTGTAAAGCTTTTGATTTTTCCATTGAATCTGGATGAGACCCTTGCTGGTTGTAGGTTTTTCTCTTTCCTCACTTCAAATATATCCTGCCATTCCCTTCTGACCTGCACAGTTTCTGCTGAAAAATCAGCTGTAGATCTTATGGGAATTCCCTTGTATGTTATTTATTGCTTTTCCCTTGCTGCTTTAATATTTTGTTTTTGTATTAAATTTTTGTTAGTTTGATAATGTGTGTCTTGGCATGTTTCTCCTTGGGTTTATCTTGTATGTGACTTTCTGCACTTCCCAGACATGGGTGACTATTTCCTTTCCCATGGAAGTGAAGTTTTTCAATTATAATCTCTTTAAATAATTTCTCAGACACTTTGTCTTCCTCCTCTTCTTCTGGGATCCCTATAACTTGAGTGTTCATGTGTTCAGTGTTATCCTAGAGGTCTCTAAGACTGTCCTCATTTCTTTTCGTTCTATATCATTCTGTTCTAAGGCAGAGACTTCCTCCATTCTATCTTCCAGGTCAGTTATCCATTCTTCTGCCTCAGTTATTCTGCTACTAAGGCTTTTGTTTCCCTAAGGTATGTGTAACTTACAGCTTTTGGGAAAGATTTAAAGAAAAAGAGAACCAAAATATATACAGTCAAATATATTCTACTTCCCTATTAAATAGGAAATGTAATAGTTTAGCAAAGGAAGTTAAATAATGTGAATTATGAGTAGTGACAGAGTTCTTCACACAACTTAATCAAAGTTATAATTGGCCCACCCAAACCCAAACCAGAGTAGCCAATAACTCAGAAAATCTTAGTCTCATGTGTCAATTTCCACCAAGACCCAGAGAGAAATGAAACATGACCTTTAGCTGCAAGATAGTGAATGCAGAGAATGCAGCTACCCTAGTCCAGTATCACAAGGATCTTTTCAGTAGCAAACAGGAAAATATAGCCAGTACTACATAAATATAGTTGATAAAGACTCTACACCTTAAAATCTGAATTGTATAGACTTATATACAGAGAGCATAAGAACTGTCTGCACCTTGGATATCAAGGATAATATAAAGAAGTGATCACAGTGTGGTGAGCCAACTCCTTTCTGATAGAAAAGAGGATTATAAAGCTACTAAACTCCATAATATACAAGAAAGGCTAAGGATCAAGGCTTTTAACACATACAATCTAAGCTAGATATAGTTCCAGTTTTCAAGTTACGTATATTGATTGGTATGAAAGCCAACTTGATATTGCAGTGTGCTGTGTGTGCTAGTCGCTCAGTCATGTCCCACTCTTTGTGGCCCCACGGACTGTAACCCCCCAGTCCATGGGGATTATCTAGGCAAGAATACTGGAGTGGGTTGCCATGCCCTCCTACAGGGGATCTTCCCAACCCAGGGATCAAGCCCAGGTCTCCTGCATTTCAGGAAGATTCTTTACTGTCTGAGCCAGTTAGAGAGTGACCCAAAATCAATGGTTCAAATAAGATAGAAATTTGCACTTTAACTGTGCAAGATTGGCAGGCAAGCTCCACTCCATCAAGCAATCTGTGGTTCAGATGAGCAAGGCAGTTCTACTATCCTATGGGCATTGTTATCAACTGCATAGTAGAACTGAGTTTGGAGGGTCCTGCAGTCCAAAGGGGACACATTTCACTTCTACCCACATTCCACTGAAAGAAGTAAAGAGCAAAATTTGGTGGAAAGCTAGCAGGATTTGACTTAACAGCACGGTTGCACATTTCATTTTTGGTTTGAGAGAAATGTGTGGTTGGATGAATGGTTGAATGGATGATTGCCATCTATTAACAGTTTTCAAAATACTGAAATGTATATGATCTAGTTGGTGTAATGACTCTTAATTAACCCTTTTTATGTTATAAATTCAAAGTCATGAGTTTAAGGGGAAAAAAATTCATTGATCTGAATGGATTCAAATTTCAGAGATTAAAGTGTGGAGAATAAGGAGAATAGGTAAACAACAATATCACTGAATGCTGTCTCATTAAGAATATCCCTAGACCTTACCTTTGTTCATTAAGGATTTACATTCATTTTCCCCATCTTCAGTTTTCTTTATTGATACATAGTTGTTTGTTACCTTTCTTATATAGTGAGCAATGACAGGTACAACATACATATGCACATATGTGATAGATCATTGAGAAATATACACCAAAAACCAGTAATAAAATGTGCTATGAGGTTGTAGAGAAAAGGAAACCATTGTGCATTCTTGGTGCTAGTATAAATTGGTACAGCCACAATAGAAAATGATACAGTTTTCCTCAAAAAATTTATAAAGGTATGATCTAGCAACCTCACTCTTGGTTATATGTCAAAAGGAAATGAAATCAGGAACTCAAAGATATCTGCACCCTCATGTTCATTGCAGTATTAGTCACAATAGCCAAGATATGGAAATAGCCCAAGTGTCCATCAACAGATGAATGGATAAACAAAGGTGTGGGATATATATAAAATGGAATAATACTCAGACATAAAAAGGATTGAAATCTTGCCACTTGTGATAACACAAATGGACCTAGAGAGTATTATGCTAAGTTAAGTAAGTCAGAAAGGGAAAGACAAATACTGTGATCCCACTTTTGTGTGGACTCTAATGTCAAAATAAATGAATATAAATATAGTTAATTATATACATATATGTGCATATATATATGCACAATAGGATGTTATTCAGCCTTGAGAGAGACGGAAGTCCTGCATTTGTGACAACATGGATGAACCTGTAAAAGATTATGCTAAGATTAAGCCAGATACAGAGAGACAAATATTGTATGCGGGATCTACAAAAAAATTAAATGCATAGAAGTAGAGAGTAGAAAGGTGGTTACAGGAGCTAGAGGGGTGAGTGAAATGGGGAGAACTTGTCAAAGGCTACAAAGTTGCCATTTGTAGGGTGAATAATTCCAGAGATCAAATGTGCAGCATAGTGACTATAGTTAATACTGCACTGAATACCAGAAATATGCTAAGAATAGATTCAGGTACCTTATAAAAAGAACTGATAACTATATGAGGAGATGCATTAATTAACTTAAATTTAGTAATTATTTCACTATACAACATGATTTGATATACATATATATTTGATGTGTGTATATCAAATCATGTTGTATACCTTAATTATCTACCATTTATATTAAAATGTATGTTTAAAAATGTGCTATATATTGACTGATTTGGAGACCAATTGACTCATAGTATTGTTGGAAAGAGGAAGATTTTTCAAGGAGCTCCAACCATTTTGTCCATAAAACTCTCTTCTCTCAAAGCAAAGTAGTTCAAAAGGTTATGAAGATGCATGTTTAGTGTTATACATGTACTTACAGGCCAAACTCTCAACTGCTTTCCTGTCTGACCCATTCACTTCACCATTTTCCTACTAATATAATAGAAATGTTTATATAATGGGGAAGGGAATTATGACCTTTGAAGATTTCCTGATCTGAGACGAGCAGGGAGCATACCACTATGGCAGTCTGTCAAGAATGAGTGTTTAAACAGTGTATTTAACCTGACTTTTTTGAACTAGATTATTTGATAGCCATAGAATCCAAGTACCACCTTTTTAGTTTCCCATTACATTGATCTCTGCAACATCTGAATAAAGAGAATGGCATGTTCTTAAAAACAGAAGGTTTCTAGAGCTCTGCTGAGCTGTGAGCAGTGGCAGCATCTGCAGAAATTTGCATAGGAACAGGTTTACACCAAGCTTCTGTCAGTATTTCTTAGGGTTTTACGCTCATTTCACTGACAAGAAATGGCTTCATCCCTATAAAAATGTCTTCCAGCAGTTTTTACTTGTGTATCAGTACTTCTTATATGAAGCAGAAGAACACATTAAGAAGAACAAAGGAGGCAGTCTTATGTCCTGGTTATACTTAAGGGCTTTGTAAGCATATTAGTGGATATGCACCCATTGCTTGCTAGCTTTGAATCAGGTCAAATTATTTAAACAACCTAAGGCTCAGTTTCCTCATCTGTAAATAGACTATCATTTTGTTTCATGGTACACAGTCTGAGGATAAAGTGAGAGAATATGTGAAAAGCATTTAGGACCGTGCCTAGCACATGGTAAGCAGTCACTAAGCATACTACGGTTACCTACTGTTGTTTATTCTTTGATGGACTTTGATTTAAGAATAATATTGACTGTTTGTAAAAATTATGACAAAACCCTGCTGTGGTCTCTATCTGGATCTGCAATCCATAGCTTCTTCCATTAGTATTTAAATTGGTGGTAAATTCATAAGTTTCTACAGCACTTCAAGGTAATGTTTTCCTATATGTCTCAGCATTGACTGATGGTCAAAACATCTGAGACTCACTGTGCTTGAGAAACTGGTAATGAAGCTTATAGAGCTTATTGAAAATGCCATTTAACAAAATATATTAGCCCATTCGAAATGTCACCTCCAACTCTATTGTATTTCAAGTTAAACACCATGCAAAAATATATCTAAAAGGCTCTATTACTTGCTTATTTTCAAGGGTATGGGGAAAATGTCACCAATTTGCAGACATCAAGGGCCTCTATAGTGTCTCTTTGACAAAAGGGTGGGAAAGCAAGCTATGCACAAAACATGCACTGGTAATGATCCCTCACTTATTAGAAATAATGTTTTCTGATTTCCAAATCTTTCAGAATAGAAACTGCTCATTTCGCTATTTCATGGCATCTTTTTTGGTATCCATTAATGTAACATTTCCTTCTACATTCAGTGGGGGAGATTTCTCTCTAGTGAAATGTCACCCTCCATAAATAAGAGTAGTGCAAGCCTTCCATCACTGTAATAGTTAAACAATGGCAAAGCTGAGTAATTGAAACAGAAAGAGAAGTCACCTTGACAGGGCTGTAACTGGCAAAAGCAGTTTAAGGTACCATAGCTTTTATTGTGAATGAGTTGAGTGAATTTACATCTATTCACCAAACAAAATATATTTAAATAATATTCCAGTTTTGAGACAAATCAAGGAAATTCTTCTTGGACTTCTTACCTCTCTGTTTAGTTATAAGAAAATATGCACAGTTTGGAAAATAAAATTAAACTGGAGCTTCTTTAGCATTAGGAAAACTACTGAAGTCACTTTGGGGTCTTCTACAAAAGAATGTCACTAAAATGAAAAATGAATGAAGTGCTTGCTTTGACCCTTGATATGAATTCTAGGACTTTTTAAAGGTTTGGGTTTTGTTATTGTTTACTATCCCACAATGGGTATATACAAAATCAGTTATATTAGACTGTTTGGAGTTGTAGCTGCCAAAGTAGATATTAGGAAAACGTAGACTACAAGGAATTTAGGAAATAAGCATGCTACTTTAATATACAGCTCACTGGGTAGGATATTCTTTTCTTTCCCCTGAATTAAACACATAATTGCATCAAACTGCCATTTGGCATCACTAAAGTAAACCTCTTTTGAACATTGTCATTACTACTTTTTGTACAATCCAAGAAATGGCAGCACTTCACTTTATATAGTAAAAGTTAAAAGACTGTTTTGAGTTATAAATATGTGGACTTTCTATAACTTTTAGTTTGGACAAAGATTCTACTTAAATGAACTGAACAGAAATTAAATTGCCAGCTCAATATTATTGACATTTAAATTCTATGTAGGAAATACTATAGGACCCAACAATGAAAATTAGAGCTTTTTGTAGAAAAAAAAAAATTTAGAACTCTTAGCCTTAATGTTTATTGCCTATCAAACATATTTTCCAAATTTAATAAAATATAATGTGTTCCTGCTTTGATGCATTAACATTTCCCATCACACTTTCAATGGCATGGTGATTATTGCTTAAAATTAAACTTTAGCAGGCCTCCGAATCTAAGTCCAAGAGCTATTCAGTTGCTGCATGACATTTTTCTGGAAGTGACAGAAATATAGAAAAGATGCTGAAGTGAATTCATCAGGAATATGCCTTGTAGCACCCCACTGGGCAAGCTGAGTTTTTCCTGAAATAGTTACAGAATAACATTTTTTCACAGAAGCAACCAGAGACCCTTTTAGTGAATTCAGGACCCATTGCGATGGGGATGTGTGAGATATTGGACCCTGCCTCTACATGCAGACAAAGCAAGCTTTGTCCCAGATGACCTGGAAGTAACTGCTCATGTCTCATTGGACTTTCTAGGACCACCTATCTTCAACCAGGAATCTCTGTACAACATAATTCTTCCCCAGTAAAGTGATTATTTCCTTTGTATAGGATGATTACAATTTCTAAGCATGCACACACACACACACACACACACACACACACGCTCACATGTTCTGTTAATGGGCTAGTTTCTTTTTTTAAACATCCTTTTACTTAGAATTACTGTTACTTTCCTTTATGTAATGCATAATGAAGGGTTTCTGTGGTGATTCAGACAGTGAAGAATCTGCCTACAATGTGAGAGACCTGGATTTGATCCCTGGGTTGGGAAGATCCCTTGGAAAAGGAAATGGCAACCCACTTCAGTATTCTTGCCTTGAGAATTTCATGGCCAGAGGAGCCTGGCAGGCTATAGTCCATGTGTTCGCAAAGAGACAGACACGACTGAGCAACTGTGAGAGAGAAATGCACAATGGAAATGAAAATTAATACTGTGAGAGTCTTGGTAGAGCCGAGAAAATCCAGAACCACCTGCTGAAACATCAAGATGAGATTTTCAGACTTGTGTTCTATTTTCCCGGTTTCTGAACTTTGAATATTTATAAGTATATTATGAATGGTAATTTTTCTATTAAAACTGAAAATAATGCTGCATAGTGTGACACATACAAGTATACTTAAGAAAATAGAAGGGGATTTTTAAAAACCAGAATTTCTTTTAGAAAGTGAGGTATTTTGATTCTTAGACCTTTATTCTATTCCATGAGGAGGCTGCCCATTGGGGCAGAATATTAGCAGGACTGGTCTCAGACTGAAATGGAGTCACCACTTTCAAACCCAGAGATCATAGTAAAAGGTTAAAAATATTGAAGGGGTCTAAATCTAACTAGAAGCATGGTCCTGGAAATTCCATTAACATAAGTCTTAACGTACTTTGCTAAAAGCAAATTCTTAAAGGGCCAAGCCTGATGATTGTCTTCATATTTAAATGACCTTTTAAAACTATTACAATAAATCTATAAAACAGCTATATGCTGCTTTAATATGGTGGAGCTGATGGTTATCCTGACATGTTTTTCTTAGGCATTATCCTCTTTGCTTCTATAATCAATGCTATAAATTTTAAGTACAACTACCCTTTTATAGGAAAAGGTATTTAACATAAAAATCAGCCTTCAGCATTGTTTGACCTGAATATTACCAAATTATAAATCCCTTCCTTCTCAGGCAAGCAGTGCTTAGTGTTTTTGATACTCTACATAATTGTTGCATTTCCTTTGCCAGGTTGATTTATATCTGAAAAGAGAAAGATAAATCTACTTCTTACTTTAACCTATATGTATAATTAAGTTAATTCTATATTTCATTTGGCATATGAAAATATGTCACTGATGGCTATTTAACATCTTTCTTTACATGACATCCTTTGTTTAGATTCCTAGCATTTCTTCCAATTAACTTGTTTCTACATGACAGATACAGTTGCCCCTTGAACAGCATGGGTTTGAACTGTACAGGTCCACATACACCCCCTTTTTTTAAACAATAAATATTACAGTACTACATATTTCCTAGCTGGTTGGATCTGTAGGTATGGAACCATAGATACAGAGGAACTGAACTGTGTCTAAGGAGGGCTAACTATATGTTATAGGTGGATTTTCCACTGCTCAGAGTTGGCAGCCCTAAACCCTACATTGTTCCAGGGCCAACTTTACAGTGATTATAAGTCCACTGTTGGACTGATATAAAAGCCCAGGCCTATGGTTCTGTGTATCTTTCCCATAAACTAGACCTGACAAAAATCTGGTTTCCTTGAGTTATCAAGACTCATCTATATGGTGAGTCACTAGAAACAATTATTCTTTCAATCTGTTCAACAGGGAAGAAAATTGAGTAAATTTTGTCTCCTGGCATATTTGTTTCTAGCCTATCCTTACAAAGTCTTAAAAAAGTGGAAAAGTGATAAGTGCTTATATAATCTTATCAAAGCATAGAGTATAAAAGATAACCTACTTTTCACATTCCAAATTCAAGCTTAAATTTATCATATTGAATACATAGTCTACAGATTTCTACCTTTCTTGGCTTCTTTAAAAAATTATTCTTAAGAAGGAAACAAAACTTTCTATCCAACTTTCTGGGACCCTGAAAGAAGCCCAGTGTAAGTCAAAGAAGACTGTATTCTTAGAACTTGTCATCTGTTAAAAATGTTACATGAATGCTTGTTTTTCAAATCTAGACTTTTTCCCTGTCACCCCTGTCTCAACTGAGATTACAGTTATAAAATTTTTCCATTAGCATCAGTGACAGAGGGAGGGCCAAGGGCTTAAAAAAAAAGTCACAAATGGCAAAAGTCACATGAGACCTTGTGTCACATTTTATGTAGGTCTTCTTTACCAATTGTGCCACTGCAAAGACCTTGCCCACCAAATAGCAAGTTACCAAAAAGAAATGTTTTCTAATAGAATTGTTGATAGAAATCATGATTTATATGACATAAATAGGTAAAATGCATCTGTGCTCAGTCACTCAGTCAGGTCCAACTCTTTGCGATGCCATGGACTATAGCCCACAAGGCTCCCTTGTCTATGGAATTTTCCAGGCAAGAATACTGGGTGGGTTGCCATATCCTGACTCCAGCGGATCTTCCCAACCCAGGGATCAAACCCATATCTCCTGCATTGGTAAGTGGAGTCCTCACCACTGAGCCGGGAAGCCCCAAAATAGGTAAAATAATATTCAAGAAATCTTACCTAAATATTAGAGTGTCAAGCCTCAATAGAAACAAAACAATTCTATTTCAAAACATTCTGACTGATTTGAACCTGGGTATATATTTGTTCATACTGGTAACTCTCACTCTGGTGAAAAAAATGAAAGTTTTGATTATCTGAATGTTGTATTTTATCCTTTATTCTAGTAGGATAAAGCTATTCTTTAAAATAAATGTATTAGTTGGGAAACTACTCAATAACAATTGTGATAACCACTTCCCTGTCAGATCCTTCTTGATGTTAATTATTTCATAAAATTTTCACAGCTGCAGAGTTAGTTGCCATTGCCCTTATTTTGGAGAAGGAAATGGCAACCCCCTCCAGTATTCTTTCCTGGAGAATCCTGTGGACAGAAGAGCCTGGTAGGCTGCTGTCCATGGGGTCACAGAGTCAGATATGACTGAAGTGACTTAGAATGCATGCATGCATTGGACGAGGAAATGGCAATCCACTCCAGTGTTATTGCTTGGAGAATCCCAGGGACGGGGGAGCCTGGTGGGCTGCCATCTATGGGGTTGCACAGAGTCAGACATGACTTAATTGACTTAGCAGCAGCAGCAGCAGCCCGTATTTCACACAGGAGAAAATTAGGACTTAGAAAACATGAATAACTTGTGCCAAGTTGTCGAGACTGAACTGGGACCCAGGTCTTCCTGATTGTAGACACCAAGCTCTGAACCACTAAGCCCAATCAATTCTGTCCTTTTTATAGAAGTAGTGTACCATTGAAATATGTTACAGTTATATGAAATTCAGCATTCTAGCTTCCAAAAGAATAAACATTTCTGAACTTCACTAACTATCTAATAGAATTCCAATATTGGAAGAGAAAATTAAAGTAGACAATCCCTCTGGCTAGGACACTAGCAAATATTTGATATAAATTGACAGTCTTTGTGCTTCTGTTTGAGACAGTGAGTATTATGTCACTACCTATGGAAGCACAAGCTGGAATCAAGATTGCTGGGAAAATATCAATAACCTCAGATATGCAGATTACACCACCCTTATGGCAGAAAGTGAAGAAGAACTAAAGAGCCTCTTGATGAAAGTGAAAGAGAAGAGTGAAAAAGTTGGCTTAAAGCTCAACATTCAGAAAACGAAGATCATGGCATCCAGTCCCATCACTTCATGGGAAATAGATGGGGACACAGGGGAAACAGTGTCAGACTTTATTTTTGGGGGCTCCAAAATCACTGCAGATGATGATTACAGCCATGAAATTAAAAGATGCTTACTCCTTGGAAGGAAAGTTACAACCAACCTAGATAGCATGTTCAAAAGCAGAGACATTACTTTGCCAATAAAGGTCCGTCTAGTCAAGGCTATGGTTTTTCCAGCAGTCATGTATGGATGTGAGAGTTGGACTATAAAGACAGCTGAGCGCCAAAGAATCGATGCTTTTGAACTGTGGTGTTGGAGAAGACTCTTGGGAGACCCTTGGACTGCAAGGAGATCCAACCAGTCCATCCTAAAGAAGATCAGTCCTGGGTGTTCACTGGAAAGACTGATGTTGAAGCTGAACCTCCAATACTTCGGCCATCAATGATGTAAAGAGCTGACTCATTGGAAAAGACCCTGAGGCTGGGAAAGATTGAGGGCAGGAGGAGAAGGGGATGACAGAGGATGAGATGGTTGGATGGCATCATCAACTCGATGGACATGGGTTTGGGTGGACTCTGGGAGGTGATGATGGACAGGGAGGCCTGGTGTGCTGCAGTTCATGGGGTCGCAAAGAGTTGGACATGACTGAGTGACTGAACTGAACTGAACTGATGGCATGAAAGACCAGCCATAACTATTTCTAGTAAGTTGTTTGCAGCAAGATCTTTTAGAATATAAATACATTATTATATAGACTTTTCTACTAATAGCACTATGTTTCCCTCCAGTTGTTCTTCCTATAGTTATCTAATGAGCTTCTACATACGAGAAATGATCAGGGAATCTCTCTGAGGTAATTCCAGCAACTGTGGCATATGGAGACATTGTTTTCAAGTCCCTTTGCCATGATTTCTAAGCAGCATGATTACCTGGTGGTAGAGGCTAGAACAATTGTCAACCCCCACTTCTAAGTTCTGAAGTGTTCTCTCCTGCAAATGTCAGGCCATCCTGACAGGTTTTGTGCTAACAGGAAACAAGGAAAATTTTTCTATCAGAATTTGAGTATGTACATTCTTTTGTCCATTCCACAGTGAATATTTTTCTGCTATCAAGATCAATTCCATGACTCTATGAAAGGAATTTTTGAGACTTTTGCATTTGGTGCATTTAGCTCTATGTCACTTATGAAGCCATTTTGTGTTTCTGAGCAGTTATGTTCCTCTAAATACTGGTGAAGATTTGCCAGACTGATAGGTTTTATTTCAGTAAAGATATTTCTCCCTCTATAGCTCTGCTTTTCCCCAATTCAAATCAAGAAGACATACCTTTGAAATAAGATGGTAGAGAGCTGTGATGTAGTGAAGAGTGACTCTTCACCTTCCTTGTCCTTCAAGTTCCTCAAAGACTGTGATTGTGCCACTTATTCCTCCCATGTTCCAGTTACACAGACATATTCACTCTATTTACTCACAAATTAATGATGGATAAAGGCACAATAAAGGACAGAAATGGTATGGACCTTACAGAAGCAGAAGATATTAAGAAGAGATGGCAATAATACACAGAACTATACAAAAAAGATCTCCAAGACCCAGGTAACCATGATGGTGTGATCACTCACCTAGAGACAGGCATCCTGGAATGCGAAGTCAAGTGGGCCTTAGGAAGCATCACTACGAACAAAGCTAGTGGACGTAATGGAATTCCACTTGAGCTATTTTAAATTATAAAAGATGATGCTGTGAAAGTGCTGCACTCAATATGCCAGCAAATTTGGAAACCTCAGTAGTGGCCATAGGGCTGGAAAAGGTCAGTTTTCATTCCAATCCCAATGAAAGACAAAGAACGCTCAAACTACCACACAATTGCACTCATCTCACATGCTAGAAAAGTAATACTCAAAATTTTCCAAGCCAGGCTTCGACAGTATGTGAACTGTGAACTTCCAGATGTTCAAGCTGGATTTAAAAAAGGCAAAGGAACCAAAGATCAAATTGATGACATCCGTTAGATCATTGAAAAAGCAAGAGAGTTCCAGAAAAACATCTACTTCTGTGTTACTGACTACAACAAAACCTTTGACTGTGTGGATCACAACAAACTGTGGAAAATTCTTAAAGAGATGGGAATACCAGACCACCTGATCTGCCTCCTGAGAAATCTGTATGCAGGTCAACAAACAACAGCTGGAATGGACATGGACCAACAGACTGGTTCCAAATTGGGAAAGGAGTACATCAAGGCTGTATATTTAACTCATATACAGAGTACATCATGAGAAATGCTGGGCCAGGTAAAGCACAAACTAGAATCAAGATTGCCAGGAGAAATATCAATAACTTCAGATACACAGAGAACACCACCCTTAGGGCTGAAAGCAAAGAAGAATTAAAGAGCCTCTTGACGAAAGTGAAAGAGGAGAGTGAAAAAGTTGGCTTAATACTCAACATTGAGAAAACTAAGATTATGGCATCTGGTCCCATCACTTCACGGCAAATGGAGACTATCTCTCACAGCAGTGAGAGACTATTTTGGGGGGCTCAGAAATCACTGCAGATGGTGCTTGCAGCCATGAAATTAAAAGACGTTTGCTCCTTGGAAGAAAAGCTATGACCATATTAAAAAGCAGAGACATTACTTTGCTAACAAAGGTCCATCTAGTCAAAGCTATGGTTTTTCCAGCAGTCATGTATGGGTGTGAGAGTTGTACTATAAAGAAAGCTGAGCACCAAAGAATTCATGCTTTTGAACTGTGGTTTTGGAGAAGACTCTTGAGAGTCCCTTGGACTGCAAGGAGATCCAACCAGTCCATCTTAAACGAAATCAGTCCTGAATATTCATTGGAAGGACTGATGCTGAAGCTGAAACTCCAATACTTTTGTGCCTGATGTGAAGAACTGACTCATTGGAAAAGACCCTGGTGCTGGGAAAGATTGAAGGTGGGAAGAGAGGGGAACAACAGAGGATAAGATGTTTGAATAGCATTACCATCTCAATGGACATGGGTTTGAGTAGGTTCTGGAAGTTGGTGATGGACAGGGAGGCCTAGCATGCTGCAGTCCATGGGGTCGCAAAGAGTGGGACATCACTGAGTGACGGAGTTGAACTGACTGAAATGAATGAACACATTCCTGGTTTGAGCAGCTCAGCACTGCCTTTCACCACACTTCTGTGTGTTCAGTGCTGCCTACCAGTGGAGATCTTTGCTTTACTGATTATATCCCACTCCCTAGCTTGGTCTTTTTATGTTAACAGAATTGACAGTCTTCACTCAGACATATATTGTGATTCAACTATTCAAGAAAGCGGATAGTCCAACTTTTCTTTTCCTCCCTACCTTTTTCTTTTTTTATTTCATTATTTAAATAAACAGGAATGTGTCTGCTGCTCGCTGGACACTCATTTAAGATCTGGGGAAATAATTCTTAAGAAAATAAACAAGATCATACCTTCATGGGTTTACATTTGTGTCAAATTAGGGAGGGAGTTAGGCAGTATGTGAGTAAACTAGATAATACCATATTAGACAAAAGCTTTAAGGAAAATGAAATAAAGTTAAGTGGTGGTGAATGGACAGAGTAAAGCATTGCATACTTTGATAGGGTACTTGGAAAGGCATCTCTTAGGAGGAAACATTTGAAAAGATATGTGAATGACAATTAGAAAGCTAACTCCCGGAATCTCTGAAGGACAGATGGAACAGTCAGAGTAAGGAATATGGGGTTTATTCTGTTGTTTGAAGTGTGGTAGACCTTTGGAGGAGAAGGCAATGGCACCCCACTCCAGTACTTTTGCCTGGAAAATCCCATGGATGGAGGAGCCTGGTGGGCTGTAGTCCATGGGGTCGCTAATAGTCAGATACGACTGAGCAACTTCACTTTCACTTTTCACTTTCATGCATTGGAGAAGGAAATGGCAACCCACTCCAGTGTTCTTGCCTGGAGAATCCCAGGGATGGGAGAGCCTGGTAGGCTGCCATCTATGGGGTCGCACAGAGTTGGACATGACTGAAGTGACTTTGCAACTTAGCAGTGCACATAAAAGTTATGCATATAATATAGTCTATTAGGTGTGCAGTAGCATTATATTTAAAATGCAATGTGCATGCATGCTAAGTCACAATTGTGTCCAACACTTTGAAACCCCATGGACTGTAGCCATCCAGGCCCCTCTGTCCATGGGATTCTTCAGGCAGGAATACAGGAGTGAGTTGCCGTGTCCTCTTCCAGGGGATCTTCCAGACCCAGGGATCAAACCTATGTCTCCTGTGGCTCCTACTCTGCAGGTGGATTCTTTACTGCTGAGCCACCAGGAAAGCCCCTTCAAATACAGTGCATATGTCTTAATTAATACATAATTTACTGCTAAAAGATGCCAACCATCATCTGAACCTTTGGAGAGTCATAATCTTTTTTGCTGGTGCTGAGTCTTGCCTTAATATTGATCACTGCTGACTGATCGGGGTAGTTGTTGCTGAAACTTAGAGTGGCTGTGGCAATTTCTCAAAATAAGACAACAGTGAAGTTTGCCCCTTGATTGACCCTTCCTTTCACGAATAATTTCTCTGTGGCTCGCCATGCTTTTGGATAGCACTGTAACCACAATAGAACTTCTTTCAAAATTGGAATCAAGCCTCGCAAACCTTACTGCTCCTTTATCAACTAAATTGATATAATATTCTAAATCCTTTGTTATCATTTCAACAACCTTCACAGCATCTTCACCCAGAGTAGATTACATGTCAAGAAAATACTTTCTTTGCTTATTCATTAACAGCAAATGCTCATTTATTTTATCATGAATTCAGTCACTTCTTCAGATTCTATTTCTAGTTCTCTTGCTATTTCTGCCACATTTGCAGTTACTTTTTCCACCGAGGAAGTCTTGAACCCCTCCAAGTTATCCATGAGGGTTGGAATCAACCTTTTGTAAATTTCTGTTTGTATTGATATTCTGAATCTTCCCCATGAATCACAAATGTTTTTAATTGCACCTAGAATGGTGAAATTTTTCCAGAAGGTTTTCATTTGACTTTGCCCAGATCCATCAAAGGAATCACTATCTGCATATTTCTTAAAGGGTAGAACTTGAAAGTCAAAATTACTCCCTGATGCATGAATTGCAGAATAGGTGTGGTGGTAATAGGTGTGAAAGTAACATTAAATTCATTGTATTGAATACATCAGAACCCTAAGGTGACCAGATTCATTGTCAATGAGTAGGAATATTTTAAAAGGAACCTTTTTTTCTGAGCAGTAGGTCTCAGTAGTGGGCTTAAAATGCTCAGTAAACCATGTTGTAAACAGATGTGTTGTCATCCAGGCTTTGTTGTCCATTTATAGAGCACAGACAGAGTAGATTTAGTATACTTCTTAAGAGAGCCTTAGGTTTTTTGGAATGGTCATGAGCTCTGGCTTCAAGTCCAGTTGCATTAGCCCCTAACAAGAGAGTCAATCTGTACTTTGAAGCTTTGAAGCCAGGCCTTGACTTCTCCTCTCAAGCTCTGAAAGTCGGATGGCATCTTCTTCCAAGGGAAATGTGTTTCATCTACATTTAAAATCTGTTGTTTAGTGTAGCCACCTTCATTAATTATATTAGTGAGATCTTTTGGATAACTTACTGTAGCTTCTAAATCAGCACTTGCTACTTCACCTTGTATTTTCATGTTATGGAAATGGCTGCTTTGCCTCTTTCATGAACCAACCTCTGCTACCTTCAAACGTTTCTTCTTCAGTTTCCTCATCTCTTCCAACCTTCATAGCAAAACGTTGAAGAGAGTTAATGGTCTTTCTCTGGATAAGACTTTGGCTCAGGGAAATATTGTGGCTAGTTTGATCTTTTATCCAGACCACTAAAACTTTTTCTGTATCAGCAGTAAGACTGTTTGACTTATCATTCATGTGTTAACTGGAGTAGCGCTATTAATTTCCATCAAGAACTTTTTCTTTACGTTCACTACATAGCTTAGTATTTGATGCAAGAGACCTAGCTTTAAGCCTATCTCAGCTCTTGCCATGCCTTCCTCACTAAGAATAATCATTTATAGTTTTTTATTTAAAGAGAAAGACGTGCACCTCTTTTCACTTGAGCACTCAAAGGCCATTATAGGGTAACTGCTGCTGCTACTGCTGCTGCTAAGTCGCTTCAGTCGTGTCCGACTCTGTGCAACTCCATAGATGGCAGGGATTCTCCAGGCAACAACATTGGAGTGGGTTGCCATTTCCTTCTCCAATGCATGAAAGTGAAAAGTGAAAGTGAAGTTGCTCAGTCATGTCCAACTCTTAGCGACCCCATGGACTGGAGCCTACCAGGATCCTCCGTCCATGGGATTTTCCAGGCAAGAGTACTGGAGTAGGGTGCCATTGCCTTCTCTGTATAGGGTAACTAATTTACCTAATTTTGGTATTTTTGTCTCAAAGGGAATAGGAAGGCCTGAAGAAAGGAAGAGAGATGGGAGACTAGTCAGTCAGTGGAGCAGTCAGAATACACACAACTTTTATTAAAAGTTCTCCATATTATAAGGGTGTGGTTTATGGCACCCCAAAACAATTGCAATTGTAACATTAAAGATTACAGGTTGCCATAACAAATTTAGTAATAATTTTAAAGTTTAAAATATGTGAGAATTTACCAAATGTGACATGACAAACACTAAATGAGCAAATGCTTTTAAAATAAAAAGCAAAAGTGCCAATAGACTTGCCAGACTCAGGATTGCCACAAATGTTCAATTTGCAAAAACCATAGTATCTGCAAAGTGAAATAAAGGAAAGTGCAAAAAAACAAGGGGTACTGGTACATTTGATGCATTTTTTATTGGAATGATTATAGGTTCACATACAATTATGAGAATGGTGAAGGGCAGACATGTTGTACCTCTTGTATAATTTTTCTGATGCTAACATCTTGCAAAACTATAGTATTACAGAAAGAATACTAGCATCCATTCAATGTATCCCACTTTTACTTGCTATTGTTTTTCACTTTAGTCATATTAATATGTGTTGACTTATATCTCATTGTAGTTTTAATTTCTGTAGTAACTAATTATTTTGAACACATTTCCATGTACTTATTTGCCATCTTCAAATCCTCCTCAATGAAATATTCATGTCTTTCACCATTTTATACTGGAGATCAGCCCTGGGATTTCTTTGGAAGGAATGATGCTAAAGCTGAAACTCCAGTACTTTGGCCACCTCATGCGAAGAGTTGACTCATTGGAAAAGACTCTGATGCTGGGAGGGATTGGGGGCAAGAGGAGAAGGGGACGACAGAGGATGAGATGGCTGGATGGCATCACTGACTCGATGGATGTGAGTCTGAGTGAACTCCGGGAGTTGGTGATGGACAGGGAGTCCTGGCATGCTGCAGTTCATGGGGTCGAAAAGAGTCGGACACGACTGAGCGACTGATCTGATATATATATATATATATATATATTTAATTAAAGGATAATTATGTTACAATATTGTGATGGTTTTTGCCACATATCAACATGAATCAGCATTAGGTAGACATAAGTCCCATCCCTCCTGAACCCTCTTCCCACTTCCCTCCCTACCTTATCCCTCCAGGTTGTCACAGTCAGGACAGAGCACTGACTTTGGCTTCCCTGTGTCATACATCAAATTCCCACTGTCTACCTATTTTACATATGGTAATGTATATGTTTCAGTGTTATTCTGTTGTATCATCCCTCCCTCTCCTTCCCCCACTGGGTCCAAAATAACTGTGTCTCCTTAGCTGCCCTGAAAGTAGGTTGTCAGTACTAGATTTCTAGATTCCATATATATGCATTAATATTCAATATTTGTCTTCCTTTTTCTTACTTCACTCTGTAGGTTCATCTACCTCATTAGAACTGACTCAAATATGTTCCTTTTTAGAGCTGAGTAATATTCCATTGTGTATATGTACCACAACTTCTTTATCTATTCATCTGTTGATGGACATCTAGGTTGCTTCCATGTCCAAGCTATCATAAATAGTGCTGCAGTGAACACTGGAGTACATGTGTCTCTTTCAATTCTGGTTTCTTTGGGGTGTATGCCCCACCATGGGATCGCTGGTTCATATGGTGGCTTTATTCCTATCTTTTTAAGTTATCTCCATACTGTTTGCCATAGTGTCTGTATTAGTTTGCATTCCCACCAACAGTGTAAGAGGGTTCTCTTTTTTTCACACCCTCTCCAGCATTTATTGTTTGTAGACTTTTGATGATAGCCATTTTGAGCAGTGTGAGATATCATGTTGTAGTTTTGATTTGCATTTCTCTAATAATGAGTGATGTTGAGCATATGTTCCTGTGTTTATTAGCTATCTGTATGTCTTCTTTGTAGAAATGTTTTAGGTCTTCTGCTCACTTTTTGATCGAGCTGTTTGGTTTCTGATAAAGAGCTGCATGAGATGCTTGTATAATTTAGAGATTAATTCTATGTTAGTTGTTTCATTTACTATTATTTTCTTCCATTCTGAGGGTTGTCTTTTCACCTTATTTATAGTTTCTTTCATTGTGAATTAAAAAAAAAGAAAGAAACAACTTTTAAGCTTAATTAGGTCCCATTGTTTATTTTTGTTTTTATTTGTATTACTGTAGGAAGTGGGTCATAGAAAATCTTGTTGTGATTTATGTCAGAGAGTGTTATGCTATTTTTTTCCTTAAGAGTTTTTATAGTATCTGGTCTTACATTTAGGTCTTTAATCCATTTTGAGTTTATTTTTGTGTACGGTGTTAGGAGGTGTTCTAATTTCATTTTTTCACATGTAGCAGACCAGTTTTCCCAGTACCACTTGTTGAAGAGACTGTTTTTTCTCCATGGTATGATTTTGCCTCCTTTGTCAAAGATAAGGTGCCCATAGGTGCATGGATTTATCTCCAGGCTTTCTGTTTTCCTCCATTGGTCTATATTTCTGTTTTCATGCCAATACCATACTGTCTTGATGGCTGTAGCTTTGTAGCATAGTCTGAAGTCAGGTAGGTTGATTCCTCCAGTTCCATTCTTCTTTCTCAAGATTGCTTTGGCCTTTCAGGGTCTGTTGTGTTTCCATAAATGTTGTGAAATTATTTGTTCTAGTTCTGTGAAAAATACCATTGGTAGTTTGATTGGTATTACACTGAATCTATAGATTGCTTTGGGTGGTATAGTCACGTTCACTACATTGATTCTTTCAATCCAAGAACATGGTATATCTCTCCATTTGTTTGGGTCATTTTTTTATTTCTTTCATCAGTGTCTTAAAGTTTTCTGCAAACAGGTCTTCGTCTCTTTAGGGAAATTAATTTCCAAGTATTTTATTCTTTTTGTTGCAATGGCGAATGGGATTGTTTCCTTAATTTCTCTTTCTGATTTTTCATTTTACTGTATAGGAATGCAAGAGATTTCTGTGAATTAATTTTATATCCTGTGAATTTACTATATTCATTGACTAGCTCTAGTACTTTTTGGTGGCATCTTTAGGATTTTCTTTGAAAATCATGTCATCTGCAAACAGTGAGAGTTTTACTTCTTTTCCAATCTGGATTCCTTTTATTTCTTTTTCTTCTCTGATTACTGTGGCTAGAACTTCCAAAACTTCCACCATATTGAAAAATAGTGGTGAGAGTGGGCACTCTTGTTCCTGAATTTAGAGGAAATACTTTCAATTTTTCAACATTGAGGATAATGGTTTCTGTGGGTTTGTCATATATGGCCTTTATTATGTTGAGGTATATTCCTTTTAAGGGCTTCCCTAGTGGCTCAGATGGTAAAGAATCTACCTGCAGTGCAGGAAACCTGGTTTTGATCCCTGGGTCAGGAAGATCCCCTCTAGAAGGAAATGGCAACCCGCTCCAGTATTCTTGCCTGGAGAATCCCATGAACAGAGGAGCCTGACAGGCTACAGTTCATGGGCTCACGAAGAGTTGGACATGACTGAGTGACTAACACTTTCACTTTCACTTTCATAATCCTTCTAGGGGCTTCCAAAGTAGTGCTACTGGTAAAGAACCCACCTGCCAGTGCAAAAGATGCAAGCTACACAGGTTCAATCCCTGGGTCTGGAAGATTCCCCTGGAGTAGGAAATGAGTATCCACATCAATATTCTTGCCTGGAGAATTCCATAGACCGAGGAGTCTACAGTCCATGGGGCCACAAAGAATTGGACATGACTGACTAACACTGTTTATATTCCTTCTATGCCTACTTTCTGGAGAGCTTTTATCATAAACGGGTGTTGAATTTTGTCAAAGTCTTTCTCTTCATCTACTGATATAATCATTTGGTTTTTATCTTTCAATTTGTTAATTTGGTAACAAATTAACAAATCACATTTATTAATTTGCTTGTACTGAAGAATCCTTGCATCCCTGGGATGCATTTGATTATGATATATGATCTTTTTAATGTGTTGTTGGATTCTATTTGCTAGAATTGTGTTGAGGATTTTTGCATCTATGCTCATCAGTGATATTAGCCTGTATTTTTTTTTTTTTTTTTGGCGGCATCTTTGTCTAGTTTTGGTATCAGAGTGATTGTGGCCTTGTAGAATAAGATTGCAGAGAAGGCAATGGCAACCCACTCCAGTACTCTTGCCTGAAAAATCCCATGGATGGAGGAGCCTGGTAGGCTGCAGTCCATGGGGTCGCTGAGAGTCAGATACGACTGAGCGAATTCACTTTCACTTTCCACTTCCATGCATTGGAGAAGGAAATGGCAACCCACTCCAGTGTTCTTGCCTGGAGAATCCCAGGGACGGGAGAGCCTGGTGAGCTGCTGTCTATGGGGTATCACAGAGTCGGACACGACTGAAGTGACTTAGCAGCAGCAGCAGCAGCAGCAGAATAAGATTGAGAGTTTTCCTTCCTCCTCAATTTTCTGAAAGAGTTTGAGCAGAGAATGTGTTAGCTTTTCTTGAAACTTACGGTAGAATTTGCTGGTGAAGCCATCTGGCCCTGGGCTTTTGTTTATTGAAAGATTTGTTATTACAGTTTCGATTTCTGTGCTTGTAATTGGTCTGTTCATATTTTCTATTTCTTCCTGGTTCTGTTTTAGAAGGTTATACTTTTCTAAGAATTTGTCCATTTCTTCCAAGTTGTCCATTTTATTGGCATAAAGTTGCTCATAGTATTCTCTTATGATCCTTTGTATTCCTGTGTAATCTATTGTAACTTCACCTTTTTCATTTCTAATTTTATTGATTTGAGTCTTCTCCCTTTTTGCTTGATGCAGTCCATGGGGTAGCAAAGAGTCGGACATGACTGAGCGACTGAACTGAACTGAACTGATTTCTCCCACCTCTAGCAATGACCAATCTGCTGTCTGTTTCTGAGTTTGGTTGATTGTAGATTCCATATATAAGTGAGATCATACAGTATGCTATGTCTGACATTTCACTTAGCATAAGGCCCTCAAGGTCTATATACCTTGTCATGAATGACAGAATTTCCTCCTAAATAATCAGTTATATTCCATTGTATGTATGTACACAGATGATAGCTTATGGTGAACAGTGTCAGACTTGTGATTTCTAAGGAAGAGAATTTAGCTTCGGGACCAGGAACAAGGCTTAATCACCCAGAGCTTTCATGTAACAGAGTTTTATTAAAGTATAAAAAGGATAAGGAAAATTTCTGACACAGACATCAGAAGGGGACAGAGAGTGCCCCACTCCCCAGTGTTCTCAAAGCCTTATATACCTTTTCAATTGGTTACTAAAAATAGAGCCATTCTCATGACTTACATTTTAAGATAACACGATTAGTCAGAAGGTTCTTAAGAAGGAGAAACATGTCCTTGAGCAAGATAAATTCAGTTCAGGTCAGTCACTCAGTGGTGTCTGACTCTTTGCAACCCTATAGACTGCAGCAAGCCAGGTTTCCCTGTCTATCACCAATTCCCAGAGCTCACTCAAAATCTTGTCCATTGTGTTGGTGATTCCATCCAACCATCTGATCCTCTGTTGTCCCTCCTTCTCCTCCCACCTTCAATCTTTCACAGCATCAGGGTCTCTTCAGAGTCAGTTCTTTGTATCAGGTGGCCAAAGTTTTGGAGCTTCAGCTTCAGCATCAGTCCTTCCAATGAATATTCAAGACTGATTTCCTTTAGGATTGACTGGTTTGATTTCCTTTCAGTCCAAGGGACTCTCAAGAGTCTTCTCCAACATCACAGTTCAAAAGCATCAAATCTTCAGCACTCAGCTTTCTTTATAGTCCAACTCTCACATCCATACATGACTACTGGAAAAACCATAGTTTTGACTAGACAGATCTTTGTTGCAAAGTAATCGCTTTGCTTTTTAATATGCTGTCCAGGTTGGTCATAGCTTTTCTTCCAAGGAGCAAGCATCTTTTAATTTCATGGCTGCAGTCACCATCTACAGTGACTTTGGAGCACAAAAATGAAGTCTCTCACTGTTTCCATCGTTTCCCCATCTTTGTGCCATGAAGGGATAGGACTGGATGCCATGATTTTAGTTTTCTGAACATTGAGTTTTAAGCCAACTTTTTCACTCTCCTCTTTCACTTTCATCAAGAAAATCTTTAGTTCTTCTTCACTTTCTGCCATAATGGTGGTGTCATCTGCATATCTGAGGTGATTGTTATTTTTCCTGGCAATCTTGATTCCAATTTGTATTTCATCCAGTCCAGCATTTGGCATGATGTACTCTGCATGTAAATTGACTCATTGGAAAAGACCCTGATGCTGGGAGGGATTTGAGGCAGGAGGAAAAGGGGACGATTGAGGATGAGATGGCTGGATGGCATCAACAACTCAATGGACATGAGTTTGGATAGGCTCTGGGACTTGGTGATGGACAGGGAGGCCTGGCGTGCTGCAATTCATGGTGGTCACAAGGAGTCAGACATGACCGAGCGACTGAACTGAACTGAACTCTGCATATACGTTAAATAAGCAGGGTAACAATATACAGTGTTGATGTACTCCTTTCCTTATTTGGAACCAATGTGTTGTTCCATGTCCAATTCTGACTGTTACTTGTTGACCTGCATACAGATTTCTCAGGAGTCAGGTCAGGTGGTCTGGTATTCCCATCTCTCAGAATTTTCCACAGTTTATTGTGATCCACAGTCAAAGGCTTTGGTGTAGGCAAAAAAGCAGAAGTAGATGTTTTTCTGGAACTCTCTTGCTTTTTCAATGATCCAGCAGATGTTGGCAATTTGATCTCTGGTTTCTCTGCCTTTTCTAAATCCAGTTTGAACATCTGGAATTTCACAGTGCACATATGGTTGAAGCATGACTTGGAGAATTACTCAAGCATTACTTTGCTAGCGTGTGAGATGACTGCAACTGTGTGGTAGTTTGAACATTCTTTGGAGTTGCCTTTCATTGGAATTGGAGTGAAAACTGACCTTGTCCAGTACTGTGGCCACTGATGAGTTTTCCAAATTTGCTGGCATATTGAGTGCAGCACTTTCACAGCATCACCATTTAGAATTTGAAATAGCTCAACTGGAATTCCTTCAACTCCACTAGCTTTGTTCGTAGTGATGCTTCCTAAGGCCTACTTGACTTCACATTCCAGGATGTCTGGCTTAGGTGACTGATCACACCACGGTGGTTACTGAGTCATAAAGATCTTTTTTGTATAGTTCTTCTGTGTATTGTTGCCATCTTTTCTTAATAACTTCTGCTTCTGTCAGGTCCATACCATTTTTGTCCTTTATTATGCCCATCTGTGCACGAAATTTTCCCTTGTCATCTCTGTTTCCTTGAAGAGATCTCTAGTCTTTCCCATTCTATTGTTTTCCTCTATTTCTTTGCACTGATCACTGAGAAAGGCTTTCTTATCTCTCCTTGCTATTCTTTGGAACTCTGCATTCAAATAGGTATATCTTTCCCTTTCTCCTTTGCCTTTTATTTCTCTTCTTTTCTCAGCTATTTGTAACACCTCCTCACACAACCATTTTGCTTTTTTGTATGTTTTTCTTGGGAATGGTCTTGATCACTGCCTCCTATACAATGTCACAAATCTCCGTCCATAGTTCTTCAGGCACTCTGTCTATCAGATCTAATCCCTTGAATCTATTTGTCACTTCTACTGTATAATTGTCACTCGAGTGTATGTTCCTCAGTTCTTTGTCTCATCACAACAAAGATTTGGAGCAACGGACATTAAAGCCCTCCGAGCATCACAGCTCTCGGGTCTTGGACAAACCGTGTTACAGCTCTTAGGCAAATCGGTGTTACAGTTCCATGTTATTTATAAGATAGCAGGAGAATCCAAGACTTAAAGAGAAGAGAGTGGAGGAGTGCGTGGGGAGGGAGAAAGAGAGAGAGAGAAAGAAAGTGCGCGCGCATGCACGCGGGAGAGAGAGTCCGAGAGAAAGCGCTTTGGCTGCTCCTTTTATATGTTTTTTCCTCCACCTGGGCCTGCCCTATGCAAATTGGGCTTAGCCAGGAGTGCTGTTTGTTCTGTTTGTTCTGCCTGAAGTCTTCACTCTGGTCCTCGGACCTTCCTTGTCTTTTAGCCACCTCCATTTTGGACTCCTTTTCCCTATTCTACCTACCTAACATTCCCCCTCAAGAGATGGGAGGCCCAATTCTTTGGGAATAGGGGCGTCGAGGTCTTTCTGGCTACTTCCTGCTGAACTGGGGCGGCGAGGGGTATTGGGCCTCACCCTCTTGCTAGTCTCAAGCCTCAGAGTCCTTATAGCGGTGTCCAAGGGTGTGTTTGATATTTTCCATGGTCAGCTGTAGTTTTATATCTTTGTAGAACTGGCACTGCATGTTGTAGCTGGTTGACCTGGGCAGAGACAAAACAGGTTAGACAATTGACAGTACATAGAATAATCATAAGCATCATCAATATAGCATAACAAGGACTAGTAGGGACATTGGTCAATTTTAAATTCACATCGCCAGGATAGCTCAAGTCCCTCCTTGTTCAGGGATCAGAAGATCTATTTCCTGTCTGTCTTGGAGTACAGTCTCTGTCAAGCTGTGTTGGCTCCTTAGAGTTATCCTGAGAAATCTTATCCCCAGAAACCAGATTTTGGGGGGTCTTCATTAGAATGGCACTCATTGGTAGTTTTGAATAGGTATTTGAGATCTCCCAGGGGCTCAAAGGTGTATCGAGTGTCCTCTTCTGTTTTCTTCCATGGCTTGACTCATGAGTAGTGAATCCAGGAGTCATTTCCTGGTACCTTGACTGCTGTAGGGGTAGAAAGTATTACAGGGTAGGGGCCCTTCCATGTGGGCTGGAGTTGAGCCTTTGGGGACCCATCTTTCCAGACTTTAATTAGGACTTGAGTTCCTGGAGCATATAGTGGTGACTCTTTAGAATCTTTTGGGTCCTGGTTCATACCCCACAAGCGTATATCCTGTTGGAATTGCCCAATGGCCATGGTATAAGACTGGAGGATCTGAACCTCTGGATCTAGGAAGAGGTCATTAACATAAACAAAAGGTCTCCCATATGGCATCTCATAAGGACTAAGACCAACCTGTTCCTTAGGGGCAATGCGGGTGCGGAGGAGAGCTATTGGTAAAGCCTCCTTGCATCCCAGGGAGGTCTCCTGGGTTATCTTTTTTATCGCTGATTTTAAGAATTGATTGGCTCTTTCTACTTTTCCTGAAGATTGAGGCCTCCAGGCACAATGGAGATAATAAGTAATGCCCAATGCTTTCGAGACTCCTTGGGTGACCTTAGAAGTAAATGATGTCCAATTGTCACTTTGTAATGACCTGGGCAGACCAAATCTTGGAATGATTTCATGGAGCAGTTTTTTAACTACCTCCTCAACCTTCTCGGTCCGGGTGGGAAAGCCTTGAATCCATCCTGTGAATGTATCTATCATAACTAATAGGTATTTATACTCTTGAGAAACTGGCATCTGGGTGAAGTCCATCTGCCAGTCCTCTCCTGGGTAGGCCCCACGTCGTTGGACGGGCTGGGCCAGCTGGGGTCTTCAAGCTCCTTGAGGGTTATTTAATTGGCAAATGGGACAAGAGGAGACCACCTGTCTTATAGTTATTTGGAGGCCTGTTCCTCTGAAGGACCTTTCTAGTAATCTTTGGAGGGCCTTTTCTCCTAAATGAGTAGTGGCATGTAAGGAGTTAACCAACTTCCATTGGAGGTTTCCAGGCAGAAAAAGGAGTCCCTCCTTTTGGAACCACCCCATATGATCTTCTTAAAAGCCCTCGCTCTTAGCTTTAAGAGTCTCACCTTCAGTATATGAAGGAGTTTCTGGCAAATTAGTCTGTGGAACTAAGGTGGCAATCCCTATTAGGTCATGGTTCTGTAATGTTGCAATCTTACCTGCCTGATCAGCTGCTTGGTTCCCTTGTGTCACTTCCGTGTTCCCTTTTTGGTGTCCTTTACAGTGGGAGACTGAAACCTCAGTAGGCAGGTGGACTGCCTCCAAGGGTCGAAGAACCTGATCACCATATTTGATTGGGGACCCTCAGGTGGTCAAGTGGCCCCTTTCTTTCCAAACAGCCGCATGTGCATGTAGCACCAGAAAGGCATACTTGGAGTCAGTGTAAATGGCTATTCTTTTTCCTTTTCCCAGCTCTAAAGCTCAAGTCAGGGCTATGAGCTCAGCTAATTGGGCTGAAGTACCTGGTGGCAGAGGCTTAGCCTCTATGGTCTCAAAATTGGAGACTACTGCATACCCGGCTCTTCTTTTTCCATCCAAGACAAAGCTGCTTCCATCAGTGTACCAGATTTCCTCAGGATTGGTCAGAGGATCTTCTGACAATCCCTCTAGGGGTTTTGTCCAGTGGTCCAAGGTTTCTAGACAAGAGTGAAATGGGAGAGAGCCCTCGGGGGTAGATAGGAGGGTGGCTGGGTTAAGAACCTCTCAAGGGGATATAGTGAGGCCTGGATTTTCCATCAGCATTACTTGATATCTGAGGATTCTTTGATCAGACATCCATAAATGGCCTCTCCCATTTAGGAGTTGTTTTACTTGGTGGCTGGTAAAAATAGTTAGTTTGCCCCCAAAGGAGAGTTTTAAAGCATTTTCTATCATGATTGCAATAGCTGCAAGATTTCGAAGGCAGGGGGGGCCAACCTCGGAAAGTTGGGTTGAGCCTCTTGGATAAGTAAGCTACAGGCTGGGGCTCAGATCCCAACCTTTGAGTTAACACTCCCAAGGCTATTCCCTCTCTTTCATGGACATAAAGTTAGAATGCTTTTTCTGGGTCTGGCAATTTCAAGGCAGGTGCCTGAGTTAAGACCTGTTTTAGTGTAGCCTCTGCCTCCTTTTGAGGAGTTCCCCACATCAGTGGGATTGAATCATCTCGTCCCTTTAAGTTTTCGTATAAGGGCTGGGCAATTAGACCATAGTTGGTTATCCAGATTCTACAATAACCAGCTAGCCCCAGGAAAGCTCGCAACTGTTTTCGAGTCGTGGGGGAGGGCAACTGGAGGATTCCTTGTACCCGATCAGAGGACAGCCTCCTGGACCCGTGTGTAATCTGAACTCCCAGGTAAGTCCCCAGTCTCTCTTTTGAGAGGATATTGTTTCCGGTTAGGAAACCGAGTGGGATCTTGGAGGACAATGATGACTGGTTCAGCTTGGTGGCCTCGTCCAGGAATCCCCTGATCCCACACCTGGGGGTTAATTTTGTCTTCCCATAGTTTTTGGTCCCTCTCTATTGAAGGTGTAATGGGTTCTTCAGTAGTAACCCGGAGCTGTAGAGTTCTAGGGGCTGTAAAACTTCCCATCACAAGGGTGGTCCCCAGTTTAGTGAGTATATCTCTTCGCAATAAGGGGGTAGGACACTCAGGGACCACCAGAAACTGGTGGGAAAATATTTGTCCATCTCAGCAACAAAGAAGTGCTTGGGTGAATCTTTTAGTAGTTGCTTTTCCTGTAGCACCCAAAATGGTACAGGTTTGGGAGGAGAAGGCTCTGGAGTAGGAGATCAAGACAGAGTAGGTAGCCCCTGTGTCAACCAAGAAATTCTCGGACCTACCTGCCACATCCAGTTGCACCCTTGGCTCCAGCCCCGTGAAGGTTATCTGTGACAGGCGGGCTGGCTGGAGCGGGCCGCTTCAGTCCTCTTGAACCATCGTGAGGGTAGGCTTGGCGCTTGACCTTGAGGCTCTTGGGTCCCAAGGGCAGATGCCACCCAATGTCCCAGTTGATGGCATTTGTGGCAAGCTGTTCTAGGAGACTTGTCATGGTTTGGACACTCTTTGGCCCAATGCCCCGCCTGTCTACAGATCAGGCATCTGTCTCATGCCTTGTCCCTCAAGGACTCGGGGTTTGCCATAGGGCTTCTCTGGAGGGCGGCCAGCATCTGGGCATGCCTTGTCTCTTTCTTTCTCTCCTTCTCCTGGGCCTTGGCCTCCTTCTCCTGTTCTGTTATAAAAGGTATTGGTGGCTGTCTGGACCATCTCATCTAAAGAGGCAGCAGGGTCCTGCTGTTGTAGCTGCTGTAACTTAATTCTGATATCTGATGCACATTGGGACAGGAATTTGTCCTTTAAAATCACCCATCCCTCGTAAGAGTCTAAGTCCAGGTTGGTAAACTTTTGGAGTACCTCTTTTAAGCCTCTCCAGAAAGGCAATGGGGTTCTCATTGGGCTCCTGAGTTATTGCTGAGACTGGGCACATTCCCACAAGTAATAGGCTTCTTTATGTTTCCATGGTTGGACTTCCTTAGGGGTGAGTCTTTCTGAAGCTTATCCTACCCAGAACTGTTGCAACCTGAGAGCCAGGCGTCCCCGGGTCAGGGTGCAGATCCCCAGGCAGGCTGAGGCGTGACGGCCTCCCGAGGATTGGGTCCCTGGGCAGGTCGAGGTGTGACGACCTCCTGGGACCCCTGGGACTAAAGGATCCCTGAACAGTTTGAGGCGTGACAACCTTTCGAAGACCGATCCCTAGGCAGGTCAAGGCGTGATGACCTCCTGGGACCACCCCCCTTCCCCGGACTGGAGTTTGGGCGTACCCAAGAGCTCCAGTGTGACCAGTATTGGGTAGGATTAGGGGTTGGATATTATAGAGTATTTCCCAACTATTTTCTGGTTGTCTCTCTAGAAGATTGTAGGGGCAGCCTTGTGGGTCTGGATGGGGCTCAGGAAAAGAGCATGAAACAGGAGGGAAGGGGGCAGAGCACAACCTTTGAAAGAATGACATAGCACAAGGGTATAACGTAAACCAATTAAAATCAATTGGGTCCAAGATGACAAGTCAAATTCAAGTAAACCTTAATCCCCAATCTATAAACCAACAGACACACCCAGAGGTGGCAGGACAGCTCCAAGGCACAAGGTCAAAAGAGGGAGGAGTGGGTGGTTCCCCAATGGCTGGGATGATCCTCTCACTCATTAGCATATGAATTCCATCCCCTCACAAAACATAGCCAGGCCTAATACCATGGCCGCAGCCCTTGCCCTTGGCAATGGTTCACACCCTGAAGAGTGGCTTCTCTCTGGACCCTAACAAATCTACCTCTTATCGCTTTGTCTCTCTGAAATTTTGCAATGAGACATCAGAGCCTGAGTTTCACTAGTTTTGGCTGGGCTTGAGTCCCCGGAGAGAGCTGAAGGACAGGAGGAAAAAGCAGTGGGAAAAACATGCCAAGGAATCCCCTTCATAGCCCGCCAGAAAATTTGCTAAATATCTGACCGGTGCTCACAGTTTCATTGGTCTGAACTTTGGCACAGAGAAGAGAAAGGACAGAAGAACCCCCACCAGCTTGGGTAACAGCTACTGGGACTCAGCAGATAGAGCCTTTGGGACATGCTGAGGAGTAGCCTCTCCAGAGTCCCTCAATTGTGCCCCTGCCGCCCACCTGTTCGCAGGAGGTTCAAGGAAACAAGAAACGAGAGATTGTAAAGGTCCCTCCAGCCATTGGAGCGAGGACCTCTTACCTTAACTGGAGGTCTTCTGGAATCTGAGACTGGGCTGCGTGAGCTTTCTGCTGAGTTCGTTTTTCACTGTCCCGGTTTCCAGCACGATGGGCCTTCCCCTTTGCTGGGTTTCTTCGCTTTCCGCTTCTAGTGTGGGAGCTTCGCTGAGTTGGGCTCCTGTTGTGCTTGGCCTCTTCTACGCAGAGGTTGTTTCAGCCAGTTTATATCCGAGTCACGGCCCCATAGATGTCACTCGAGTGTGTGTTCCTTGGTTCTTTGTCTCGTCACAACAAAGATTTGGAGCAATGGACATTAAAGCCCTCAGCACATCACAGCTCTCGGGTCTTGGACAAACCATGTTACAGCTCTTAGGCAAATCAGTGTTACAGCTCCATTTTATTTATAAGATAGCAGGAGAATCCAAGACTCGAAAAGAGAGTGGAGGAGTGCATGGGGAGGGAGAAAGAGAGAGAGAGAGAGAGAGTGCGCACACGCATGCAGGAGAGAGTCCAAGAGAAAGCGCTTTGGCTGCTCCTTTTATATGTTTTTTCCTCCACCTGGGCCTGCCCTATGCAAATTGGGCTTAGCCAGAAGTGTTGTTTGTTCTGTTTGTTCTGCCTGAAGTCTTCACTCTGGTCCTCGGACCTTCCTTGTCTTTTAGCCACCTCCATTTTGGACTCCTTTTCCCTATTCTACCTACCTAACATAATCATAAGGGATATGATTTAGGTCATACATGAATGATCTAGTGGTTTTCTCTACTTTCTTCAATTTAAGTCTGAATTTGGCAATAAGGGGTCATAATCTGAGCCACAGTCAGCTTCTGGTCTTGTTTTTGCTGACTGTATAGAGCTTCTCCATCTTTGGCTGCAAAGAATATAATCAATCTGATTTCAGTATTGACCATCTGGTGATGTCCATGTGTAAAGTCCTCACTTGTGTTGTTGGAAGAGGGTGTTTGCTATGACCAGTGTGTTCTCTTGGCAAAACTCTATTAGCCTTTGATCTGCTTTGTTTTGTACTCCAAGGCCAAACTTGCCTGTTACTCCAGGTATCTCTTGATTTCCTACTTTTGCATTCCAGCCCCCTATAATGAAAAGGACATATTTTGGGGGTGTTAGTTCTAGAAGGTCTTGTAGATCTTCACAGAACCATTCAACTTCAGCTTCTTCAGCATTACTGGTCAGGGCGTAGACTTGGATTACTGTGATATTGAATGGTTTCCTTGGGAACAAACAGAGATCATTCTGTTGGTTTTGAGATTGCATCCAAGTACTGCATTTTGGACTTTTTTGTTAACTATGATTTCTACACCATTTCTTCTAAGGGATTCTTGTCCACAATAGTAGATATAATGGTCATTTGAGTTAAATTTACCCATCCCATCCATTTTAGTTCGCTGAATCCTAAAATGTCAATGTTCACTCTTGCCCCCTCCTGTTTGATCACTTCCAATTTGTCTTGATTCATGGATCAAACATACCAGGTTCCTATGCAATATTGCTCTTTACAGCATTGGACTTTACTTCCATCACCAGTCACATTCACAGCTGAATGTTGTTTTTGCTTTGGCTCTGTCTCTTCATTCTTTCTGAAGTTATTTCTCTACTGATCCAGTAGCATATTGGGCTCCTACTGACCTGGGGAGTTCATCTTTCAGTGTCCCATCTTTTTGCCTTTTCATACTGTTCATGAGGATCTCAAGGCAAGAATACTGTAAGTGGTTTGCCATTCCCTTCTCCAGTGGACCATGTTTTGTCAGAACTCTCCATCATGCCCCATCCATCTTGGGTGATCCTCCATGGCATGGGGCTCATAATCTCATTGAGTTAGACAACAGGGTTAGTTTTCTGTGACTGTGGCTTTCTTTCTGTCTGCCCTCTGATGGATAAGGATAAGAGGATCATGGAAGCTTCCTGATGGGAGAGACTGACTGAGGGGGAAACTGGGTCTTGTTCTGATGGCGGGGGGGGGGGGGGGGGGGGGGGTATGCTCACTATATCTTTAATCCAATTTTTAAAAGATACATTATTGTTATATAATTATTAGTACAGAATTTAAAGTAAAACATACCCTTGAGCAAGATGAGTTGTTTTGTTGTGTAATCATTGTCTCTGGGCTTAAAGAAAGAATGTCTTATGTGACTTTTCTCCTCCTTGAGGGCCCTGGACTCCTTATCAGCCTAAGAATTAACTCTCTCACATACATATATACACACATACACACGTACATGTTTTCCTTATAAATTTATCTGTTGATAAGCTATTATGAAGAATGCAGTGTTGAGCATGGGGGTTCAGAAACCCCTTCAAGATAGTGGTTTTGTTTCTTTTAACTAATAACCTAGAAGTAGAATTGCTGGAGCATATGATAGTTCTATTTTTAATTTTTGAGGAACCTTCATACTGTTTTCCATAGTGGTTGTACCAATTTATATTCCTATAAACAATTCACAAATGTTCCCTTTCCAGCATTTGCCTTTTATCTTTTTGACCCTAACAAGGGTGGGAATAAGTTTTTGGTTTGCATTTCCCTATGATTAGTCAGAGAAGGCAATGGCACCCCACTCCAGTGTTCCTGCCTGGAGAATCCCAGGGACAGAGGAGCCTGGTAGGAGGCCGTCTATGGGATCGCACAGAGTCGGACACAACTGAAGCGACTTAGCAGCAGCAGCAGCATGATTAGTAATGTTCAGCACCTTTTCAACAGCCAGCACCTGTTGGCCATTTTAATATATTCTTTGGGAAAGTATTTATTCACTTCCTCTGTCCATTATTAATCAGATTTTTTTTTTTTTTTTTTTTTTTTTTTTTGCTATTGAGTTGAAGAGTTGACTCATTGGAAAAGACTCTGATGCTGGGAGGGATTGGGGGCAGGAGGAGAAGGGGACGACAGAGGATGAGATGGCTGGATGGCATCACCGACTCAATGGATGTGAGTTTGAGTGGACTCTAGGAGTTGGTGATGGACAGGGAGGCCTGGTGTGCTGCGATTCATGGGGTCGCAAAGAACTGGACATGACTGAGCAACTGAACTGAACTGAACTGAACTGAATGAGATTTTATATATTTTGTAAATTAACCATTTTACAGATACGTGATTAGCAAAAGTTTTCTTCTATTCTGTAAATTGCCTTTTCATTTTCTTGTTTCTTTTGCTGTGCAGAGGCTTTTTAGTTGGATATAGTCCCACTTGTTGTTTTGCTTTGTTGCCTTTACTTTTGGTGTGATATATAAAAACTCGTTGGCAGGATGAATTTTATGGTGCTTGCCCCCTGTTTTATTCTAGGGGTTTTATGCTTTCAGATTTTACATTCAAATTTTTAATTCATTTTGAGTTGACTTTTGTGTGTGGTGTAAGGTATGAATCCAGCTCTGTTCCTCTACATGTTGCTGTATTACACTATTTATTGGACACTGGGCTCCCCAGGTGGCCCTAGTGGTAAAGAACTTGCCTGTCAATGCAAAAGACATAATGACACAAGGGTTCATTATGTGTTGGGAAGATCCCCTGGGGGAGAGCATGGCAACACACTACAGTATTCTTGCCTGGAGAATTCCACAGACAGAGGCCTGGTGGGCTTCAGTCTTTAGGGTCACAAAAAGTCAGATATAACTGAAGTACCTTAGCAAGCAAACATTTGAAAAGACTATCCTTTCCCTATTGTATTCTTGGCTTAACAATTAATTGACCATGTATGCATGGGTTTACTTCTGGGCATTCTATTCTGTTCCATTGATTTATGTGCCTGTTGTTTTTTTTGTTTGTTTGTTTTGTTTTATGCCAATACTATACTATTTTGGATACTGTAGCTTTGTAATATGGTTTGAATTCAAAGTGTGTAATGCCTCCATCTTTGTTCTTCTTTCTCAAGTTTGCTGTGGCTATTTGGGGATTTTTGTGGTTCCAAACAAATTTTAAGAATGTTTACTGTATTTTTGTGGAAAATGACCTTCCAATTTTTATAGGGATTGCATTGAATCAGTCAAGTGCTTTAAGTAGTATGGAGTATTAACAGTAATAACAGTATTAACTATTAATTTTTTCCAGTGTATGTGCATGAAATATCTTTTATTTATGATGTCTTCAATTTCTTTCATCAGTGTCTTACAGTTTTTAATGTATAGGTCTTACACTTCCTTAGTTAATTTATTATGAGCATTTTATTCTTGTTGCCATTGTAAAAATGACTTTTTAATTTACCTTTGATAGTTTATTATTAGTATATAGAAACATAACTGATTTTTGTATCTTGATTTTGTGTGCAACTTTAGTGTAATTTGTTTATTACTTTTAACAAATCTTGTTTGGACTCTCAAGGTTTTCCTACATGTTATATCTAGTCATCTGGAAATAAAGACAGTTTTACTTCATTTCTGATTTGGATGCATTTTGTCTATTTTTCTTGCCTGATTGCTCTAGCTCTTACTTCTAGTACTGTGGTGAACAAGAGTGATAAGAGTGGGTTCCTGATCTTGTTCTTGATCTTTGGGGAAAAGCTTGTAGCTTTTAAACATAGAGTCTGTGGTCTCATATATAACCTCTATTATGTTGTGGTTAGTTCCCTCTGTGCCAAGTTTATGAGAGCTTTTATCATGAACGTATTTTGAATGTTGTCAACTGCTTTTTCTGCCTCTATGGTTTGTAACCACCATGTAATTTTTCTCCTACATTTTGTTAATGATGATATAGTGTATTTTTGTGGTATCCTCTCTGTCTTGAAGAAGTGGCCACATGTAGGAAATGAAAATTTTAGTTTACCTTTGTCCTCACTCTTGTCTCTCAAACTTTCATGATTGTTCAGCTTTCTCTGTTCATAGTGATTCCCAGTATTAGACATTGTTCCAAGACCTGTCAGTGTTTCAAAGAGGAGAATCTCAGTCAACACCTAGATGCAGGCTTATTAGAAACTGAATCCTCAAGTAACAGTTTTTAAAATGTGTAAATATACTTCTTTTAGGGGAGATCAGGAGATGGGTATTTTTGCCTGCTCCCTCTGGTCAAATCTTAGGTGGATAGAGCATCAAGAACTGTTTGTTTGTTTGCTGCCATACTCAGGCCAATGAATACAATTCCTGGCAGTCCTCAGAGCCAGGCTTATCAAAGGAAGTGACCTCTGAACAGAAGGCATATTAGCTTGGATATCAGACATGTGCACAATCTGTTTTGGGGCAATACTAGCATACCAAAGTGAGACAGAGGGAGATATGACAGCTAGTCTCTCCATTATCTGGACAGTATTGCAGTCAACTCCTGGAAATGTGTTAAATTAGAAGCCTGGTCCTCTGATGACAGCTTTTATAATAAATCAATAGGTCTCTTTAGTGGGAAGACAGGATGTTTCAGTCTAGTACCTCTGCAGTGGGCCCTGCTGGGGGAGGATTCCAGTGGAGAGTCCATGTGTGCCCATTAAGAACTCTTTTCTTAGTTCACAATAGCCTTATGGGTTTCATGGACACAATACCTGTTGTCTTTCAGAGGTAGATGTTTTAGGGAGCTCTCTCCCAGGTATAAATCTGAAAAGATTATATGGGGCATGAGATATGGAGTCTAAACCTTTCTCTTCTCAGGGAAGCGTTGTGACTTCCTTCCCATTATATGCTGATGCTCAGGTGTCCCAATTATATGTTGCCAAGAAAGGGGTATGACAAAATATCTCCTCAGCCTCTCCTACCCATTTTTTCTCTTTTGTCAAATGTATGTGAGCCACTCACTCAGCTCATTTCTGAATTTCTTTCAGAGGAAAGAATGTTCCATTTGTAGCTGTAGATTTAGTGTGTCCATGGAGGAGGTAAGTTCAGAAGCTTCCTGTATCATCATGAAATTAAACTCTTACTGTTGAGTTTTGGAAGTTGTTTATATACTCTAGACACTAGTCATTTATTGAATATGTGGTTTGAAAATATTTTATCCAAGTCCATCATCTTCCTTTTCAATCTTTTCACATGATATTTCACAAAGCAAGTTTTTAAATTTTAATGAGATGCAAGCTATTAATTAATACTTATGGATCATATGGGCTTCCCAGGTGGCTCAGATGGAAAAGGGTCTGCCTTCAGTGTGGGAGACCCGGGTTTGATCCCTGGGTCAGGAAGATCCCCTGAAGAAGGAAATGGCAACCCACTCCAGTACTCTTGCCTGGAAAATCCCATGGATGGAGGAGTCTGGTAGGCTACAGTCCAGGGGTCACAGAGTCAGACACGACTGAGCAACTTCATTTCACTTCATGGATCATATATTTAGTATCAAGTCTAAGAACATTTTGCCTAGCTGTAGATTCCAAATATTTTCCCCCATGTTTTTTCCTAAAAGCTTTATAGTTTTGCATTTCACATTTAAGCCCACAATCTATTTGGAGTTAATGTTTGTATAAGGTGTGAAGTTTAAGCTAAGATTTTTGAGGTTCTGATTTTGTTGATCTGTTTTAGTGTTTGCCTGTGAGTGTACAATTGTCCCCACACAATTTGTTGAAGATAATTTTATACTTTGGAAATTTTATTTTGACTATTGTATGGAGAATGGATTATGGTAAAGGGAGGTAGCTCAGCTGGTAAAGCACCGCCTGCAATGCAGGAGACCACAGTTCAATTCCTGGAATGGGATCAAACTGGCGAAGGGATAGGCTACCCACTCCAGTATTCTTGGGCTTCCCTGGTGGCTCAGATGGTAAAGAATCTACCTACAATGCAGGAGACCTGGGTTTGATCCCTGGGTTGGCAAGATCTGCTGGAGAAGGAAATGGCAACCCATTCCAGTATTCCTGCCTGGAGAATCCCCATAGACAGAGGAGCCTGGTAGGTTACTCTCCATGGGGTCACAAAGTGTCGAACACAACTGAATGACTAAGCACAGCACAACACAGCTTAGTCAGAGAACAGACAGAGAAATGGGGGGAGAGCAGCAAATAGGAATGAGGTGACCAGTTAATTATTTTTTTTTCATTTGTCTAGGTAAGAGATGATGGTGAATTGTAACAGGTGATAGCAGAGGAGATAAAACAAAATATTCAATAGATTTAGAGTGTTTGTAGATGTGGAGTAAATAGCACTTGCTGATGGTATTAGTTGTAGCAGTGAAAAAAAAATTAAAGATGAATAAGTTTTAATGTGAGAAACTGAGTGTATTATAACTATATTTATCAAATTAAAGGAGACTGAGAAAGGAGAGCTGAAAGTTAAGACAGAGGTATCAAAACTTCTGTTTTGTCAATATTCTGTCTGAACACTAATTAGACATCTGAGTGAAGATGTCAAGTAGATTGTTGGAGTAAGGATCTTGGCATTCAAGGGCAAGATTAGGGCTGAGATACTAAATTTGAGGAGTCATTAGCATGAATAATATTTTTAGGGAGGAAATCTAAATAGAAAAGATCAAATCTTTCATCATTGTCTTAGATTAAGAAATTAAGTCTCCTGAAAGATCACATGTGTATATTTCCTAAAAGTGATAAAGTTGTGTTAACTACTAACCTAATCCAGTAAAATTCTATTTAATTATTTATACTTGGCATGCATCTTTGATCAAATACTTTAATATATTTTATTGTAAGAAATTACTAATTACCTAATTTAAATTATATATCTTAGTAGTCTCTTGTATGTGTGTTATTGCACCTAAAAATTAGAATCTGATAAAATAAAAGGCCTTAGCTTATGCTGTATAATCATTTATCTTTTAAGAATAGCTTCAATGAAACTAAAAAAAAAAAATACTGAAATAAATTATGTTGGCTAAACATGATGTATTTTTAACCTCAGAAACTATGATAATAAGTGAAGACAACCCTCATAATTCCAATCAATTCTCACATTTTATGTGTTTCAAAGGACCCTGAGTGACTGGATTAGTGTTCTGGATACAATGAAAAGATTCAGGTCTGCTTTGGAGTGTATCACAGCCTTTTTTTAATGAATCTTTAGTCATGGATATTGATGAATCCCTATAGGCTGAAAGAAAAGTTGATTCAAAAATGTGTATATTTATTGAAAATGGGGTAGAGGAATTTACCTGAAGATAATGATATGGCTCTACCAACAGCTCTGTAAGGATCTTCAAGTATTTATATAAAAAAAGATATGTGCAAAAGATAAGAACACATTAAGTACAGACTGTGTATAATACAGATTTGTATGAATATTAATTAGAAATCAATAACTGAGACATCTGGAAAATTCCTGTAAAACTAACTCTCTTTAATTTCCTCTCAATAGAAAGGCCAGAACACTTCTTTTTGGCCAGATGCTTGTATGTTAAATGGTGATTGAGAGAGAATTTCAAAATATAATGGAGAGTATAAGTATTTTGGCATTTGGGAGGAGAAGGCAATGGCAAGCCACTCCAGTACTCTTGCCTGGAAAATCCCATGGATGGAGGAGCCTGGTAGGCTGCATTCCATGGGGTCGCTAGGAGTCGGTCGCGACTGACTGACTTCACTTTCACTTTTCACTTTCACACAATGGAGAAGGAAATGGCAACCCACTCCAGTGTTCTTGCCTGGAGAATCCCAGGGATGTCAGAGCCTGGTGGGCTGCTGTCTATGGAGTCGCACGGAGTCAGATACGACTGAAGTGACTTAGCAGCAGCAGCAGCAGAGACCAGCTACTGGTTTGAAGCCCTGAGATAGCTATGTCTCTGAATCAAGGTTCCCTATAAATTCATAGTCATTATGTACATCTCCACATAAAGGTTTAAGTATTAAATGAGATTATATAAATCAAGGGTTTGGTGTTAGAGTAGGGGTGTTTTAAAAGACAGTCTTTTTCTTTAATTCCTGTTTCATTTCTGCTTGCTATCTCCAAAAGAATCACTTCCTACTGCATCAGATAATTAAGATGAGTAATAAGGAATCAGACACATATATATGTATATAGGAAGACATTCTTTCAATGGATTCATGCATCAGTTTCAGATGGATTATTTCTCCAAATTATTGAAAGAATTCAGATTACAGCACCAAATCATTAAATAACAATCATTAAATAATCAGAGATAATGTAGAAGCACTGGGAAATGAAGGGTAGTAAATGTTCTGATTTCCAAAGACTAAAAGAGAAATAATGGTTGGATTATGGCACAAAGAGTTAATGTATTCTAGTCTACTGCTACTGCTACTGCTAAGTCACTTCAGTCGTGTCCGACTCTGTGCGATCCCATAGACGGCAGCCCACCAGGCTCCTCTGTCCCTGGGATTCTCCAGGCAAGAACACTGGAGTGGGTTGCCATTTCCTTCTCCAATGCATGAAAGTGAAGAGTGAAAGTGAAGTCACTCAGTCATGTCCAACTCTTAGTGACCCCATGGACTGCAACCTAGCAAGCTCCTCCATCCATGGGATTTTTCCAGGCAAGAGTACTGGAGTGGAGTGCCATTGCTTTCTCCGATTCTAGTCTAGGTTACATAATAATTCCAAGTAATGCAGAATTCACTTGACCATAGTGTTAACAGTGAAAGTGAAATCCCTCAGTTGTGTCTGACTCTTTGCGACCCCAAGGATATACAGTCCATGGAATTCTCCAGGCCGGAATACTGGAATGAGTAGCTGTGCCCTTCTGCAGGGAATCTTCCCAACCCAGAGATCGAACCCAGATCTCCCCCATTGCAGGCGGATTCTTTACCAGCTGAGCCACAAGGGAAGCCCAAGAATACTGAAGTGGGCAGCCTATCCCTCCTCCAGGGGATCTTCCTGACCGAGGAATTGAACCAGGGTCTTCTGCATTTCAAGCAGATTCTTTACAAACTGACGAGTGTTGACAGAGTTACAGTGAAACATAACTAAGTCACACAATTTTAAACAAAAGACATATAAACCTCTTTATTCTAATTGGACATTTGTTTTAAGATATTAAGCTGGATGTGGAGGAATCTTGACTTGTGATAGCATCCCATGTGTGATCATGGTTGTGTGTGTGTGTGTGTGCTCGGTCGTGTCCAACTCTGCAACTCCATGGACTGTAGCCCACTAGACTCCTCTGTCCATGGAATTTTCCAGGCAAGAATACAGGAGCAGGGAATTCCTTCTCCAGGGAATCTTCGCAACCCAGGGATTAAACCTGCATCTCCTGCATTGGCAGGCAGAATCTTTACCACTGTGCCACCTGAGAAGCCATGGTTGTGGAAATATTCAAAGACAACTTTTGGTCAGCAGTGGGGAGCACACAATGACTCTACTAAGATCTTAGATATTTGCTCATCTCTTCTTTTACGTTGTTTAGTCCAGATGAGATATCATCTGCATAGATAGTGTTGATCCACTTGGAGAGTTTTACATGCAAATCTGGCACTTAATCTTGGTTTTATTTGTACAGCATTCAAACCAACTAACCTAGAAACTGTAAGCATCTTTACTTATAACCCATATGATTTATTACCCACCAAAATTGATAACAAGTCAATGTTTAAGACCACAGGCTCTGTAGCGGGATAGCCAGGATTTTAATCCTTCTCTACCACTTTTTAGCTAGCAAATTATTATACTTAACCCCTTCTATTCAGTTTCCTATCAGCAAAATGTAGACAATCATAGTACCACCTTCATTAATGGTTGTGAGGACTAAATGAGTTAAAATTTGTAGAGGGCTTAAAACTATATGGCATAATCACCTAAAAATGTGAAGTAAACACTGAATTAAAATAAAGTATTGTTTTTATTTGGTCTTTAAATTAAGACTGCTAACTTAGAGATGGTCATTTGAAGAAAATTTATTTATAATTAGAAGTGAGAAGATAAAATACAATTCACTGCTTAGAATAGCATAAGAATGCCATACAGGTCAGACCAGATCAGTCGCTCAGTCGTGTCCGACTCTTTGCGACCCCATGAATCATAGCACACCAGGCCTCCCTGTCCATCACCAACTCCCGGAGTTCACCCAGACTCATGTTCATCGAGTCAGTGATGCCATCCAGCCATCTCATCCTCTGTCGTCCCCTTCTCCTCTTGCCCCAATCCCTCCCAGCGTCAGAGTCTTTTCCAATGAGTCAGCTCTTCACATGAGGTGGCCAAAGTACTGGAGTTTCAGCTTTAGCATCATTACTTCCAAACAAATCCCAGAGCTGATCTCCTTCAGAATGGACTGGTTGGATCTCCTTGCAGTCCAAGGGACTCTCAAGAGTCTTCTCCAATACCACAGTTCAAAAGCATCAATTCTTCAGCGATCAGCTTTCTTCACAGTCCAACTTTCACATCCATACATGACCACTGGAAAAACCGTAGCCTTGACTAGATGAACCTTTGTTGGCAAAGTAATGTCTCTGCTTTTGAATATGCTATCTAGGTTGGTCATAACTTTCCTTCCAAGGAGTAAGCATCTTTTCATTTCATGGCTGCAGTCACCATCTGCAGTGATTTTGGAGCCCAGAAAAATAAAGTCTGACACTGTTTCCACTGTTTCCCCATCTATTTCCCATGAAGTGATGGGACCAGATGCCATGATCTTCGTTTTCTGAATGTTGAGCTTTAAGCCAACTTTTTACTCTCCACTTTCACTTTCATCAAGAGGCTTTTGAGTTCCTCTTCACTTTCTGCCATAAGGGTGGTGTCATCTGCATATCTGAGGTTATTGATGTTTCTCCCAGCAATCTTGATTCCAGCTTGTGTTTCTTCCAGTCCAGTGTTTCTCATGATGTACTCTGCATATAAGTTAAATAAACAGGGTGACAATATACAGCTTGATGTACTCCTTTTCCTATTTGGAACCAGTCTGTGGTTCCATGTCCAGTTCTAACTGTTGCTTCCTGACCTGCATACAAATTTCTCAAGAGGCAGGTCAGGTGGTCTGGTATTCCCATCTCTTTCAGAATATTCCACAGTTTCTTGTGATCCACACAGTCAAAGGCTTTGGCATAGTCAATAAAGCAGAAATAGATGTTTTTTGGAACTCTCTTGCTTTATCCATGATCCAGCAGATGTTGGCAATTTGATCTCTGGTTCCTCTGCCTTTTCTAAAACCAGCTTGAACATCAGGAAGTTCACAGTTCACATATTGCTGAAGCCTGGCTTGGAGAATTTTGAGCATTACTTTACTAGCATGAGAGATGAGTGCAATTGTGCAGTAGTTTGAGCATTCTTTGGCATTGCCTTTCTTTGGGATTGGAATGAAAACTGACCTTTTCCAGTCCTGTGGCCACTGCTGAGTTTTCCAAATTTGCTGGCATATTGAGTGCAGCACTTTCACAGCATCATCTTTCAGGATTTGAAAGAGCTCAACTGGAATTCCATCACTTCCACTAGCTTTGTTCATAGTGATGCTTTCTAAGGCCCACTTGACTTCACATTCCAGGATGTCTGGCTCTAGGTCAGTGATCACACCATTGTGATTATCTGGGTCATGAAGATCTTTTTTGTACAGTTCTTCTGTGTATTCTTGCCATCTCTTCTTAATATCTTCTGCTTCTGTTAGGTCCATACCATTTCTGTCCTTTATTGGGCCCATCTTTACATGAAATATTCCTATGGTATCTCAGATTTTCTTGAAGAGATCCCTAGTCTTTCCCATTCTGTTGTTTTCCTCTATTTCTTTGCATTGATCGCTGAAGAAGGCTTTCTTATCTCTTCTTGCTATTCTTTGGAACTCTGCATTCAGATGTTTATATCTTTCCTTTTCTCCTTTGCTTTTCACTTCTCTTCTTTTCACAGCTATTTGTAAGGCCTCCCCAGACAGCCATTTTGCTTTTTTGCATTTCTTTTCTATGGGGATGGTCTTGATCCCTGTCTCCTGTACAATGTCACGAACCTCATTCCATAGAATGCCATATACAAACAACAATTACTCAAATAAAGGTATTTAGATACACCTGAGAAAAGAAGAGAAGCTAAAGACAAAGGAGAAAAGGAAAGATATACCAATTTGAATGCAGAGTTTCAAAGAATAGCAAGGAAAGATGAGAAAGACTTCCTCAGTGATCAATGCAAAGAAATAGAGGAAAACAATAGAATGGGAAAAACTAGAGATCTCTTCAAGAAAACAGAGATACCATTTTGCACAAAAATGGGCATAATAAAGGACAGAAATGGTATAGACCTGACAGAAGCAGAAGATATTAGGAGAGATGGCAACAATACACAGAAGAACTATACAAAATGATCTTTAGGACCTAGATAACCACAATGGTGTGATCACTCACCTAGAGCCAGGCATCCTGGAATAAGAAGTCAAGAGGGCCTTAGGAAGCAACACTACAAACAAAGCTAGTGGAGGTGATGGAATTCCACTTGAGCTATTTCAAATCCTAAACGATGATGCTATGAAAATGCTGCACTCAATATGCCAGCAAATTTGGAAAACTCAGCAATGGCCACAGGATTGGAAAAGGTCAGTTTTCATTCCAATCCCAAAGAAAGGCAATGCCAAAGAATGCTCAAACTACTGCACAGTTGCACTCATCTCACATGCTAGCAAAGTAATGCTCAAAATTCTCCAAGCCAAGCTGCAATGGTATGTGAACCATGAAATTTCAGATGTTCAACCTGGATTTAGAAAAGGCAGAAGAACTAGAGATCAAATTGCCAACATCCGTTGGATCATTGAAAAAGCAAGAGAGTTCCAGAAAAACATCTGCTTTTGCTTTATTGACTACATCAAAGACTTTGACTGTGTGGATCACCACAAACTGTGGAAAATTCTTAAAGAGATGGTAATACCAGACCACCTGACTCCTAAGAAATCTGTACGCAGGTCAACAAGCAACAGTTTGAACTGGACATGGAACAATAGACTGGTTCCAAATAAAGGAGTACGTCAAGGCTGTATACGGTCATCCTGCTTATTTAACTTATGTGCAGAGTATATCATGCCAAATGATGGACAGGATGAAGCACAAGCTGGAATCAAGGAGAAATATCAATAACCTCAGATACACAGAGGATACCACCCTTATGGCAGAAAGCGAAGAACTAAAGAGCCTGTTGATGAAAGTGAAAGAGGAGAGTGAAAAGGTTGGCTTAAAACTCAACATTCAGAAAACTAAAATCATGGCATCTGGTCCCATGACTTCATGGGAAATAGATGGGGAAACAGTGTCTGACTTTATTTTTTGGGTCTCCAAAATCACTGCAGATGGTAACGGCAGTGATGAAATTTAAAAAATACTTACTCCTTGGAAGTAAACCTATCACCAATCTAAATAGCATGTTAAAAAGCAGAGACATTATTGTGCCAACAAAGGTCTGTCTAGTCAAAGGTATGGCTTTTCCAGTAGCCATGTATGGATGTGAGAAAAGTGAAAGTGAAATCATTCAGTCGTGTCCAACTTTTTGTGACCCCAAGGACTCTAGTCGGCCAGACATCTCCAGCCTTGGGATTTTCCAGGCAAGAATACTGGACTGGGTTGCCATTTCCATCTCCAGGGGATCTTCCTGATTTCCTGGTGGCTCAGATGGTAAAGAGTCTGCCTGTAATGCATGTAAAGAAAGCTGAGTGCCAAAGAAGTCATGCTTTTGAACTGTGGTGTTGGAAAAGTCCCTTGGACTGCAAGGAGAGCCAACCAGTCCATCCTAAAGGAGATCAGTCCTGGGTGTTCATTGGAGGGACTGATGTTGAAGCTGAAACTCCAATACTTTGGCCACTTATGCTGGCCAAAGAAGAACTGACTCATTGGAAAAGACCCTGATGTTGGGAAAAGTTGAAGGCAGAAGGAGAAGGGGATGACAGGGGATGAGATGGTTGGATGGCATCACTGACTCAATGGCCATGAGTTTAGGTAAACTCCGGGAGTTGGTGATGGACAGGGAGGCCTGGCGTGCTGTGGTCCATGGGGTCGCAGAGAGTCGGACACGACTGAGCAATTGAACTGAACTGAACTGTACAGCCAAGAAGCTTAATTATCTGTATATAGGCCTTCTTTTAAATATTTTTCTATTATGCTTTATCATTGTGCTATACAGTAGGGCCATGTTGTTTATCCATTTTATATGTACCAGTTTTCATCTGCTAATCCCAAACTCCCAACCCAATCCTTTCCCACTGGCCTCCCCCTTGGCAACCACCAGTCTGGTTCTATGTACATGATTCTATATTTGTTTTGTAGGTAGGTTCATCTGTGTCATACTTAGATTCCACATATAAATGATATCATATGGTAGTTGTCTTGCTCTCTCTGACTTAGTATGATCTCATTACATCCATGTTGCTAAAATAACATTATTTTGTCCTTTTTAAAAATGGCTGATAGTATTCAGTATTGTTCTATATATGTAAACTTCTTCTTTATCCAGTCATCTGTTGATGGACATTTAACTTGTTTCCATGTTTCAGCTATTGTGAATAGTGCTATGAACATAGGGGTACATGTATCTTTTAAATTATAGTTTTGTCTGGATATATCCAAGAATAGGATTGCTGGATTACATGGTAATCATATTTTTAGTTTTCTGAGGAACTTCCACGCTGTTTTTCACAGTGACTACACCAACGTATATTCCCACCAGCAGTATAGGAGGGATCCCTTTTCTGCACACCTTGTCCAGCATTTCTTTGTAGACTTTTTAATGATGGCCATTCTGACCGATGCAATGTGGTACCTCAATGTAGTTTTGATTTGTACTTCTCTAATAATTAGTGACGTTGAGCATATTTTCATGTGCCTGATGGCCATCTGTATTTCTTCTTTGTAGAAATATCTCTTTAGGTCCTCTGTCCATTTTTTAGTTGGCTTGTTTTGTTGTTTTCAAGTTGTATGAACTGTTTGCATATTTTTGAAATTAAGCCGTTGTTTGTCACATCACTTGCAAATATTTTCTCCCAGTTCTGTACACTGTCCTTTTGTTTATGGTTTTCTTTGCTACTTTAACTTAATCTTTATAACAGTCTAGGGCAGCAGAGAAAACCAGATACTATTATTTTTCACAGATGAGAAAATCAAGGCTCAAAAAATGTAAAAGTAATGTGCTTGACTAAAGTCTCAACTTATTTCATGGCCCAGATTCTCTGCAGTGCTCTCAAATAACGGCTAAGTCACAAATCAAAAACCTCTTTCACTCTTATTCTTAATATTTCCTTGAAACAAATACCTCTTTCACAATGGGGAAATTCAGCAGAGCTTCTGTTTACAGTTGCATGAGATGGATGCTGCACAAACCGAGGGACTGACATTCTCATAGTGGTGTAGCTAAGTGGTGCTTCTTGAATTTGTGCAGTGCCCAACCCATATGAGCACATGAGGTATGGATGAAACAACTAGCTTTACTGATCCAAAAGCTCAAGTTAGAAACACCAAGCAGCTGTAGAATTGCCATCCTGATTTCCATTTCATTGTGTTTTCACCCCAAAGAAGAAACAAAGATGAAATCAAATAAAGTAACTTTAAGAGAATATTTGTCACTCTGGTTGAATTTTCTTTTACTTGAAATTCACCCTGTCTATACTCAATTGAATAGAATGACATTTGATTGAACTGACTGGGAAAGAAAGTGACAAGGTACATCCGGATTCAGTTTCTCATATTTGGTTTATTGTTTAGTGCAGCAATGCCTGAAATTAAATGAACACACACAGAAGATTCATCATAATGCTATCTGTGGAGTTCTGTTACAGGGAGACATTGCTATTACAAAATCTTCCCACAGTTGAACTCTGAAGATGGACTTGGTATTCTGCACAATAGCACCTTTCATGTGAGTCTGAAACCTTTTTTCCCCATATTTTCACTGAAATCAGAAATCTGGTAATTGGATTTGTAAAAGTGCCTTGTGGAGTAATTATGTGTAATACATTCTCAAGTATTCTTTCTTAGTAAACCTGTTAGGGATGCTAAGAGATACCTCACACCTTTCCTTTCACAACTGCCACATGGTCTTCTTTGAAACTGGTTCCAATAATGAGTTCCTTTAATAGAGAAAACAGGCTGTTTTAACTTTTAAAAAACTAAATAAGAATCATAAGACAAAAGGATATAATGTTTAGCTTGAGGTGAGATGAGGAGGGCCAAATAAGTTTCACTCAATGTCATTACAACGCTACTAGAAACAGTTAAGCCAACAAAATATTTAAGCTTCTATTAGTGTTTAGAGATATTGGAAATATATATCATTAGTTTTCATAATAAAATAACACAGAATTTTAAAATGTCTAAAATCATCTTTTAAAAAAATAGAAACCAACACATTGTAAAGCAAGTATCCTCCAGTTAAAAAAAATAGCACAGAATAAATTAATAAAAAGCATCTAAGGTAAAAATATGACCAATGCTGGTGATGTTTTAGTAATATATTTGGAATGCCTGACAATGAACTAGCAATAGATTGTTCGTGTACTCTAGAATAAACATTTAAATTATAATTTGAGTGTTTCCTAATGCCTTGAAATTTAAAAAGAAATATGTTCCATGAGAACTCACCAGCAAAGACTGACAACAGTGATTATCTTTCTGCCAGTTAGCAGCATGGAAATTAGAAGGAGCCATTTAATCCCTCAGATTGTTTAGCTGTGACATTTTTGATGCATAGTACAAGAGATTTAACTATCAGCCAGAAAACAAACAAAGATTAACATGACATTTGCACTGCAAATCACAATCATGCTCCATTTGCCAGAATCTTTCTTAACAGCTGATACTCAGCATTTCCAAGTTAGGAACAAGTTAGTCAACAAGAAGCAAACTCACTTATTACTAAGTGTGACTAGGTAGTGCATATTGAATCATGTAATGATTTCATTTAATAAGCAATGTCTTCACTACCTGCTGCATCCCAGACATTCTTGCACAATTAAAGTTGAGACAAAAAGGCGAGGACTGCAGACGTTAGACAGCAAACAAATAAACACTATAAAGAAAAGCAGTGGGCACATAGAGAAGAGGCATCAGAGTTGGCTTGGGTAGGGGGAGAGGCAGGTCAGGGGAGACTTGGCAGAGACACTCACTGAAGGAAAGTGCTTATTTTTTTCCACCTCCTCATTTTATAAAAGAAAAAGAGGACTTAATTGACTGCAGATAATTACCTCACAAGCAACTTTTAAAAATTCTATGTAAACTATATTCAGTTCAAACTTTAAGATATCAACAGGAAATATATATATATAACTAAGATTAATAATAATAGTTTAATACCACCTATGCTGAATTATGGAGAAGGAAATGGCAACCCACTCCAGTATTCTTGCCTAGAGAATCCCAGGGACAGAGGAGTCTGGTGGGCTGCTGTCTATGGGGTCTCACAGAGTCAGACATGACTGAAGCGACTTAGCAGCAGCAGCATGCTGAATTAGCTGAATTAAGTCCTTCTTGAGAGCTTCATTCTAGGAAGACTTTGTTTAAAAATTATTTTATCAATAGTAATCTTATGATGTCTCAATTTTTTCCCATTTAATTCTATGGTAGAATTGTTAACATAATTTGATAATTTAAACTTACAGATGTGATTTAAAAAACTGACTGGCAAGGTAGGAGGAAGATAAAGGTAGAGTCCAGCTTCAGAGACAAAAGAGGTGTTTGGGAGGAGCAACTCTAATACTTTGGCCACCTCATGCAAGAGTTGACTCATTGGAAAAGACTCTGATGCTAGGAGGGATTGGGGGCAGGAGGAGAAGGGAACAACAGAGGATGAGATGGCTGGATGGCATCACCGACTCGATGGACGTGAGTTTGAGTGAACTCCGGGAGTTGGTGATGGACAGGGAGGCCTGGCGTGCTGCAATTCATGGGGTAGCAAAGAGTCAGACACAACTGAGCGACTGAACTGAACTGAACTGAACTGAAGGAAGTTTTCAGAACTACATGCAAGGATTGGGTGTGATAGGATTAGCAGTACAAGCATTCTTGTTCAGTCCCTAAGTTGTGTCTGACTCTGTGACCCTGTGGACTGTAGCACCCCAGACTTCTCTGGCCTTCAATATCTCTCACAGTTTGCTCAAACTCATGTCCACTGAGTCAGTAATGCCATTTAGTCATCTCATCCTCTGTCTCCCCCTTCTCTTCCTGCCTTCAGTCTTTCCCAACATCAAGGTCTTTTTCCAATGAATCAGCTCTTTGCATCAGGTAACCAAAGAATCGGAGCTTCAACTTCAGCATCAGTCCTTCCAATGAATAATTCAGGGTTGATTTCCTTTAGGATTCCTTTAGTACAGACATGGGGTGGGGGTGGGGGGCAGAAAGTATGTAAGGGCAAGAAAATGGAAGGCCATTTATGTCTGATATAGAGTATAGGTTTCATATCAGGACCATGAGGAGCCATTGGAGAATTTAAAGTTGATGTGTACAAAAATCATATTAGAACTGAAAGGTTATTCACATAAACAAGCAAAGTTTGTATTGGAGGGGAGTAAGACTAGCATGAAGCCACTAGAGGTGGCTGAAAACATGGGCCCAACTCTTCATCCTTTCTTCTATCTAATCTTACAACGTGACTTTACAGCAGCTTTCAGTAAGAAGTAATGATTTGCAGTGATTTTCAGCTTTCTCCACCTGCAGAATATGAGTTACCTTCGTAACTGGCTGTAGCCATGAAATGTAGTCAAAGTGAGTCTTTACCAGTTCTGAGTGTGTATCTTCATGGTTACAGAACCCTGCCTGCTCTGCCATGAGAACAAGCCAAACTACCACTTGGAAGTAGTCCAGTTGTTCTAGCTAAGATCATCCTAGACCAGCTTACAGTCAGATATTCCCAGGAGATGTGAAAAAGTCGATAGACTCAGCAATGCCTGTCCAAACACAGCTCCCTGCAGACATAAATGTGAGCCTAGCCAAGATCAGAAGAACTTCCCAGTTGACCTATAGATTTCGGAGGCATTATTTTTTTATGCTACTGCATTCAGGAATTGTATATTACACAGCAGGGGGTAACTGATACATCATTCTAACAAATCTTCCCTTGATGCATTATGAATGGATATAGTAACAGGAAACAGCTTCCAATTAAAAATCAAACATAAATCCTTAACACAGAATGCAAACTATGCAAATTCTTTCTTCTGTGACATACTCAGGCCTTAGTGAGGTTCCTCATTGCTAACGTAGCCTACCTTCATCAATATGATAGGCTTCTTTTTGGAGCACTGTGTTTTCCTGCTCTTCATTTCCATGTTTTACTTTGAGTCACTACTCTCTCTCTGAGTGCCGCTCTATGCAAACTCAGTGTTTTGTGGAATTTATCTGAAGATTAAGTTCATTTACTAAAAATTCAGTTTATTATCACTCCCGGGAGGGATATCATTTGAATAAAAGGTAAAACTTTTATTCACTGCATCTAACATAGTTCTTGGCACATAGTAGGAACACAAAAATGTTTGTTAATGAATTAATGGCTCTCTCCTAATTAATACTCATCCCTAATAAGCGTTCTCCACTTTCAAATCTATTTCAAGTCTCTGTTCCCCTCCCTAGATTTAAAAACCAACATTCCATTTTATTTGCTCTTTGAATTTTCCTACAGCTCATGACACATGCTTTTCATGGCTAAATTAACACCCTACTAGTTACTACTCTAGAGGTTATAATCCTATCTCTGCCACTTATTATTTTGTGGCACTGGAGAAATTGCTTAAACACTCTGTGGCCCCAGTTTTTTTAATTAGCAAATCATAATGTCAATAACACAGATCTCAAGTAAGATTAAATACATACTTAAAGTGCTTAGAAGCTTCCTTGGTGGCTCAGACAGTAAAGCATCTGCCTGCCATGCAGGAGACCTGGGTTTGATCCCTGGGTCAGGAAGATCCCCTGGAGAAGGAAAAGTCAACCCACTCCAGTATTCTTGCCTGGAAAATCCCATGGTTGGAGGAGCCTGATAGGTTACAGTCCATGGGGTCGCAAAGAGTCGGACACAACTAAGCGACTTCACTTTAAAGTACTTAGAAAGAACATCTGGGGCACAGTAAGCTCAAGAGAGGCATCTAAAAATGTCAAGGTTTACTTGAAATATTTTCTACTCCCCTTGGAGATTCCAAACTGAATTTTGCCCCTTGTATACTCAGCAGACAAAAATCTACTTAATACCTGAATGTGCCATTCTTTCACCCAGCGGCTTCTAGCATTATTTTCCTTGGCCTCACTACTAAATTTTTCTTCAGCTTCATCCATCTTTTTCTTTGCTTATCTGACAAAAGAAAGGTTATTCCTCACCCACTAACCCTTCTGCTTAATATTCCCAACCCCACCTGTTTCTCCTTCCTCCAGGATATTAATCCATCCCTCCCTTTATCAATTTCTCCTTCCCTACTGCCTCCTTGCACTCAGCCAATAAACCTTTCTGCCTTCACCTGTCAGAAAAAATATTTTCACTTAGTCTGGGAGTAAGGTTACACTTAATTCCAGGGGTGGGGGAGGAAATTATTTAAATATAATGCTTCTACACTGTCCTCTTCTATTTATCATTTGTAATGATACTACCCAGCTCCAAACTCATTTATATCATATATGACTTTATTATTTTCTACCAACTTGACTTTACACCATTGTAGAACAAATTATTTTGACATTTTTCACAATAAAAGAACCACCATTGAGTAAATATTATGTACAAGATAGGGTGCTGAGCATGTTACATGTATTAATTCACTGAATCTTCACAACAATCTTGTGAGGTAGATATCTTCATTTCATGAATAAGGATACTGAGACTTAGTTAATTTATCTCTCATTTATCTATTCATGATCTTCAGTTCAGTCGCTCAGTTGTATCTGACTCTTTGAGACCCCATGAACTGCAGCACGCCAGGCCTCCCTGTCCATCACCAACTCCCAGAGTTCACCCAAACTCACATCCATGGAGTCAGTGATGCCATCCAGCCATCTCATCCTCTGTCATCCCCTTCTCCTCCTGCCCCAATCCCTCCCAGCATCAGAGTCTTTTCCAATGAGTCAACTCTTCGCATGAGGTGGCCAAAGTATTGGAGTTTCAGCTTTAGCATCAGTCCTTCCAATGAACACCCAGGACTGATCTCCTTTAGGATGGACTGGTTGGATCTCCTTGCAGTCCTAGGGACTCTCAAGAGTCTTCTCCAACGCCACAGTTCAAAAGCATCAATTCTTCAGTGCTCAGCTTTCTTCACAGTCCAACTCTCACATCCATACAAGACCACTGGAAAAACCATAGCCTTGACTAGACGGACCTTTTTTGTCAAAGTAATGTGTCTGCTTTTGAATATGCTATCTAGGTTGGTCATAACTTTCCTTCCAAGGAGTAAGCGTCTTTTAATTTCATGGCCGCAATCACCATCTGCAGTGATTTTGGAGCCCCCAAAAATAAAGCCTGACACTGTTTCCCCATCTACTTCCCATGAAGTGATAGGACCAGATGCAAGATCTTAGTTTTCTGAATTTATGATCTTAGAGTAATTCTGTAAGCCTAAATAGCCCAGGGACAAGCTGATAATCATCTACGTGCTGATCAACTTCAGTGATTGCTTTTTGACTCATGGTCTAACTACCTAATGACACTTCTCTGTCATCAGTCACCAAATACCTAAACACCAATGGACTCGTCAATGTTCACATCCCCATAGAATTTCTATGGGGTTTGGTCCAGCTTATTCCTCATACATTTTCTTTTTTCCATCTAGATAGGAACACCCCTATTTCCATCTATTCCTTTATTGCTTTATATTTTTAGCCCTAGGTTCTTAACATGCCTCTCCTCCTTTCCTTCCTTCTATAACACTATATATAAACACAGCCTAATTTCTATATTAAGAAAAATGAAGTTTCAATTCTGCCTCTCTGACACAACCACTGTGCTGCTTTTCTTTTTTATTTCCTTTGGAAATAGAAGGGGATTAAAAACATGTGCTGTTTCCACTTTCAAATCTCTCATTTACTCTCCAACCCACTGAAATCTCAAATCTACAATAAACACTTCATTGAAACTGCTCTTTCCAAGACCAACACACTGTAATTACAAATCCAATAAAACCTGTTCAATTCTTATCCAACATGATTTTTCTGAATGTTTCCTTGGCACTTTTAACTCATTAGGCTTAAGAATTTATCTCATCTCCACCTGCCACTCAAATCCTTTTCCTCCAGAGTTTTCTAATATTTAACTAAATCTCAATTATCCCATTTTAGTAGGCTCAGGACTAAGTTCTCTTCCACATCTTCATTATACTTATCCAATCATCCTACCCAACTTCTCATTTCTACCTTGGCAAAATCCTTCATTATTTCTTAACCCAGTGAAAGAAAGTGTTAGTCACTGAGTCATGTCTGACTCTTTGCAACCCCGTAGACTGCAGCCTGCCAGTCTCCTCTGTCCATGTAATTCTCCAGGCAAGAATGCCGGAGTGGGTAGCCATTCCCTTCTCCAGGGGATCTTCCCAAGGCTGGGATTGAACCTAGGTCTCCTACATTGCAGGCAGATTATTTACCTTCTGAGCCACCAGGGAAATCACCCAAAGAGCTTTTCAAAAATATTTGTGCCCAGACTCTAATCCTAAACCAATTAAGAGACTCTCAGAAAGTAGAGTTGGACATTGGTAGTTTTATATCTTCACGTAATTTAAATTACAACTAGGATTGATAGCCATTTGCTTCCCCACATTCTCTTCAAGGTAATAGTCCAAGCTCAGGCCCTCAGTAGCTCTCCGGGATTATGTCAGTCGCCTCTAACTTCTCTCCAAGCCCATAATCTCTCTTCTTTAAGACCTTCTATCACTTTTTGCTGAAATCTCTGAAACAAAACTTTGCAGTGCCCTGCTCACATAACTTCTAGAATAAAGTTCAATTGCTTTGTGCAACAGATAAAACCTTCCAGAAGAATGTTTGACAAAGTGCATACCATTTAGTAATTTGAAATATAGCGAAGATTTGAAAAAAATCAAAACAAATGTGAAACACTTCAGTCTTCTCTGTACCTACTTTCCATTGATTAGCATAGTGCCCTGAAGATTCACGGCATTTAAAAGTATCCATTGAACAGATTTTAAAGACCACTTTAAAAGTTAAACTTCAGGTAACACCTGATTTAGCCAAATATGCTTGTGTCTAGTAGGAATTTAGTAAGTCAATTATATGCTGGATAATTGTAATATTTATACTACTTTTCAGTATCACACCAAGTAGTGAATAAAATCTGCTACCTCTACCCTTTTTTCAAAGCATTCTATATATTTAAAACAATAGAGAAAGAAGGGAAGCAAGGGCAGGATGGGAGGGAAAGGAGGGTAAGGAAGAAAACAAGAAAAGAAAGGAGGGGAAGGCAGGTATGAAGTCAGACAGACAGACAAACCTATACTTCAATAAAAACAGTAATGTTCTATTATGAATTCTCTATGTGGATAAGGGGAACGGGAGATGCCCAGTATAAGTCTCCCCAACTTTTCAGCTTCTCTAAGACGTCTTTCTTTTTCCTAATTCTCTCTACATAAGTGGGTGAAAATGAGAAACATCTCCATGATGATAAATACTACTAGATATATTTGCACATGTTGCTCTGTCAGATGGATATATGATCATGAGAGTTTCCCTGGTGGCTCAGATGGTAAAGAATCTGCCTGCAATGTGTGAGACCTGGGTTCTATCCCTGGGTTGGGAAGATCCCCTGGAGAAGGGAACAGCTACCCACTCCAGTATTCTGGCCTGGAGAATTCCAAGGACAGAGGAGTCTGTCAGGCTACAGTCTGTGGGTCATGAAGAATCAGACATGACTGAGCAACTTTCACATATGATCATGAATTGAGAAAATTATCAAAACTTTTAAAAGATCATGCCCCAGTTAATGTCCCACTTAATTGCTGTGATACTAACCATTGTGTACTATTAAAAGTCACAATCCAATTATATAGCATTGTATATATGGGTCTTGCTAAGAAAAATGAAGAAGAGTAACAAACTCCTTTTTTATTTCAACCATAGATACAGAATCTCAGACCTCTTCCTATCCATTAATGCCAACTGCAAATTTGAAATCTTATATGGTACTGGTTTGATGTTAAAACTGAAGGCTTCCATTGTGTTAATGCAATAAGAATGTATAAAAATAACTCTATAGGATATCATTCCATAAATAGAGAACTTTAAAAAAGTTATCACGAATCAAACACCTATTGACCCATACTCTGTGTTGTCACATACTGGAGTAGATATTTACCAAATTAATTAAAAAGAATAGGATCATACATCACATATTATTGTTGTTTAGTCCTTGGAAGAAAAGTTATGACCAACCTAGATAGCATATTGAAAAGCAGAGACATTACTTTGCCAACAAAGGTCCGTCTAGTCAAGGCTATGGTTTTTCCAGTGGTCATGTATGGATGTGAGAGTTGGACTGTGAAGAAAGCTGAGCGTGGAAGAATTGATGCTTTTGAACTGTGGTTTTGGAGAAGACTCTTGGGAGTCCCTTGGACTGCAAGAAGATCCAACCAGTCCATTCTGAAGGAGATCAGCCCTGGGATTTCTTTGGAAGGAATGATGCTAAAGCTGAAACTCCAATACTTTGGCCACCTCATGGGAAGAGTTGACTCATTGGAAAAGAGTCTGATGCTGGGAGGGACTGGGGGCAGGAGGAGAAGGGGACGACAGAGGATGAGATGGCTGGATGGCATCACTGACTCGATGGACGTGAATCTGAGTGAACTCTGGGAGTTGGTGATGGACAGGGAGGCCTGGCGTGCTGCGATTCATGGGGTTGCAAAGAGTCGGACACGACTGAGTGACTGAACTGAACTGACTGAGTCTCTAAATCATATCTTACACTTTTGTGACCCCATAGACTGTAGCCCTCTAGGCTCCTCTGTCCCTGGGATCTCCCAGGCAAGAATACTGGAGTGGGTTGCCATTTCCTTCTCCAGGGATCTGCCCAACCCAGGGATTGAACTCACATCTCCTGCATTAGCAGGTGGGTTCTTTAATACTGAACTACCAGGGAAACCCCAGGCACAAAAATAAACATACTCAAAAGTGTATGTGGAACAAATGAAGTCTGAAAAGTTCTGTATTTGAGAGGATAGTATTGTACCAATGTCAATTTCTTGGTTGTATAAGATGTTATCACTAGGGAATGGTGGGGAAAGGGTACACAGAAGGCTTCTGAACTGTTTTCATAACTTTTTATAAAAAATTTAAATTCAAAATCAAAGCTATTTAAAGTAATTTAAAAGGCTAAATCATAGCCATATTTGTTTTAATTAACACTCCCATATATGGTTGACCTTTGAATAATGCTAGGGTCAGGGGAGATAACAATTAAAAATCTACATATAACTTAGAATGCATCCTCCCTGTTTGTGATTCCTCCATATGCATGATTTCACCTCCCTGGAATTAAGCTCAGATTGTGTAGTGCTAAAGTATTTACTGTTGAAAAAAATCCATGTATAGGTGGACCTAGGCAGTTAAAACCTGTGTTTTCAAGGGTCAACTGTATAATGAATTTCAAAGGATAAACAGTATATTCTTTTAGACAGTTTTTTTTTTAATAAAATGAGTTTTGTATATTGCTAGCAAAAATTTGCCAGTTGTGCTCATAGTCAAGATGTGAGCAAGAGGCACAAGTATAAATATATCTATTTCAATTGTTTCTTAGCAAAGAAGCAACCCAAAAATTGGAACCTTGTGTAAATGGCAAGATTTGCCATGGATTTTTATAAAACAATTAAAGAATATATGTCAGCTTTCCCATAAAATCAGAGGTTTTCCTGGATAGTAACTGAAGTGCTTTTAAAATAGAACACTGAAAAACAGATTCTCTGAAAATAACTCAGGAAAGAGAGTCCATTTTTATATTCCAATTTTATTCACCTTTTCTGAAGAGTCACAACATTACTGGGGATAATCTAGTTAGTATATTTGAAATTCCATTTATTTTTTCTATTGATATGCATGTATTACACTTGAATATAATACAGTATTTCCAGTGTTGTTTTAAAGGACATAGTTTAAAAAAGAGAGCATAATCTATAATTTCAAACCTAGGACAAATTCATAATTTCTAAAATAATATAATTTTCCACTTTGTTCCAAAGAAATTAATATTATCACTGATGCAGAAACTCCAGCACAACTATTACTCCTTTCTTTACAAGTTCAGACAGTCTTGAACCATTGCAAAATTCACTCAGAGCCATCTAATTGTATGCATAATGAAAATGGAAGAAGAAAGTCATTCCATGGATTTATGGGTCAGTATACTTTAGTTCAATATCAAAAGTATACTTTACAAATTTCATATTTAACAAATTTTACAGTGTTAGTCATTCTGCTGAGAAAAGATTCTGGGTAATATATTGGTCTTTGAAGATTGTTACCAATTTACCCTGGAGAGCTTTGGTCTGTAGGTCAGCCTCCATCATGGAAATCAACATATACATAATTGGCCATGTGAGTGAGTTTTAAAATCACAGAAGATACCTACACTCTGTCTAACATAATAGAATGTCTAATAGGACAATTTCTGAAGTATCTTCTTATCAATCTAAGATGAGTAAACACAGAAGCCTCTCCCTTTACAATCCTTCAAACTATACATTTACACAATATTGTTACAGAATGGCTATGCAATGTCCATTCTTCTTTCCCTCCACATAACAAATGAAGCAAAATAAAAGTAGTATAAAATTACACATTCTGTGAATAACTTAGAAAAAAAAGTACATATGTGTTTAAGGCCTTGAAATATTTGTAAGATTTTCCTTTAGAACTGAAAACCACAGATGTGAAAAGGACTACAAAAACATGGACAAAAACTGACCTAAGAAATTGTTTGAATGGGAAAACTAGAAACAAATATTTATAAATTTGAAGCCAAGGAAATGAACAATTTATTCTACCAACAGACTTGAATAAACAAATAGGCATTCAAACAGTCCTTGGAATCAAGCAAGAGACAGCCTTTTAAAAATAAGATAGAAATGACAGTTTAAAAAAATATTAGAAGAAATCTAAGCAAATAATTTTCGAGCTAAGAAATCAAAACCCACATGCATCCATGGCAATTTTTTGAAACTGAATGTTACCTAAATACTTGACTGCTCATTGATGATTTCTGTGAAGGGAAAAAGTAAAGATAAAAATAAAAGAAAAAGTTCACTTAAAAAAAAAAAAAAAACTCTGAAAGGGAATGTACTCTAGAGGTACCAAATAGGAGTATATAATGAAAATGGTAATTCAGTTCTAACTACTACCTATTTAACTGACAGAGAGCTGCAGTAGTGTGTTAGCCTTGGGGAAACATGTCAGCTTGTCTATACATTCTTATATGATTGATGTTTTCAGATAACTATAACTTGCCAACAATAACTATTATCAATGGATATATATTTCCATTCCTTTAACAAAAGCAACTTTAAGATGTTAAAACATGTAGGCTTTCAGAGCTCCAAGGTTAGGATACAAATTAAATTGTCTCAGTTTACACCATGCCAGAGGAGAAGTTTGCAAAGGAAATGTCACTGAAGCCATGTACAATCCTAGCCAGTGAACACAGGACCCAGGAACAGGTCCATGACAGAAGGCCAGTGCACTTGAGAGACTTTCAGAAACAAGAAAGGCAGTCACATTTGGGGCCAAGAGCCCAAAGGGTAGGTGTCTCTGATACCATCCAGAAATGCCAACTCTTCAGAGAGCAACTTCAAGTTCTTTTTTTAAGTACAATTATACAAGTTGAACGCAGTTCAAATCTGATGAAATCTTCATGATACTGAAGTTCATGTAGGACTTCTAAAAAGTCTTGATTCCAAGAAGCTGATTATGAGCCATGAAATCCCCCAGAAGTAATAGACTCCAGAGTGCCACTTCGGAGCTGTATAAAATTTTTCCTTCAAGATCACCTATGAATTATGTTTGTATGCATATGTTCAATGTAATCAGCCTTGAGGATCACTTGATTTCACCTTGGTTAATGGGTTACCTACAAAGAAAAAGAAAGTAGAATCATTTCATAACAGCTATCATCTTAAAACTCTACACAATTAAGTATTAGAAATGAATAAGTAAAAACTCAAAGTGCTGGTATTTGCTATATTAAATAAATTACTGAATTTTAAAGGACTACCATATTTAGGTATTTCTAGCTTATTAAAATTATTTTCTCTATTCTTTCATAATATTTTTGAGAGCCATTTGCAGTTATCCAAGTGACTCCAACAGTGACCAGGAAGATCTCAACTGGAGAAGTTACCCCTTTTGGACCCAAAGAATGGCTCTGGAATCCATGTTCTTTGCATAGACTTTGTGAATATAATCCAGAGACCATACACTTCATGCCAGGAGTCAGTGAATGAAAGACTTTGTTCTTAGGAATCCAATCAGACCACATCTTCAAGAAAGCCCTTGGGATTTGGTTCCATAAAAACCATTCTTGAAATAGTTGACAAGTTGAATGCTTATTTGACTCAACTGCATTTCAGAAAATCCACTATTCATAATGCAAAAAAAAAAATTGGGGAGAAAAACAATTATAGTACAATCCTTTACCAAATTTTAAGGTCCCCAAAATTTCTCATGAAATTTATTAGAGCAGTATTATTAAAGCTATTGTACATATTATTGAGGCAGAATCATGTGGATTTTCACAGGTACTCAAGTCAAAAGAATGTTTATTTACAGGAAAAAAAGAATAATAGCTAGAATACCTAATATGTACATAGATATCATTATATGTATGCAGAAGAAATATGATACAAAGAGAGACAAAGATTTCTGCTGTGTCAATGAATTTCTAGTTATGCTGTTAATACCATGGTACTTAGGATTGCCTAACAGTTCTTTTCCAGTGATGCTTACAACAAAAAGTGAATTTTAAAAAATTATTGTGGATATTTTATTTTTATTTCATTAAGTAACATAGTTACTTATCTTTTAACGAAACATTTGCCAAAAGAAGGGTTTTTGTTTTGTTTGTAGTTTGATCAACTACGAAAAATAAAAACATAAAGTAACAAGATGTTGCTCTGCCATGGCTGGTTTCAAATTACAGTATAAAAAAAAGGTGTAAAATTCAAACATGTATATTCTGCATGGAGGCAGCAAACATGTTTGTGTCTCTTTGGTCAGTTTCATTCCCAAAGGTGGAGCTTCTGCCTGCAAATCTGTAGCTTCTTACTCCCACTCACAGAGGACTGAACTGATGATGGAGGGATACAAACATAATGGGCCTGCTGGCCTCTAGAGATTCTGGGAGCAGGGGTGTCTTAGACAGGGCAGCGATTTTATTATCAATTTGTCTGCCACTCAGTGATTACTTTATACAAGGTCTGTGAAGGGTTCCCAGTCTGGGAGTCAGTGTAAAAAGAATATGGGGAGGACATATATTTCTATTTGTCATAGGTTGCTAATGAAGATAGCTCATCATTGTGAAAAATACAGAAATTTTACTTTTATGATACACTTTTTTTGACAAACATTGATTTAATATGGTCTTTGATTTCCAGTGGCTGAGAAAATTCACCTGCCTTTTCTGAGAATTCTCCTATTGGTTGCAGGAAGAAATCACTGTGAAATGTAATATGGGCACCAGTGTTTGAAATGACAGGAATAACGAAGAGAACAAATGATTTAGCCTCAGGAGAGGTTCAGCACTCAAGGGACACGCTGCAACAACTCCAGGAAAGTGAGTAACATGTCCTTTTGAACTACTACAAGCCCAGATTCTAAGTAATCTATTGGTGGGTATGGCAGACACATTATTACATCTTCATTCCAAGGTAAGCATTTTGTTCTGCTGGTTTATATAAAGCTGAGGAGTGATTCTCTCAACTATTTATGTATTTAAAGCTTTATTTTCACATAATTTTAATTTCAATTTAATTTCATAAATTTAATTTCAATTTCAAATAATTTTAAAAACAGACATCAAATTTACAGTATAAAACCAAGGACTTATCTATCTGAAATACAATCTTCCTCCATCTCAGTAGAGGAAACATAAGTATACACAAACACAACTATACAATCCAGATCCTCATAAATGTACACTTATATTATGCTGTGAATTATATATATGTACATTTACATTTCTATCAGCTAAAATAATTGCTAGAAAACTAAGCTTAACTCAAAGAAGTAATTGTCTAAATAAGCATGGATTGAAACAATGAAAGCTTTTCCTTATTCTCTAATTTTACACAATGTTTCCTAGTTTTTTAATCCTAAAAAACCCTACATTTTATGAGATGAAGACTAAGCGACAATTAATTTTAGGTATGATTTTTCCAAATTATTTGATTGTGATCAGAGGGCCCCTGTGGTTGGCATATAGTTGCTGGATTTAGGTCAGTGTGGCAATAATGACACTGACTGTGTCGTGCAATATCTGGGCCCCACAGTTTCCCATGTGTAGAACGGAATAATCTTGTTAGCCTCACAGTGGTCCTGTGAGGATCAAGTATATTTATGAACACCTAGCTTTCTCAACTATAAAGTACCATAAAATAAAAGTTTTAGAGTTGGGGTCAGTTTTTTTTTTTCTTTCAATACATAAATCTTTAACAAGAGAACCACTGAAAGTAGAATGAGAGGATCCTACTGACAGACAAGTTAGAGGACTGCACTTAAGAATTCAAACAGAGGCTGTCGTAATTTGCCCTTTTCAATGAAATATAAATATGAACATAAATCATCACCCTCCTTGATAAGCTCCAGATTTGTACCAAACAAAATGGCAAAGCCAAAGATTTTAAAACAGGCAGATGATTCTGAATACAGGTACCTTATCACCAATTTTCATCATCTAATATGCAAGATCCAAATAACATTTTAAAAATAATTGTCTAAAATGTAATACAAAAAAATGCATTTATGGTTTTTATGCTCATTAAGTCCAAGTGACTCATAGTTAAATTCTGACATGCTAATGGGGGAGAAACGATTGCCATTTTAACCTTTATAGATGATAAACTGAAACTTTATTTTTTTTTAACTGAAATTTCTTAATATGAGAGATCTCAGGCAATACTTATACAATTCAACATTTAAAAAATTTTCTTTCACTTAAAAGTAAGTTTTTAGTACACCAAATGAAACACTGCCTTTTTTTTTTTTTAGAACTTAAATATTATTCTCTTTTCACTCAAGCCCTATCTTTTGGACGAGGCCAACTAGTAAAAGTTTTACTTTCTAAGGAAGCTTTTCAGCAAATTTTCAGTGACTAAAAGCAGGAGGTTGCAATAAAATCAATTTTACAGGATAGGAAATTGCATTTACTATCATGAATTCACTGTCTTCTCATTCTGAGGGCAATAGATATAAAATACTGCATGAGAGAGAGAAATGGTCCTACGATCATTACGGATATGCCTTGAGCTTCATACGCTATAATCACTGTCTCAGTAAATTTGCCTTTCCAAAGGCAGTATTCTACACAGCTGTTCTTTTGCATGCAACTTTTATTTGTGTGTGCTGCACACCAGCCAATTCGGTAAGTGAAACTGCTGGGCTGCTGAACACATGCAATAATAATAACCATTAGTATTATTATTTCTAGTTACAAGCACAAAGCTACCTTGGTAATGAGCCACCAGGATGAAGAAGCTAATCTGGTAACATTCAATAAGAAGCACCAATTATTTTTTTAGATGAAAGCATCCATTTATTTCTTCCAGTCGAACAAATCTATTATAGGGCTTTCAAATTTCTCAATAATTTATGCTAAAATCATGTCTTTTAAGTCTGCTCACCAGTTTAAATTGAGAAACCAAAACCAGGTAAATGGCATATTTGAGATTAAGTGAAGTCAACTATTTTAAAATTGTGTGTGCTCAGTTGCTCAGTCATGACTCTTCGCCTGTAGCCTGCCAGGATCCCCTATCCACAGATTTTTCCAGGCAATGGTACTGGAGCGGGTTGCCATTTTCTACTTCATACTGTATTAATTTTGTATTTTGACCATTGTGTTACATCCTCTGCCTATCTTCAAGGTAAAATAAATTTAAAAGGTTAAAAAGGAAAAATATTCAAGAATCTATTCTGTCCCCAAATGTAAAAGATGCTTTGATGTTTCTATACAGTTCCTAAAATCGTTATATGTATAGAGTCTACAGTTCTTTTTACCCTGTTTAAGTCATGCTGTTTAGGTTACCAATGGGAGACAGTACACTATGGGGAGAGACATAGTGACAAGTAGTGTGAGCTCTGCAGACAGACTGCCTGAGTTCAGATCTCTGCCTTATCACTTTCTCACACTGTGGGGTTGAAATAAACTATTTAAACTCCCTGAGCCTTAGTCTCCCCATATGAAATACAAAAATGGTATTATCAGCCCTCATAAGTTTGCTATTGTGATTAAATCAGATAATCCCTGCAAAGCGTCAGTCCAGGCAAATGCTTTTCAAATATTAACAGGTGGTAACAGTAGTAATTCCCAGCTAAGACTCAAAAGGTGATACATAGGGTATCTACGGCAGAGGACATTACATCTTGTTTCTCTACAAATATTGATTTAATTAGTTAATTTTCTGTCTTATAGTAACTGAATTTGCAATCATTCATTTCATATGCTGTTAATCAAAGTCATATGATGGTAGTTATATATAAAGAAGAAAGCACTATTGTTTTGGTTGGCTTTGGGAGAGACTGTTGTTTCAGACAAGGTGAGAGGGTATTTAATGGTCAAAAAGAATATACTTTGAAGTCAGGCTGTGTAGGTTCAATGTTTCATTCTGTTGATAACTCAGCATGTGACCTTGAATAAGACAACTATAATATTAGTACCTACATCATAGGGTTGTATGAGCTGAGGAAAAATAAATTAATTAGTCAAGTGCTTATATTCTAAGACTTCCCTGGTGCCTCAGATGGTAAAGAGTGTGCCTACAATGTGGAAGACCCAGGTTCAATCCCTGGGCTGGGAAGATCTCCTGGAGAAGGAACCCACTGGTATACTGGTAACCCACTCCAGTATTCCTGCCTGGGAAATCCCATGGATGGAGGAGCCTGGCAGGCTACAGTCTACAGGGTCGCAAACAGTAAGATATGACTGAGCGACTAACACAGATAATTATATTCCAAGGTACATAATGAGCATTATGTAAGTGGTAACTATTATTATTCAGATATGAATACATTTCTAGGCAGCTGAATGCACTGAATTCTTAGTTTTGCTCTCAATTATTTCTGTGCATATGTTACTAGTCTTTATAGGCAATTCCATTATTGGTCTTTCTGATGAATCAGCTGCCATCAGACTCTGAATGCAGGAAAAATATTTAGGAAATTAGTACTGTACTTTAACCATCTAGGCTTAAAAATAAATGTGGTATAATTATGCCAAACAAAATGCAGATTTGTAAATTTCCTTATTCATTATGTTTCTTCTGATGTATTTGAGTTCTATCTCACATCTCAGATATTTATTTTTTTAATTTTAGATATTCACTTTGCCCACCTATATAAGTTTGTGAAATCAATGCCAAAACTCTACAATATACATGTGAATCTTATCATATTAGCTTAATTTACAAAATATTCTTATTTTTCCTGGGTGGTCACGAAAATCTTGTTATGAGGAACTATATTCCTTTGAATATAAAATAAGTCACATATACAAAATATTAAAGACAATGCCTTATGAAGATTACAAGTCAATTTCATTTTTTAAAAAGTTAAATTTTTGCTAAAATATCTGTGTAATAAGAGAAACACTTATCTTTAGACTGATGGATATTCTTTAAACAACTGGAAGGCAAGGACTATGCAGCTGTATTTCTGAAGGGAGGCAGTAGGTTGAAATGCAGTACAAGTCCAATTTTTACAATACAACTGCTTAACAGGCCCCATTTCAAATGAATGTTTTAATAAATAAATTTAACTTACTCAATATAGGTGTAAAGGAAGACTAGAATACCCTCACAATCCTAAATGCTGACTTTTTAAATTAATTTCTTTACTGAAGTATAATTGATATACATTATATTAGTTTCATGTGTATAACATAAGGTAATCTACCATTTAAAATCTTTCTGAATCAGTAACTGGATTCTTAAAGCAATCCCAATTTTTTAAACCACTAAATGCTGATTTGAATGAACTTTTCTTGCTTGGAATATAATTGCTGCTTCACTGCAAATGTATTTTTTTAATGTAGCTGTTACAAGTACATGAATTAAATTCTTGCTTCACTCTTTGTGTACTAAATGTGCAATTAAAACATCATTACTCTGCAGTAGCAGGCTTTCTCATTTAAGCAGGAGAAAAGCTGCCATTCAGTTGGTTGTAACAGTACATGAATGCGCTTGTGCTTTCTTAAAGCACCTTATGCAATGAGGTACTATGAAATGAAAGTTTCCTATTGGTCTGAAGTAATCATTTAAGAGCAAGCTGACCAGACAGCTTTTAAGTATAGATGATGCAATATGAGGCAATGACTTACATGAATTACTGTCATAAACATGTACATCTATATAAAAAAGTAAGCCTCTATTTTGCTTTCATGGTGTTGGAGGTGATTCCGATAAGCCCTGAAACTGACTACATTTTCATATCATAGTTTAATTTTCCTTCCCAAGAATGACTGGTGCTATGGATTGGCCTCCACGTTTGGGGCAAAAAGCCAATCTACTTATCACTTCAGCTAGGGTCAACATTACTGTGAATTGACCTTGTTATCTGTTCTAGGAATTCTCAAAAAAATTTAACAGCCTTGGGCAATTAGAAATATAGTCATTTCAAACAATAGAGCTGTAGTTAATTGATTCTATGTATGTGTACCACAGTGTGGGTCCCAATATGGAAGCAGAAAATGGCATAGTCTTCCTAGACTTCTGGGGAAAAAAAAAGAAAGAAAACAGAGCCCCAGATTGACTGAGAAGAGGTGGCCTTGTACTGATAAGAGTTTATAACAGTGATACTACCGTCTGGTTTTTATAACTCTGAACAAGTCACTTTAAAAAAATCTCTGAATCTCCAGGGTTCATTCACACATGCCAAACAAGTTGGCTGGACTCAGTGAGTTTCTGATTCCCTTCTGTCCCCAAACTCATGACTTTTCTTAAGGACTAATTCAAAAGAGGATAAAACTTTATCCTGATTACTTAAATTCATGGGTGGTATAGCCACCATGTAGACTTCATTTTTCTGAAAAGCCTATATTAGAATGCAGAACTAGTGAGCTTTTTACCACAAATACAACATCTGTCAGTGGCTTTCAGGTTCCTGTGCTGTGCCAATGAAGATCTCTACTAGAAATGAATCTTGGGGAACAGATGGACTTGCACCATTTCTTGGAAGTTTGAAAGCTGTGCAGTGTGCCTGCCATGAACTCTTTCTTCTATGTGAATCAGGAAAGAAGATGACTGTTTCCATTGCCGTTTATGCACATTCATCCACTCAGAGGCAGATCAGCTAACATTAACTGTTAGCCAAACAAAACATTCCCTGGTTTCTCCTTGGGTATTTAATAATTTCCTCTGGGACATTAAGAAAATTTTAAAATTTTCTTCTTCTCCTGGTCCTGCACCATACACATTCTTACATTTACTCCAGGTGGAAAATGACAAAAAATAGATGCTTTTGAAAGACAACAGTATAATGGGGTTACACTGTTCAAACTTTATGGAAACATGATAAAGTCCTTAAAATGGGAACAGTTATTTTGAATGCTTTGAGGAAAGCTGGTAGATTTTTAATAATATTTTTCTGCTGCTGCTAAGTCGCTTCAGTCGTGTCCGACTCTGTGTGACCCCATAGATGGCAGCCCATCAGGCTCCCCCGTCCCTGGGATTCTCAAGGCAAGAACACTGGAGTGGGTTGCCATTTCCTTCTCCAATGCATGAAAGTGAAAAGTGAAAGTGAAGTCGTTCAGTCGTGTCCGACCCTCAGTGATCCCATGGACTGCAGCCTACCAGGCTCCTCCATCCATGGGATTTTCCAGGCAAGAGTACTGGAGTGGGGTGCCATTGCCTTCTCCGATATACTATTAATAGCAAAGTTTACCTATTTTTAGAGACAGTTGAGACTTTGAATGCAGTTGGAAAGGCACTTTACCTAAGTTTGATCGGTTCATTTTTTTAGACTCACTTCTCATTTATAAAGGAGTTATTTGAATGGATAGTTTTTATCCAATTTCTGTCATAAACACTTTAAAAATTTATATCTGCTCAAGCATCACAGTTAAGTATTTCAGCCTCACAGCACATGAGGGCTAACAGAAGTAAGCACTAAAAAATTATGCTTAAAAGATGATTTTAAGATAAGTGGACTTTTGGAAGAAGGATTGACACTTTGAAGAAATCTGAGTTACTGGTGTAGGAATTACCAAGAGCAACATTTTCCCTTAGCTTCTGGTTGGTTGAGTTATAAATGTAAGTTGCTCTTGGTAACAACTTCTCCTTGAGATACTTGTCTGCGTAAAGAATATGCCTCTGTCGTTTTGAAAAGAACTTGGTGAAATTTGTGGAAGCATGAGACTAGTACCATGCCTGAAGCAGCATATACTCTTTTTCATCCCTATATTCTGCCGTAAAATTAAGTTTAGAGATGACCACTCCACATGTGGTATATCTTTGGAAAAAAATCATTCTGTAAGTTAAAAAAGCTAGAATTCATTTTCTGAAGGTCAGGGCAGCATAGGCAGTGATGTTTAATATGTTGGAAGTTTCTGCTTTGTTTCTATTTCCCAAATATATTTCTCACTTTTTAAAAAATAGTCTTAATCCAGTAGTCTCAAATTCCCAAAGTTGATTAAAATATGAATCTTTAAATCTAACCAGTTCTAATTACCTAGATGCCGGTATGACATAGTTTATTCAATTAAGGGGCAATTTAACATACAAAGAATGAATGATTAGGTAAGAACACAATCTTCATTTGGCTTATGGAGATTAGGTAAAAATTTGATGGTTCCATGCTTTTCATGCTAATTTACAGACTCATAGGCAGGTTGAACACTGACAGAGGTCCACTTATACACTCAGGGTTTTTGTTTCTGTTCTTAGGAGAACAACATATTAGCTACAGGGTCTTTGTAGGTGACAACATTCGGTTGACCAACAATGACATTGGCTATTTGTGGCCAGTTTGAGGGCCTCCTATTAAAAAAATGATGCCTCCCCTTTTTCCCTTTTTATGAAGAATAATTCAGAGCCTTTTTTACTGACCACTGAGGCAGTTCTGGAGTCATTTTGAATCTTTACTCCTTAATGAAACTTCTGTCCCTTCCTTAGAATGTCACCAATGCTAGGATTTGCCACACTAATGCTCCAACATGGAGCCAGAACATTTTTGGATGTGGAAAAATAAAAAAAACTATCATCAAACACAGCAGAAACCTTCTCTTTCTACTCCATTCAAATTTGAAGAGTTTTACACGTTTGCCTAAGGAACAAACCCATGTCAGGTACGCCACTGTTAAAAACATTATTACAGGAAACAGACCTGGGCAAAGGGGAATATTTCAACAACCATAAAGGGACAGCAAGACAATAACTTCCTTTACCTCCATAAAAACCCACAATGGGGACAGTTTTGCATCTTTCCTAGAGGATTATAAACTCTTAGAACATTCTTTTTATTTCAGAGAAACACATACCCATAAATAGGGCCTAAAATAAACAGCTCTTACGAGAAACTGATAAAAGGATAGTAAGCATTTCTCGTGACTATTTTGGGAAGCATTCTGCACAAATGTAAGAAAGGAGTTCATTTAAAATCAAGGAAGGAGGGAGGAGCCAAGATGGCGGAGGAGTAGGACGGGGAGAACACTTTCTCCCCCACAAATTCATCAAAAGAGCATTTAAACGTCGAGTAAATTCCACAAAACAACTTCTGAATGCCGGCAGAGGACATCAGGCACCCAGAAAAGCAACCCAACTCTTCGAAAGGAGAGAGAAGAAATACAGCTCCACCCACCAGAACACCGACACAAGCTTCCCTAACCAGGAAACCTTGACAAGCCACCTGTACAAACCCACACACAGCGAGGAAACACCACAATAAAGAGAACTCCACAAACTGCCAGAATACAGAAAGGACACCCCAAACTCAGCAATTTAAACAAGATGAAGAGACAGAAGAATACTCAGCAGATAAAGGAACAGGATAAATGCCCACCAAACCAAACAAAAGAGGAAGAGATAGGGAATCTACCCGATAAAGAATTCCGAATAATGATAGTGAAATTGATCCAAAATCTTGAAACTAAAATGGAATCACAGATAAATAGCCTGGAGACAAGGATTGAGAAGATGCAAGAAAGGTTTAACAAGGACCTAGAAGAAATAAAAAAGACTCAATATATAATGAATAATGCAATAAGTGAAATTAAAAACACTCTGGAGGCAACAAATAGTAGAATAACAGAGGCAGAAGACAGGATTAGTGAATTAGAAGATAGAATGGTAGAAATAAATGAATCAGAGAGGATAAAAGAAAAACGAATTAAAAGAAATGAGGACAATCTCAGAGACCTCCAGGACAATATTAAACGCTACAACATTCGAATCATAGGGGTTCCAGAAGAAGAAGACAAAAAGAAAGACCATGAGAAAATACTTGAGGAGATAATAGTGGAAAACTTCCCTAAAATGGGGAAGGAAATAATCACCCAAGTCCAAGAAACCCAGAGAGTACCAAACAGGATAAACCCAAGGAGAAACACCCCAAGACACATATTAATCAAATTAACAAAGATCAAACACAAAGAACAAATATTAAAAGCAGCAAGGGAAAAACAACAAATAACACACAAGGGAATTCCCATAAGGATAACAGCTGATCTTTCAATAGAAACTCTTCAAGCCAGGAGGGAATGGCAAGACATACTTAAAATGATGAAAGAAAATAACCTACAGCCCAGATTATTGTACCCAGCAAGGATCTCATTCAAGTATGAAGGAGAAATCAAAAGCTTTTCAGACAAGCAAAAGCTGAGAGAATTCTGCACCACCAAACCAGCTCTCCAACAAATACTAAAGGATATTCTCTAGACAGGAAACACAAAAACGGTGTATAAACTCGAACCCAAAACAATAAAGTAAATGGCAACGGGAACATACTTATCAGTAATTACCTTAAACGTAAATGGGTTGAATGCCCCAACCAAAAGACAAAGACTGGCTGAATGGATACAAAAACAAGACCCCTACATATGTTGTCTACAAGAGACCCACCTCAAAACAGGGGACACATACAGACTGAAAGTGAAGGGCTGGAAAAAGATTTTCCATGCAAATAGGGACCAAAAGAAAGCAGGAGTAGCAATACTCATATCAGATAAAATAGACTTTAAAACAAAGGCTGTGAAAAGAGACAAAGAAGGTCACTACATAATGATCAAAGGATCAATCCAAGAAGAAGATATAACAATTATAAATATATATGCACCCAACACGGGAGCACCACAGTACGTAAGACAAATGCTAACAAGTATGAAAGGAGAAATTAACAATAACACAATAATAGTGGGAGACTTTAATACCCCACTTACACCTATGGATAGATCAACTAAACAGAAAATTAACAAGGAAACACAAACTTTAAATGATACAATAGACCAGTTAGACCTAATTGATATCTATAGGTCATTTCATCCCAAAACAATGAATTTCACCTTTTTCTCAAGCGCACATGGAACCTTCTCCAGGATAGATCACATCCTGGGCCATAAAGCTAGCCTTGGTAAATTCAAAAAAATAGAAATCATTCCAAGCATTTTTTCTGACCACAATGCAGTAAGATTAGATCTCAATTACAGGAGAAAAACTATTAAAAATTCCAACATATGGAGGCTGAACAACACGCTGCTGAATAACCAACAAATCACAGAAGAAATCAAAAAAGAAATCAAAATTTGCATAGAAACGAATGAAAATGAAAACACAACAACCCAAAACCTGTGGGACACGGTAAAAGCAGTCCTAAGGGGAAAGTTCATAGCAATACAGGCACACCTCAAGAAACAAGAAAAAAGTCAAATAAATAACCTAACTCTACACCTAAAGCAACTAGAAAAGGAAGAAATGAAGAACCCCAGGGTTAGTAGAAGGAAAGAAATCTTAAAAATTAGAGCAGAAATAAATGCAAAAGAAACAAAAGAGACCATAGCAAAAATCAACAAAACCAAAAGCTGGTTCTTTGAAAGGATAAATAAAATTGACAAACCGTTAGCCAGACTCATCAAGAAACAAAGGGAGAAAAATCAAATCAACAAAATTAGAAACGAAAATGGAGAGATCACAACAGACAACACAGAAATACAAAGGATCATAAGAGAGTACTATCAACAATTATATGCCAATAAAATGGACAATGTGGAAGAAATGGACAAATTCTTAGAAAAGTACAACTTTCCAAAACTGGACCAGGAAGAAATAGAAAATCTTAACAGACCCATCACAAGCATGGAAATTGAAACTGTAATCAAAAATCTTCCAGCAAACAAAAGCCCAGGTCCAGACGGCTTCACAGCTGAATTCTACCAAAAATTTAGAGAAGAGCTAACACCTATCCTGCTCAAACTCTTCCAGAAAATTGCAGAGGAAGGTAAACTTCCAAACTCATTCTATGAGGCCACCATCACCCTAATACCAAAACCTGACAAAGATCCCACAAAAAAAGAAAACTACAGGCCAATATCACTGATGAACATAGATGCAAAAATCCTTAACAAAATTCTAGCAATCAGAATCCAACAACACATTAAAAAGATCATACACCATGATCAAGTGGGCTTTATCCCAGGGATGCAAGGATTCTTCAATATCCGCAAATCAATCAATGTAATACACCACATTAACAAATTGAAAAATAAAAACCATATGATTATCTCAATAGATGCAGAGAAAGCCTTTGACAAAATTCAACATCCATTTATGATAAAAACTCTCCAGAAAGCAGGAATAGAAGGAACATACCTCAACATAATAAAAGCTATATATGACAAACCCACTGCAAACATTATCCTCAATGGTGAAAAATTGAAAGCATTTCCTCTAAAGTCAGGAACAAGACAAGGGTGCCCACTTTCACCATTACTATTCAACATAGTTTTGGAAGTTTTGGCCACAGCAATCAGAGCAGAAAAAGAAATAAAAGGAATCCAAATTGGAAAAGAAGAAGTAAAACTCTCACTATTTGCAGACGACATGATCCTCTACATAGAAAACCCTAAAGAGTCCACCAGAAAATTACTAGAAATAATCAATGACTACAGTAAAGTTGCAGGATATAAAATCAACACACAGAAATCCCTTGCATTCCTATACACTAATAATGAGAAAACAGAAAGAGAAATTAAGGAAACAATTCCATTCACCATTGCAACAGAAAGAATAAAATACTTAGGAATATATCTACCTAAAGAAACTAAAGACCTATATATAGAAAACTATAAAACACTGGTGAAAGAAATCAAAGAGGACACTAATAGATGGAGAAATATACCATGTTCATGGATTGGAAGAATCAATATAGTGAAAATGAGTATACTACCCAAAGCAATTTATAGATTCAACGCAATCCCTATCAAGCTACCAACAGTATTCTTCACAGAGCTAGAACAAATAATTTCACAATTTGTATGGAAATACAAAAAACCTCGAATAGCCAAAGCGATCTTGAGAAAGAAGAATGGAACTGGAGGAATCAACCTACCTGACTTCAGGCTCTACTACAAAGCCACAGTTATCAAGACAGTATGGTACTGGCACAAAGACAGAAATATTGATCAATGGAATAAAATAGAAAGCCCAGAGATAAATCCACGCACATATGGACACCTTATCTTCGACAAAGGAGGCAAGAATATACAATGGATTAAAGACAATCTCTTTAACAAGTGGTGCTGGGAAATCTGGTCAACCACTTGTAAAAGAATGAAACTGGACCACTTTCTAACACCATACACAAAAATAAACTCAAAATGGATTAAAGATCTAAACGTAAGACCAGAAACTATAAAACTCCTAGAGGAGAACATAGGCAAAACACTCTCTGACATACATCACAGCAGGATCCTCTATGACCCACCTCCCAGAATATTGGAAATAAAAACAAAAATAAACAAATGGGACCTAATTAACCTTAAAAGCTTCTGCACATCAAAGGAAACTATTAGCAAGGTGAAAAGACAGCCTTCAGAATGGGAGAAAATAATAGCAAATGAAGAAACCGACAAACAACTAATCTCAAAAATATACAAGCAACTCCTACAGCTCAACTCCAGAAAAATAAACGACCCAATCAAAAAATGGGCCAAAGAACTAAATAGACATTTCTCCAAAAAAGACATACAGATGGCTAACAAACACATGAAAAGATGCTCAACATCACTCATTATCAGAGAAATGCAAATCAAAACCACTATGAGGTACCATTTCACACCAGTCAGAATGGCTGCGATCCAAAAGTCTACAAATAATAAATGCTGGAGAGGGTGTGGAGAAAAGGGAACCCTCTTACACTGTTGGTGGGAATGCAAACTAATACAGCCACTATGGAGAACAGTGTGGAGATTCCTTAAAAAACTGGAAATAGAACTGCCTTATGATCCAGCAACCCCACTGCTGGGCATACACACTGAGGAAACCAGAAGGGAAAGAGACACGTGTACCCCAATGTTCATCGCAGCACTGTTTATAATAGCCAAGACATGGAAGCAACCTAGATGTCCATCAGCAGATGAATGGATAAGAAAGCTGTGGTACATATACACAATGGAGTATTACTCAGCCATTAAAAAGAATACATTTGAATCAGTTCTAATGAGGTGGATGAAACTGGAGCCTATTATACAGAGTGAAGTAAGCCAGAAGGAAAAACATAAATACAGTATTCTAACGCATATATATGGAATTTAGAAAGATGGTAACAATAACCCTGTGTACGAGACAGCAAAAGAGACACTGATGTATAGAACAGTCTTATGGACTCTGTGGGAGAGGGAGAGGGTGGGAAGATTTGAGAGAATGACATTGTAACATGTAAAATATCATGTAAGAAACGAGTTGCCAGTCCAGGTTCGATGCACGATACTGGATGCTTGGGGCTAATGCACTGGGACGACCCAGAGGGATGGTATGGGGAGGGAGGAGGGAGGAGGGTTCAGGATGGGGAACGCATGTATACCTGTGGTGGATTCGTTTTGATGTTTGGCAGAACTGATACGATTATGTGGAGTCTAAAAATAAAATAAAATTAAAAAAAATAAAAAAAGAAAAAAAAAAAAAATAAAATCAAGGAAGAAAGTGTATAAAAATCAATAGACAACCATTTTAACATAAAAGGGTAAGAGAATTGTAGAAACATTATGTAACAATATTCAATTAGAATTCGCAGACTTAATATTTGCAATTGTAACCATTCATAGGTTGCCTGCACATCTATATCTACAGTAATTTGTAATTTGCTGAAGCATGAACCTGAATCATACCTACTTTAATGCTGATAAATGAGGCCATGTCATTTACCCAGTGTGCCTGGCCATCCACGGGCCTTCAATTCTCAAGGCAGCTTTGTGGTTCTCTATCATCAACTGTGTAACCCCCACTAATGGTCTGAATGGGATTCATGACTTTTTTCAGTTGTAATTTATGACATTTTGTAGACAGACTTTCAAAAGTTTTCTTTATAATCCCTCTTTCCCAAAGTACCCCCAAAATATAAAACATGTACTACTTGATTTTCAAATATTTAAATATTTGACAGTATAACATGAATCACCTGAAGGAGTGGCTAGTAATCAGGGTCAGATAACAGAGAGCTTTGGTAAAATGAATCAAAAGTAAAGAAAAACATTTCCTACATAAAGTGAGAGTTCTGGATAGTTAAAATTAATAGCAGAAAGAAGATTAATCATGTCATAATATAAAAAGATATTTTCTAATTTTGAAAAAAAAAAAGTGAAGTGAAAGTGAAGTGGCTCAGTCGTGTCCGACAAACAAAAACAGGTCTTTGTGCAACAAGAACAGATCCCTCTTTCCCATCATTATCACCTTGGCCTCTCTCTACCTAACCAGAAAATGTGAGATAAAAATGATTGTCTGAGGAAGAACGGAATTTTGGGTTCTAGTCACATTTACTTTATCCAGATATATCAGGGCCAATACAGTTATGAAGTGGGTCAATGTCATGACTTGCCATGGTCACATGTGACTGAAGGCAAAGGGTGAAGTTGGAGAAAATTTAGAAGAGCTTCACATTTTTCAGAAAAAGCAAGGGACAGATGAGAAATACACTAATTCATATTTCCAGGCCTCCATTTTCTTCACATTGTTCAAAAACATGGAAAGCCTTATAGATGGTTCTTTAATTTCATTTCTCCCCATTGAATATTTTTAACAATGATAGCATTTTCTCCAGATGTTTATCTCTAATTAGTTTCTAGACCCTAGTCATCTTCTTAATCAGTTCCCCCCTGTGTCTTATTGTTACTATCTTAATCGAAGCCTTTATTCTGGTTTGTGGGGTTGGAATAACCTCCTAATTTGTCTCCCTGAGTGGTCTCATGCCTTGGAGCTTCTCCTCCTGTTTGCTATCATGATCCTAAAAAGAAAAAGCTATAAAAATGTCCTATTATAGAAGGAAATCTAAATTCTTGCTGGTAATACAGACAGTCGTTTATGATAAGACCTCAACCCACCCAGCTTCATCTTTCCTCTTCCCACCCTCTTCAGAGATACACAGACCCAACTCCAGTCACACCTAATGATTTAATCCTCCTAGGACTTGATATGCCCTGTCCTATCTCCTTATCTTTGGATACATTTTACCTTTGCCTAAAATATTTTCCTTTCAAACCTCAGAACAAACGTTACCACTTCTAAATCATAAGCCTTTGTGATTCATCCAGTCAACATAATAGATGGAAAACATACTTTTTCCATACTTCTATATGGGGAACACATGTATACCTGTGGCGGATTCATTTCGATATTTGGCAAAACCAATACAATATTGTAAAGTTTAAAAATAAAATAAAATTTAAAAAAATAAAAAAAAAACCTATCTTATTGCATTATGATTATTTATTAACCTGTTTGTTTCTCTCACTTAACTATGATGTACTGAAAAAATATTAGCATACATTTTGTTTCCTCAGTGCTAAGCCGTATTTCATTCCAGGTACATAAATGATGCCTGCTGCTACTGCTGCTGCTGCTGCTGCTAAGTCGATTCAGTTGTGTCCGACTCTGTGCGACCCCATAGACGGCAGCCCATCAGGCTCCCCCGTCCCTGGGATTCTCAAGGCAAGAACACTGGAGTGGGTTGCCATCTCCTTCTCCAATGCATGAAAGTGAAAAGTGAAAGTGAAGTCGCTCAGTCGTGTCCGACTCTTAGTGACCCCATGGACTGCAGCCCACCAGGCTCCTCCGTCCATAGGATTTTCCAGGCAAGAGTACTGCAGTGGGGTGCCAAAATGATGCCTAATACTTACTAAATGAAAGGATGAAATGAGGAATGGGTAGGTGGATGGATAAATGAACAAATTAATGTATGAATATAAGGGAAAAGTGATAAGTAATTTCAGAAGGGAAACTAGAGATACTATTTGGATTCTCTGGGAATAGCAAGAGGAATGATTAAGTGACCCAAAAGGTCAGTACCTCCATTTAAAAAAAAATTATGATTATTCCCATGATGCTGTGGTTTCAAAATTTGAAATTATAGATATGCATGGGTCTTGACATCAGCTTCACATTTGTACCTCGGATATTTAAATTTATTCTCATTTGGAGAAGGTCTGATTTTTAAAATGAAATTAATTCAGGAAAATAATAATGCAAGAAGATAATAGCAATCTGTGGTGCTTTAATTGGTTTTAGACTAACCACTTGGGATGTAGGAAATGTCCAAATAGATACATCAAGGTTCATTCTGGCATATTCATTACAGTTAATATTTCAGTTTAAAATTATCCTAATTAAAAAAAATCACTCTCTTGAGTAATTTGCATACTTCTGCTTAACACTGTCAGGATATTTTCTCATGAAATACTATGTGGTGACAATTACCCTACATCTAGGTATTACATGTTCACTTGCATCAGGTATGGTGGTACAAATGAAATATCAATTTTCCTATGATGTAACAAAGTAACAGATACCACGATGAGCGCTTTGTTCCCAAAATACTGTACATGCAATCTCTCTCTCTCCACCATACATGCTATAGACATACTAACTTAATTTATAGCCTCCATATTTAAGATGCCTCACCCTTCCAACCACCACTTTATTTTTTCAAATAAAGAGACTAGTATTTTTAAAGGCAAACAAGTTCATTTTTGCTTAGCAAAATGCAGCTGACTGCATTTTCTGGTCTACATTCTAATGCCAAAGACAGTGAATCATTCTGCTCCTCAGGGAAACCTGGAATCACCCTTCCTTTGCATTCATTCCTCAGGTCATAATTGCCAGCATCAGTAGACAGCTGAGTGCACATCCATTTTCTTTTGCAATCCTCATGATTATTATGTGAAATTTTTCAACTTTTACAATTTATTGTTAGTCTTTGTTACTAAGTACTATTATCTCCAGGTTATAGTTGAAGAAACTGAAGCTCAGATAACTTAAAAGTGAAGCTTCTCAAAGAAGCATATAAGTGTAAGTGATACTCTGGGGGCTGTGATCCCTATTTGGGGGGCTTTAAAACTAGTGAAACAGGTCCTGCATACCTGGTTCTTCCATTCATTTGTTTGACTAATATTTACTGAGCACATAATAAGTGGCAGGCACTGTCCTTTGTATGGGGGGAAAAAAATCACTGCTCCTGTGAAACTGACAATCTAGAGAGCCAGACAAATGACAGACATGACCCGTAAAATTTTTAAGTATGTTAGGCCATGCCAACAGAAAGTTAAGAGAAACAAAAGGATTTTTGAGGCAGGAATATGCAAGTTCAGTTAGATGGGGAAGGCTTGCTGAGAATGTGAAATTGCAGGAAACACCCACAGAGATAAGAGAGCCAATCAAGCTGACATCTGGAGGAAGAACATTTCAGGCGGAAGGAACAGCATGTGCAAATGTCCAGAAACAAGAAAAGTAAGAAGGGCAGGGTGGTGGCAATGGAGTAAGCAGTGAGGAGAGTGGTAGTAGATGAAGTCACAGACGTTTGTTCATTTGTTCATTCATCTATTTCTTTGTTTATTCCACAAGTGTTATTGCTCCTATGTTACTAGGGTAAAAGGGGGCAATGCAGATACTATCCTTGTTCTCATGGGGGCACAAAAAGAAACCACATTGAAGTTATCAGAAACACACATGGCTTTGTATGCTCCTCCCTCTAGAAGCCTCATTCCTGGAAGTTGGACCTGGAGAGAGCCTAAGTACATATGTGAACGAGACCACGATGACTTCTTTTCATAATGGACTCTCTTCCTATTCAAATATTTATTCTTATAACTTAGAGGGCTACTGTTCTTTCTGTTTAGACAATGAAGGCTTGCAGTGTTTTAAGGAAGAGGGTAGTCAGGGACTGTATCCACACACATAGGGCAAGCAACAGAAGTTTTTCCTGGCAAATGTTTTCCACTGACTGGTGGCAAAGAGTTCCTGCATAACATGAGTTACATTCACTCCTACTGCAGCTAAATTGAGACATCTCCTAGTATAGAAAACCAATCCAGAAATAAGAAGGTCACTCATCCCTCCATTGTAGCACTTAGTTTTTCATGTCTACAAGAAAAGCTTTAAAGCCATGTTCCCTCCCCCTAACTATTCAGCTGTTCTTGAGCTATTGAAGTTAAAGAGAAATGTGAGTTCAGTCATGAGAAAAAATACCATATCTCTGCTTTTAGAAGATTCTGAAAGAAAGAGATGGAAAAGCAGCTAAACTAATATCCAAAGTACAGGGGAAAGAATATCTTAGGTGCTACCCCATCCATGGCAAACTCATTTGAAATGTGTACTAGAGGGAAAGCCAAAAACTATTTGGTCCATTTAGGCTCTTCTACTCAAATATTTATTCTTACAACTTAAAGGGTAGATTGCCTGCATTTCATCCCAGCTCCATTGCTTATTAGCTCTGAAACTTTGGGCAACATTTTCATTTCTCAATCTCCTCATGCATAAAATGAAGATAATAATCATGACTATCTCATGACATGTTTGTGAGGATTAAGTGAACTAATATGTGTTAAGTGCTTATAATACTTCTTGATAATACTGAAAACTTAGTTATTTTTACTAATTCTAGTAAAAAGGGAAGTAGCATGAAGCAGTAATGTATGCAGAAAGTCACTTATGTGATTTCTTCATGAGGAATTAAACCTTTTATTAGGAAATATCCCTCCTTAACAGTAATTGTTGCCACAAATTCTTCTTTACTACTAGTATTACTGTATCACTTTTTGTTAGGTTAGTTTTTACATAGTGTATTTTTTCTGGTTTTTTTTTTTTTTAATTTTGTTTTCCCTTATTTTTATAGTTCAGAGGCACTATATATAACAGGTACTCCTGTTAAATAACATATACTTGTGTTTTGATTTTTTGATCCAGATTGACAATCATTGTATTTGCCTGTTATTAATAATTGGGTCATTCAGGCCTGGGGGATTTGGTATAATCACTGACAAATATGGGTTAATAACTACCAAGTACTTGCTATTTGTTTCACTTATTCTAGATTCCATTTTCCTCTCCTTTGCCTTCTTTTGTTAACACTGACAGTTACCTCCAAGGCTTTAGTAACTCCCAAGTCTGGACTAATCTCTCTTGCTCTTCACCACCACTTCTCCACCCTTCCTCCCTGCTCCCCACCCCTCGACCTTGGATTCTAGACTAGATGCTCTTCCCTTTCTTGTGGACTTTTCAGTGCCTCCAGGTATACCACCTTATAATTTGTCAAATTCTTCAATCTCCTTTTGGGGGCAGGAAAGAAGAAAGGGGTACCTTGACCATATTACTAAATATCCATTACTAAAAGTGAAAGTCAAGTTATGTGGGATCAGTTTTAATGATGAACTTGGTGTTGATTAGTCATCCAACAAATTAAGTAACAGTTCAGATTTACTTTGGTATTTACCTGCATCATACCTCTGCATTATAATCATGTTTAACTCAAGTCTTCTCTTCAAACTTACTTTCATCTAATGGTCAGACTAGAAATTAAGTTGCTTATACTTCACTGACTATATTTTCTAGTTTGCCTTGGATAATCCTGATTTACACCTGTCGTCCTGACTTCCTGTTGGGTCTACCCTGGAAATAAGGCCTCAGGACCATAAATTCTATTATCACCTACATAGAGTAATTACCCTTATTGTGGAAATTTGAATTTTAATAAATAATTCCTGAATGTTGAAATCTTTAAGCTATGAATGAATGACTCTCTGATACAAGAATATCAGCCACTGAAATTCAGGCAAAAGGGGAACATAACTTGAAGCATAAAACATTTCTGAAACCCATTAAATCACATGAAATTGCTAATAAATTTTTAAGGCTGGCATTGAAGAAGGGTTCCTAGATATAGCTCTGTACTAAGTTCTTCAACCTTTCCATCATAAAAATGAGACATAGAGGTTGTAATGTGAAAAATTGACTATAATATTATTAGTTAGTACTATAATCCAAGGTCATGAACTCTGAAAAGCAAATTAACACTATTGCATAGACTATTACTTTTAAGATAAAATATTTGTTATAATAAAAAGGCAAATAGGCTTTGTACAAAATCTAGGTCTATTTCAAAACACTGTCTTAAGTATAGGGTTCATTTCCTGAATTTGGGGGGTTATGTCTATTAGTTTATAAGTAAAAATTCTATTATGATGGAACTTTCCCAATTTTGCCCAAACTTGAAAAAGGCAATCATTTGTAAATTTCAATTTCTCCCAATTAAAAAAAAGTTTACATGTTTGACTCATATGAATGCTCATTAACTGATGATGAGGAGGAGGAAAATGATGAATTTAGGATTTTCAGAAAATTAGGCAGGCAGTAATTATAAGCAATGGTTAAGAGCATGGGATTAAGAACATCAACCAGCCAGGGAGCTTATCCTGAGGTAGCTATTTGTCAACTGTGCAGCCCTATTATTTCACTCTCAAAAACCCCTCCGTTTTCTTCCCTATCAGTTCAGTTCAGTCACTCAGTCATGTCTGACTCTTTGTGATCCCATGGACTGCAGCACGACAGGCTTCCCTGTCTATCACAAACTCTGGGAGCTTATTCAAACTCATGTCCATTGAGTCAGTGATGCCACTCAACCATTTCATCCTCTGTCGTCCCCTTCTCCGCCCTCCTTCAATCTTACCCAGCATCAGGGTCTTTTTCAAATGAGTCAGTTCTTGGCATCAGGTGGCTAAAGTATTGGAGTTTCAGCTTCAGCATCAGTCCTTCCAATGAATATTCAGGACTGATATCCTTTAGGATGGACTGGTTGGATCTCCTTGCAGTCCAAGGGACTCTCAAGAGTCTTCTCCAACACCACAGTTCACAAGCATCAGTTCTTCAGCATTCAGCTTTCTTTATTATCCAACTCTCACATCCACACATGACTACTGGGAAAACCATGGCCGTGACTATATGGGCCTTTGTTGGCAAAGTAATGTCTCTGCTTTTGAATATGCTGCCTAGGTTGGTCATAACTTTTCTTCCAAGGAGTAAGCATCTTTTAATTTCATGGCTGCAGTCACCATCTGCCCAAAAAAATAAAGTCAACCACTGTTTCCCACCTATTTGCCATGAAGTAATGGGACCAGATACCATGATCTTTAAGCCAACTTTTTTACTCTCCTCTTTCATTTTCATCAAGAGGCTCTTTAGTTCTTCACTTTCTGCCATAGGTGTGGTATCATCTGCATATCTGGGGTCATTGATGTTTCTCTCAGCTATCTTGATCCCAACTTGTGCTTTATCCAGCCCAGCGTTTCTCATGATGTGCTCTGTATATAAGTTAAATAAGCAGGATGACAATATACAGCCTTGACATACTCCTTTCCCAATTTTGGAATCAGTCTGTTGTTCCATGTCCAGTTCTAACTGTCGCTTCCTGACCTGCATACAGATTTCTTAAGAGGCAGGTCAGGTGGTCTGGTATTCCCATCTCTTGAATAATTTTGCACAGTTCATGGTCATCCACATAGTCAAAGGCTTTGGCAGAGTCAATAAAGCAGAAATAGATGTTTTTTTGGAACTCTTTTGCTTTTTCAATCATCCAATGGATATTGGCAATTTGGTCTCTGGTTCCTCTGCCTTTTATAAAACCAGCTTGAACATCTGGAACTTCACACTTCACATATTGTTGAAGCCTGGCTTGGAGAATTTTGAGCATTACTTTACTAGCATGTGAGATGAGTGCAATTGTGTGGTATTTTGAGCATTCTTTGGCATTGTGTTTCTTTGGGATTAGAATGAAAACTGACCTTTTCCAGTCCTGTGACCACTACTGCATTTTCCAAATTTGCTGGCATATTGAGTGCAGCACTTTCACAGCATCATCTTTTAGGATTTCAAATAGCTCAACTGGAATTCCATCACCTCCATTAGCTTTTTCTTCCCTATACAATTAGATAATCCCTATCTCATCCCACTACTGTGAAGATTAAATGCAATAATGCCTGTAGTGAGAATACAATAAATCCTAACAAACACTTTGATTCAGTACTTGAAAATAAATATTTTCAAAAACATAAGTTTAGGCCCCATTTCATTGCCCTCAGGAGGCTCTGCCCAAACTTCTTTTCTTCACTTTACAGCAGAGGTGGGAACCTCTGCCTTAGAGAACTAGAGGGGAATGTTACAATTTTGGGGTAGAAAACTCTGGATTTGAGACTATAGCATTGCTTTTCCAGCCAGTACAGAGCTGTTTGGAGGCTGGTAGGGATGGTGAGGCCTGAAACAGCTTCTGGAATTTCTGAGCAGCCCTGGTCAATACCAGATGGACCCAGTAGTTTTGAGTTACATGGACAGTCTACTGTGGCAATCAGACTTCTCACTACTGGATCCTCCAAGCTGGCTCAATGTTTATGTTATTGGGTTTGCCTTTGAGTACTTTTCCAGCAGTCAGTTTCATGACTGCTCTGGCCATGTCTACTTCATCAGCCCCGAAGTTACTCAGTTCATCAAGTGCACTGGCAGCCCAGCAGAGACTGCCATGTTCCTTGAACCCTTGGACCTCCCCAATAAGAGTTATATTTTTAGCCATCAATGATAGTTCCAACCACACAGCTGGGGGAACCCACTGGAGCTTTTTTGGTTTATCTGCAAGATAAAAATGGTCTTTTTCATTATGATTCTTATGGTAATAGTAACTCACTCCATGTGAAGCAGGTAGCAGAGAAACTGGAGGCTTTCTTAGGCTTTCTTCTCTTTATGGAAGAGAAAACTCCTGCTCAACAAAACAGCTATGACTGTGGGATGTATGTGAAATGGAACACTGAGGCCTTGTGTCAGAACTTCTTTAGACAACAGCCAGAATCACTACTGCAGCTACTCGCTCCTACATACATCACAGAGAAGAGAGAAGAATGGAAAGATCTCACTGCCAGACTTGCTAAAAATGAGCTGTTGAAATATATTTGACTTTTGAAGTCTCTTCCTTCTGCTGTCCCCAAGTGTTGGAGGCTGCAATCTCAGTGCCTGAGGGAAGATGCCTCGGAGAGGAATGCTTAGAATGCTTACCTTCTCATGAAAGAATGTTGTCTTCTGCATTATTCTAGTGGAAAGTGTCACTTTAACCCTAACTTCAGAGCAATATGTTCTGTAAAGATGTCTTCAAAATATGCACAAAAATTGATTAATTCCCTTTTGGGCTCCCTTATACACATTCAGTTCAGTTCAGTTCAGTCGTTCAGTCATGTCCGACTCTTTGCGACCCCATGAACTGCAGCACGCCAGGCCTCCCTGTCCGTCACCAGCTCCTGGAGTTTACCCAAACTCATGTCCATCGAGTCGGTGATGCCATCCAGCTATCCTATCCTCTGTCGTCCCCTTCTCCTCCTGCCCCCAATCCCTCCCAGCATCAGAGTCTTTTCCAATGAGTCAACTCTTCGCTTGAGGTGGCCAAAGTACTGGAGTTTCAGCTTTAGCATCAGTCCTTCCAAAAAACACCCAGGACTGATCTCCTTTAGAATGGACTGGTTGAATCTCCTTGCAGTCCAAGGGACTCTCAAGAGTTTTCTCCAACACCACAGTTCAAAAGCAAGCATCAATTCTTCGGCGCTCAGCTTTTTTCACAGTCCAACTCTCACATCCATACATGACTACTGGAAAAACCATAGCCTTGACTAGATGGACCTTTGTTGGCAAAGTAATGTCTCTGCTTTTGAATATGCTATCTAGGTTGGTCATAACTTTCCTTCCAAGGAGTAAGCGTCTTTTCATTTCATGGCTGCAGTCACCATCTGCAGTGATTTTGGAGCCCAAAAAAATAAAGTCTGACACTGTTTCCACTGTTCCCCCATCTATTTCCCATGAAGTGATGGGACCAGATGCCATGATCTTAGTTTTCTGAATGTTGAGCTTTAAGCCAACTTTTTCACTCTCCTCTTTCACTTTCATCAAGAGGCTTTTTAGTTCCTCTTCACTTTCTACCATAAAGGTGGTGTCATGTGCATATCTGAGGTGATTGATATTTCTCCCGGCAATCTTGATTCCAGCTTGTGCTTCTTCCAGCCCAGCGTTTCTCATGATGTACTCTGCATATAAGTTAAATAAGCAGGGTGACAATATACAGCCTTGACATACTCCTTTTCCTATTTGGAACCAGTCTGTTGGTCCATGTCCAGTTCTAACTGTTGCTTCCTCACTTGCATATAGGTTTCTCAAGAGGCAGGTCAGGTGGTCTGGTATTCCCATGTCTTTCAGAATTTTCCATAGTTTATTGTGACCCACAGAGTCAAAGGCTTTGACATAGTCAATAAAGCAGAAATAGATGTTTGTCTGGAACTCTCTTCGTTTTTCCATGATCCAGCAGAGGTTGGCAATTTGATCTCTGGTTCCTCTGCCTTTTCTAAAACCAGTTGAACATCTGGAAGTTCATGGTTCACGTGTTGCTGAAGCCCGGCTTGGAGAATTTTGAGCATTACTTTACTAGCGTATGAGATGAGTACAATTGTGCGGTAGTCTGAGCATTCTTTAGCATTGCCTTTCTTTGAGGTTGGAATGAAAACTGGCCTTTTCCAGTTCTTGGTTTATTCCAAAGAAAAAAGATTGATCTCTAAAACAAATTGAGAATATGTGAAATCTAGAAGCAAGAAAAAAATCGTAGAGCAACCAAAACTTACCGCACAGCCCACATATTTCAAGAGATCAACTGGCTAGAAGCAGATCAAGACCTAACCTAATTCAAGATTGAAGTATTATCAGTTACTCAGTTCTGTGATACCTATTCTATTCAACAAGCAAAAGCTTTCCCAGTATAACCTTTGCCAATACTTGATAGAGATGGTGTTAGCCCATAGTCACCCATCTGATTCCTAGAGCACTTTAAGAAAGGGGGAATCTTAAATAACTTTGTTGAAAGTTTGTCACAGACATTTGTCTGTGGTGGACCTCTTGTTTTACATCTGAAACTTACTAAAAGTTGGTTTATTTTTGAGATATAAAGGAGAAAAAGTGACCTTTCTCAACTCTCACTTAATTCAAAATGCAGACGATATAATTTTTGAAATGTGGAACAGGAGTAAAAAGAAATGCTACTCCTTCTACAAGGAAAAATAAAAAACAAAAACATGTTTAGCTACTCCAGATTATTCTCATTATTCCACTGTTATAAAATATGAACTCTAATTATATAACAAGGCATTAAATGTAAATGCATTTCTGGCTCTTTGATAATATCATTGTCCTTTCAATGCTATGCATCTTCTGGGTCAAGTCCACTTTATTTTCAAAGGTTATATAAGAGTGAGGATAAATTATAAAGAAGGCATATTATGGACCTATATATAAGACCTATATATATAAGACCTATATATATAGGACCTATATATATATAAGACATATATAAGACCTAATGTAGTGTATTTCCTGAGATCAAAAACTTACGTATAACATATTTTGTTTGAAATATACTGAGGTTAAAAAATCACTTAAGTTTTATTTGTTATGCCATAAATAGGAATTATTGGCCTCTGCTAATTGCTGAATGTCTATAAACGCTTCCAGTATCAGTTTCTACTTGGTGTTTTTGTGATTTAGTGAGAGCATTAATGTTGTATTAGCAATAGCAGAATGGGCAAGGGGAGCTCCACATTCAATAAAACAGTCCTTTACTGCTGCAGCAACTAATCTCATCTCACATTGCTATAGGCAAACAATTGCAACAAATTTACCTGAAAAAAAAAAGAACCCCCCCCCCCCATACCTAGCATGTAAACCACAACATAACATCCCTCCCTTTCAAGTTAACAATTTAACCATAAATGGATACTTTCTGTGAGTCCTCCTTGAATTGTATCAGTGAATATAAAAGTATCAGCGAAGTTAATGTCAACAATAGGCAGGGGAAAAAAAAAAAAAAAAGCCACCTTTACTTTGTAACTTCAAGAAATCCTCAAAAGAAGCTGCTGAAAAGCCACCAAAGGAGAAACTGTTTCAGTTCCTGCAGCATAAACCTGGGAAAGATACCTTTATAACTGATTAATACAGAAGTTCCCACTAGGCTTATCTATCTTATCTTTAATAGGTAACTGGAAAGGCCCAGATCCTGTGACTATTACAGGCCCTGGAATCCACTTACTCCATCTCTATGGTTTAGGATGAATTTTTGTAGCTAATCCAAAGGGGAGGGAATGGGTACACATAGACCAACCTCAAGGAACTTGTGTTTTTTCTTTAAAACCTTTGTTTCAATGTGCATGGAGGTGGTAAAAGAAGTCTTGAGAAATCTCTGTGTCAGTATTTATTTAACAAGACTGACTCCTGTGGAATAATAGTGTTTATGTTTGAGTTGTGAGGAAACTGGTCCACTTTTTGAGCCTATTAGTAACTTGCTTGATTCATCTATTTCACTTAACAAGGCCATATAGCCCTTGCATTCAGCCAAGAGTTCTTTTAAGTGCTTTACAAATATTAACTCATTTAATCCAAATACGGAAACTATATGGTAAGTGCATTGCTGCCCCAATCCCACAGATGTGCAAATTGAGGAGCACAGATGTAAAGCAATTTGCTCAAGTCCATCAATTACTCAGTTGCACAACAGGGATGTGAACTCAAGTAATCTAACTTCTAGACAGTTGGTTTCTTAATCATTATACCATCCTTGAAGACTTCTCAATGGAACGCAGCTTCCATTTCTCATTGAAGCAAATGAGATCCATTGTGAAAAGACAGACAGACATTCCTGACAATGTATCCACTGAGAGTGGTTAAGGCAATGCTAATATAACTCTGGGATCCTTCCTAGAGTTTTCAACAATTTTTTTTTTTTTTTAATGTAAAAGTCCTACTAAATTAAACATAGACTATTTACTCCCCTCCCAAAAAACAAAGCTTCTTTGTTTACATGTTAGGCTAAGCAGCTAGGCATAGAGCTCCACAGTGTTTTTATGACTCTACTTCTTAGCTCTGTTGTATGTGGTATAACTAAGGAGTGAGATTGTTTTCTTTGGTGTTGTAACAGGTTTTTGTTTTTTTTTTTTTTTTCTTATCAAAATCACATACTTAGACATAGATGATTTAAGATTACAACTTTTCAAACTACTTGTCTGCTTTACATATCTTATTAGAAGATTGCCCTTTCCAAAGTAAGCTTGTATCTAATAGTCATAATAAGAAGAATGTAGACTAAAGAGATCAGAAAATATGTCAAAACTTCTACTGTAGATAGGAAAATATGTAATTCGAAGAGACTTCTCCATTCAGCAGAAATATTGTGATTATATTTGTCTTTGGATATCCAGTTCCTGATACAATGACTGGCGTTGAATATATGTTCAATAAGTGCTTAGTAAATAATGATTCAGATTTGATTTTGTTTTCCTATATCTATTGATAGGAACTATATCCATCCTAAAGGAGATCAGTCCTGGGTGTTCATTGGAAGGACTGATGCTGAAGCTGAAACTCCAATACTTTGACCACCTCATGTGAAGAGTTGACTCATTGGAAAAGACCCTGATGCTGGGAGGGATCGGGGGCAGGAGGAGAAGGGAGTTGGACCCGACTGAGCGACTGAACTGAACTGATATACAGGGTAAAAAAATTTCTCCGTATTTACATAGAGTGCCAAACTATACACATGAAAAACATCCTCTAGGCATATAGAAAGATATCACTTCTTTTTATATAGGTGTCATATATATATGTGTGTGTGTGTGTGTGTGTGTATATATATATATATATATAAAATGTTAATTTTGTCTTTTCAAAGAACAATATCTTATCTCTTCTATTATATATTTTAGTCTCTTTTTCATTTATTCCTCTCATCCTTGTTAGTTCATTCCTTCCACTATGTTTGGGTTTAGGTTGCTGTTCTTCTCCTAGGTTCTTAAGGGGTAAAGTTGGATTGTTAGAGATTTTTCTTGTTTCTTAGGTTTTTATTTTGTGGTTATTATGAGGCTTACATATAACAACTTACACTTATAACTCTCTATTTGAGGTTGATAATAATTTAAGTACAAATAATCTAAAGCTCTACAGTTTTATTTCCCATACCACATTTTATCTTTTTGATGTTATGTTTTAAATCCTTCTATCTTATGTATCCCTTAACACATTTTATAGTTATTTTTACAAAATATTTTTATCTTTCATTATTCATAATAGCTTTCTAAGTAATTCATTACCTTCTCCATATATTTACCTTTACCAGTGAGATTTATACTTTTTATATGTTTCCTTGTTGCTAATTAGGGCCCTTCCTTTTTAACTTAAAGGGGTCACTTTAACATTTTTTTGTGAAGCCAGTTTAATAATGGACTTGGTTAGTTCTTATTTGTCTGGAAAATTCATCCATTCCTTCAATTCTAAATGACAACTTTGCCAGGTAGAATATTCTTAGATGGTAATTTTTCTTTCAGTACTTTGGATATTTCATGCCACCTCCTTCTGACCTGCAAAATTTCTGCTGAGAAAACTGCTGATAGTCTTGCGGGGGTTTCTTTACAGATTGTTTTTTCTCTTGCTGTTTTTAAGATTCTCTCCTTGTCTTTAATTTTGACATTTTCAGTTCAGTTCATTTGCTCAGTCGTGTCCGATTCTTTGCAACCCCATGGACTGCAGCACGCCAGGCCTCCCTGCCAATTGCCAACTCCCGGAGTCCACCCAAACCCATGTCCATTGAGTCAGTGATGCCATCCAACCATCTCATCCTCCATCGCCCCCTTCTCCTCCTGCCCTCAGTCTTTCCCAGCATCAGGGTCTTTCCAAATGAGTCAGCTCTTCGCATCAGGTGGCCAAAGTATTGGAGTTTCAGCTTCAACATCAGTCCTTCCAGTGAACACCCAGGACTGATCTCCTTTAGGATGGACTAGTTGGATCTCCTTGTACTCCAAGGGACTCTCAGGAGTCTTCTCCAACACCACAGTTCAAAAGCATCAATTCTTCGGCACTCAATTTACATTTTTTTAATTTATTTTTTAATATAAATTTATTCATTTTAATTGGAGGCTAATTACTTTACAATATTGTATTGGTTTTGCCATACATTAACATGAATCCACCACAGGTATATACATCAATTCTTCAGTGCTCAGCTTTCTTTACAGTCCAACTCTCACATCCATACATGACTAGTGGAAAAACCATAGCCTTGATTAGATGGACCTTTGTTGGCAAAGTAATGTCTCTGCTTTTTAACACGCTATCTAGGTTGGTCATAACTTTTCTTCCAAGGAATAAGCGTCTTTTAATTTCATGGCTGCAATCACCATCTGCAATGATTTTGGAGACCAAAAAAAAAATAAATAAAAGTTAGCCACTGTTTCCCCATCTATTTGCCACAAAGTGATGGGACCAGATGCCATGATCTTAGTTTTCTGAATATTGAGCTTTAAGCCAACTTTTTCACTCTCCTGTTTCACTTTCATCAAGAGGCTCTTTAGTTCTTCTTCACTTTCTGCCATAAGAGCAGAGTCATCTGCATATCTGAGGTTATTGATATTTCTCCCTGCAATCTTGATTCCAGCTTGTGCTTAATCCAGTCCAGTGTTTCTCATGATGTATGAATATAGATTGGATTCTCTGGTTTTCATCTTATTAGGAACTCTCTGGGCTTCCAGAACATGAATGTCTGTTTCCTTCTCCAAATTAGGGAAGTTTTCAGCCATTATTTTTTCAAATCAGCTTTCTGCCTTTTTTTTTTTTCTTTCCTCCTTCTGTAATCCCATGATGCCAGTGTTAGTCTGATATTGTCCATTAAGTTCCTTAAGCTAATCTTGACTTTTTTTTTTCATTCTTTTTTACTGCTCTGATAGGGTATACCCACTGTTCTGTTTTCAAGTTCATTGGTCTTTTTTTGCCTCCTCTAGTCTGCTGTTGAACCCCTGTAGTGTAAATATTTTTCAGATCAGTTATTCTAAACTTTGGCTTCCCTGATAGCTCAGTGGATAAAGACCCAGGAGACATGGGTTCGATCCTTGGGTTGGGAAGATCCCCTGGAGAAGGAAATGGCCACCCACTCCAGTATTCTTGCCGGGGAAATACCATGGACAGAGAAGCCTGGCAAGCTACAGTCCAAAGGATCACAAAGAATCGGACACTACTGAGCAACTAAGCACATATTATAAACTTTAGTCCTGTGACTTCTATTTGGTACTTTTTATATGTTCTTCTCATATTGAGGTTTTCCCTGTGTTCATTTATTCCTCTCCCAAGTACAGTGATCATGCTTAAATACTATTACTTGGAATTATTTACCAGGAAAATTACTTATCTCCATTTCACTATGTATTTTGACTGATAAGACAGAGGAGTTCAGTCTTTTGTTCCATTTAGGACTTCAAATGATGGCATGAGGCCCACCCAAATGAAGGGTAATCTGCTTTACTCAAGTCCACCAATAAATTTAAATCGCTCCTAAAAACAGCCTTATAGAAGCCTTTAGGAATGACTATCTGATTTGAGTTCCTATAATAACTGTCCCTGGAGAAGTCAATGGCAACCCACTCCAGTACTCTTTCCTGGAAAATCCCATGGATGGAGGAGCCTGATAGTCTGCAGTCCATGGGGTTGCTGAGAGTCAGACACAACTGAGTGACTTCACTTTCACTTTTCACTTTCACGTATTGGAGAAGGAAATGGCAACCCACTCCAGTGTTCTTGCCTAGAGAATCCCAGGGATGGGGGAGCCTGGTGGGCTGCTGTCTATGGGGTCTCACAGAGTCGTACATGACTGAAGTGACTTAGCAACAGCAGCAGCAGCAGTAACTGTCCCTAGTCTTGGAAACTATGGAATGGAATATTCCAGAGATAAGAAATGTAAATTCAAATGAGTTATTATAGCTAGATCCAGATGCATCAGGTATTAAGTTATTACCCCTAAAATTGATCTTTTAGATACTGTAATGTGTCCTCCTTTAAACTGTGAAATCAGTTTTCCAATAATTTCTAAAAATGAGAATATACCAATGTGTTGTGTCATGGCATTTGTAATTCCGTAAACATGCTGTACCCATTTAAAATAAGGTAAAACAGTTTTGAGACCTTGTGACTTCATGCAAAAGGTAGCTTAAACCATTTAAGATTACTGTCACTTGGGGGTGGGGGTGACCTTGGAATTACTAGTGCTGATTAAACCTGTTTTTCTCTTCCCTCAAACACATGCAGACACACATACACCTCCACAGAAACATCCCCTAAAATGTTTGACCGAACATCTGGGCACTATGGCCCAGACAAATGTACATATAATATTAACCATATACCAACTAATACCTTGCCCTTGACTTTCTGACTTTCTGAACACACGGTTCCTATATTTACTGCCTTCTAATAATCAAGATCATGTGATGACTGAGCAACAGTTGCAATATTTCTTGAATTTCTTTCTAGTGGAACTTGAAAGGGACACTCTCAATATGACCATTCTACTTGTAAAGCCTATAAAGTTGTAGCTATCATTTGCCTTTTGAGCAGGAATTAGTCTACCTTCATGATGGGTTTGCAGAGATCTGAATACTGAAGTGCTTAGGGGTACCACCCCTGCACAGTCAAAAATCTGCACATACACAATTCCTTATCCACAGATTCAACCAATCATGGATCATGTAGTATTACTGAAAAACATCGACATGAGTGGATCTATACAGTTGAAATCTCTGATGTCAACTGTAACTTCTACCCTAGATATTTTTAATCTATTGATACTGAACACTTTTCTTTCATGTTACAATATCTTTGGTATAATATACAGTGATAAGATATAGTTGCACTGAATTAGGGTCTCCTTAGACCATTGCATAGGTGAAATGTGAATTTGTCAAAAGTCACCATTAACCGAAAGCTTTATTCATAAAGGACTTTCCTTACAGCTCATACAAGAAATCATCAAGGTTATAATGTGGAGGCAGATAGTTCACATCTATATTATACATGCAGGGGTGCTCTCAACAAGTTGATTTCACTGCTGAAATTTAATCTCAAACAATGGTTGGCTGTCTGGCAGACATTTGCCTTCAGTAATCTCATAAATCGATCACATGTTGTAATTGAAGTTGGAGGCTGAGATTTCTAATCATGATACCTGTTTAAATTTATTTGTCAGCCAATGTGTTTGTTGAGAATATTCAATTTTATTTCAAGATAGAATAAAAGCATCTCAGTTATGAATCCTAGAAACAGGCTGACCAAATCAACTCTCTTCATGATTACTCAAACAGTCCTTTCTAGAATAGGGTGTTTTAAAGTTGTAAAACACATTGCATTTGATTATTTGCAAATATCCTTTGAAAATGAATTTACACTGCCTGGTATTATTTTGTCTGTCTGTCTCTCTCTCTTACTTCTAGTGTTCCTTTAATAGGGCTAGAAAGAGAATAGGAGAGGCAAGGTAAAGGTAAAATATATTTGCCACCAGAAGAGAATAAGCAATAAAGAGTAAAGGTAAAATAGCCAACAGTAAAAAGAACCTCAGCAGAACAGCCCTTTATTGACTTCAGGCTAATCCCATCATAAATCATAGGAAGCCAACATCTCAACTTAATAGGAGCAAAGCACAATAATACTGAACCACAGCAGCAAAAGGTACATTCAGCGGCTAAATAATTCTTGTCTATAATAAGTTCAATATTAAGCATTATATACATGGAATTCCCTATCTTAGTTATAAACTATAAAGATTTTTGGCTTCTTTGCTTTAATTTGGCAATTTGAGTTTTATATCTTGGGTGACATTTTAACTGAATGGTTGGTTTTGCTGTTAGTAATATGTTAAAGATTTTAAAATTGTTCTATAAGCTTGAAGCATTAATAGATATGCACAGTGTTATAAGGCTCCAATATTCTTCTTTTCAGGTGGCAATTTTAAATTAGTCTCTGTTTAATTAGAGCTATTACTATGGTCCCATATACAAATCTTTCTCCTTCCCCTCTCTCATATTTTAAAACTATCAGAAAAATTTTAAGTGATTTAAAAGTCTAATCCAGAAAGTACTTAGTGTTGTCTCTATGAATAGTTCATCAAGAGGAAAGAATCTAGTCGAAAAAGCATCCTAATGGATTTTCATTTTCGTATAGCGGTAGAATAACAGATGCAAAGGTGGAAAACAATGAAAGCATATTTTGACATCACAGAACATAATATTTCCATTGTGCTTAGTCACTATCTATTAAGCAGACAAATTATTTAGTAATTTGCCTTTGAATGGTCTAAAAACCTGTTGTCCATGTGTTTTAGGAAGGTTATAGGCCAGCAACATTACACTGCCCATGCATTCCCATGGCATCTATACAAACCTCTGTCCGACCAGTTCTGCACATGAAAGTGATTTATTGACTTTCTCTCCAGTTGACCGTGAACTCTTGGACAGCAAAGTTTTTTGATTTTTTTTTTTTTAAATTAGAATCCCCAAAGCCTACCACACTATCAGGCTCAGTGCCACATAACAGACCTCCAATTGATCTTTGCAGACTGAATGAACAAACGAATGGATAGGCTTCCCTTAAATAGAGTTAGTTAGTTCTGCTAAAGGGAGTCATACTCCTATTTTAAAAATGTTTCTAACACTCCATTCTGTTTTAAATAGATGTATATTCTGCAGTGTTTACAATGTGTCACCAATGACACCATCCAACTAGGATTCTGGTATTAAGATTTTGATAGTAAGTAATATTCAGCTGACAGATCATGAACTTCCAGTACTTCTTTCAAATATCACACCCAGAAAGAAACTTAAAGACCATATAATCTGTTGTAGATTCTATGTCCTTGTTGGATCAACTGATGGCCCTGTCTCTCTGGAACTCTCCCATTCTGTGTTCTCTTGGAATCTTGTCTCTCTTGGTTTTCCGAGTTCTCTGTCTACACTTCATGTTCCTTAGCAAGTACCTTATACATTACCAGCTAAAATGTCATTGATGCTCTTCCCTTTCAACATATTCCTTTTAGGACAGCCTTTTTAGTTAATTATTTCAACACCATCTAGGTATGATTGGACTCCCCTGGTGGCTCAGATGGTATAGAATCAGCCTGCAATGAGGGAAACCCAGGTTCAATCCCTGGGTAGGGAAGATCCCATGAAGAAGGGAATGGCCACCCATTCCAGTATTCTTGCCTTGAGTATTCCATGGACAGTGGAGCCTGGTGGGCTGAAGTCCATGGGGTCTCCAAAGAGTTGGACATGACTGAGTGACTAACACTTTCACTTCAGGGATGATTATTCTTAGACTTCTATCTTGATTTCTAGGGCTATATAGTAAACTATCCACTCAATATCTCTACTTCATTGTGTCTTTATCAATTAGCATTACCAAACAGGTTAAGCCAGAAATATGGGGAGATAATTTTCTCTCAGTAGCCTCTTATATTCAGTTTGTTACCAAGCCTTGCTGATTTTCCTTTCCTACTCCTGGACACCCTCAGTGTATCGCTTTTTTTTTTTTCCCCTTAGTTCAAAATTGTTATCCTTATCTCAGTTCCCTACAATTCACCACTGTAGCCAAATAGACTTTGTAAAGTGTAAATCAGACTCTTCTCCTTTACTATTTAAGGTTCTTCAGTGGTTCACCATTGCTTAGAGAATAACACCCACTTCTTTTAGCATGGCAGTTAAAATGCCATCGTGATTCCCTTCTCAGGGGTTCCATCACACATATGAAATTACCCCATGAGCTGATTTTAATTCCAGGAATAAGACATGCTCATCTATGCCTCCCTGGCTTTGCATAAGCTGTTTTGTGTTTGTTGTAGTAAAATGAACTAGTTAACTCTGAACTTCTGCTTATCCTTTTAAATCACAAATTGATGACTTCCAGAAATGAGGAATTTACCATTTCTCAAGGCAGCCCGTTCAACATCATCTTGAGCTGACACCAAGAGAGTTATTCCTTGTCCCTAATTATATTCTTTGTAGTCACATAGAACAAGTCTAATGTTTTTCTTTTGCATGTTATATCTTTAAAAAATTAAAAAACTATTACTCCTAGTGCTTCTATTCTTTGAGGAAAATATCAACAAAATCCTTTATATAAACTTCTTTTTTTCACGCCCATTGAACGTTGGTGTCTAGAATTTTATGGGTACTACAGATGTGGTCTAACCATTATATAGTTAAGCTCAACTCTGCTTTTGTACACCTCACAACCAACTGGCCATTATTTAGAGGTAGTCTGCGAGGAGGGGGATGGGATTTACTCTCATCCAAGAGAGTTAGACTACAGCTGTTTCTGCACAAAGCATCTGGAATTCTGAGCTTGAGGGAAATTTTACCATACTCTCCAAAGAAAATAAAAATGGATCTGAAATCATTGATTCAGGCATTTAAATTTCATAGAAAGTGTGTGGAGAGTAGTGGGAAAGAGCCATTGAAGAATGTATTCAGGAAAGATTATATTTTTAATAGAGGGGTTGTTATACACCACAGAAAAGAAAGAGGCATAGAACCCCCACTAGCTAGAGATGCTCCAACTTCCTGTTCTCCCAAGTCCTATGACATACTGTTCTTCTTTGATTGTGCTCAGTCATATCCAACTCTTTGTGACACCATGGACTGTAGCCCGCCAGGCCCCTGTGTCCATGGAATTCTCCAGGCAAGAATACTGGAGTGAGTTGCCCTATCCTTCTCCAGGGAATCTTCCCAACCCAGAGATCAAACCCGTGTTTCCTGCATTGCAGGTGGATTCTTTACCACTGAGCCACCAGGGAAGTCCCCCAGGAATATAACTTTGAACAAATAGCAAGCTCCTTAATATTAAAAATAAATCTCTGACATAGTTTTAGTCCTCACGTAACAGACAGGAATGCTATTTAGGCAGTAGCCTAAAGATATAAACCTCATAGTGCTAATGACATTATGAAATGTCATAATGAAATTTTATGATGCCTGAACTAGATTCCCATTACAATGTGCAAACATTCACAATTAATTATAAGATTATAAGCACAATATTCAGAGTAACACCCACAAAAAATACCGGGCCCAAGTACTGTAGAAGCATTTAAATCTTATAGGAACTTCAAAACACTCATGAGTTGTCCATTTCTCATTTTAATTGTAAAAATGTAAGCCAAGTTTTTTTAAAAGAATATATTTTCTGATGATTTATTTGTTAAAGGTCTTTGCAATAATTTCTAATAACTAAATAAATAACAAAGGAGACACTCTTGGCTCTATTAAATTACTATTAATTAAGTAAGCAGCTCTTAAATTTAAAATACTAGGTTTAAAATGTCACTTTTAGAAGTGGTACTGCTTGGACATCTAGATTGGTATTCCTCTACCCTTAGACTTAAATCTAATTGAGGAAAAAAACATTCTGTCTACATCTCTTTTTAAAACTTAATATTACAATAATTACAGGATTGCTTAAATGCTTTTTTCAAATGTCTGTGTCATTTGAGATTTTAAATCTTCTCTAGTATGAATTTCACTCAATATCTCCATTTTTTCTTACCATGATAAAAAAATTTTTACTTACTCCTCTTAATAAATATCAAATTTAAGAAGTTATGCTTAAATTTCTACTACATAACCTAGATTTAGTGGGTATTAATGTAAAATATAAAGCCTGTTCTCCCCAACTCACATAATGTCAAATTCCTCATTCTATTTGCTCAAGACAAAAATTAAAGTCAATACTGACTTGCCTCATATTACCTTTCTAATCAAAATGTGACCACTTGCCCTTGCTCACTCCCCTCAGGCACACTAACATCATTGCTATCTCTTGAATATGATATTCCCAGGGGAGCTTCCATGGCAGGTATTTTGTGCTTTTTCTTCCCTTTACCTGAAAAGCATGGCCTCTAGATAGTCATGTGGCTTGTCCTCATATCTCCTTTGAGACTCCACTATGCAAACTCCCTTGGCTCAGCACTCTCCATTTCTCCTCCCTGCTTTACTTTCTCCCATGGCATCTACCACCATCTAATATATACTTTACTCATTTATCTTTATTTTGTCTCTCCATGTGTGACAGGAAGAATTCTAAAGATATATCCCCAAGATTCCTGTCCCCAAGGAATTCAAAGAAACACTAATCTTAGTACTTCTGTGAAGGGACTTTGCTAGGTAATTAAAGTTGCTAATCAGCTAACCTTAAAATAGGGTGATCATCCTGGACTATCTGGGTGGGACTAATGTAATCACTTGAGTTTTTAAAAGCCCAAGAGTCAGACAGAGGAGAAATGGGGGAATAAGGACGTCAGAGAGATTCAAAGTGTGAGAAAGACTGAATGCGCCCTGGCTGGTTTGATGATGAAGGAGGCAATGTGATAGAGAAAGCAGGCATTCTGATAGAGGTGAGAGAGTCTTCCAGATGCCAGCTGCAGAGGGATAGAAACCTCATTCCTACATCTACAAGGAACCAAACTGCCAATGACCTGAATGGGCTTGGAAGCAGATTTTCCCTTAGAGCCTACAGAAAAAAAAACAGCCCTGTTGGGAAAAGATGAAGAACCCATTGGTTTGAACCTTATGAAACACAGAGCAGAAAAATAGCCAGGCATGGAAGTTGGACCTACAGATTAGTAATGGATGTTGCTTCACATCACTAAGTTTGCTAAGGCAACAGTAAAAAATCAACACACCCTATAAGAATCTAGGCCCTGTGAGGCCAGGGATCCAGTCTGTTTTCCCCTGTGCTGTGCTATGAAAAAAGAAAAGTGACAGTGTTAGTTGCTCAGTCATGTCTGATTCTTTTCAACCCATGGAGTGTTGCCTGCCAGAATCCTCTACTGGAGTGGGTAGCCATTCCCTTCTCTAGTGGATCTTCCTGACCCAGGGATTGAACCTCGGTCTTCTGCATTGCAGGCAGATTCTTTACCATCTGGGCCAATGTGCACTAGAACCTAGAATAATACCTGACAATAAAAGACAATAATTACTTGCTAAATTGAAGAACAGATACAGTATACACATTCTTTCCCATGAAAACTATATTTTAAAAGATCTTGTGAAATTTTTACCCCAAAATATTGACAAAAAATATTTAAAATATAAAACACGAATTGACTTGAAAACTGTCTATTCAATAGCTTGTATCTTTGCAAGTCAGCAGTGGCTATCACTTCCATGCAGCCAACACAAGCAGCAGTCAAACACCACTTCTAAAGTCATGGTTTCCAACTTGCATGTTGAAACATCTTGTTGGGTTATAAAAATCAATTTATGGGGTTGATGAAGAGAGGGAAGAATGAAGGAAAGGAGAACAAAGGAAGGAAATAAAACACAAAAATCAGAATTTTAGTTATAGTGTGGGGTATATGAGTGTGTGTGTATTGGGGTGGGTGTTGTATATATCTTGGATCATAATGTAAGATGTATTTCTTACTTAGGTCCCATCAAAATAATTGAAAACTACAGCCCTAAGAGTCATCATGATCTGTCATGGATGGACATGGACAAGAATGCAATTCAGGGCCTGGTCAGAGGTGAGATAAAGACAAAAGAATGACGAATGTGTCTGTTAGAAAGGGCTGATCAAAAAAAGACCATACTACCCTAAGTCTATGTTAAATTCACAAGTCAAGAAGGGAGCTTGTGATTGAATAATTCACACAAATTGTACCACCTTAAAGTGAGAAAATGAACCTTTCTTCTCTTGCTGTGTTCTTGCCTTGCCTTGGACCTGGAGTTGCTCCCCTGGACACCATTCAGACCCACCAACTCAGAGTCATCAAGTCTTGGTATAAAATCAGGCAGCATCTGGAAAGGGGTGACTGGAGACTGTAATCAGCCAAGCACCCTAAGATGCTATTTCTTTTCTCCCTTAGAGAGAGAGGATGAAAAACCTAGCACTTATTTATCTTCTGATATCAGCCAGTTATTAGTGTCATATAAATTTAGCTGGAAAAGAAGTTGGAAATGTCCTTGGCACAAGGAATCAAAGAATAAATGGTGGTTAGAGGAACTTGAAATTGAATCTAGATCAATATTCTCATTTTTCTGCAGATGAGGAAGCTGAACTACAGGCTTATGCTATCCCTATTATTATAATAATGTTATTCTTGACTTATGTTTACCAGTAGATTCCAACGTTTATTGTTGCTACTGCTAAGTTGCTTCAGTCGTGTCTGACTGTGCGACTCCATAGACAGCAGCCCACCAGGCTTCCCCATCCCTGGGATTCTCCAGGCAAGAACCCTGGAGTGGGTTGCCATTTCCTTCTCCAATGCATGAAAGTGAAAAGTGAAAGTGAAGTCACTCAGTCGTGTCCAACTTGTAGCGACCCCATGGACTGCAGCCTACCAGCCTCCTCCGTCCATGAGATTTTCCAGGCAAGAGTACTGGAGTAGGTTGCCATTGCCTTCTCCGAATGTTTATTGTTAGTGATCTGCATATGGATAGCAAAAGAATAATGCAATTGTATACTACTTTTTCCCCTACTCAAGGGCATATTCCTGGTGGGCAGGCAACATGCTATATATATATATATCTTTGTGTTCTAGTTAGTGACTACAGTAGTTGGGGAAATTAAATAAGATAATACCTTCAATGTATTTAGCAGAGTACCCAGCATACTTTAAGAGCTAAGTAAATATTTTCATATTTGATTTTGTTGCTTTGATTATAATATGAGCATTTTTACCATAAAATATTTAGGTACAGGAAATTTTTAATATTTGTTGATTCTCATTGAATTACACAACAAAGTAAAATCATATTTTATGCCCTTAAAATCCATTATGTTTGAAGTGATGTTAAAAAATTAGAGTTCTTATCTGTTTAAGGCATTTTAAGTAAACGAGTAAAGATGAAAGAATTCCAATTAGTTAAAAATTACTCAGAAAATGTCTTGTTAGGCATATGAGGATTCATGATTCATAAAGATAATATCTTTAATGAAAATATAAAACTCTTGTATAATATCAACTCAAGTTCACTTATCCTTAGGTAAGAAACAGACCTCAGAGCTGTGTGACCACTGAAATTTGAAATCTGTACCAATGCTGAAGGGCTGTAAATCCTAAAATTAGAATGTGACTTCTTTTAGGAGATATTCCACAGAGAAAGTATATCCAAACATTAAAAGAAATGAACCACAGTCTATTTTTTCTGAGGATTCCAACAATGTTATCAAAGATTTTTTTTTCTCAACTCTTACATGTTCTATAGCACCTTTCCCCTCTGCTACTTTTCTATTCTATAATTAGCAGATAATTATGTGCTCTTTCACAGTGGAAAGACTATTCTTTTATTAATGATTCTTTGAAAAGTTCTTTATTATTTATCTTTGAAAGTGAGTTCGAAATCAAAAGCCTTTCATGGCTCTTTTCTTTTTAACTTAGGAGTTCTTTAAAGTAATACACTAGATGCTTACAGATGTTGTATGCAGTCATTAAGTTTTACCTTTAGGTGAGAAGTAGGGCTTGGGAAACAAATGTTGCATCCTCCTTTCTCTGCATAAATGTTTGAAGTTTTGAAAGCATGTATGCAAAATATTGATGCTCCAACAAGGCCTGTCTATGCTATGCCTTTTCCCCTTGTTAGGACAAATAGAAAATGGGTTATAACAATAAGCTTCCTGAATCTAGTACAAAGACAGAAGGAGGATATAATTAGCATTTATGGGAAGTACAATGTAAGTTCCAAATTAGTCTTAAATGAGGAATTCACCCAGCCCCTGATCTGTAGTCAATTCTGGAAAGTATCATGCATCTCTGCTGAGGCCAAGCAAGCCTCATTGATGTTTTTGGCTGACTGCTTCTCTTCTAACATTAAATTTACCAGAGTACTCCAGATTGGATATGGGCAATTATGAGGGAGGGTGTATGTTATTGCAAATTTTAATCATTTCTTGAGCCATTTTGCTTGCAGTGTAATCCCACAAGATCAACATATTCTGCATAAGAAACCCAAATGGCTTTTGGCTGAGAGCAGCTCTTCAGTTACTTTATAACCTATTCCTGCTTAACTTCTAGATGTTCCCATTTGTGGCTGCTGCTGCTGCTAAGTCACTTCAGTGGTGTCCAACTCCGTGTGACCCCTTAGACAGCAGCCCACTAAGCTCCCCTGTCCCTGGGATTCTCCAGGCAAGAACACTGGAGTGGGTTGCCATTTCCTTCTCCAATGCATGAAAGTGAAAAGTGAAAGGGAAGTCGCTCAGTCATGCCAGACTCGTAGCGACCCCATGGACTGTGGCCTACCAGGCTCCTCTGTCCATGGGATTTTCCAGGCAAGAGAACTGGAGTGGGGTGCCATTGCCTTCTCCGCATTTGTGGCTAGGACCTGCCAAATCAGGGCCTCAAGGGCTTGTTGGCTCCCCACAGTCATGGCTACCTTATTCAACTGGATAGTAATACCAGTGGTTAGAACAGTAATCAGATTTCTTCTCAACAATATTGCTGCTATTTAAGTATGGCAGACCCTACCTCTATCCAACACTTTCACTATGGGTAAAGTAATGTGCCAGAACTGTTTCAAGAATTTTTCTTATCTCCTGTACTTTTGGGGCTATTTCAACAGAGATGGCAGAACAATAACAACCTGGTGACCTTGGGAACTTTTCTTCTTTGGGGCTTCGGGGAAATTCACCCACGTTGTTGTGTAAGCCAAACTCACATTCATAATTTAACATCATTTTGCCCAGCCATTTGAAATGCCATGATGCTCCTTTAGGTGAAAACATCTAAGTAGCTTCATTTTCACCAGCAATCTTTTTACTTGTGAAGCAAAAAATAAAAATAATTTACTTTGATTGTATAATCAAGAAGCTCCTTCTCTCAAGCCTTTTATCTTCTCTTATATATAATGATTTTTCCTTTTTAAATGAGAATCAAAGACTCTTAGGCTTGGAAGGAATTATTAAAACATAATTTAATACAAACATCTACTGTTTCATGAAACCTTTCAACAGTGTCTTCCAGGAGGTTTTACAGCTGTTCTCCAGGGCAAAAGAGATGAAGGAAAAATAAAAAGGGCAATCCACTATAAGTACATTAATTATATAAACTTATAATTAAAATAAACCAGAGGATCTAGATGTGGTCTTCCCTACTCACAAGCACTCAGTCTTTTATCCATCTTGTTTAATTACACTAGGAAGAATTTGTGAAGAAGAGACTCAATTTTATTTGAACTCTTGATAATATGGCCAAACAGGGAGTAAAGCAACACTTGTGAAAGAATTAATTACAAGAATTTAGATCACATGGTCCCGACCTTTTCATTTCAATGTTCTGAAAAGCTAAAAATATTTTTAAAGGTCTGCTTGAACAGAATTATAGTAAGTTTTAATCACAGTTATATAAGTTAAATGAGCTAGTATAAACTATGGGTTCAGAGGTTAGGTTCTGCAATAAAAAATGTATAGTTTGAACCCTAACTTCTCATTAATTAGTTATATGACCTTGAGAAGTCACTTAACATTTTAAAGCTTTGACTTACTCAGCTGTGAAAAGGAGATAATATTACCTTCTTTACCAGGCTATTAAGAGGATTAAATAAGCTAATTCACATGAAGCACATTTTCAGTATATGACATATATTTTACGTATCTAATAAATGTTAGCTTCATCATTATCCACTCATTTAATAAAAACATAGAGCCTTTTTATTGGAGCATAGTTGCTTTAAACTGCTGTGTCAGCTCCTACCGTACAGCAAAGTGAATCAGCCATACATAAACATACATCCCCTTTTTTGACTTCTTTCCCATTTAGGTCACCAGAGAGCGTGAATAGAGTTCTCTGTGCTGTATAGATAGGACGTTCTCATTAATTATCTGTTTTATACATAGTATTTATATATATGTCAATCTCAACCTCCCAATTCATTCTACCTCCATTCCCCACCATTCCTCCTTGGTATCCATGTGTTCTCTACATATGTGTCTCTATTTCTGCTTTACAAACAAGATAATCATACCATTTTTTAAAACTCTCCATGTATGTGTTAATGTATAATATTTGTTTTTCTCTTTCTGACTTTACTCTGTATGGCAATCTCCAGGTCCATTCAAAACTCTGCCTATTTAAACTTAAAAACTTTTGCACAGCAAAAGGAAACCATAAACAAAACGAAAAGACGACCCTCAGAATGGGAGAAAATATTTGCAAATGAAACAGCTGACAAAGGATTAATCTCCAAAATATACAAACAGCTCATATAGTTCAGTATCAAAAAATCAACCCAATCAAAAATGGACTGGAGACCTAAACAGATATTTCTCCAAAGAAGACATGCAGATGGCTAACAAGCACATGAAAATATGCTCAAAATCACTAATTATTAGAGAAACGCAAATCAAAACTACAATGAGATATCTCATCACACCAGTCAGAATAGCCATCATCAAAAAAATCTACAAACAATAAATTCTGGATAAGATGTGGAGAAAAGGGAATCCTCTTGGATTGTTGGTAAGAATGTAAAAGATACAGCCCCTATGGAGAATAGCACAGAAATTCCTTAAAAAACTAAAACTAGAGCTACCATATGATCAGCAATCCTACTCCTGGGATGTACCCAGAGAAAACCATAATTCAAACAGATACATGCACCCATGTTCACTGCAGCACTATTTACAATAATCAGGATATGGAAGCAACCTACTACTGCTGCTGCTAAGTCACTTCAGTCATGTCCGACTCTTTGCGACCCCATAGATGGCAGCCTACCAGGCTCCCCTGTCTCTGGGATTCTCCAGGCAAGAACACTGGAGTGGGTTGCCATTTCCTTCTCTAATGCATGAAAGTGGAAAGTGAAAGTGAAGTCACTCAGTCGTGTCTGACCCTCAGCGACCCCATGGACCACAGCCTACCAGGCTCCTCCGTCCATGGGATTTTCCAGGCAAGAGTACTGGAGTGGGGTGCCAGAATTTCCATAAATAGAGGAGCAGATAAAGAAGCAGCTGTGGTACATATATACAATGGAATATTACTCAGCCATAAAAAGGGATGAAAACCATAGATGTTAGATGAATCACTACTTTAAAAAAATTGTTTCATAATCAAATCTTCACACATTTCCATGAGTGTTATTTTAGACCAAGGATTAATAATTGGGGGGGTGGATTTTCATGCTATAAGTAGCTTATAAGGAAGTTTTATATTGCTAGAATGATTTTAACAAATCAATATGGGTTATATCATGTGCTAACTGAATAATACAATTATTCTAATTAACTGATCATGCCCTCCATGGATTTTAGAAAGGAGTGTCAGCATTTAACTGACAAGTTAGAGTCATGATTCATTTGACAAAATATAACGTTACTATTTATTATAAACTTGGTTACTTCTGTGTATGGCTGAATACACAGAAAATACACTAAAGATATTACTCAACATTATATATCTCATGGGATTTTAAATTAATCCTCTTGAATATGTCCAGACAAGATTTAAAAAAAAAAAAAAATAAGAAACTGCTATTGTTAAATAATACCCTAACTAGCCTCTAGTTTAATGTTACTTTTTATAAAACATTATTATCTTCTAGTCCCCAATTATCCAATTATAAGCAATAGTCAGCTTTCCCTTCAGAGCAAAAATCAAAATAAGACAGAACTTTCATCTGCTGATTCCACAAAGAATTTAAATTCTGCCAGTCTACAATATCCATTGGAGGTAATTAGAAAATCAAAGAATAAAAGTATTTTTCACTTCTCCCCAGAAATCAGTCATTGCAAAGTGAAATACATCACCATCTGAAGAGCATTCCTTTTATACTGACCCTGAGATTTGAAAACTCCACTAGGTAATTCATTACAGTGATTACAAACGCAACCATTAGAAAACTATTTATTGATCCAGAAATTAGGGAGGTCAAAAGAATTACTTTCATAAAAATGAAAGAATATTAACTAGGAAATGTTTATTGAATCATAAATAAATTCTCCTTTTTTTCAGGATTTATTCAGATTACTATCCATCAGAAGAATGAGGGATTAGGGTCACCTCCCCAGCATTTAACATGCATCCTCCAGCAGGAGTCGGAGGCGGTTCACATTACTGTGAGTATCTCATTAAGGAATAAACAGTATTTAATTATTAGGTAACACGACAGTTGTTGGCAACCTACAGATGTTATTCTGAGTGAAACAAAAATGTGCTATGAAAAAATGAATAGGGAGAAAATGAGGAAAAAATGTACCGTGTAAAACTGTACCCTCTCAATCCTACAACCACTTAAAGAGGTCACTGCACATGCTCCATGCTCTATGAATTCAGCGATCTTTAACTTTCACAGACTGACTGTCCACTTACCCTAGTTGTTTTCACTTTATTCCCAGAGGAACAGCTCCATCCTTTCCGATCTGGAAGAACTTTACATTCCTCTCCCTCAAGACATGGTTGCATATGGCACCACCATTTCTGTTCCACTATGGAAGCTATAGATTGAAAAAAAAAGCAATTCAAGGTTTTCTATTTGGGCTTGTTAATTGTCTGGGTGTGCATGCTTTTTTTTGTTGTTTTGGTCCAAAGGTAGTAAATTTTTATAGATTTTCTGACTAAAAATATTTTTAATTTTAAAAAATTTTACTGTGATAAGAATACTTAAAACTTTAAGAGGGTAAATATTATTATATATGTTCAGTGTATAATACAGAATTGTTAATGATAGGCACATTTTTGAAGGGTTTTTCATACAAACACATAGGTTTCATTGAAATTAGCATATTAGAAACAAATTATGTGGATGTAGTATTATGTTTATGTATAGACATAAACATATAAGAAATTGAGTCTATGACCAGTTTAGAATCAATATTTTAGAATCAATGTCATATCTCCCCCAAGTAGACTAAAATCAGGAAGGCATTCAAATTGATGTCTTTTTTTTTTTTTTTTAAACTATGGGCAGTAACGATCATTGCAAAGAATGCATCATGAAAATATATGAGCACTTAACAAAATATTATTTATGATCACATCAATTATACAGATCCACATAAATATTTATATCCTATTCGGTGAATCCTCCAAGAAAGAAATTAACATTTTGATGAATCTCTATAAAAATATTTCATGTGACTTCTATCCACAACTAAACATTCATTCATATGTATGATATTTATTTTTTCATTCTTAAGAACCATCCATGGGTTTAAGGACCCAAACTATTTAATCATCTATTTTTATATTGCCTTTGCCAATTAATTTACACACACAAACATACACACTGGCCCTCCACTAGCAAATCAGTATTTCATGGTATCAAAGTAAGAAGTACATGGACTTCTTGGAACCTGATTATAGTGCCTTTTGCTATAAGACTGTGCAAGTCCTTAGACCTTCTTTCAGTGGATTTTAAATTTCAGAATGCTGTTCAAATGATCTCATGCCAACCATATGATTGATGGTGTGGCCCCCCAGATGAACCCCAGAACTGAGAATCACTGTGAGATTCCAGTTCTATGCAGTCCCCAGTTACACTATCATGAGAGCAATGGAAAGCCTCACCATCCACACAAGATGGAGCAGCTCGCGTGGTGCCCGCCACCTGCCCAGGGAAGCAGGAGCACTTGACTGTTTGTGACCGTTCTTCTATCTTGTTCTTATTACAGCATCTGTGGAGTGCCACCACTTCGCAAGTGCCTGTTTTAACATGGTGAGCTGCACACAAAACAAAAACAAAAGATGAGACAACACTGAGAAAGCTTTGGATACTTCCCTCCCTTTTTAATTAGAAGTGCATTAAATATAGCTCTATAAAGGGTCCACCATGCATGAAACTAGAAATACAATGATGCTGACTCCATAAGGCAGATTTGATTTCTTTGCTAAATGTGGTAGGACCATTTCTATCAGTAAATGCCTGGTGAAGCAGGAACAGTTAGTGGCTAGATTAGAATGAGCTGTTAGAACAAACAGTCTGAAATATAGAGGCAATATGTGGTGCCATCAAAAACATATTTATTTGCATGTGGCTTTTTTTTTTTTTAACACCTTTTTGTTCAATATGTTGATCAAAGTAGGGTCACTCCATAGACAAAGTGCCCTCTACTGGGGCTGAGACAAGCCTTATTCTCAAAGTGGGTGGGCTGATAAAGGTGATAGTCTTTAGGTTATTCTCTCTCGGGTTGAGGCTAAGAGTCAGGAAGGGAATTTCTTTTCAGAACTTAGGAAGTCTGAGGGTGGGAACCCACCTCCTCAACATTCTTCTGCTCAGTTTTCTTGGAAATGAACTAACTGGGTGATTTTTTTAAATTGCTGCCATTTTCCTGAAAGTCCCATCCAGTCTCAGGACCCACAGATCATTCCTGCGGATTTTGCCTGAGGGAACAACTGCCACCAAATGGCAACAACCACAGCCAGAATGTGGACAGACTTATATCTGCCCTGGCAAAACCCAGTCCAACACGCTGTGAGGCTCCACTGGCCGTTTTCTCAGCCTCACAGTAAGGCTACCCAGCTGCTGAGGTGATTGACATTTTTGGACCCCACTCATCACATTAGGATAGGGTTCAAGTTTGCCTTCATTGTTTCTTTTTCCCCAGCATATCTTCTTCAAAGTAGTAACCCTACTGTGAAACGATAAACCAAAAGTTCCATCTGCTAAAAATAAAAAAACAGCTTAAAATCAAACGTTTGTTGAAATGTTATGTTTTCAGAAATTTTAAAGCATGTGATTGCTATAAAAACAGAGATTTAAATAGAAAAGTAGGACATCTGAAGTTATTTAATGTTATAAACATATTAAGACCCATTTTGTAAATAAGGTTAGGACATCATGCATTTATATTAATTTTCCCCTTAGAGATGGGGAACCACTGAGCAGGGACTCAGACTAGACTGTTTAGATTTTTCTTGTGAGAACAGATCACATTCACTGTCCACCTCCTTCCCTATGTGAGACCAAGAGACTCAGGTATAGCTTTGACACATAATCCTCAAAAGAATTGCAAGAAGCAAGTACCATTTCCAATGTCATGAAGGTTTTTCTGCCATGGTAGATACAAACAGGGATTTCTCTGTATGTGCTTCAAGCAGAAGGCTATCTCTACAAAAGGTAAAAACTTGAAAGCCAAATTTCTGTTCCTTGTGCTCTAGACAACAATATTTTCTTAGCTAATAATGATTCACTTTCTCTCAATTTATTGAATGCTTTATGTAATATGCAGGTCAAAGTACTGCTTTCTACACTGAACCTCACTTATTCCCTTTTCTTCTGGAGTATAATTGCTTTACAATGTTGTTAATTTCTGCTGTACAGCAACGCAGATCAGCTATATGTATATGTATATCTCCTTTCTCATAGACCTCCCTCCTAACCCACTGTCCCACCCTCTAGGTCACCACAGAGCACTGAGCTGAGCTCCCTGTGCTATACAGCAGGTTCCCACTAGCTATCTATTTTACACATGGTAGTGTCAGTCAGTTCAGTCGCTCAGTTGTGTCCGACTCTTTGCCACCCCATGAACTGCAGCACACCAGGCCTCCCTGTCCATCACCAACTCCCAGAGTCTACCCAAACTCATGTCCATTGAGTCAGTGATGCCATCCAACCATCTCATCCTCTGTCATCCCCTCTCCTCCTGCCCTCAATCTTTCCCAGCATCAGGGTCTTTTCAAATGAGTCAGCTCTTCGCATCAGGTGGCCAAAGTATTGGAGTTTCAGCTTCAACATCAGTCCTTCCAATGATCAGTCCTTCCATGGTAGTGTAAGTCAGTCCTAATCTCCCAGTTCATCCCACCTTTTCCTTCCCCTCCTGTGTACACACGTCTGTTCTCTATATCTGTATCTCTATTCCTGCTATGCAAATAGGTTCATCTGTACCATTTTTATAGATTCCACATATATGTGTTAATAAACGATATTTATTTTTCTTTCTGACTTACTTCACTCTGTATGACAGACTCTAATTGAGTTACTACCACATATCAGGGATAGTTCTAAGTAATGGGGATGCAACAATGCATAAGATGAATAGAGACCTGCCCTCAAAGAGCTCATACGCCTGTGGAGAAAGCGAATAATCCTTAGGGACTAATAATTAAGTAAGAAAACAGTAGATTTTCTAGCTTCTTAAAAGAGATGCAATAGGGTAATGTGATAGAGAGTAACCAAACAGGGAGAGAAGGCAGAATTGTATAAGAGTCTCAGGGAGGACCTCTCTGAGGAAGTAATCTGAGTGATGACCTGAGTGATGAGAAAGGAAGCCTCCATGATGAAGAGCTAAGAAAGGAATAAGTTTCCAAAGGGATGGAGCAGCAAATGACATGGTTCTGAAATGGGGAAATGGCAGCAAGATGACCAGTGTGGCTGCACCATGGTGGAACAACTGAGAGGCTGAGGACAATGTGTCAGAAACAGAGGGAAATGGCTTAGGGGCAGGTGTGCCACAGTAAAGAGATTGAATTTTTTTCTCATTACAAGACAAAACCTTTGAGTGGATATGTTATCTCATTAGGACTTCTCCCGTAACTCAGATAGTAAAGAATCTGCTTGCAATACATGAGACCTGAGTTCGATCCCTGGGTTAGGAAGATCCCCTGGAGAAGGGAATGGCAACCCACTCCAGTAATTTTGTCTGGAAAATTCCATGGACAGAAGAGCCTGGCAAGGCTACAGTCCACAGGGTCACAAAGAGTCAGGCACATCATCTCATTAATGCTTTAGGAGTTTACTCAGGCCACTCTTTAGAGAAAAGACTGAAGAAAGCAAGAGTGGAAGCAGGGATACCAATCATGAAGGGGCTACAGGAGTTCAGGAGATGAAGGATGGGACACAGACTAGACTAAGAGTTGGAATGAAGTGCCAGATGAGGAGGTATTTCAGGGTAGAGTTGGTTTGAATGGACTGAATGTGAGCTGTGAGAGAAAGAGGAGTTAAAGATTATTTTTAAGCTTGTCCTAAGGAATTAAAAGTTGGTGGTTCTGGAAGATAGAAGAGGCCTGGGAAAGAGGTGTTTATTAACAGTTGGGTTGGGTCAGAATTGCTTGCTTCTGTTTTGTCTTTGTTAAGTCTGAGAGTCTTATAAGACACTGGAGGAGAGGTGTAAATCAGGCAGCATCATTTACACAGTGGGGTTCAGGAAAGAGATCTGGACTGCAGATAAACACTTAAGTGAGTTAGGTTAATAGGTGATATTTAAAGTCATACACTGACTAATTACCATGAAAAGACTACTGATAGAGAAGCAGATAAATAATAGTCTAGAACCTAATTCTAGAATTGGGAAGCAGAACATGAAGTAAGAGGAAAAGAACATGAGACAAGGCATGGAAAACTAAAGAATAAACTGTTTCAAGAAACATAGATTGGTCAGTTATTCAAATGCTGCTGAAAGCTTTAATAAATAAAGCAAAATAATTGTCTACTAAAGCAGTATTATGGTGCAGCGGCTCAAACAGAGCCTCCAAAACCAGAGTGCACGTGTACAAAGTCACTTCAGTTGTGTCCAACTCTTTGAGACCCTATGGACTACAGCCCACCAGGCTCCTTTGCCCATGGGATTCTCTAGGCAAGAAGTAGTTGGGTTCACATCTGCTGCTGCTGCTGCTAAGTCGCTTCAGTGTGTCCGACTCTGTGCGACCCCATAGACGGTAGTCAACCAAGCTCCCCTGTCCCTGGGATTCTCCAGGCAAGAACACTGGAGTGGTTTGCCATTTCCTTCTCCAGGGTTCACATCTAAGCTCTTCTAAATAGTAGTGTGACCTTGCCCAAGTCAGCAACTATCTCTGATTAGCATTTTTCATATCTAAAGGATGAATATTAATAGCACTATCTTCATATGACTGGTTAGAGGACTAAATGAGTTAATATGTACAAAGTATTTAGAGCATTCCCCGCCTCATAGCAGGCACTCTGTGTTAGCTATTATTAGCACTTGATCCAGATGAAAATCATTTTAATGGCATGATGGAGATAAAAGCATGATTAAAGTAAGTTTATTAAAGAATGAGATGCAAAACTGTAGACAATTATAAAAATTTCTTTCAAGGAGTTTTTCTGTAAAGGGAAAAAGAAAATGAAGCAGTAGTTGGAATGAGTCTAAGGGTCAGGGAAATTTTTTTTAATGGATGCCATAAAAGCATGCTTGCTTGCTGGAATAATCTAGTAGAAAAAGAAAATGACAATATAGAAGAGAAAGAGGGTAATTTTAAAAAACTGTTCTTGAAAGGCGAAAAAAAAGAATTAAGATGCAGGGCATGTGGTGGGGTTGGCGTTAGATTCATGTGGGGACATTTAATCCATTTTAACAAGAGTGAAGGTGGGATGCGTGAATTTAGTCAGGTAGGTGTGAGCCGTTTAGGTGGTTAGAAGATAATGCAGTTTCATATCTGATGTCATCTCATTTGCTATGAAATATGAGAGATGTTTGAGAAAAAAAAACATGAAATATGTATTTCAAAGAGGAAGAATAAATGTACTGGGAAGGAGTGGTGGGAATGCCTGGCAGGGAGCTGGCTGATGCACACGGTAAACTGTAGAAGACATAGTGGAATGAACGGAGGGGTGGGATTATAGCACAAAACGGAAATAAACATCTGTGTGATGACAGACTACCTGGGATGCTTGGACCTCCAATAGGGATGATGGGATGTGTCCTGCAGGTCTTTAAATGGAAGCCAGAGACAAGAGATTATTAGGGTTTCTTAAGATAGTGATGCTATTAGGCAGAGCACTGATCTGAGACAGCTTCAGGGAGAGCCAGATGTTGGTTCAGTTCTCTCTCACAGAACCACAGAAGACAGGCGCACACAGTGAGGTTCCATGGGTCCCTACCCTGAGACAAGAAACACCATTTCAGCATTACCCACCAGGGCCATTCTATCATCTTTGTCATATGGAGATTTTATCATAAGTTGGAAAAGAAAGTTGGTGAAAAATCTGCATCTGGTTTCCCCTTCCCAATGTCAAAATTCTTTTCTACTTTGCCTGACAAGAAAAACTGTACTTCTCCACCCCGTTAATTATATTTAGATGTGGTGATGGAACTTGCTTTGGCCAATGAAATGAAAACTAGACTTATGAGCAAAAGCAAAGGATATCAGTCTGTGAGGACGTATTAATAGTATTCATTCACCAGATTTTTCCCCACCAGCCAGAGCAACAAATTATACAGAAATTACTTAGTGACTGAGCACAAGAAAGGGATAATTAAATTTAGAAAAAAAAATAGAATAGATGGTAGGTAGGTTGATGATAAACACTATACCAAATTCAGTTCCCAAGTTAAAAGACATGAAACAGGGCCCCCACCAACCACATGGACATAAGAGTAAGACATAAACCATAAAGTGTTACAAGACTCTAAAATTTGATTGCTTGTTAATATCACAAAACAGCCTACCCTGACAATACCATAGTACTTTCTACTGCTTCCTAGGTTGTTCAACAGGAGATAGATAGAAATATATATATATATATATATATATATACACACACACACACAAATATACACACACACACACACACACACACAAATGCATTGGTGAGTGGACAAGTCAGTGAAGAATGATAATCTCAAAACCAGATCATTCTAGGGCATTGAGTCAATGAATAAATATATATAAGAAAATGCTGTTTAGACATTTATATAATTAAATGAATTGTAATAAATTATTTCCAATTGGATAATGCTGGGAAGGATTGGGGGCAGGAGGAGAAGGGGACGACAGAGGATGAGATGGCTGGATGGCATCACCAACTTGATGGACGTGAGTCTGAGTGAACTCTGGGAGTTGGTGATGGACAGGGAGGCCTGGTGTGCTGCGATTCATGGGGTTGCAGAGAGTTGGACATAACTGAGTGACTGAACTGAATTGAACTGAATGCTGGCTAAATTCTGTATGTCAGAGCTCTGGTGAAGAAAGTGTGCTTCTTTCTTCTTTGAGGAGAAAAAAGGTGAAATGGTGCCCATATGGTATAAGGAGAAAGATAAGGTTGGAGCTGCGCTGAGAAGAAGAGAGGCATGTTTCCCTTCAGAGAAGATGGGACTAAATGTTAAGGGATTCATAATAAAGGTGACCTGGAAGACCGAGCCTCACAGACCCACAGCTTTTCTGCCTATGAATAAAGTGCACAGACACACAGATTGTTTCCTTGTGAGAAGTGGGATTTTGTAAAAAACAAGCAAACAAACAAACTCTATCAACCTTTGTTCTTTTTATTAAAAATTAAAGTTGTAAAGTTTCTTCAGGGGAATTAGAAAGGGATCAGAGAAGGAAATGGCAACCCACTCCAGTATTCTTGCCTGGAAGGCAGACAGAGGAGCCTGGTGACTGGAGATCTTCGGGTCACAAAGAATCAGACGTGACTTAGTGACTGAGAACAAGAAAGGATAATTACATTTTTAAAAATGGAATAGATGGTAGGAATATATGCAGGTAGATGTGGAGGGTTGGGTGGAAGGATGGATAATCCTACACTCAAAGAGTTTGAAGACATGGGTAGGGAGAATACTGGCTGTTCAATATTTTTATATATGCCAGTTAATGTGGTAAACAAAATGAGATACTTCAAAACAGACAAGTGAATCTTCTAGCAAAATTTAATTCACCTAAGCATGGCACCTGTCTCCTGAGAAACCTGTATGCAGGTCAGGAAGCAACAGTTAGAACCCTTTATGGAACAGTTGATTGGTTCAGGATTGAGAAAGGAGTATGGCAGGGCTATCTGTTGTCACCCTGTTTTATTTAACCTATAGGCTGAGGACATCACGAGAAATGCCAGGCTGGATGAGTTACAAGCTGGAATCAAGACAGGTGAAATAAACATCAACAACCTCAGATATACAGATGAAAAGTGAAAATGAAGTAGCTCAGTCATGTCCGACTCTTTGCAACCCCCGTGGACTGTAGCCTACCAGGCTCCTCCATCCATGTGATTCTCCAGGCAAGGATACTGGAGTGGGTTGCCACTTCCTTCTCCAGGGATCTTCCCGACCCAGGGATCGAACCCGGGTCACCTGCATTGCAGGCAGACGCTTTACCGTCTGAGCCACCAGAGAAGCAATACACAGATGATACCACTCTAGTGGCAGAAAGCAGAGAACTAAAGAACCTCTTAATGAGAGTGAAGGAGGAGAGTGAAAGAGCCAGTTTAAAACTACATATTAAAAAAACTAAGATCATAGCACTCTGCCCCAATACTTCATGGCAGATAGAAGGGAAAAACCTGGAAGTAATGACAGATTTTCTCTTCTTGGGCTCTAAAATCACTGCAGATGGTGACTGCAGCCATGAAATCAGAAGACAATTGTTTCTCGGCAGGAAAGCTATGACAAACTTAGACAATGTGTTGAAAAGCAGAGACATTATTCTGCCAACAAAAGTCCATACAATCAAGCCTATGGTTTTCCCAGTGGTCACATATGGTTGTGAGAGCTGGACTGTAAAAAAGGCAGAGCACCAAAGTATTGATGCCTTTGAACTGTGGTGCTGCAGAAGACTCCTGAGAGTCCCTTGGACTGCGAGGAGGTCAAACAAGTAGATCTTAAGAGAAATCAACCTTGAATACTCATTGGAAGGACTGATGCTGAAGCTCCAGTATTTTGGTCACCTGATGTAAACAGCTGGCTCATTGGAAAAGTCCCTGATGCTAGGAAAGACTGAGGGCAGAAGAAACAGAGGGCATCAGAGGATGAGATGGCTAGATGGCATCACCAATGCAATGGACACGAACTTGGGCAAACGTCAGGAGATGGTGAGGGACAGGAGGCCAGGTATGCTGCAGTCTATGGGGTCGCAAAGAGGAGGACACAACTGTGCAATTGAACAACAGCAAAGCATTGCATAGGTGTTCCCATATATAATTCTTATTTTTCTGCTATATAACTTAACTCTTACATCAAATTCTTATAGACAAAGGCTAATTTTTCATGTAAACTGCTCAGTATGTGGTACATGTTTAATAATTAGTAAACAAGTAATAAGAAGGTAAAACTAATTTCTGTGGTTTTCCTTTAAAAGCTTAATGACTGTAAAAAATTAAAGCAGTTACTAGACTTCTCTACCCAGAGTCAGGCAGAGCTCATGATAAACTAATCTAGTCAAATATTAGGCCTTTCCAAATTAACAAAATAGACTTCACAGACAATCAGCATCATACTAAAATGATGCAAGACACCCTGGAGAAGATTTAAATGAAAAAAGAACAACCAATTTCCTTGATGTCATAATCCCCAAGTCACAAAAGATAAAACAACAAGAACAACAATAACAACAACAAAAAAAAGACCCTCACGTCTTTCTGCTACTTTCTCCTCCCTGGACATAATGCAGAGCACAAAATGTTGCCTCTTACACCTTGGTGAAATGACACTAGACACACATAGGCTTAATTCCTATGAAAACAGGAATACCAAGTCTTGCCCAACTCTAATTGTTGCCTGCCAAGGTTATTCTTGCCACCTCTTATTAATCTCTTCTGCTTCTGTTAGGTCCTTATCATTTCCTCCTTTATCATGCTTACCCTTGCATGAGATGTTCCCTTGATATCGCAAGTTTTTTTGAAGATATCTCTCTTCTTTCCCATTCTATTGTTTTCCTCTAATTCTTTGCATTGTACACTTAAGAAGGCAGTTCAAAGCCTCCAAAACCAGAGATCATCTGAATTAAATTTGCCCATTCTCATTGCTTTGAGTTCACTGATTCCTAAGATGTCAGTGTTCACTCTTGCCAATCTCCTTCTTGACCACATCCAATTTACCTTGACTCATGGACCTAACATTCAAGGTTCCATTGCGATACTGTTCTTTACAGGATCGGACTTTGTTTTCACCACCAGACACATCCACAACTGAAAGTCATTTCCACTTTGGCCCAGCCTCTTCATTCTTTCTGGAGCTATTTCTCCAGTCTTCCCCAGCAGCATATTGAACACCTTTCAAACTGGGTGGGAGTTTGGGGGTGGGGCTCATCTTCCAGTGTCATATCTTTTTGTCTTTTCCTACTATTCATGGGGCAAGAATACTGGAGTGATTTGCCATTCCCTCCTCCAGTGAATCACGTTGTCAGATCATATATCATCAAGGGAATATCATATGCAAGGAGGAACACAATAAGGGACAGAAATGATAAGGACCTAAGAAGAAACAGACAAGCTTAGGAAGAGGTGAAAAGAAAACACAGAAGACCTATTCAAAAAAAAGGTCATAATTACCTGGATAACCACGATGGTGTGATCACTCACCTAGTCAGACATCCTGGAGTGTGAAGTCAAGTGGGCCTTAGGAAGCATTACTATTGAATAAAGCTAATGGAGGTGATGGAATTCCAGTTGAGCTATTTCAAATCCTAAAAGATGATGCTGTTAAAGTACTGTAGTCAATATGCCAGCAAATTTGGAAAACTCAGCAGTGGCCACAGGACTGGAAAAGGTCAGTTTTCATTTCAATCCCAAAGAAGGGCAATGCCAAAAAATGTTCAATCTAGCACACAATTGTGCTCATTTCACATGCTAGCAAGGTAATGCTCAAAATGCTTCCAGCTAGGCTTGAGCAATACCTGAATGGAAAAATTCCAGGTGTACAAGCAGGATTTAGAAAAGGCAGAGGAACCAGAGATCAAACTGCCAACATGCACTGGATAATAGAGAAAGCAAGGGAATTCCAGAAAAAAATATCTACTTCTGCTTCAATGACTACACCAAAGCCTTCAACTGTGTGGATCATAACAAACTGTGAAAAATTCCTAAAGTGATTAGAAATAACAGACCACCTTACCTATCTCCTGAGAAACCTGTATTGAGGTCAAGAAGCAACAGTTAGGACATGGAACAACAGACTAGTTCAAAGGGGGAAAGGACTACAACAAGGTTGTATGTTGTCACCCTACATATTTAATTTATATGCAGAATACATCATGCAAAATTCTGGGCTGGATGACTCACAAGCTGAAATCAAGATTTCTGGGAGAAATATCAACAACTTCAGTCATGCAAATAATACCACTCTAATGGCAGAGGATGAAAAGGAAGTAAAGAGCCTCTTGATGAGGGTGAAAGAGGAGAATGAAAAAACTGGCCTAAAACTGAACATTCAAAAGACTAAGATCATGGCATCTGGTTCCATCACTTCACAGCAAATAGATGGGGAAAACTGGAAGCAGTGAAAGATTTGATTTTCGTGGGCTCCAAAATCACTACAGATGGTGACTACAGCCATGAAATTAAAAGGCTCTTGCTCCTTGGATGAAAAGCTATGACCAATCTAGACAATGTAATAAAAAGCAGGGGCATCACTTTGCCAACAAAGGTCCGCATAGTCAAAGCTACGGTTTTTCCAGTAGTCATGTATGGATGTGAGTGTTGAACTATAAAGAAAGCTGAGCACCAAAGAACTGATGCTTTCAACTTGTGGCACTGGAGAAGACTCTTAAGAGTCCCTTGGACAGCAAGGAGATCAAACCAGTCAATCCTAAAGGAAATCAACCCTAAATATTCATTAGAAGGACTGATGCTGAAGTTGAAGCTCCAATACTTTGGCCACCTGATGCGAAGAGCCCACTCATTGGAAAAGACCCTGATGCTGCAAAAGATTGAGGACAGGAGGAGAAGGGGGCAACAGAGGATGAGATGGTTGGATGACACCACCAACTCAATGGACATGAGTTTGAGCAAACTCCGAGAGATAATGAAGGACAGGGAAGCCTAGCATACTGCAGTCCATGGAGTCAAAAACAGTTGGATACAACTTAGTGACTAAACAACAACAAGCTTACTACCCTTGTATCTCATTTCAACAATAGGATATGGCCCTACTGGTTCCCTAGAAACATGGCCTTAAGAGACAGCCTCTTAAATCGTATCTCAAGATTCTTAAATGTTATTGCAAAGCCATTGTGACTGGGATGAAATCTTGTAAGACATTTTACTAAATCCTTTGTTTCTAACTACATTTCACCTTCTCCACAGGATAAAAAAATCTGAATAGCATTTGGTTTGTATGTGTGCACAAATTAAATATATATATATATATATATATATATATATATGCAGATACCTATATTTACACATAAAATTATATATACATATTGTTTATATAGGGACTTTATATATATGTGTGTGTGTGTGTGTGTGTGTGTGTTAATACAGTCACATTTTATTCATTACCTATGAACCAACTGAAAAGAAAGTAAAGTGAAAGTCTCTCAGTTGAGACCCCATGGACTGTAGCTGCCAGGCTCCTCTGTCCATGCAATTCTCCAGGCAAGAACACTGGAGTGGGTAGCCATTCTCCTCTCCAGGGGATCTTCCCAACCCAGGGATCAAACCCAGGTCTCCCGTATTGCAGGCAGATTCTTTACTGTCTGAACCACCAGGGAAGCCCAAGAATACTGGAGTGGGTAGTCTATCCCTTCTCCGGAGGATCTTCCTGACCCAGGAATCAAACTGGGCTACCCTGTACTGCAGGCAGACTCTTTACCAGCTGAGCTACCAGGGAAGCCCTGCTAGAAATACATAAATATGAAAAATGGATTCACAGTAGAATAATATTTATGCAAATCATTTACCTTGAGTAGTGGTTGCTTGCCTTTAGTTAATAAGAACACAAAGCTATGCATATCACATTCTAAATGTAAGAATAATCCATTCACTCTGGAAACAATTCAAGGGATAATTACCATGGCCTACATCTATAGAATATTCACTGTATATTATGCATTATTCCATTTTATTATCACAGCAACTATTAAAGAGGAAACTATAATTATCCCCAATTTACAGATGAAGGAACTGAGCCAGGAAACGGTAAGTAACTTGCCCAAAATAAAATAGCCAATAGACAAAACCAGACGTGAGAATTCAGGGCAGTTTGCTTTCAGAAGCCACGATCTTCAACTCTGTCATGTAATGCCTTTTCTATGGAGCTCTGCACACCATGCAGTAAACTATAGTTTCCGATGATGTGAAGGAAAGCACAAAGTGTATCACTGTCCCTACAAGGGATGCTTGGTAGCCTTGAAAGGACGAGGGCACTGGAACTGAAATCCTTCAGTACAACTCTGCCCTGTACTGCACTATACTTGAGTGAATGTTTAAGTCTATTTGCCTTTCACAGAACTGCTGTTCCTCTCTAAAATAGCTCCAGAGTCCTTATAAAGATTTAAATGAGATAATGTATGTGAAACTGCTTTTAAATTGTATACCATTAAAATTTTTTATTGTAACTATTAATGAAATGAATATCAAAATGATCCAACATATATACATTTTAAAAATAGAGCTGAGAAAGATCCATATTCTATAAAAGTTCTAATTTCATAATATATACTTAATTATGTTGACATGAGATGCTTGTAAAAAGAATCTGACACAAGCCACAGAAGAGAGTAAACTTAGCATCAAGTTGTGAATTTTTCCAACTTGATTTCCTCTCCATTAGATTTCAGTTCTTATTTGTATTCTGATTTGTCTCATTGATTCTGAAATTTTGTCTCCATATACTTCTTTTGAATAGTTTTATCATCTTGACTAGCTCCCCAGACAGTCTGCATTACAATTTCTAAGCAGAAATAAAGCATCACCTACATTCACCAAAAGGTATCTGAAATGCAAGCTAGTTAGTGGACTTAGGTTGCTGTAAATCACGTTGAATGGAAAAAAATGTGCTGAAACAAAAACTTTTTGAGACAGCTAGTTTCTCACGTTAATTCATTAGACTGAAAAAAATGGGGCACATGTTTAGACTTTCATGCTCAAGCAATCTAATTGAAAGAAATGGTCGTTTAAAAAACTCAATGAAATTTCAAAAGTTCACATAATTTATGAAGTCAGGGTGATCAGGGAGGAAATAGCCAAATGCCAATGACACTTTTACAGAGCTTGTTTTCTAAAACTGTTCCAGTTTCATATGGAAAAGATAAAATCATTAGGGAAAACCAGATTGCCACTAAACGATAATAATCCTAATAACAGTACAGTCTCCATTAACAAAAGCAAACCCTCAACCAGGGGATGTCCTGCAATCTGTTTTAAGAGAAAGAAGCAGAAAAAAAGATTTATTCTTGGAAGAGTTTTAGATTTATTGCCCCTCAGCTCAATCATGAACACCTTCCACTATGTTTTAAATGAGAAGTGATGTTGAGGAAGGTAAACCTCAAGGAATATTGGTCTCTTTATAAACTGTTCAGCAACTTCTGCTGGTAAGGCCTGCTCTGAAAAAGAGGAACTGGACCCATCAAATCCATCTCTCTAAAAATCTGAACTCAGACTTACAGAATTGTCCCCTGGAAATGGACCCTTACATCCAAAGGCCATTTGGTGTCAGGAGTCACACCTTGACCTGTGGAGAGCTTTTTGCAAGATTCATGGTGTTGAGAGATAGGGACTCACAAGAAGCAGGTAAGAGCAGGAGCTAAGCATGAGGGCAGAAGTAAGAGATAAAGAAGTAGGTAGTTCTACCATCCACCCTCGTGTCTGCCTTTCCTTAGGGCTTCCTGAACTTTTCCCTCAATTCCTGAAACATTTTATAGAATAGGTTTCAATAAGTCCCTTTTTCCTGATATAATCTGATGATGTCTCTGTTCTTTGACCCCCAAATAATATACTGACTAGGCTATTTCTCCTTTTTAAATAAAGTTAAAATTAACAAAAGCTAATTAGCAATCAGAACTATTGTATGGCACTGGGAACTGTATTCAATACCCTGTAATAAACCATAATAGAAAAGAATATGAAAAAGAACACACACACATCTGATTTACTTTGCTGTGCGTCAGAAACTAACACAACAATGTAAATCAACTATACTTCAATTAAGAAAAGAAATATTTTCTACCCCCACTTCTAAGAGCAAAAGACAAATTTCTACCTTCAAAGTAGGATCTGGGAAATTCACAATTCAACCATCTCACTTTCTATATTTATCTCATATTGAAAACTGACATTTCAAAAGATGACTATCACCAATTACTATGAGGGGGACATGGTCCATTATTTTCTTTTTTTTTAATTTAATTTTCTTTTTTTTTAATTTAATTTTATTTTTAAACTTTACATAATTGTATTAGTTCTCTAAGTCGCTTCAGTCGTGTCCAATTCTGTGCAGCCCCATTGACGGAAGCCCACCAGGCTCCCCCGTCCCTGGGATTCTCCAGGCAAGAACACTGGAGTGCGTTGCCATTTCCAGACACTTAAAAATAAACTTCCTGTTTAATCCCAAATTATACCCCCAAAATGTGAAGAATCATAACACCCTCAATTCCTAAATACTATGAGAGTCAATGCTATTCTTTTATGACTGTTAGTATTCCTATAAGTGCTTGTAGGAAGAAGGGCAGTGCAGCCCAAGTGCTTTTTGAGGAAAATGATAGAGTGAGTAACAAGAGCAGTGAAAAAAACATGGGATTTTTGTCCCTGAAGAGTGAAATGTTGAGTGTTTGAGTTTCTTTCCTCATCTGCAAAATGAAGAAATCAGACTAGTTTTAGAGTTAATTTAGAGGTTCCCTCCAATTCTAAAATGCTGTGAGTTTATGAAATGACAAGTTCCATTATAATGGGTACAATATGTTAGACCTAATAGAAAGTGAAAGTCGAAGTAAAACATATTTTTAATTGATCCAAACTCACAAATTAACTTCATTAAGTCACTGAACTTAATGAGAAACTGAGAAGAGAGTTTATGAAATTTATATTGTGAATGTATTTCTTATCTGTATGAAGCCATGAATCTTAACTGCACAGTATAATATTCACTATAAAGTCAACCTGTATCTTCATCCTGCTTTATGCACAAAATAGTTTGATTACTGTTGATTCCATGAGAGCAATCAAGTCAGAATATTATATATAGCATGGTGGTTTGGGTGAGGAGTCTGAAGTCAGATGGTCGAGGTTCAAGTCCCACCTTTAAAAGCAAGTATCTACCTATTCACCAAGACTCCCTTTTCTTTCCCACAGGGAACACAAGTAGACTACATTTTCCAGTCTCCCTGGCATGCAACACATGGAATAAGGGCAGGAGTGAGCTATACTTCTTCATGATCAGGTCTTCAAAAACCCTCCCCCATTATCAGCCACTCTCTGTCTTCCTCTTTCAGATAGAAGTCAGTATCAAGGGTTATCCTGAAGAGTCACCATCATCCTGCGACCCTGAATGATGTATAAAGATCTACCCTCTGATACTAACTGGATTCACATGCACAAGAAATAAAATTAGGCTTTGTTAAACCAGTAAGATTTAGAGGTATCCACCTGCAATGCAGGAGACCTAGGTTCGATCCCTGGGTTGGGAAGATCACCTGAAGGAAGGCATGGCAACTCACTCCAGTATTCTTTCCTGGAGAATCCCAGTGGACAGAGGAGCCTGGCAGGCTATAGTCCATGGAGTCACAAAGAGTCGGACATGACTGAGTGACTAAGCACAGCTGTTAGAATAGCACATATTAATTAGTATGGAATAATATTCCTAGTAATGGATGTAGGAAGGAGTTGGATGCACTCCAAACATTTGATAAGAAAAATTACACAGAGAATAAAAAGAGCCTGAATGTTTGTGTCTCCTCTCCCACTCAAAATTCATATATTGAAAACCTCATGCCCAAGGTGATGGTATTAAGAAGAAGGAACTTTGGGGTTTTTGAAGGTGATTAGATTTAGTGCTTTTATGAAAGAGACTCCCCAAAAGCTAGTTTACTCTTCTGTAACATGAGGATACAACATGGAGTCTGAAACCCAGAGGAAGGCCCTCATACTACCACCTGATATCCTGATGTTAGACTTCTAACCCCTAGAACTGTGAGAAATAATTTTCTGTTTTTTATAGGCTACCTAGTCTTTGGTATTTTGTCATAGCACTCCATGTGGACTGAAAGATGAAGACAAAAGATGTGTTTTTTTAAAAAATTACCTAACCTCTCTAAGCCTTAGCTTCTCATCTGTGTAATGAGAATTACATTATCATCTAAAGGGTTATAATGAAGATCAATTGAGTCAACATTCATAATGATGCTTATATATGAGAAAGAGTAGATCTTAGCTATAATTATTAGATGCTAGGTAGAATTATTATGGATACCTTATTTAAACCCTTGAATCTATTCATATACAATGCAGATATCTAAGAGAGAATCATTGATTCTTAGAGACTTCTAGAATAATAAAGTCCTTTGTTGTTATTTAGTTACTCAGTCATGTCTGACTCTTTGCAACCCCATGGACTGTAGCACACCAGGTTTCCCTGTCAGAAATTGATGGTGAGAAAACATGTTAATTCAAGATCAGAGATTAGTACTCAGCTCTCTTAATATTAGTCCAGTGTCACTTCCATTACCAACCCCCACATTTCTGTTCACCAAATTCCTCTCTTCTGCCTCTTTTAAACCTCCTTATTTTCTCTCTCTCCTCTACAACTTCACTTCTACTGTCTTAGCCAAGCTATCCATAGCAACTTTTCCTTAAATAATCATGAGGATCCCTATTGGCTAGATCATTCCCTTACACAAAAAAAAACACACACCATCTACCTTGGTAGGTCTTTCTAAAAAAATTATAAATAGATAATAAAATTAAGGCTATGGTTTAAAAGTATTCTTGGCTCTTTATTTTTCATAGGATAAATTCAAAACTCTTGGGCATAGCATGAGCATCCTCCCATCAGACCAATTCTGATTTCTCCAGCCTCACTTTCCTGGGTACTCTTGACACAACCTACACAGAAGTTATATAAACTATTTTTATAATCTTATTATATCTTTGCTCAGCACCTTTCACTCTTTCTTGAATACTGGCCCACTTTTTACTCTAAGGAAACACCTATCCCATCTTTAAAGTTCAGAAAACTATGAAGCTGTTAATCAACCTCTCAGGTAGACTGTACTGCTCTGTCCTCTGGTTAACATTTTCTTATTTTACCACACTTGTCGCAGTTTTCTATATTTACATTTTATATCTCTCTTTCCCTCTACTAAATTGTGAGGCCCACACTCATGATTATTCATCTCTGAATCCCTAGCTTGAGGCACAGTTTGAGATCCATAATAGAGAAATCAATATCCTTGATGAATAAATGAATAAATAAATGCTTTACTATAAGAGTTTTCAGGAGAGGGAAAAAAACAGTAAGTTTTAATCATTTTTTTCAAGTCCAGTCTTAGATGAACTTATTAGAATTGTAAAAACATTTGACCTTGCTATATTGAAATGGATACATGAATATGTGTTTAATTTGTTCTATCGGAGAACCAAGTAGAGTTTCAAGAGGAAAGACACATTCAATGAGCCCTGGATTAGGCAGTTGGAAGCCCTAAATTCCATTTCCAGTACTATCACAGTACTGGGCTTCACTTGTGGCTCAGCTGGTAAAGAAACCACCTGCAATGCCAGAGACCTGGGTTTGATCCCTGGGTTGGGAAGATCGCCTGGAGAAGGAAAAGGCTACCCACTCCAGTATTCTGACCTGGAGAATTCCATGGGGTCACAAAGAGTTGGACATGACTGAGTGACTTTCACTTCACTTCACTTCACTTCACTATCACAACTAATTGTGAGTAAATCACCTAATCTCTCTAAATCACAATTTATCATCCACAAAATAAGAAAGTTGGCCATATAAAATAGGAAACTATTTAATATCATATATAAGGAAAATAATATGTCAGCTAAAAGCATTTCAACCAGTAGCATTTGTACATAACAGAAGAAAGTTCCAACATAATCACCAAAAGTCTGTTCATCAGAGAAGTCATGTGATGATGTACTTTGACACAAGAGACCTTAACTTTGGTCTCAAATTGGTCAGGAAAGCTCTTTGAAAAATCATTTTACTTATTTAGACTGCAGTTTCGTCAACCACACAATTAGAAGGATCTCTGTTTCTTTTCCACTCTGAAAATTTACTGTAAGCTACATACAAATCTAGATAGAGGCACTAAAGTCATTTAATTTTAAGAAATGATTACCCCTGAGAGAAGGTTGAACTTCTATTTCCTGGATCTAATTTTGCAGATTCATAATTCCATACCCTTCAGTGTACTAAGAGGTTTTCTACATTGGAGGCATTTTGTGGGGCCAGCAAGATATCTATAAACAGAAGTAATCAACATTATTCAAGAATGAACAAAATCTCTGGCTTCCAACAAAATCTTTTCTCATACATGGAAGGTTTTCTTTATTCCCAGTGATTGACATGAAAAGCAAATTTAGGTTTTCTTTCCTCACTACTTCAGCAATTTCAATATGGAACTTCTGGGTTCTGAGTGTCACTCTAGATCAAAAAGATATAAATCCTAAGTCAAATTATTAAAGCAGACTAGACAAGGCTTTTTTTAGTTTTCAGATGCCAGTAGCTCTTTGAGAAATTATATTCCGTACTACCTAGTCACTGGGTAAGAACTTTACACTGTCATAAAAACCAAATTTTATGGTTGTTGATAGCTTCTTAGATAATGTCTTCTTTAAAAATGTGTTCAGAATTCACATTTGATTGGAAATTCAAATTAGAAGAGAGAAATAGCAAAGTGTAGTAGAAGGATCATTGCTGGATGAGTTGGAAAAATCTATGCCCTCCTTTGCACTCCACTACCAACTAACCCTGCATTCACACATGGAAGATATACATAATACTGATTATATCTCAGGCACTGTGCTGTCTCCTGAGAATATAAAACCAAAGGGAAAACAACTCTCAATGAGTTCAGAAGGCAGTAGAGGAAGAGAGCCATGTGCACAAAAAGTAAAATAAAGTGATTAAAGGGCCATGACACTCATAGCCACAGATTGTACTAAGATAATCTAAATCCATGAATTCTACCCAGGAAGGGGCAGGCATGAGAAGGGAAATAGGAAATAATTTGTAGAGAAGATGTTTAATCTGAATTTTGCAAGATGCTTGAAAGCTTGCCAAGCCAAACTAGCAACACTGACCTCACTTAGCTTCCTGATCTGGAATAGATGGTCTCTGAGGTTCCTCTGGTTTTAAATTTCTATAATTTCATTGACCTTTTCAATAAAAATATAGAAAGGTTTATATTGATTTGGTTTACTTTGCCAAATATAAATATGTGTATATTGAACCACAGAACATGTACCATCCAAAACCATATATTAAAATACTTAGAATATAAACCTTTCTAAAACACTTGTCCTGCTTCTTTAAACATTTATCTCCTAAGTATCATTTTACTTTCAGTATTAATCCTGGCCATGATTGTCGGCTTCCAGCCCTCCGATGTGCTGAAGTGTAGCTTTACACAGATGCGAAAAAACACAAGACTCAGTGTGAAATGTAGCAGTGAGTGAATACTAACCGGGTGACATCCCAGGAATGTTATTTAGTGGAAAAGGTCCCTGGTGTCAGTTTGTTCTTTGCATAATTTGACTTTTTCTCCTAAAAGTGATGTGAGCATGTACAGTAAGGCCCTCCTGGGTAGTGTAAAATGGACACCATCCAGCAAAACTAATTAATGAGTCAGAGGCTCAGGCGGTCTTTTGCTAGGGGGTAGCAGAGCATCTGGTGATTTCAAGAGGAAATCAGACAGATGCTGGCTTTGCCACAGCTGAGTCTTGCTGTGTGACTTTGAGCAAAGTTCTTACAGTCAAGCTGCAGTTTCCTCATCTGCCAAACAGGAATAATAAAGCTACTTCACAATCTTGTTAGGAATATTCAATAAAAGAAAGTAGGTAAAGCTCTTAGCACTGTGTCCACCACATAGACAGTGTTCAGTGGTTATTGGCTATTATTATCAACAATATTATTACAAATACAGGGCTCCTATTATCCTTCTGAGGACAGTCGTCAGGATAAGAGCTAGGACAGATGGCAGTGGTTTTAACTGAAACAGTAGCATTGATATATATATATACACACACACACTACTATGTCTAAAACAGATAGCCAGTGGGAAGCTGCTACACAGGGCAGCTTGGTGCTCCATGATGACCTAGAAGGATGGGATGGGAGTAGGTGGAAGGGAGGCTCAGGAGGGATGGGATATATGTTTACATATAGCTGACTCACTTTGTTTTACAGCAAAAACTAACACATTGTATAGCAATTATACTCCAACAAGGAATAAAAGGAAACTAATTTATGGATCTAGTCATCAGCAAGTTACTCTCTTCTCTAAGTCAGTCAGTTCAGTTGCTCAGTTATGTCTGACTCTTTGCAACCTGGACTGCAGTCTGGACTGCAGCACGCCAGGCTTCCCTGTCCATCACCAACTTCTGGAGCTTGCTCAAACTCATGTCAATCATATCTGGTTGGATGGCCGGTAAGGCCATCCAACCATCTCATCTTCTATCATCTCCTTCTCCTCCTGCCTTTAATCTTTCCCAATATATAAATAATTGCACATAGCATAGCTGACACTTGAACAACATGGGTTTGAACTGTGATGGTTAATTTACACACAAATTTTTTTTCAATAGCAAACAGTATAGTACTACACCATCCATGCTGGATTGAATTTGCACAAGTGAAATCCTGAAGGTACCGGAACCATGTATAGGCAGGGTGGACTGTAAGTTTTACGGGAACTGTTGACTGCTCCGAGTGTGGATGCCCCCTACTGCCACATTGTTCATGGGTCAACCATAGCTGAGAACACAAATCTAGAGGCAGACTGTGTGTGTGTGTGTGTGTGCGTGCATACATGTGGTCAGTCATGTTCGACTCTTTGCAGCCCTTTGGACTGTAGCCTGCCACTGTCCATGAGATTTCCCAGGCAAGAATACTGGAGTGGGTTGCCATTTCCTCCTTCAGAGGATCTTTCTGACCCAGGGATTGAACCTGAGGCTTCTGTGTCTCCTGCATTGTAGACAGATTCTTTACTGCTGACTCCAGAGCCAGACTGTGTGTTAGTCACTCAGTCATGTCTGACTCTTTGCGACCCCATGGACTATAGACTACCAGACTCCTCTGTCCATGGGATTCTCCAGGAATGAATACTGAAGTGGGTTGCCATTGCCTTACTCAGATTCAAATTCCAGTTCTGCTCTTTGCTTGCTGCATAACCTTTGACAGGTTACTGAATGTCTCCATGTTTCTGTTTCCTCATTTGTAAAATGAAGAAAAATCATAGTATCTGCCTCACAGCACATTTTTAGGGACTTAATAGCTAATAAATAGAGAGCATTTGCAACAACAGTATCTGGCCACAGTACATATTCTGTAAATGTTTGCTATTGACATAAATGATGATTTGCTTAACACCTTTGGTGAAGCAGGAGGTAGTGTCATTGATGAAGGATGAGTGGGGAGTGAGGGGGAAGATGTGGTTGGTGGTAGGTAACTTCTTAACTACGCAAAATAATATTCTCAAGAAGCCTTCCTGAGGAATAGGATAGCTGAGAGGTCATTCTCTAGGGTCAGAAACACCCGGATTAGAAAGCTAACCTCACTGAAGTTACTTCACTTCAAATTCTCAAGGGGCTCAGTCATAAAGTGGGATACAAATTATCCACCTCATGAAAATGTTGTGAGGATGAAATGGAATACTGGATGTGAAGTAGTTACCTCTATGCCTTGGGAAATTCTTTTTGAAGGCTTGACCTAAGGACTATGTCAATTCAAAGCCCTCAACTTAACCACTGCTGGGCATTGTCTCTCTAGGCTAAGGCCCAAGAAAGCCACTCAGAAAAACTGTCAAACTGTTCTGCCACCAAACCCCACTCTTGAACCTTATTCATCACTATATCATCTCTTCTTCCTTCAACCCCAAGCTGAACTTGCTTCTTACCTTGGGTTCTTAATGAGAGTCCTCATGACACCTTGTGAACATTTGCCAACAGGCACTTGCCATCATCCTTGGCCTTTTGGTCCAATTCTGTTCCCACCTACTCACCCTAGCTCTTATCTCTCATCCTATTACCCTTCTCATGCATAACTTCAATTATTCACTCATTTATTATTGACTAATGACTTGTGGTATGCTAAACGTAGGGAGGCCAAACTCTGCCTTGGTGGAGAAGACAAATTTTGATCAAACTATGATAGAGCTGGAAGGCAGTACAGGGGAATGATTTGGGATACAGGCTATGGAAACTGATTGGGCTTCTGAGGTGACACTAGGGTTAAAGAACCCACTTGCCAATGCAGGAGACATAAGAGACATGGGTTCAACCCTTGGATTGGAAAGATTCCCTGGAAGAGAGCATGGCAACCCACTCCAGTATTCTTCCCTGGAGAATCTCATGGACAGAGAAGCCTGGCAGGCTACAGTACATAGGGTTGCAAATAGTCAGACACAACTGAAGCAATTTAGCACCCATGGAGTCAGATCAGCCCAGGTCTTCAGGCTTATTAGCTGTCTTCAATGACCTATGTCATTGCTCTAAGATTAAGTTTCAGCTGTGGGGACATGTGAATACCAATGACCACTTGTAACCCTCTTACATTTACTTACCTACTACTTGTCTTGGTAATTTGCTTAAGACCAAAAAAGGAAAAGAAATCCTTTTACCTGTGACCCTTTGCTTGCAAAGACAGATGGAAGAGGAAGCTTATTTTAAAATATGATCTGATAAAAAGGAAAAAAAATACGTTTTCAAAGCTTTGGCTATCTTTCTATAAATAAAAGATCACCACCACATCTCTGTTTTTTGAAAACACAAAGCAATGAGCTCCACTAGAGAATGAACTGTGCTTAGTGTCACAATATAAAGCTCTGAGTTCACCTTGGGCAAGTATCTTTGCACATTATGTTGCATTTAAGAAAACATTTTTCTTCTTAAATTATGCTTAAAAGGTAGTCAGACTGAGAAGTACATTCTTTGTAAGCATTCTTTGTACATTCTTTGTAGCATTGTACATGTCTTTGTGTGTCTGTGTGTGTGTGTGAGAAAGAATAGGATAAATTTTAATCTAATTTTCACACATCTGAAATCAGACAGAATGAGGAGTACTTTTACTATACACTGGTATAGGAGTCAAGGACCCACAGAAAAAATCAATACTTTGAGTGACAAAGTTCAAAGGACCATATCATTTATTATCTGACTCAGGACCCATTCAAGAGTGAAAGGTTTGCTATTAATGATTATGCTTAAATAATAGGTATTAAATGGAGCTGGCTGTATGCCAACTGGAACATATAATCATAGCCAATGCTCACCCTGAACCAAAGCCTGCCTTTGATAGGAATAGTCTTACTCTAGCCTAAATACCCAAGCTTTTAGAAATGTGCTGCTGTGGATCATTATGTCTTATGAACTCTCATGGTGGGGATTAGGGGAGACTTAAATTCCAGAAGAGACTAAAAGCAATTGGGAAAGTACAGGCTTCCCTAAATGGGGATGGAGAATTTTTCACTCTGAGGAATCAGTCACTGTTTCTTTCTCTGAAAAGCATATGCTGGGCTCCAGGTTTTTGCCCAGGTACAATCAAGTAGTTTCCTCTCACTGCTGCTGCTGCTGCTAAGTCGCTTCAGTCGTGTCTGACTCTGTGCGACCCCATAGACCACAGCCCACCAGGCTCCCCTGTCCCTGGGATTCTCCAGGCAAGAATACTGGAGTAGGTTGCCATTTCCTCCTCCAATGCATGAAAGTAAAAAGTGAAAGTGAAGTCGCTTAGTCGTGTCCAACTCTTCACGACCCCATGGACGGCAGCCCACCAGGCTCCTCCATCCATGGGATTTTCCAGGCAAGAGTACTGGAGTGGGGTGCCATTGCCTTCTCCATTCCTCTCACTACCACAAAGCAAAACTGATTAGCAAGAATCAATTTTGACTCTTCCATGCTAGATCTGTGTCTTTGGCCACTTTTCTTATTATAATCACACATAATGGCCTGCCTCAGAGAACCGTTCCTGCTCTGTGCCACTTAAAGTGTCTTTGGTTAGATCAGAGAAAGATAATCTGACCCCGCCACCTGTGAATGATTTTAAGAAAAAGAAACTAACACATCCCCCTGCCTGCTGCTGCTGCTGCTAAGTCGCTTCAGTCGTGTCCGACTCTGTGCGACCCCATAGACAACAGCCCACCAGGCTCCCCCGTCCCTGGGATTCTCCAGGCAAGAACACTGGAGTGGGTTACTATTTCCTTCTCCAATGCATGAAAGTGAAAAGTGAAAGTGAAGTCGCTCAGTCGTGTCCCACTCTGTGCGACCCCATAGACGGCAGCCCACCAGGCTCCTCAGTCCATGGGATTTTCCAGGCAAGAGTACTGGAGTGGGGTGCCATTGCCTTCTCCTGAAGCTTGCCATTCTAGGAGATGTTTGCACAAATTAAATGGTCTTTTTACTTTGTTTCCACATCTCCACCTCATCTCTGATCCATAAAAGAACCTGGCATCCAGACTCTGACAAGATGGTTATTTTGAGACATTAGTCAGCCATTTTCTCCACCAGCCTGCTATCCAAATAAAGTCCTATCCCTTCACTCAATACACCACCCTTCAGATTCATTGGCCTCTCATAGAGTGAGCAGAGTAAGCTTTGATTCAGTAAGAAAACTGTGGCATCTGCAGTGTCTTTGTACTAAATCTGTGCTTTTCCTTTGTTACTATAAACATTAATACTCAATAAGATAACATCTCTATTAATGAAGAGAATACAGCCCAAATGATATTGATCTTAGGCACAACTTTACAACCAGAGGTGTATTTTTGTGTTCAAAGTGTGTTTGAGGAGATCAGAAAAGGACAGTTACAATGTGAAAAGTCATTAAATGCCCATGAAAACAATGTCAAATCTCCCTGAACATAATATAGGTGATTCCGAGGCATAGAGCATATGGAAAATATGGCAGAGCTCAGATCAAAAGGGTGGGCAGGCAACATATACAGAGAGGATAAATGCCAACAGGCACACCTGTGCTAGTGCAGGACAAGGGTCACAAATGGAAGAAGCTGATGGCTCAGTGGGTAAAGAATCCACCCACAATGTAGGAGACATAGGAGACGTGGGCTTGATCCTTAGGTGGAGGAAGATCCCCCTGGAGTAGGAAATTTCATAGACAGCATAGTCTAGTGGGCTACACTCCAAAGGGTCACTAAGAGTTGGACATGATTCAGCAACTAAGCACATAAATATGCAGGGACATGAGATCAACTTCAGTGAGAACCAGAAACCTTCATATGTTTTTCAAAAACTGAAGAGCTTAGAGGTGAGGTTAGAAAGGGAAAGAATGTGGAAAGTGGATGGCCAGAAGGCATCAAGTTCTCTTCAGCTTGACTAAACTTGAGATGGATTTTTTGCACACTATACTCCCCTGACTGTCCTTTTTTTTTTTTTTTAAATAGCTGTTACTGTAGCAAATTTGCAATTGAAAATTCTTCGTTTCCTCCTTTGAGATATGAATTGTCTCCCAGACTCCTGCCAGTTTTACCATCCAGGAATGTTTTTCTCAAGGATGCAAAAGAAGCCATCCTTTTGAAATATAATCATCAAGGAAGTTGGAGCCTGTCCCAGTCCCTGTGGGAGAGGAGGAGCTTCACTTTAATCTGTACCAATTAGCAGATGCAAAGGAACACAGATAGACCAGTCTCCCGATAATGTCCTCCAGTACTTTTCCTCCAACTCAACCTCTTCCTCCCAGCCCTGCTTCCATTGTTTAAAAATTCTCCTGCCTTTTTTCTCAGTGATATTCCATCTCTCTTCCCTTGGCACTAGTCTTGAATGAAGTCTTCCTTGACATTTTTAAAGAAGGTTGAGTGCCGAAGAATTGACTGTGGTGCTGGAGAAGACTCTTGAGAGTCTCTTGGACATCAAGGAGATCAAACCCATTCATCCTAAAGGAAATCAACCCTGAATATTCATGGAAAGGACTGATGTTGAAGCTGAAGTGCCAATACTTTGGCCACCTGATGTGAAGAGCTGACTCATTGGAAAAGACCCTGATGCTGGGAAAGATTGAGGGCAGGAGGAGAAGGGGATGACAGAGAATGAGATGGTTGGATGGCATCACCAACTCAATGGACATGAGTTTGAGTAAACTCTGGGAGATAGTGAAGGACAGGGAAACCTGGCATGCTGTAGTCCATGGAGTTGTAATGAGTTAGCGACTGAACAACAAAGCACAAAATTTTCTTTCACAGGCTCTCAATGTACAGCAGTGCTTGGATACTGAAAACATTACAAGGTCTAAATTAACTTTGTGTGACCAGGATAAATGTGATTTCTGAGGCTCCTGAGAGCCTCCTCCTAATCTCACTTTCCAGACAATCTCTTTACTAGCTTGCTGAGGAAACAGAGTATTCCTAACAGGGAATAAGCCTGTCCTACAATCGGAGAGAAAGGTCTGGCTGATGCAATGCTTCAGTGTGAAGGCATTTCAGAAGTGTTGTAATCAGTCAATCAATAGGTATAAATAGGTCTTTATAAGATACTTTCCTGTTTGGATTGAGGAGCAGGAAGCATGAGAAGAACAGAAGGACAAAGGGGAAATGGGGAGGAGGGGAAAAGTCAGAAAAAGGAGGGAAAAGACAAATACCACAACATTTACAGCTTAGCCTAGAGTCTGCCTCATCTACCTCCAGCTGGGTGGGATAAAAAGAAGTTAGGGGCTGAGGTATTTTTGTCCTGCAGCTGCAAACACAGGCTGCCACACTCAGCTTGATTAATGAAGATGTTCAGGGTTTGTTTTATTAAACACTCTGACTTCTTGTAAAGTAGCTTAGATTTTAGAATATCACTGTACTTGAAATCGGACATGGTTTTTCCACTTTTCTTTCTACGGCACGAATCAAATTTGTGGTATGTGTGTGTGTGCACACATGTACAATACAGCCTCAGGCAAAGCAAAAATTATCAATCCCCCTCCATTACAGACAATGTCATGTTGGAAAAAAAAAGCCCTCAGTGTAAAAGTGTTAGAAATAAACCACAAACATATATCTTAAAGTCATTAGTGAATCTTATAGAAAAAATATTGTAACAATAATATGTTACTACAAAAAAATTTTACTGAATAACCTATAACAAAATAATTGAACTAAAATAATAATAATTACAATTTAAAATTCAGAAGAGTAGCAATTTTACTTTCACTTAGGGATAATTGCCAATAGAAGTAAAAATGGCAGTTTATGAGATTTCTTGTCATTCACCAACCCATAAAACTCATAAAACCCTTTCTACCTGTTCTGAATTTTGTTCTTATACCTCCTGAACTGGGGTCCTCCTTAGGAAACAGTGGGATTTGGGCCAGGAGGGATCGTGTATTAGGCACAGTGGTGGTGTAAATGACTACTAAAAAAAGCCTTTTATCCCATGTAAATATTTGAGCCCAAAAGTACAAGGTTAAATTCTTGGCCTAAAAAAATAAGCTTGTAAAGATTTTCCCTGTCCCTTTGTTATTTAATCAGGTTTCAAACTCCTCTTAATTCAGGGAAGGTTTAGAAGAGGTTTTAACTAGTGTTGACATTGTATGTAATACAGTATTTATGAGCTTAGGTGAAGCAAATATGTTTACTTTCTATTCATTTAAAGTATTTAGGAACATTTGAAAGAGCCCTTTTATTTCCTGATAATGAAGACCAGAGCTGACATTTATATCTATTTTCCAGGAGGTCCTAGAATTTAATCTTAAAGCTTGAGGAAAATATTTGTGGAGAATCTATGCTAAAACACTTCACATATTTTGTTCTCAATATACTGTACTTTAATAAAAGGGTCAATAAGTTTTTTGAAAAATACTTAGATAAAACACTGCTTACAGATCAGTAACTACCTGATAAGCAGCCTCAGGCAAGGAAGTTTGAAGTGTTTGGAGCCCACAGAAGATCAATCAGAAATATAAAAACCAAACTATAAAGAAATATTATAAAGAATACAAAAATTAGTATTCACTTACATGGTACTGTTGAATAATACCTCCCTTTTTTGGTTAAGACAAATTCATATGAATAGGCCTTGATTTCATAATGTCTAATTATACATGACAGAATCAAGTCTATTTCTGATAATAATACTATCTGATAATAAACTGTTTCTGATAATGAAGAATTTGGTACCACTCCTCTCTGTCCTACTAGTGTACTTAGTTATCAAACTCTATTGTAAAAATTGGCTTCCTCTGCTAAGACAGGGATTTCTTAATTTGGCACAGAGTAGTGAAAATGGAATACTGGCTGCCATGTCAATAAACAAGGACATGACAGTCATCAGTGACTGCAGCCCTTCAAGGTGAGCTGGTGAGCCCTAAGGGCACTCGGGAAGAAGACTAGCAACAGTCTGGTAGCCATCAGACTGCAGTCACTCCCTAAGGTGAGCACCAAGGGAGCTCAGGATGTGAACAACACAGGATACTGGCCCTGATAGCTGAGATGATTATGAAAGAAATTTTATTTCAGTGAGCCCAGACTCTTGCATCTTCCCATACACAGAAAAATACTAAATTCCTCAACTTGAAATACCTGGTTTTCTTTAACAATAATATTTTGATGTTCAGACTACCTGCCCTTTGCTTCAAACTTCTATATAACCTAGTTCCTCCCTTCACCTGCTCAGAGCAGTTCTCTCAGGGTTACTTGAGATACTGTTTCTTGGGTTTGACATCCTAAAATTTCCCACTGAATAAAACATAACTCTCAACTTTTAGGTTGTGAGTATTGTTTATGTAGACAGTAGGTTTTCAATAAACATTTACTGAATAGAAATGAATGAACATTAAGGATATGCCAGACAGGAAGCTAACAAAGCATGCTTCACCTTCTATTCCAGACTTGACATTACTTACTTTATTAATAAAAAATTACTTCAGAAAAGGGAAGCGGCCAATAGGATCTGCTCTTTAAACTAGTAGAGCACAGGTGGTCTACTAGCTGATCCACTGGACAATGGTCCTCATTGTGTCTAAGATCAGAAGTAAGAACCCTGTCTTGCTGTAGGTTGTATAGACTGCATTCCTTCTGAAATAATTTTAAACTATTTTAAATGTAATTCATTTGGATTCTTAAGTTCCAAGACAAAATCAAGACCCCACTAAAAACTGAAGAATTCAGCACCCTATATTTACAATTTTAAAGTCAGTGTCATTAAGAAGGAACAGAAGTATGTCTTTTCAATATTTATATAGCTTAATGTTCCATTTCAAGGCTTTTACTAGTAGTTCAATCAGTCAGAGAAGATGAATATAGTGGTAATTCTACATAAGTAACCTAAGACAAACTTAAATCATGCATAAACAGAAGATCAAATGGCAGTCAGAGACATGAAAACAGCATGGTCACTTTATGAAGCCTGGTGGGCTGCTGTCTATGGGGTCGCACAGAGTCAGACACGACTGAAGCGACTTAGCAGCAGCAGCAGCAGCAGCAGCAGACTTTTGTGATCAAGGTTTATCTAGGTGATCATGCTTTCTCCTGTGAGATAGGCCTTTCCTGGAAAAGAGTGGAAAGATAGAGACGGAAAGGTCATAGTCTAATTTTTTTGAGAGTTTGAAAATGAGTCCATCCCATGCAGAAAGAAAGGAAAGGAAAGAGGGGGAAAGATGGTAAGAGACTGAGCAGACTTCATCAGTTTGGGCTTCTACAACAACGGTATTATAGACTGGGTGGTTTAAACAACAAACATTTGTTTCTCACAGTTCTAGAGGCCAGGAGGTCCAAGATCTAGGCCCCAGCAGATCCAGTGTCCAGTGAGAGTGTCCTGGCTTGAGGACAGCTATCTTTTTGCTATATCCTCACACGCTTGAGAGAGAGTGAGGTTATATCTTTCCTATCTTTTTAGTAAGAGTGCAAGCCCCATTTATCAAGGCCCCACCCTCAAGACCTAATTACTTCCCATAGGCCCCATCTTCTAATATCATCCCATAGGGGGCTACGAGGTTCAATACGTGGATTTGGGGAGCGAGGACATAAGGCTTCAGTCCACAGCAGAGACTGCCTCTCGCTCTAAATCTTTTGAAGTGTGGATGATTGGAGAGGCTCTGAGAAATTTTCTTGTTAAAAGAAGGATCCAGTACCTAGGATCAGCATAGCAAAGAATGGCAAGCACATCAAGAGAAGTGACATAAAAGAAGCTCCCTGAGAAAGGTGTAACACATGGTTCACCCCTGGTCTTCATTGTATCTAAGATCAGAAGTAAGAACCCTGTCTTGCTGTAGGTTATACAGACTGGGTTTCCTCTTTCCCCTTTCACTGGCATAGTATCATCTTCATGGAATTGTTTCCAATCCACAGTTTGGAAAAAGAGTTTGGGGAGAAACTTTTCACAGTCCAGTATAGGGGGAGAAAATACTTTAGAGATAAATTTCAAGTGTTCAATAATTTATCAAAAGAGAAGAAAATTAGATGGGAGTTCATCACAAGTTCTAATTTAATGAAACGGGACATTCAAAGTGTCTTGCAATATCTTCTTCTCATTTTTCAAAAAATTGTATTTCAAATTTACATTACAGGGAAGGAAAGCTTTATATATTTAGTCTTTTTACATTCTCTCATTTAAAATTATTTCCTTTTTTTTTCTTTTTAAATTTAATTTTCTGACTCCTAAGAAAGGAATCCTAACAGGAAATGAATGTTACCACATTTTACTACAGTGTAGTTTTTCCATGGAACCAATGCCCAGATTATTCCTATTTTTTGGCAATGCCATATTAACTGTAAATATGAAAGGGGAACCTCATCCCTTTTTGTAGTCAATGAAGTGCCAATCATGCCTAGAACTGTCCATATGGATGTGGAGTATAACACCTCTGGACTTTGAGTATATGAGCACATTTGTATTATATTTGTTTACTGATACAAACATATTTACTCTGATGCAAACCAAAAAAAAGTCATTTGTATATACACATGCTCCTTGCAAAATCCTATGAAAGACATGTTGGAAAAAGAAAATAACGATCAATAAAAATGGGAGATATTGGAAGTTTAAAAAATCAAAAATTGAGCACAAAACAGAAAAAGTGCTTTACCAAATACATTGTTTATAAGAGGATTTAAGTATTAAATACTTTCCAAGTTACAAAATAAATATGCCATATCATCTAAACTTGCTGTTCTGGCACTAAAATAAAATGCATACATAAAAGTAACTTTTATCCACCAGTCTCTGTATCATAACTCACACTTAATTTGTAATGATTGAGTACACTGGTATATTATCATCTAAACCAGATCTTTTTCCTCAGCTGATATCCAGGAAGAAAAAAAAACAAGTATTACCTTTAAGAAGAACCCAGAATAGCATATTGAATCTGTTTTTATACCTATTATCTCATATAAACTTTATAACTTCATAAAAGGGAAAGTTCACAGTTTTAAAACAGGCTCAAAGAAGTTTGGTTTAGCAACTTGTTCAAGGCCAGGTTTCAAATTCCTCTTAATTTAGGAAAGGTTTAGAAGAGGTTTTAACTAAAGTTGACATTGTATGTAATGCAGAATTTATGAGCTTAGGTGAAGCACATATATTTACTTTCTATTCATTTAAAGTATTTAGGAACATTTGAAAGAGCTCTTTTATTTCCTGATAATGAGGTGAGTAAGTAAGTCCTGTCAGAGTCAGATACGACTGAAGCGACTTAGCAGCAGCAGCAGCAGCAGCAGCATCAGCAGCAGGGGAATATACGGAGAAGGCAATGGCACCCCACTCCAGTACTCTTGCCTGGAAAATCCCATGGACAGAGGAGCCTGGTAGGCTGCAGTCCATGGGGCCGCTAAGAGTCGGACATGACTGAGCGACTTCACTTTCACTTTTCACTTTCATGCATTGGAGAAGGAAATGGCAACCCACTCCAGTGTTCTTGCCTGGAGAATCCCAGGGAGGGGGGAGCCTGGTGGGGTGCCTTCTAAGAGGTCGCAGAGTCAGACACGACTGAAGCGACTTAGCAGCAGCAGCAGAACCATGTACAAAATGAAGCATTAAACTTAGAAAATAGAGAGGAAGATCCCAGTTAGAAACTGTTGATTCTTGGTTGAGGAGACAGAGTTGTGAGTCCAGGAAGGAAAAAACAGCTAGAGTTTACAAAACAGTTTACCATAGAGGAGAAGCTACACAGAGAGAGAACTTGAGTAAAGAGCAGAGTAATAATCAGTACATGCTTCTGAAGAAAGTATCTGAGGCAGGGAAAAGAAACACCCAAAAGGATTCAAGGAAACAGTAGCTAGAGATCACACAGGACTGGGAATAGTGCCTGGTTTCAACAGCTAGACTGGAAAACCTTATAATTCATGAGGTATTGAATACTCAGAAGGACCTTACCTCAGTGGTAGAGGATAATTAGTTTTAGACTAAATGCTGCCCTGGTCCTGCCTTACTAATCTTAAAAAGCAAGACCCAGAGCATATAAAACTATTTCCAAGTAACTTAACAGTGTACCAAAATGAAGTTTAACAATATTTATAATTTTAAAAAATCCAGCACCCAAAAGGGCAAAATTCATAAAGACTTTCAACCAGTCAAAAATTAACAGACATGTAAAGAAACAGGAAAATACGACCTATAAAAAAGAAAATAAAATAATGAAGCAAATGAAACTGACCCATAATTGACATAGATGTTAGAATTAGCAGACAAACCTCAAATCAGCTATTGTATTTGCATTCCAAATATTTAAGAGGTGAGAGAGAAAAAGACTGAAAATGTTTTGAGAAAAGGAAAAGACAAAAATAATTCAAAGTGAACTCTGAAATATGAAACCTGCAATGTCTGGGATGAAACAATACACAGGATAGGATTTGTGGTGGCTTAGACTTTCATGCATTGGAGAAGGCAATGGCAACCCACTCCAGTGTTCTTGCCTAGAGAATCCCAGGGACGGGGGAGCCTGGTGGGTTGCCATCTATGGGGTCGCACAGAGTCAGACACAACTGAAGTGACTTAGCGGCAGCAGCAGCAGACTTGCAGAAAGAAACAATACTATAAAGGCAGAGCAACCCAAAATAAAACACGAAGCAAAACAAAGACTAAAAATATAAACCATAAGTAGAGAGCCAGCAAGCTGTGGGTCTAAACTATGTGTAATTGGAATTTCTTTAATTATATGTGTGTATGTTTCAACTACATTTACTTATTTGTCTTTCATCCACTTTGAGTTTCTGAAGAAAGGGAGTGAGGTTGAAGGATAAAGAAAGATATTTTAAGAACTAATGGATAAAACCCCCCAAATTTGATTAAAAATTTAAAACTACAGATATCAAAAGTTCACCAAACCCCAAGAAGAAGAGACATGAAGAAAACAGCAGCAAGGAACAATATAATGATATTACTCTGATAAACAGACAATCATAAAAGCTTCCAGAGAAAAGAGACTCATAAGGTCCAAAAGAACAAAGATGAGGAAAAGAGAAGATCACTCATTGGAAACAATGCAACTGAAAAGTAGTGGAACATGTTTTCGAGGCTGAAAGATAAAAACTGTCATACTGATAATTCTATATCCAGCAAAAAATATCTTTTAAAACTGAAGGCAGAATAAAGATATCTTTAGAAATACAATAGCTAAATAATTCATCACCAGCAGAGCTGCACTACAAGAAATGTTAAAGGAAGTCCTTTAGGCATAAGGAAAATTGTACCAAATGGAAATATGAATCTATGTAAAGGGATAAAGAGTACAGGACATAGTATGACGTGGGAAAATATATAGGATTTTTCTTATGATTTAATTATTTAAAAGAGTGACTTCTTATAAACAGTAACAATATAGTTTGAGGTTAATAACACATGTAGATATGAAATGTATGTTAGCAATAACACAGAGACAAGAAAGGGGAAGCTGAAGTACACTATCCTAAGATTTTCACAGTATTTGTGAAACATAATATCACTGGAAAATAAACTGTTACCTTTAGTTAAAGATGTGTACTGTATACTCTGAAGCATCCACTGCAATAACAACAAAAGTTATAACTAGCAAACCAACTAAGATATAATGGAATCATAAAATTACTCAATCCAAGAGAAGCCAAAAAAATATTTAAAAGGAGTAAAAACTTATAGGACAAATAGAAAACAAATAGGAAGATGAGTGATTTAAACAACCATATAAATAATCAAACAAAACTGTTTAAATACACTGATTACAAGGCAGAGATAATTAAATTAGATGAAATTTCAAGATAACTATTTAAAGATAAAATAGGTTAAAATTAAAGGGTGGAACAAGCCATGCTAAGCAAACACTAATCAAAACAACTGGAATGAGTATTAATTTTGAACAAAGTTGATTTCAGTACAAAGAATATTAACAGGGATAAAAAAGAATACAAACAGGGATAAAGAGGTCAGCTCATCAACAGGATATAACAGTTGAGTTATACAAAGAATATTTTCTGGACACAGTGGAATTAAATTAGAAAGATCTAGAAATTGCCCAATTATTTGGAGACAAGATAACATACTTCTAAGTCATAGGTCAAAGAAGACATGCAAGAGAAAGTAAAATACTTTTAACTGAAATTTTAATGAAAATGAATTATAATCTGCCAAAACTTGTGGGATGCTGGGAAACTAACAGCACTAAGTACCTACATTATAAAAAGAATAAAAATATATTCTTATTCTTATTTATTTAATTAAATATAAATTATTATATATAATAATATATTATTATTGTATTATCTTATATTACTTATATATAATAAGAATCTTAAATCAATGCCCTCAGCTTCCTTCTTAAGGAACTACAAAAAGAAGGGGAAATTAAACACAAAGTAAGCAAAAGAGAGAAAATACTAAAGATTAGAATTAAAAATAAGTGAACTAGAAAAATAGAAAAACAATAGAGAATATCAATAAAAACCAAGAGCTGGTTGAGACATTTATGCAATTTAATAAAATTCATAAACCTCTAGCCTGGATTATGAAGAACAAATGTGAGGAGAAAAAAATTACCAATAACAAGAATGAGAGATGTGACCTCACTACAGATTTTATAGATATTAAAAGGGGAGAAATAAAGAAAATAACTTTGGGCCAATAATGTTAATGGCTTGGATGAAATGGACAAATTCCTTGAAAAACATAAGTTAGAAACTCTACTTAAGAATTGGATAACACAAATAGCCCATATCTATGAAAGAAATTGAATTTTTAGCTAAGAGCCTTTCCACAATGAGAACTCTATGCCTGGATGACTTCACTTATTAATTCTACAAAATATTTAAGGAAGACATAATGCCAGATCTACCAAAACCCTCTGAAAATTGAAGAGGAGAGACTATTTTCCAATTCATTCTCTGAGGTCCATATAATCCTGATAACTAAACCAGCTAACTCATTATAAGAAAACTATTGTTCATCCCTCATGAACATAGAGGTAAGAATTTATTTATTTATTTATTTTTTTAGAGGTAAGAATTTAAAGCAAGATTCTAGCAAAATAAATCTAACAATATATTAAAATGATAATACAGATTGATCAGGCAATGCATGGTTTGTTTAGTATTTGAAAATCAGTGTAATCTACCACATTAATCAAAGAGAAAATGATTTTGATAAATACAGAAGAAGAAACTGACTAAATCCAACATCTATTCCTGATTTAAAAAAAAAAAAACTCTCAGGAAATTAGGAGTAGGAGACAACATATTAAATTTGATAAAGAGTATCTATGGAAAACCTACAACTATTCTATGTAACTGTGACATATTAAATCAGAAGAAAGACAAAGATGTCCATTCTCACAACTACTATTAACATTTTACTGGAAGTTCTGAATAGTTCAATCAGGCAAGGTAAAAATATGAAAAGTATCCAGATTGAAAACGAAGATATAAAACTGCATTAACTGATAACATGATCACCTACAGGGAAAAAAAACCTATAGAATCTACAGAAAAGATACTAGAACTAAGTGAATTTAACAAGATTGAAGGATACAACATTAACAGACAAACATAAATTGTATTTCTATATATGAGCAACAATTAAAAAAATGAAAAATTTTAAATAGCATCAAAAATTATGATTACTTTAGCAATAAAAGCAACTAAGGAATATCTAAATCAATGGAAAGATATATCTTATTCAGGAATCAAAACATTTAACATTGTTAAGATGTCAGTTCTCCCCTTACTGGTCATTAGATTTGTCGTGATCTTAACCTATCAGAAGATTCTGTAGAATCTTATAAATGCAGCTAAAATTACTACAGAAGTGCAAAAGAGCTAGAATATTGAAAATAACTTTGGAAAACAAAACAAAACAAAAGCTACAGAACTAATACTTCTTTTTTTAATTTATTATTATTTTTTTTTTATTTACAATATTGTATTGGTTTTATATAAAGGTTTATTCATGGGAAATAGATGGGGAAACAGTGGAAAGAGTGTCAGACTTTATTTTTGGGGGCTCCAAAATCACTGCAGATGGTAATTGCAGCCATGAAATTAAAAGACACTTTACTCCTTGGAAGGAAAGTTATGACCAACCTAGATAGCATATTAAAAAGCAGAGACATTATTTTGCCAACAAAGGTCCATCTAGTCAAGGCTATGGTTTTCCAGTAGTCATGTATGGATGTGAGAGTTGATCTGTGAAGAAAGCTGAGCTCCGAAGAATTGATGCTTTTGAACTGTGGTGTTGGAGAAGACTCTTGAGAGTTCCTTGGACTGCAAGGAGATCTAACCAGTCCATCCTAAAGGAGATCAGACCTGGGTGTTCTTTGGAAGGAATGATGCTAAAGCTGAAACTCCAGTACTTTGGCCACCTCATGCAAAGAGTTGACTCATTGGAAAAGACTCTGATGCTGGGAGGGATTGGGGGCAGGAGGAGGAGACAACAGAGGATGAGATGGTTGGATGACATCACCGACTTGATGGACATGAGTTTGAGTGAACTCCGGGAGTTGGTGATGGACAGGGAGGCCTGGCGTGCTGCAATTCATGGGGTCACAGAGTCGGACATGACTGAGCAACTGAACTGAACTGAACTGAGAATAATCAAGACTATATAGTACTGTCATGAAGGTTGAAAAATAGAAGAGTGGTGCATAATAAAGAAACTAGAGATAGGCCCACACCCATATGGATAATTTTCAACAAAAATGCAAGGGCAATTTAGTGGAGAAAATGCAATCTTTTCAACAAATGGTGCTGGGAAAATTGTCTAAACATGTAAACAGAACACTTCAACAACAACAACAAAAATATGACAGGTAGCACATATGCATGTGGAAGGACATTCAACATCTGTAGTCATTAGGAAAATGCAAACAGAACCACAATGGTACCTTCTTAACACACCTATCACAATTGCTAACATTGAAAAAACTAACTAAACCAAGTTTTGGCAATACTGTGAAGGAAATGGAAGAACTAGAATTCTCATACACTTCTAGTGGAAACGTAAAACAGAGCAACTACTTTAAAAATCACAGCAAATGTGCTCCAAAGTTACTGCAGATGGTGACTGTAGCCATGAAATTAAGAGACACTTGCTCCTTGGAAGGAAAGCAATGACAAACCTAGACAGCATATTAAAAAGCAGAGACATTACTTTACCAACAAAGGTCCATATAGTCAAAGCTGTGTTTTTTTCCAGTAGTCATGTATGGATATGAGAGTTGTACCATAAAGAAGGCTGAGCACCGAAGAATTGCTGCTTTTGAACTGCGGTGTTGGAGAAGAGTCTTGAGAGTCCCTTGGACTGAAAGGAGATCAAACCAGTCAATCCTAAAGGAAATCATTCCTGAATATTCATTGGAAGGACTGATGCTGAAGCTGAAGCTCCAGTGCTTTGGCCACCTGATGTGAAGAGCCGACTCATTAGAAAAGGCCCTGATACTGGGAAAGATGGAAGGCAGGAGAAGGGAACAACAGAGGACGAGATGGTTGGATGGCATCATCAACTCAATAGTCCATGGGGTTGCAAAGAGTCGACCATGACTAAGCAACTGAACAACATCTTTGCAAAGAGTTTGTCAATTTCTTAGAGTGCTAAATATTCCATATAACCCAATCATTCTATTCCTAGTATTTTCTCAAAAGAAGTAAGAGCATATCTATATAAAGACTTGTAAATAAATCTTTATAGCAGATATACACACAAAGAGGCATACTCATCAAAAGCTTAAAATGACTCAGCCATCAACAGGTGAATGGATAAACACATTGTGATCTAATCATACAATATACTACTACTAAGTAGTAAAAAAGCAATGAACTATTGATACAATCAACAACATAGATGTCTCTCAAATAATTATGCTGAAAATGAAAGTGGCCAGATTTAAAGAGCATATATTATATAATTCCATTTATATAAAAGTCTAGAAAAATTCAAACTAATTTGTAATGATAGAAAGCAGATTCATGGTTGCCTGGAAGTTGGGAGCTAGGATAAAGTGAGGAAAAGTGGGAAGGCAATATTTTAAAGGAAAAAATTACACTATTCTCCTATTCTAAGAAAGAAATTTCTTAGTCAAATGGGGAAAAACTCAAGAAATGAGATTTGAAAGGTATTATTAAAATTGTGATTTGACTTGAAAAGTCATGCATGTCTAGGAGTTTTGAGTCCAGCTATTGTCTTTGCAATGAATAGAGGACAAAAGTAACTTAGCTTTAAACTTGTCTTAAATTTAGCTCTGAACAACAGTGAAGCATCTTCTTGTTCCTAGATTATGAGACGTGACAGGCAGTCTTTCTGAATCTGAAATTTACTGACTGCACAGTTTAACATAAATATAAATGCAGAAACCCTGATGCTGGGAAAGATTGAGGGCAGGAGGAGAAGGAGGTGACAGAGAATGAGATAGTTGGTTGGCATCACCTAATCAAAGGACATGAGTTTGAGCAAACTCTGGGAGATAGTGAAGGACAGGGAAGCCTGACATGTTGCAGTCCATGAGGCTGCAGAGTCAGACACTACCTAGTAACTGAACACCAACAACCTGTTACAATGCAGGAACGTTCCTAAGAACTACCAAGCCAGTGCAGGTACAGTGGACATCCTTCGTCATATATCTTTCAAGCAGCCGTTACAAAACTCTCAACCAGACCACTAGTTCCAGAGAGTAGTCAGTAAATTCACAAGAGTAATTCTTGGTAACTGTTTACCACCCAGTTGCCAGACCAGCTAACTTAGATGAGCTAATTTCATTGAGCAATTAACCTATTTATTCCAGTTGGATGTGAGCAGAGTTCACACAGCATCACACATTAATATCATCTCTAGTAGCCTTCAAAAGCAAGGCTAATGAATGGTTTGCCACAGCCGCACTGCTGAGCATGCCCCACTGCACACGCCAAACGAAAAAAAACCCCTCATCCATCAGCTTGCTTGCCAGCCACCAGTAACAGCCATCTGTCAAGGAAAACTTTTCCTCTTTGGGGAAAAAATCAAGAAAAGTCAAAATGTAAGCATTCTCTTGAGAGTTATGCACTAATGACCCAGTGAAATTAAGCCCAGAATAGTATCAGGACACTTCCAATGAGCTGCAGTGGACAGTTGGATGGATTTATAGCTGCTGATTCAGGGAAAGTTTTACATGAATTACATGGCAAATCGGCCTAGACTCAGCTGGGTGCAAAAATCTGTGAGAAAAAAAAAGAAAAAAAATAGAAAACCACAGATGGAGTAGTCCATGTAGAAACTCTAGGATCTGGCCAGTTTTCATCCATCTGATTTCAGCCTCCTCAGGGTACAGGGACTTATTTATTCAATCAGTGCTTCACTGGTGAAAGCATGTTTCCCTGAAAGGTGATCTCATCTTCCACAAAGTCAAGACCCCTCCTTGGCCAGAGAGGCAGATAAAGCTTTATTGCTGATGCTTCAGTTAAAGCTGTAAGACATCGGTTATCTGGACTTGTTGATGCAAGAGTTTACTGCCTATCAGTTAGATTTCCTCCCATCTGAAATATTTGTCTTTTAATATTTTGAATATCAACCACAAGAAGAAATATATTTCATATCAGTAACCCCTACCTAGAGAGGGGATTTTCCAAATACTCAGCACTCAGTGTGTCACTGGCATCAATTTTTCACGGGCACATCTCCTATCAGAATAGGGAATTTATCAAAGGGACTAAGACATCAGCCATGTACAGCCTATTACTGCCATGACAATTGGCTACATTATCATGAAACACAAGTTTGAACCATACTTCCCCTTATGGTGAGCAATGCATTTATATATTTTATTCTGTTCTATCCACTTTCTTTCATTTGTTTATATGCTAACCATCCCAGATGGTGCTAGTGGTAAAGAACCCACCTGCCAATGTAGGAGACACAGGTTGGATCCCTGGGTTGGGAAGATCCCCTGGAGTAGGAAATGGCAACCCACTCCAGTATTGTTGCCTGAAGAATCCCACAGACAGAGGAGCCTGGCCAGCTACAGTCCATAGGGTCACAAAGAGTTGGACACAACTGAAGCAACTTAGCAGCCACACACATGACCTATTAAAATGCTTTCATGATCAACTAACGCACATAGCATGCAGTTCAGAAAACACTGCCCTGACAAGGTGATTAAATTTTTTTATTGTGGAAAAATACACATAACATAAAATGTACCATTTTAACCATTTAACTGTTCAGTGATATTAAGTACATTCACATTGTTGTGCAACTATTACCACTATCCACCTCCAGAACTTTTTCATCTTCCCAAACTGAAATTCTGTACCCATTAAACACTAACTTCCCACCCCCTCTCTCCCTAAACCCTGGCAACCACCATTCTGCTTTCTGTATCTATGAATCTGACTACCTTAGGTACTAAGGCTCATTTTTAAGGTATAATATTTATACAAAGTAGGAATAAGTATATAATAGAACCATCATCAAAATGTGAAGTTCTCTCATACTTATATATTATATTGTTAAATGCCTTATGAAAAGATACTACAGATCAGTGATACAGAGATCTACATGAGATATTTAAAATATTCTATATGTCCATCAGCAGATGAATGGATAAGAAAGCTGTGGTACATATACACAATGGAGTATTACTCAGCCATTAAAAAGAATGCATTTAAATCAGTTCTAATGAGGTGGATGAAACTGGAGCCTATTATACAGAGTGAAGTAAGCCAGAAAGAAAAACACCAATACAGTATATGAATGCATATATATGGAATTTAGAAAGATAGTAACAATAACCCTGTATGCGAGACAGCAAAAGAGACACAGATGTATAGAACAGTCTTTTGGACTCTGTGGGAGAGGGAGAGGGTGGGATGATTTGGGAGAATGGCATTGAAACATGTATAATATATGATATATTATATATGAATTAATATATATATGAATATAATATAATATATGAAATGAATTGCCAGTCCAGGTTTGATGCATGATACAGGATGCTTGGGGCTGGTGCACTGGGATGACCCAGAGGGGTGGTATGGGGAGGGAGGTGGGAGGGGGTTTCAGGATGGGGAACATGTATATACCTGTGGTGGATTCACGTTGATGTATGGCAAAACAAATACAATATTGTAAAGTAATTAGCCTCCAATTAAAATAAATAAATTTATAAAAAATAAAATAAAATATTCTATAGAATAGTATCTAAGATAACTGATTATATGATCTTTAAAGGGAAATACTTAGCATCACCAAATTTTCTTCTCCATTTTTCCTTCATAGGTCCAAGTGCCAATAATTTGAACCTACCAAGAAGCAGCATATCCTAAAATAGCTTTCAACCAAAAAACAAAAACGGATAGAGAACACAGCTTCCTTCATTCTTGGCTCCACTGGTTCTCTATATGACTTGTACCAAATTTGCAGATAGTCTTTATTACCAAACATTTGATTAAAATCCATATTTCATTTTTTAAATTCACAGACAGATAATAATACTTTGTGGATAGGGAACAATATTACAGAATCCATTTGTGATCTCACAGCATATGTTTGTTCTTCTTTTTCTTTATATTTAAAAATAATGTTCCATTCACTGCTTAGTAGTATATTATTATTATTATTATTTATTATTAACTTTTGGGAAGAAGTCATATATAGGTGTTATCAATAATTTAGACTTTGTCATTAAGGACATTGGTCCTACCTTGGGACAGGTTTTGATGTGTATAAGAGGGGCTTGTGAGAGCTGAGGCCAAGAGTATAGCCCTTTCAAGAGGGCAAGAAAACTAAAGCCCTAATGGGGTAGGACCACCATCCAAGGCTCACCACAAACTTCTAAGGTAAACAATTATAAAATATATGCATATGTCCGATTTAGAGATTAAATAAACAAGGATAACAGGATAAAATAATTTACTCAAGGGTGGAATCCAGGCAAAGAGAGATGGTATCGGGTCTCTAGTACAGTTCTCTTTTTCTCTGGAAAAGTCTTAATTTTTCTATTCCATCTAGTTTGCTGCTGCTGCTGCTGCTAAGTCGCTTCAGTTGTGTACGACTCTGTGCGACCCTATGGACAGCAGCCCACCAGGCTTCTCTGTCAACAGAATTCTCTAGGCAAGAATACTGGAGTGGGTTGCCATTTCCTTCTCCATCCATCTAGTTTAAGATTGTATAAATCAAGTAAATTACATTGCTTGCAAATAAATACTATCATTTGTAATGGTAGGTAACCGATACTTTTATAAATGATAACTGAGAAAATATCATAGAATTAATTTAAATGGCACTTAAAAAGCAGAACATAGTTGAAGTAATAAAAGTAGTAATCATAAGATAATATAATTAATCATAGTCTTGAATAATATACGGACTATCTATCCATGTTGTACATATAATGTTGGTAACCTTTATCTATGATGTCTCTTTTAATTTTCAATACAACCCTAAGAAGTTGGTAATATTCTTGTATGGGAACTCTGAATTCAAATTTAAAACTTGATAGAGAAAGAAATGCATAATTGGAACCTTCCTTTCAGAAGAAAAATTTGACAGCTTTAGGCAATTTATATTTATTAGGAGGAAGTTGCCAGTGAGAAACCTTGATTCAATAACTGAAATCAGGAAAACATGAGAGGACTTTATTTGGACATGTTGAATTACTGGTAACAGCCCAATATAGAGGGAGAAATTCATCAAGACTTCGTTGGAAATGTGGAAACTTGATTGGCCTGAGAAATGAGCTGGGAAGTCATCTGCTACAACAGTAAAATCCATGAAGCTTTAAGAGTAGAGAGGGCACCATCAATGATAAGGACTCAGAAGGCAGAATTTTAGAAATAGGTGAGAATGAACCATGAAAGAGAAGGAATATTCAGAGATATAAGGGAATCAGGGTAAGGCCAACTAGAGATGGAAATGGAAGAGAGATTTGAGAAAGTGGTTGTAGGCAACTGTGTCAAATGCTTCAGAAAGGCTAAGAAGGACCCGTAGGGAGAAAAATCCTTTGCTGACCTTCAAGAGAACACTTACAAGTCACAGGGTCAGAAATAGACTCCACATGGAACAAAAGAGATAAAAGTTAATGAGATGCCATTTATCATTCTCAGTGTAAGACACTGTAAAGCCAGCAAGGATCACTGTAGTGCATGTCAGTTACGAAGACTGCCTCAAAGGAATCCAGGGGCTAGGTATTTTCAGTGTCAGAGAGCTCCATTTGTGTGCCATTCTACACTTAAAGCATTGTAACTTGAAACATCCACCATCCTTTAAAAGTTGCTTTTGAACTTTGAAAGGCAATATATTCCATTTTTAAGAATGGAGAGCATTAATAACTATTTAACATTTTCCTCCAGTGGAATATAGAGCTAACCAATACTTTTATCCATGTGGTACAGATGATAAACAAGACAAGGCAACTGATAAGAAAGATATGTCCAGTGATAGGAATGACTTACTAGCGAGCATGGCTGGCTATGTTTTCAGCTCTAAAACCCAAAGTTCTGTTAGCTCAAAGTCTCTGGCCAAGGAGACTTTACCCTGGAGTTCTAAGTCTATCATGCAACAGAGTAGAAAGTGAAAAAGAGGAATCAATGATGGCAAAGTTATAAAATTCACTCTCAAGTGACACTAAACAATGTCTGATTTCATTTAGGGTAGATTTCATTCAAATTCTGCAACCAACTTTGTTCCCAACTTTAAGCATCAATGTTCTATTCACTCTAGATACACTGAATAAGATTATTCTATTATTAAAAGCAAGAACCTATGTCAGTAATTGTACATCTTATGGGTAACAAAATTAGCCTAAATCCCCTTAGGCATATGTTGTATCAGTCAACCCTGTGCTGGCATATATACATAAACTGAACATAAACACAATTTTTTTCTAAGATTTTGCTCAACTGTTTAATAAATATAACTATAGCTTGTTGATTTACTAAGTATTTTTGTGAATTTTTAAAATCTGAAGCATAGTAACTTCTGCCTTCATGACTAGCTAAATGAGATCTCAGGAGATTAGCTATTACAAATCACTGAAATAACAAAAATATAATACATATTCCAGAATACTAAGAACAATAAGAATACTAAGATTTACATATCACTCCCCATGTGCCAAGTGTAATTGTATGCATATTATGTATATTATCTCTTTTAATACTCTTAATAAGACCATAAGAGAGGTATTATTACTAGATACAATATTCGTCACTTATCAAATTAAGGAAGAAAAATAGCACCAAACTCAGTGCATTTGTTACAACTTTCCCACTCAAAATATTCAACATCTTCAAATGACAGTATAAATTCTGAGACCTCAAGTACCAATCCACAGTTTCCTGTCCAAGTCAAGACTAGAATACAATGGCTTTGCATACTTAAATGAAAAAAAATCTGTGACTCATATTTCTCTTTTATAAACTTTCAACATGTAACAGGGAGTTGACACAAGTGCCCAATTCACTATTAATGTGATTAATATATAGGATATAATGTCCATCTTCAAATACTCTTGTCACTAATTATAAGCATTCACAAGCATATCTGTCAAGAACTTGCTATAAACAAAGCCATATGGTTTATACTACTCCCTTCTCACAACTTCAGATTCAGGGAGACTTGAATTAGCTCGTCAGGCACACTCTCCATGATTTTCTCCATGAGAGAAGGACATGAGAAGGGTACTTCAACCAGTTCCTACTCATAAACTTATGTTAATGTCACCCAGAATGTAGATTAGGTCGAGTCTGGAGCAGAGAATTGAGTCAGGAACTGCATTTTATATTACAATGATTCTGGATGTCATTCATATAATATCTTTGGGTCAAGGTCGTCAAACCAAGGTAAGTTTCTATGAAACAAGCTCCTACAGTAAGTATGCTTCCAGGAATCATTATGACCGGAAGTCTTTTAAAAATTAATAAATTCTAACACCTTTTAAGCACTTTCTAGTCCCAAATGCTTTGTACACACTATCTCATTTAAACCTTACATTAACCCTTTGTATCTCTTATTATTCCTACTTATCAAATGAGAAAATTGAGGCACCTATAGATTAAGTAACAACCTAAGATTATATACTCATAGTGGGTAGAACCAAGACTCAAATTAACAAAACTTCAAATTTCAATGGCCTTTGGAAAGTTACCTATCCTTTATCCATAGCATTCCTATTCTTACATAAAAATGATTTGACATTGTAGCCAGACAGCAGGACAAGTCTTACTGTAACATTCACATATTATTAAGCTTAAAGCTTAATTAAGCTTAAAAGCAGAATTAATGGATAGCATAAATGCTATAATCATTCCTTGCACAAAATCAACAATTCTATTTTTATCTATCCATAATAGAATATGTATCTCACATTAATCCATGATAAAGACAATATATATTATGATCAAAATTTTATTTTAATGATGATTCACTAATTTAAAATAAATAGTACTTGAAGAAATATAATGGATATAATGAAGGCACAATGCTTTCTAATGCACAAAAATTGACCACAATATGTAAATATTATCATTTGTTAAAACACATTAGCAGTCCTAAAAAATGGGTAAATGAGACCCATAGCACATGCTAGTGAGATATCTATACATTACCTCATTCCTGACTATATATAGAAACATCCAATTTTAATTCAAACACTCAAATTCAATGACTATTAGATTACATATTACTAAATTTATAATAATATGTTTTTTTTAATGGACACAAAATACACTTCAGGTATACCTGTGGCGGATTCATTTAAATATTTGGCAAAACTAATACAATATTGTAAAGTTTAAAAATAAAATTAAATTAAAAAAAAAAAAATGGGGGGAGGAATTCCCTGGCAGTCCAGTGGTTACAACTCTGCACTCTCACTGCTGAGGGCCTGAGTTCAATCCCTGGTCAACTCAGGCCCTCACCAGTGACAATGCAGAGTAAGTCCATCAAGACACCTTAGGCTATAATTTTTAAATTTCCAGAATGAATACATACATGCTGTAGAAATAAGGAAGTGTATTCACTAGCATGTGCAAATGTCAACTTGTTTAATTTTCCCTTTTGAAAGCACAGGGATACTAATAAGCAGAACTCATTACCATGTTTTTAATACAATTATCTATTCATAAACCACAGAGCTAGGGTGGAATTGACCCTAATTTCTGATGATTTTATTTCAACAGAATTAATAAAATATTAAATTGTTTATTTATGTACTCGGCAATATGCAACACTAAATACAAACATAAGATATAGTGTCTACAATCAAGATATATAGAAGAGAATGAAGTTAACAACAATTAACATTGAGTCTGTCATTCAGAGTGAAGTCAGAAAGAAAAAACAAACATCGTATATTAATGCACATATGTGGAATCTACAAAAATGGTATTGACGAACACATTTGCAGGAACAAAGATGCAGACATAGAGAACCGACCTTGAACATTATGGGGGAAGGAGAGGCTGGGACGAATTGAGAGAGTATCATTGACATATATACACTCAGTTCAGTTCAGTTCAGTTCAGTAGCTCAGTCGTGTCCAACTCTTTGCAACCCCATGAATCGCAGCACACCAGGCCTCCCTGTCCATCACCAATTCCCAGAGTTCACTCAAACTCACGTCCATCAAGTCAGTGATGCCATCCAGCCATCTCATCCTTTGTCGTCCCCTTTTCCTCCTGCCTCCAATCCCCCCCAGCATCAGAGTCTTTTCCAATGAGTCAGCTCTTCACATGAGGTGGCCAAAGTACTGGAGTTTCAGCTTTAGCATCATTCCTTCCAAAGAAATCTCAGGACTGATGTCCTTCAGAATGGACTGGTTGGATCTCCTTGCAGTCCAAGGGACTCTCAAGAGTCTTCTCCAACACCACAGTTCAAAAGCATCAATTCTTCCACGCTCAGCTTTCTTCACAGTCCAACTCTCACATCCATACATGACCACTGGAAAAACCATAGCCTTGACCAGCCAGACCTTTGTTGGCAAAGTAATGTCTATCCTTTTCAATATGGTCTCTAGGTTGGTCATAACTTTCCTTCCAAGGAGTAAGTGTCTTTTCATTTCATGGCTGCAGTCACCATCTGCAGTGATTTTGGAGCCCAGAAAAATAAAGTCTGCCACTGTTTCCACTGTTTCCCCATCTATTTCCCAGGAAATGATGGCACCAGATGCCATGATCTTCATTTTCTGAATGTTGAGCTTTAAGCCAACTTTTTCACTCTCCTCTTTCACTTTCATCAAGAGGCTTTTTAGTTCCCCTTCACTTTCTGCCATAAGGGTGGTGTCATCTGCATATCTGAGGTTATTGATATTTCTCTTGGCAACCTTGATTCCAGTTTGTGTTTCTTCCAGCCCGGCGTTTCTCATGATGTACTCTGCATAGAAGTTAAATAAGCATCGTGACAATATACAGCCTTGACATACTCCTTTTCCTATTTGGAACCAGTCTGTTGTTCCATGTCCAGTTCTAACTGTTGCTTCCTGACCTGCATATAGGTTTCTCAAGACGCAGGTCAGGTGGTCTGGTATTCCCATCTCTTTTAGAATTTTCCACAGTTTATTGTGATCCACACAGTCAAAGGCTTTGGCATAGTCAATGAAGCAGAAATAGATGTTTTTCTGGAACTCTTGCTTTTTCCATGATCCAGCGGATGTTGGCAATTTGCTCTCTGGTTCCTCTGCCTTCTCTAAAACCAGCTTGAACATCTGGAAGTTCATGGTTCACGTATTGCTGAAGCCTGGCTTGGAGAATTTTGAGCATTACTTTACTAGCGTGTGAGATGAATGCAATTGTGCAGTAGTTTGAGCATTCTTTGGCATTGCCTTCCTTTGGGATTGGAATGAAAACTGACCATATATACACTACCATATGTAAAGTGGATAGCTAGTGGGAAGCTGCTGTATAACACAGGGAGCTCAGCCCCGTGCTCTGTCGTGACCTAGAGGGATGGGATGGTGGGGGAGGCTCAAGAGGGAGGGGATATATGCATGCATATAGCTGATTCATTTTGTTGTACTACAGAAACTAGCACAACATTGTAAGCAATTATACTCCAATTTAAAAAAATAAACAACAACAACAACAAAAATCGCTTACTTAGATGTGAAGGATAGAGAGGGCATATGATGACTTGTTTCCCCAAACTGTGCTGTAATTTTGAAAGGAAAATGTATGATTATTTTTGTATTTTATCCTTTCTGTCTAAAAGTATAGTGACCCAAAAAATGGTATATAAGTGTATGTGTGTATATGTCTATGCATTCCCCATCTCACGGGGAAGAAACCCCATGGGAAAACCTTTAAGGATGATTAGAATTTAGATAAGCTGAGAAGCAAAGCAATGTGCAAAAGCTTAGAAGTACAAATGAGAGAGCGCCAAATAATTGATGCTTCTAAACTGTGGTGTTGGAGAAGACTCTTGAGACTCCCTTGGACTGCAAGGAGATCAAACCAGTCAATCCTAAAGGAAATCAGTCCTGAATATTCATTGGAAGGACTGATGCTGAAGCTGAAGCTCCAGTATTTTGGCCACCTGATGCAAAGAACTGACTCATTGGAAAAGACCCTGATGCTGGGAAAGATTGAAGGCAGGAGGAGAAAGGAACGACAGAGGATGAGATGGTTGGATGGCATCACTGACTCGATGAACATGAGTTTGAGCAAGCTCCAGGAGTTGGTGATGGACAGGGAAGCTTGGCGTGTTGCAGTCCATGGGGTCACAAAGAGTCGAACACGACTGAGTGACTGAACTGGACAAATGAGAGGATAGGGCATGATATTTAGTAGGATGGTAAGATTAGATTGATGTTTTAAAAGCCTCTAAGTTTAAGCAGAAGAGCTTAGATTTCCAGGATAAAAACAACACTGAAGGACTATTGGTCTGAAAGGAGTCTTGCAGGATGGGTTATGGGGGTGAAGATTGGAATCAATGAATTAATGTGGTTGGCAATAGCTTTACATCCTTACATGGTGCCTGCAGCACAATATACAATTAGTAAATGTTTACCAAGTGAAGAATCAATGAATGAACTATGAGATCAAAATGGAAAGGGAGGCTAGTAAAGGCATTTAGAAATGGTGGCGATGGGAAACAGATGAATCACAGAGGACATCCAAGTTTGGAGCTATGTGAAAGCACACAGTTTGAAGGTGCTTTCTGTGCAAGATCACACCGATGGAAAGGCAGAGAGCACAAGGTTCAGTGAGCAGCATCAAAAGTCAGGCTTCCTTGATCATATCACAGTCCTAATGCTCGCTAGCTAAACTTGGGCAAGTTCTTTCACCACGTGAGCCGTGGTTTTCTCATATTTAAAATACTGATAGTAAAATAGTGCTTTTGTCTTTAAAATGGCATTATAATAGTACTTATAAGATTAGCTGAGATAATAAAAGTAAAGTACTTCGTAAACTGTCTTACACATGTGTGTGTGTGCACGTCTGCACACATGTTCTCAGTCATGTCCAACTCTTTGTGACCCCATGGACTATGTCCAATCAGGGTCCTCTGTCTATGGGATCTTCCTGGCAAGAATGCTGGAGTGGGTTGCCATTTCTTACTCCAGGGGATCTTTCTGACCCAGGGATCAAACCCATGTCTCCTGGGTCTCCTGCATTGGCAGGCCATATACCATTGTGCCACCTGGAAAGCCCTCAGGTTACACATAGTCAGCTTCAATAAATGTTAGTTACTAGACTTGAGGTTGGGGGCTTCCCTGATGGCTAAGTAGGTAAAGAATCTGCCTGCGATATAGGAGACCGCCTACAATGCAAGAGACTCAGGTTTGATCCCTGGGTTAGGAAGATCCCCTGAAGAAGGAAATGGCAACCCACTCCAGTATTTTTGCCTGGGAAACTCCAAAGACAGAGGAGCTTGGTGGGCTACTGTCCATGGGGTCCTCCTGAGAACTACATTTCTTCTCTCATCATCTTTGCCATCTGATCATATTATTTCCTTTGTGTAAAAAAATAAATATAAATTTACTGTTCCTATTGTTTCATCACTTAAAGATTACTCAAACATTGGTAAATGAACACCAGAATATTTTTCCTTAAAATAAGCCTTGCCCAATATTTTAAGAAATTCTGCCTCTGATCTTCAATGTATTAAACCTAACTTCCTAGAGTTATTTTGACTCTTTTTTCAATGGAGCTGGGAAGGAGAAAGTGTGTTAAAGGAGGCATCGTCATTACTTTGAGTTCCTTTAAAAAAAATGCTATAACTTTAGGGCAAGACTCCTTTGTCTTTAAATGTAGATATCTCCACTTACACTTAAGTGCATTTTAGGGGATTAAATGTAGCCTCAGATAAAATTTAGATAATTTGGGAGGGCAGTGCTGGCAACCGAGAACAGATTCAAATTATTGTTTCACATGATACGATTCCTATTACTTTAAGAAGACCCTCATAACATTTAAGCACTAATAAAATTTAAATAATATGGCAGAAATAGCTTGTGATCTAATGAGACAGCTATCTCCCTGTACTCCTTTCCTTATTTCAGAGTCATTGCTGGAAAGTAGCTGCCTGGCTAAAGACTACACTTCCCATCTTCCCTTTTACCTTGGTGGGGCCAAGCTGTAGTCAGTGGAATCAAGGTGGATGTGAGATTCACCACTTCCATTCTTGGGGCATAAAAATGTCCTATAGAATCCTCAGTGATCTGCTGTTCTTCCCATGTCAGCCAGCTGGAAGTGTTTGCTTAAGGGGACTTCCTAAGCCAGGTTTTGAAGAAAGCAGATTTTAGTCAGCCTGGGTTTCTGAAAAACTGGGTGAGAATTGAGATCAACCCACCACTCTTCCTGGCACTGTCAGGGAATAGAATTTATTGTATGAACATATGAGATTTGGTGGTTTGTTTTTGTTTTTTTTTTTTTTACAGAAGCTAGAGTAACCCTAGCTAATCTACCCAGTCCGATTACTATACAGTCAACTATTAATACATTAATACTACATAATTTACATGTAAATAAAAATAAAAATTTCTCTCAAAGGAAATCTTCAAAGGAAGATTTCTAAATAGCAATGTCAAGTGATAAACTATTATTAATGTTAATAAAAATAAATTTAAAAAATAATTTGTCCAATATTTATCAATTGTTTATGATGTATGAAGTGAACTGAAAGTCGCTCAGTTATGTCTGACTCTTTGCAACTCCATGGACTGTAGCCTGCCAGGCTCCTCTGTCCATGGACTTCTCCAGGCCAGAATACTAGAGTGGGTAGCTGTTCCCTTCTCCAGGAGATCTCCCCAACCCAGGAATTGAACCCAGGTCTCCCATAATTCTATATAATTATCACAATTAATTCTGAAAATCCTAGCATTAAAAACTATAAAGCACAGAGAGGGTAAGTGACTGAACCAAGATTATATTGTTATTAGTTGGTAGAGAAGGGATTTAAAATACTCAAATGGAAGATAATCATATGGCTAGAGAGCAAAGAGAATATTAAGAAATTCAAGCCAATAAGAAAAAAAGCAAATCTATAAGTTGACTGTCCGTTCAATTAGAAAGTGTTTATATACAGGGCATGACGATATTCAAGGACTTTGGGAAACAAGATGTAAAGGACATAAATCATGACATGAAGCAATTTTAAAACTATTTGGAGACAAACCATCTACAACGTAACCATAAGAAAACAAAAGTATATGTCATAATAATATTGAAGACTATGATGAGAGTTTAAGTGAGAACGTTCACTTTCCAGTAAGAGTGCAGTTTTCATAGAAAATGCACTTAGTCTGGCCCTTCCTAAATGAGTAGAATTCAAGTTAGGAAAAAATCAAGTGGACAAAAACATGCTATAATCAAACATAGGAAATGAATGAGCAAAGAGCCAGAAAAATAAGTAGCAACAGTTCATAGTGAATCTTGAATATCAAACTAAGTTTTCACTTTATTAAGCACATAAACAAAGCCACTAGCAGAGTTTTATACCAGTTAGATCAGTGGTCCCCAACCTTCTTGGCACCAGGGACCAAGTTCATGGAAAACAATTTTTCCACAGACTGGGAATGAAGTGAGGTGGGGATATGGTTCAGGCAGTAATGTGAGTGATGGGGAGTGGCAGATGAAGCTTCGCTCATTCATCTGCCTCTTACCTCCTGATGTGCAGCCGGGTTTCTAATAGACCCAGCTAGTACTGGTCCATGGACCAGAGGTTGGGGACCCCTGAGCTAGATAAGGGCTTCCCTCATGGCTCAGATGGTAAAGAATTGGCCTGCAATGAAGAAGACCTGGGTTCAATCCCTGGGTTGGGAAGATCCCCTGGAAGAGAACATGGCAACCCACTCTAGTATTCCTGCCTGGAGAATCCCCATGGACAGAGGTGCCTGGCGGGCTATAGTCCATGTGATCAATAAACCTAGTGATTGAGTATGGATTGAACTAGAGGGTTCAAACCTGAAGAGCCTCATCTTCTTCTCCCTGTGTTAGTGTAATGGCCATTTTGTTTGGTGCTTTACTTTTCTTTTTAATAAAATTTACCAAAGATGATTTAAAAACTTGGATGAATTAAAAAATGCAAAATAACTTCCTAGCTTGTTCGCTATAGTTCCTTCCTTAATTTTCCCTTGAGTATATACACAGAATACTGCTTTACAAAAATAACTCTTTCTGTTGTATAACCTCCTTTTAAAACTTTTTCATCATAGTGGTTGTATAGCATCCCATCAATTGACTAAATCATATTTTATCAAAAAAGACCCAATTATAAAATTAGTTTGTACTCATTATTGACTAATATTAATAACTGTGATGAATATCAGACCAATACCTCTCCTCAATAAGACTTCCCTGGTAGCTCAGATGGTAAAGCATCTGCCTACAATGTGGGAGACCCAGGTTCAATCCCTGGGTCAGGAAGATCTCCTGGAGAAGGAAATGGCAACCCACTCCAGTATTCTTGCCTGGAAAATACCATGGATGGAGGAGCCTGTAGGCTACAGTCCATGGGGTTGCAAAGAGTCAGACACGACTGAGCAACTTCACTTTCACCTCCCCCCAACAAAGATGTCCACATCTTAATCCCCAGGATCCGTGTATATGTCACCTTACATAGCAAAAGGAACTTTGAAGATATAATTAATTTAAAAAACCTTCAGATGGGAAGATTATCCTGGAGGTTGGCCCAATGTTCTCAAAAGTGTCCTTTAAGAGAGAATGTAAAAAAAAAGGGGGGGGGAATATAATAGTGGAAACAGAGGTAAAAAGATTGGAAGATGTTATACTGCTGGCTTTGAAGATGAAGGGTGGGGCAATGAGTCAAGAAATGCAGATGCCTTCTAGAAGCTAAAAAAGGGAAGGAAATGGGTTTTGCCCAAGATGCTCCTGAAGGAGCAAAGCCCTGACTCCACATTGAGTTTATCCCAGTAAGATCCACTGTGAACTTCTGATCTACAGAATTGTAAGATAATTTGTTTTTCTCTAAGTCACTGGGTGTGCAGTCATTTGTTACAGCAGCAATAGGAAACTAAATACATAAGGTTTTTGCATCAAGTATTTAAATGTGAGAGAAGATAGTGTCATGAATAGAGCAGCAGTGGCAGAAATAGTAGAGAAATGGAAAAATCTGATATATATTTTTGAGGCAGACCTAGTAGAAGAGGCATTAGACTAATGGATTTTGACTTGAAGAAGTAGACTGTGAAGACATGTATTAAGTTGGGAAAATTGTGGAAAAAACAGGTTGAGAAGGAAGAAGAATGGGAAAATAAAGAGTTTTATTTTGAAAATGTTAAATTTCAGATGCCTTTTAGACATTCAAGAGGGGATAAGTAGGCAATTGAGTATATTCATCTGGGACTCAGAGGAGAGGAAAGGGCTGGAGACAAAAAATTTACATAGAATTTGGGAATCATTAGTATTTAGACAGTAGTTAAAGCTGTGAGGCTATATAAAATATTCCCCCATGCTCTGTTTATTAAGCACTTACTTTTCTAATATTGGGACATTACAACAGTGAATATCAAGACAAGACTGCCTGTGCTTTCATGGAGCATTTATTCCAGTGAAACAAAATAAAACAAATGAATAAATAATAATATAAATTAAAATAAGTGTTATAACAAAATAAAGTGAGGTGATGTGGGTTCTCAGGGCTGATTGAAATGAATGAAGCAGTTGGAAAAGTCTTCTTCAGTTGACAAAAAGTACTAGAGTTTAGCGGAGGGAAGCATCATTAGATTGGGAGTGAGAGACTCCTTCATTGAGGAAACACTTAAGCTGACGTGTGTATGACAACCCTACTCCTAACCCTTCCTTGTGTATGGCAAAGGAGCAGCCATACTTATTGGACTTCTTACCTGTCTTCTCCCATTTGACTGAGCACTTAGAGAACAAATGTATTAACTAATAACTAATTCTTTTTGTATGTACAGAATCTGGCACTGATAGAGCTATTATTATGATCTATATTATTATACATGACTTTGAAACATTATGAGCAAATGATAACTATTTATTGTGTGCTAGATTTGGGAGATCAAAAGAAATAAAGAGATTTTGTTGCTGTTTCCAATAGCTCACAATCTGTTTGAAGAGACTATGAGGGAATGATGCTAAAGCTGAAACTCCAGTACTTTGGCCACCTCACGCGAAGAGTTGACTCATTGGAAAAGACTCTGATGCTGGGAGGGATTGAGGGCAGGAGGAGAAGTGGACGACAGAGGATGAGATGGTTGGATGGCATCACTGACTTGATGGACGTGAGTCTGAGTGAACTCCAGGAGTTGGTGATGGACAGGGAGGCCTGGCGTGCTGCGATTCATGGGGTCGCAAAGAGTCGGACACAACTGAGTGACTGATCTGATCTGATCTGATGTATAAAAACACAGTGACTGAAATGCAAATATGTCAGGAGGCATATTGTACCTGCTACATTATATGTGACATAATGACATCCTGATAAAGTAAACTAAAAGTGGGCTTATATGAAGGCAAGATTCTTAAACCAGACCTCACATATAATAGGATTGGGGACTTTGACAAGTAACTCTGAGACTTAATTTTCTAATCTGTAAATGGAAATAAACAAATCTTCCTGTCCCATGTTCATGTGACAGGGCTAAGTCGGTCAGAAAGGGAAAACAACAAAATGATTATCATGATAGTAAAAATAATATGTATTTCAGATAATATATCCTAATCATTAGTCAGTCAGTAATTATTAATAGGATAACATTATTAAGAAACTAAACTGCAAAATATACTCTGGAGATAGAGAATATATAATGAAGAATTTATATTATATGATTTTGACTTACTGGAATTCTTAAACATACACAATCAATTCCTAGACAAGATTTTTTTCCCCCTAAAAGTGAGATTTTTATCTTTTCATACTCAAAGGTCATCTTAAAGGTAGTGCTTTAAATATATTTTCTGTGCTAAGTGGTGACTAGGTATGCCCTAGGTCTTTAAAAACCAATGCCATAACTCTCTCCAGTTTTGATGCAGATTAGTGTAGCTCAAGGCAGCCATAAAAAAGCCACAATGAGTGAATTTTAGCAAAAAGCAATAACAGTGATATATAAAAATCACCAGAATAAACATAAATCAGCCACCTCAAAATGACATATTGATACAATTCTGTGGTCTTTTCAACCAACCTCTACTTTTCTCCAGGCATTTTCCCCCAAATGCTCCAAACTTCATTCTCAGAAACTTTAAATCACAGCGATGGCTCTGGGGAGCCTCCACTGTTCAGTTTTCCTTCACTTCTTGCTTCCATCATCCTTCAGCAACACCCAGGGCTGCCAGCTATCCAAAACAGACTCTCCCCAGCATCCAGCATCAGCTGTATCATTCCTCCTCATAATTCAGCACAGGATGGCAGCCAGCCTCACCAGGAGAATGGAATCCACATCTTCCTCCATTGGGATTTGAGCCAACTGACTGATCATTTTTCTGAAGCCCCAACTTCCTCTCTATCCTGCTCAACCATGATTAAATCTTCACCTCATTCTCTCTGATCTATACTGTCACATGTCTTCTTCTTCTTCTTCTTCTTCTTCTTCTTTTACCATATAGCATCTGCCAAACACGATTTCATAAAAGTTGTGCTCATTTCAGTGCTCATATTATTTTGCTTGTGTTTAATAGCCACATGCTCAGTCACTCAGTCATGTCCAACTCTTTGCAACCCCACAGGCTGTAGCCCACAAGGTTCCTCTGTCCATGGGATTTCTCAGGCAAGAATACTGGACTGGGTTGCCATTTCCTTTTCCAGGGAAACTTCTTGACTGAGGGGTCAAACCCACGTCTCCTGCATCTCCTGCATTGGCAGGTGGATTCTTTTACCACTGAGCCACTTGGGAAGCCTGTTTAACTGGTAATGTGCCAAAAAAAAAATATTCACTTTGGATAAGTAATATAACTTCCCTGGGACTTCATCTTCTCATCAGTAAAATTGGGGTAGGGTGGATTAAAATTAGTATTTTTCAGACCTTTATTAAATAGTGAGATTCTTTCTCCAAATACTATTGTATATCAATATACAAAGCAAATCACCTGGAATGGATCACCTCCATCACCATCTGATGCAGGTTGAAATAAGATTCCAGAGTCCTGTCCCCTGGAGTATCATCACCCTTTCCTATGACAGCCCCTGAGATATTTTTAAGTCTCAAGACTCCAAGGGGCACATGACTGTCTTTGAACAAAGTGATCAAGAAGTTCCTGTCTAGCTCCAATATCCAAAGATTCTATTTAATGTGGAGAGGAAGATTGAGAGGCAAGGAAACTATATTGTTGTTGAGTGCTAATTTTTGTTTTATTGAATTGACCCATAAACAGTATCTCATTCACTTCCCCCCAACAATGCTATCATACTCATTTTTACAAATGAAAAGACACACACTCAGAGATTGTAACCTGATGGTTTACATATTTGTAAGAGATTAGGATGAGATTCAAACTCTTGCTTATCCTATTATTGTATATTGCCTCTAAACCACATCACCTCTTCCTAACCTACCCTTCATCAGCCATCATCACTGGTTAATTACAGTTTCTTACATGGATGTTAAGCATATCTGACCCATGGAATACTTATCCTAGTTAAAAGTAGAACAGTAGGAAGGAGCAGGTTTATGTAGACCACTATAAGAAATAATAGTTTTGAGCTAAAGAGATAGAGATGACAACATTGATAAATTTATAAATAGTTAAAATGTGCAAAACCTAAAAATTTTTAAATGTACTAGAAAAATTGTGATTACCTGAAAAGTTTACTTCAAAGAATATATTGTGAATTCCTCTTAACCCATTCAGTATCATCAAGTCAGGGCATTTATGGGATTTCTAGGACTTGTAAAATCTTTCCAATAGTAAAATGTAAAGATAAGCAGATTTTTTTTTCTCATATAACCAGCTGAATTGCACGTCCCCAGAATACCTCTTATGTAAATCCAAATATCTCTGGATAATTACAGAAATAGTATCATTGTAGAAAACATACTAGGGATCTGAACTCAAAAACTTGTTAGATACTGCATTATCACTCCCTATTTATCAGCGTCTATCTTTCCTCAGATTCTATGCTATCTTTGCTCTTTTTCCTCTGGCAGATGTTCAGGGGTGAGTTATGCAATTTAGAATCCAAAATTCTACTTCATCCAGATGCCTAATTTGCTAACTATTCACTTGTCGAAAACACAAGTTTACTATCTATTACATAATGGTGACAGCTCAGAACAGCTTCTGTTTTCCATTTCATGAACCGATATTGAGAATCTGACAAATGTCCCGGAAGGCATTTTTCAGTACACATTTCCATGAAATTTTATTAAATTTCATAAGTGCACCAACATCTGGGAGGTTAAAACTTTCTCCACCAAAGTTTTAAGTTTCAAAATCGTTGTACATTTTTCATTTCAAAATCTATGGGCAAATTTGTGAGATAATCATGAAACTTCGTTTAGTCTCCAAATCTTGTTAAAAGTGTAGCTGATCTTGAAAAGAGCCACTCTTCCCTATCCAGACAACATGGGGAGAAATTGTTTGTACAAGTCTTAATAATCACTGTTGAATTCTTAAAGAATCTGCATTTACATCAGTTTCTTCTCCAATAGTTGCCAACATCTCTCACCATGTTAAGGATTCCATTACTCTATGGATCAATGATGACATATTGATAGACTGTGCATCTAATTTATTCACTTCAACATGACATGTTTATAAAACGATGGTGTGGGCATGAATTGTTCAAATAACTGGACACCAAGAGATAATAATAATATTGTATTGTGTTCCAACCTTAAATCTGTCTCACTGTATTCAAATAATGTGGGAAATGTATGTTTAGATTAACATCTACATTCATCCCTTCATTGATTTTCACTTACCTCTAAGAAGCAATAATAGCATTATTTCTTTCTTTCTAACTATATGATTCTTTCACTCTACCTAATTGTGAGTTTTAGGAACTTCCACTATCCAGAATGCTGCCTGTCAGAGTCAGTAACACAAAAGGAAGAGGAGGTAGGAAGGTAGAGAAGGGGAGAGGGGGAGAGAGAGAGAAGAGGAAAGGAAAAGAAGGAGGAGAGGAAAAGAAAAAGATAAAGAAAACATAAAGATAAGCCTAATACATGAACGTGAAAATAACTCTACTTGGAAAATGAGATGGATTCTAATCCAAGCTCTTTTTCCTTGCTGGAATATTTGAAAACATACTTGCCCTCCCTGGACCTCATGTATAGAACAAATGACTGGGACTAGGTGACTGGTAATTCTAGCAGTAACATTCTATTAGGTTTTTTATTTTGTGGTTGTTGTTTTCTTTTTCTTTTTTAACAAAGGGACCTACACACACATGCAGAGAAAAGAGAGAGAGAAAGAAATATTCTTGTTCTTTGTTTTGAAATATTATTCAGTCAAGGGATATAACCGTACCAAACTTTGAGATGTCTATACCTTCTCTAATTTGTTAGTGAGAGAGACAGCATCTTTTATTGCCTCTACATATTAGGCATTCATTCAAGGACCAGCTCCTCTTCTTTCCTAAAGATTACTTATAGTATTGACACTTCATTTCATAGGGCTCACGCACCAAACACACACACCATGCAATTAAATGAGGGCACTAAAACATCCCATTACAATCTGAACTAACTACTGCATGTAAGATAAATATATCTCTTAACTCACTTTTTCTAGCCATAAGGTAAAATGTTGATACATTTAGACTCATGATTAAGTATTTATCATATAGGTAAGTGGCTTGAAAATTCTCAATATTTTATTAAATGGAATCTGTTTTTATGATTCTTTTTAACAGCTAATCTAGGAAGTGGTTAGGAAATAAAAAGAAAACCACAGTTAAATAAAAGTTATTTTTCAGAACTCAAACTGAACTTTTCAGGTAGCCTGGTGAATATTATCTTTTATTAAAGTAGAATGCAAGGAAAAAAGAGAAGAAAACAATGGAAGAAGGGAGGGAGGTAGGGAGAATGAGAGAGAGGAAGAGAGAGAGACTGTTGGAAACGTTTCTAGGAATTTTGTTCCTCACTCAGACTGTGACTCATACTAACATAAAGTTGCAAGTAAGAACTCTAATAAGAACACATTTATTCTCTATCCTTAAAAATCCACTAAGCACTTCTGCAAGAGAATGTTAATTATAACAATGCGTAACTGACTTTATGGGATTTAGACACAGAAAAAAATTTTTTTTTAATTAACTCATTTTCTGCCATGCCTTAAAACTTTTTTCTAAAACTTAGTAAAATTTCTGAACTTAGTTTTCCAAATTTTAAGTGATTTTCACTTCTGTAGAACTTTTAATTCATAGGAATTTTCCTATTCATTTTTATCTTTGAGTTTCTAATCCACTTATGGGGTAAATGGGAATTGTTAGCCCCATTTTATAGATAGTCACAGTTATATGTGATTAAATGAATTAATTTTAAAACTTTCTAGAACTAAAAATCAATTATAAAGCAACAAATACAAGAAATTTAATGATAGATTTTATGGAAAATCTCTCTTTGAATATATTTTGTGAGTTATAATTTCTCATTTATTTTAAGATAAAATGAAAAGAAAATATTAATTTGTGTACTAATTCAATCTGTAGCTACTATAGTTAAAGGTTTTCATCTTATTCTTTGATGATGAGAAAACATAAATTTAAAACATTGAGAACTGGTTCTTTCACCATCAAAATCTTGTAATTCGTGTACTGCAGATATAATATAAATCACCTATTTATTACATATTTATTAATGCATTTTCCATGAAACCCTGTAGCATTAAATTGGGGGTAATATACAGTAGTAAAGGAAATGAATCATCTGTGCCTCTAACTGCAGTCTATTACAATAAACCCACCTAAATATGAGATCAAATTGCCAACAACCACTAGATCATAGAAAAAGCAAGTGAATTCCAGAAAAACATCTATGTCTGCTTCATTGACTACATATGCTAAAGCACTTGACTGTGTGGATCACAACGACCTGTGGAAAATTCTTAAAGGGGTGGGAATATCAGGCCACCTTACTTGTATCCTGAGATACCTGTATGCAAGTCAAGAAGCAACAGTTAGAACAATGGACTGGTTCAAAATCAGGAAAAAAGTACATCAGGGCTGTATATTGTCACCCTACTTATTTAAGTTATATGCAGCATACATCATGCAAAATGCCAGGCTAGATGAAGCATAAGCTGAAATCAAGATTGCCAGGAGAAATATCAATAACCTCAGATAGGCAGATAACACCATCCTTATGGCAGAAGGCAAAGAGGAACTAGAGCTTCTTGATGAAGGTGAAAGAGAAGAGTGAAAGAGCTGACTTAAAACTCAACAGTCAAGAAATTAAGATCACTGTATCTGGTTCCATCACTTCATGGCAAATAGATGGGGAAACAATGGAAACAGTGACAGACTTTTTTTCTTTGACTCCAAAATCACTGTGGATGGTGACTGTAGTTATGAAATTAAAAGATGCTTACTCCTTGGAAGATAAGCTATGACAAACCTACAGAGCATATTAAAAAAGAGAGATATCACTTTGCTGATAAAGATTCATCTAGTCAAAGCTATGTTTTTCCTGTAGTCGTATGTGAATGTGACAGTTGGACCAGAAAGAAGGTTGAATGCTGAACAACTGATGTTTTTGAACTGTGGTGTTGGAGAAGACTCTTGAAAGTCCTTTGGATTGCAAGGAGATCAAACCACTCAATCCTAAAGGAAATCCATCCTGAATATTCATTGGAAGGACTGATGCTGAAGCTGAAGCTCTGATGCTTTGGTCACCTGATGGGAAGAGCCAACTCATTGGAAAACAACTCTGATGCTGGAAAATATTGAAGGCAGGAGGAGAAGGGGATGACAGAAGATAAGACGGTTGGATGGCACCACTGACACAATGGACATGAGTTTGAGCACACTCGGATAGAGAGTGAAGGACAGGGAAGCCTGGCATGCTGCAGTGCAAGCTATCACAGAGTGGAACACAACTGAGGGACTGAATAACAACAACAAATACTCTAAATCAGAATGAAAATTCAACCATGAAGAATCAAAATGCAGATAAGGTAAAATTGCTAGAAAACTAAGAAACCAGCTTGGAGCACAAGATATTTGCTCACTGTGTACCTTCCTGGTGTTAACCGTCACTTCTCTGTCAGTCTCTCCAGCCCTTCAGATACAGGAACTGTTCCAACTGCAGATTTGCTCTAGGGTTAGTTTATATCACCACACTCTTAACATGTGTTTTTGCTGTTCAGTTGCTAAGTCATGTCTGACTCTTCGTGACCCCATGGACTGTGGCACTCGAGGATCTCCTGTCCTTCACTATCTCCCAGAGTTTGCTCAGAATCTAGTCCATTGAGTCCATGATGCTACCTATACATCTCATCCTCTGCTGCCTCCTTCTCCTTTTACCTTCAATTTTTCCCAGCATCAGGATCTTTTCTGATGAGTCAGTTCTTTGCATCAGGTGGCCAAAGTATTGGAGCTTCAGCTTCAGCATTAGTTTTTCCAGTTAATGTTCAGGGTTGATTTCCCTTAGGATTGACTGGTTTGATTTCCTTGTTGTCCAAGGGACTGTTGAGACTCTTCTCCAGCACCACAGTTCAAACGCTTCAATTCTTTGGTGCTCAGCCTTCTTTATGGTCTGACTTTCACATCTATACATGACTACTGGGAAAATCAGAGCTTTGACTATACTAACCTTAACATATTGCATGATAATTTTGTTTATGTTTCCTTCTTTCCCAATAGACTATGAAATACTTAAAAATAAGAACTAAGTCTTGACCTATGTATTTCTAGGGCCAGTGTAATGTCTAGTATGTAGACACTTTATACTAAAGTGTATAAATATGTAATTAAGAATAAATGATTTATATTAAGGGAAATACAAATATATTCTCCAAGGAGTAGATCCTAATCAGGATCAGAGAAAGCACCA